>NC_071506.1:200165294-200790294 GCF_027887155.1 Malaclemys terrapin pileata | reverse complement strand
TGACTCAGAATCCGAGTGAGCTATTTTAGTCAGACTGTCACCATTTCTATACTTGCAGCATCTAAGCAAAATGCCAAAGTTCACTGCAATGCCAGGTCTCCCTTAAACAGTGTGTGTCATTCTTAAACACATTGCTTGGAAAACTTCTTCAATAGGTACACTAGATGGCAGTGTTGTACTGGTAGGGTGATAATATGTTCAGCCATGAGGAGTTGGACTGAGTTGAATTATTTGATTTAATTCTAGTAGTTTTTTTCTGCCAGGAATGATTTGCTCCAGAATCCAGTATGTACATGACATAGTCCACACAAGTCACGAGAGCTTTTAGAGGGCTAATATTAGCAGTACATCACTATATAAAGTTAGAGAATCACAACAATAGAAGATCAGAGGGGTAGCCGTGTTAGTCTGAATCTGTAAAAAGCAACAGAGGGGCCTGTGGCACCTTTAAGAGTAACAGAAGTATTGGAAGCATAAGCTTTCGTGGGTAAGAACCTCACTTCTTCAGATGCATCTTACCCACGAAAGCTTATGCTCCCAATACTTCTGTTAGTCTTAAAGGTGCCACAGGACCCTCTGTTGCTTTTAACAATAGAAGATGACCCTTTTACATTTCTAAGTTACATATTGTTATATGAAGAGACAAGGTGGGTGAGGTAATGTCTTTTACTGGACCATCTTGTTTTGGTAAAAGACAGGTTTTTCAAGCTACATGGAGCTCTTCTAGAAAGCTTGTCTGTCTCACCAACAGAAGTTGGTCCAATAAGAGATATGACCTCACCCACCTTGTATCTCTAATATCCTGGGACCAGCACATCTACAACAACACTGCAAGCAACATATTGTTAAACAGGGCATTTGGTGACATCTAGATAAAGCAGTGTAGTCCAGTGAATACAACACTGGGCTGGGACTCATGAGATGTGGAATCTATTCCCTGCCCTGCTGGGTAACCCTGGGCAAGTCACTTTGCTTCTTCATGTCTCAGTTTTCCCCCTCCCCCTGTAAAAATAGGGATAATTACACTTACCTCAAGTGTAAAATGCTTTAAGACCTATAAATGAATAATAAAGAGCTAATTATTATAATAATTTGCAGGGGCTCTCAACCAAGAACCTAGAGTGGGTATTGACACTCTGTAGCCCTAGGTATAGGACAGAAGCCAAATCATTGGCCCTTTTTTTGCACTAATAGTGCAATATCAAATATATATTTTGGGATAAACTGACAGTTTTTATTTATTCAGATTTGGTTAGTGCATTCCCCCCCCACACACACACACACAATCTAGACACATTACAAGAGTTATTAAAAATACAGTTAAAACATTAAATCAGGCCCACACTCACCGATTATAGAAAGGCAGAAAATCTCCTACATCTTTTCAGCCCAAAATAACTCCCAGCCCAGCCTCCACCTCTTCCTCAGGCTGGCCCCATCTACTTCCCCATCCCCAGAAAAAAGCTCAGGGGACTGGACTGTCTTTCAGAGGTGTGAGGGAATACCATAGTGTGTTCTACTGACTGCTGGGTGGCACCTCCTTCTGGCCATTACTCTGCCCAGTTCAGTACCCTCTTTCTTCACTTCTACCATTGCACTCTCGTTACACTCACACAGTCACAGTCCAGCGGCTTCCAAACAGCCAAGTCACATTGTGATCTCCCCATCCGGGGGAAGTCTTTCAAAATCCTTCCACACCAGCAGTGGTCAGGTAGTCCTCAGGCCCACAGCCCTGGCTATGTCAGTCCCGCAGTGCCTCAGGCAATCTCCCACTCACTGCCCCTAGCAATACCAGTCTGCAGTGGATGATGGTAGGGGAACCCAGGCCCACCCTCTACTCTGGGTTCCAGTCCAGGGCCCTATAGTGAGAAGTTAAGGTATGGGACTTCACCAACCCTGCTGCTCTCCTCTATGCACTATTTCCTACCAACCCCAGCCTTCAGTCCCCTCTCTCCTAGGCCTTTCTCAGGGGGGATTCCAATGTCCCACTTCCTTCTTCTTTACTTCAGGCTTCCTGTGGTTGCCAGCCTCCTGGCTTTATAGAAGCCCTGCCTGTTCCCTCACAGGTGAGCTTTATTTCAATTAGAAGCCTCCCCACAGCCTAAATCTCCCCCACTTTGCAGCTTAATTGGCTGATTGGGCCCACCTGGCCTAATTCAACTCTCTCAGGACCAGTGTGGTGGAGCACATCCCATCACAGGTCCAGAGAGGGAGGCCAGCAGAGCTTGAAAAGAGGATGGTGCTCGCTGGGGAATGGCCTGGATAGGTGGAAGATGATGCACTAATTCAGCACATCCCCTTAGCAGCCTACAAAAGCTGGGCTCCTATAGAGCGCCCAATGGATTTTAAAGCAGTCCCCATCTGCCATAAATGCCAAGGGAGGTCAGGCAGCGTCAGTCCAATATGCTTTCTCTTCAGGGAAATTCCCTTTCATCAGAAGGAGCCAGGCTGGTGCAGGAAATGTCTTGTGATAGGATGGTGGATTTGGACTTGGTAGAACCAAATTCAATTCTTGGTTTTCCCATATACTTTCTGTGTGACCTCAGGCAGATCATTTAGTTTCCCTGTGCCTAATTCCCCATCCATAAGAATGAGATGACAATACTTCTCTACATTGCAGGAGGAGGATACATTAAGAGGCTACATACATTTTGTCTGTGATGGGCTCAGACTCTATAGCAGGGGTCGGCAACCTTTCAGAAGTGGTGTGCCGAGTCTTCATTCATTCTCTCTAATTTAAGGTTTCACGTGCCAGTAATACATTTTTAACGTTCTTAGAAGGTCTCTTTCTATTAGTCTATAATATATAACTAAACTATTGTTGTATGTAAAGTAAATAAGGTTTTTAAAATGTTTAAGAAGCTTCATTTAAAATTAAACAAAATGCAGAGCCCTCCGGACCAGTGGCCAGGACCCAGGCAGTGTGAGTGCTACTGAAAATCAGCTCACGTGCCACCTTTGGCACCCAGGCCATAGGTTGCCTACCCCTGCTCTATAGTGACACAATGTAAATAATAAAATGGAAGTGCAAGTTAAACTGAACCCAGGGGAACAGGAAAGTGTATCTGGCCCAGTAAGTCTAAACTGGTGTCATCTGAATGCCAAGGGTGTAGACAGGTAGGGGAAAAGGTCTAAGATAAAGTGTGGTAAGTCAAGGGCTGTTTGAGAGAAGGAAATGACACAGACACAGAAAACTCATTTGGAATAATAATATTTTGCATTTCTATACAACCCAGTCAGGTAAAACATTTCAGGGCACTTTACAAGCAATATGTAGTGAAAATATCTGCTCTTCATCAGGCCGAGAATTCCCAGATATAAATCAGGTTTTCAACATTTTAGTAACAGATGACTTCAAAGTATATACCACATTTCACTGCATTTACGTTGCTGGGGAGCACAGTAACCGAAGACTCTATAGTGATAAGAATTCTGATAGTATTTGAGGAAAACAGAACATAGAAACCAAATGCATAGAGAGAAGACAGCCAATAGGATGGAGTTAATTGACAGGCAGTGACATCAGTTGTGCAGCTGATGTGCTACTTAAGAGGAAGACAATAATGTAATTGCAAGTAGGAGCAATATGCTGAGGTCGCCTATTTTGCTCAGTGTCAGCAGCCATCTGTGAAATGCTACAGGACCTAGGCTAGTGCGCAAAGAACGGCAAGGTAATCTCTAATGAAGAATTGCAGTGCCTATAACATTATCCAGCAATTTTCCCCACAATACTTAGCCCTTATTGTGCTATCTATGTGGCACCACAATGTTATGCACATCAAATGTAGCCGTTCTGATGTCAGGCAGACTTACACATCTGTAGCCTATAGCCAAATAGGACAAGAGGCAGGATGGGTAACTCTGCTATTACACCTGTGGGACCAAAGAGACATGTCACCTTGTGATGTTGACCCTGGAACTTCACTACTTCATGTATTATTGAAATGGGGATAATCAGTGGGGATAATGTCACAGCTCCAACCAATTAGTTTTCACTACCTAACATCATTTGTAGCAATGCCTTTTAGAGACATCATTTCCAGGAATGAAAACTCTTAGAGAACTAAAGATGAATATGGTCCTGTTTAGTGCTCTTTACGGAGAGACTGAAGTTGAGTACATATGTGATGAGACTGCGACCCTCTCCTATTCCTACCACTTTGCTTCTGTATTAGGTATTTGTTCTACCCAGCTTCTCTAAATCTAGGGGTTCCTTCCTACATACAAAGCTTTGGAGGAGTGTGGCCTCATAGACTTGGATTCCATTCTCCATATTGATCAATGGGCCAAAAGCCAGAAACATCTATTAGTAGCTGAACAAAGCTAAATAAGCCTCATGCATTTTAATGTGATGTTATGCTTTCTTTTTTTCCCCTCATCTGTGAAATTAGCGGGGAGGTGTTCATCTCCCATTCCTTGTACTTATTTCTCAATCCCTATTGTAGTATAATTGTCAGGCGTCTTATTCATAATACGATCAGTTTAAAGCTAGGCTAGGCAGGACCTCACACATGATAGTGGGTTCAATGCAGAAATTACTGGGGGAAGTTCTATATGCCCTGTGTTATCCAGAAGATCAGACTAGATGGTCTTAAAATCTCAGAATCTATACCATTCTTAATTTGATAGTAACTCTATGTAAGCAGATTTACTTTTGACAATTTAAAGTAACAGCCCAATATTTTAGCCCTAAATGTGAGAATATTCCAGCAATAAGGAACACTATTGAGAATGGTTCTACTGGAAGATTCCATGGAATTATTTGGCTAAATCATATACTTGCTTGCATCTTGGATTACTCCCCACTTGGTGCAGAATTAAAATGATCCATGATTATTACACAATGTCCTTCATCAGCTTGCAAAGAGCAGTGTGAACTTCCTTTCTTCTTCTATTTCCTGTTCCAGTTCTGAGAAATATGTTGAATCTTTTTCATCCTGCCCCTCTGGTCGAGCAGCTTGTATCTCACCAGATGTTCCTCGGATTTCTTGTGAAAGGGTGGGAAGTGAGTTCCTGAGTGGTAACTGGGTCTCTTGAAATGGCGCAGTTGAGGTTTGATAGCTAGAGGTTATAAAACAAAAAAAAAAAGGTCACTCATTCACAAAGCTACTATCAGATTGGTGGAGAACAACCCATGGATTTTGTTGTATCCCAGTTCACCCCAACCAATATGTCTGTCTGTATAGAAGAAAGAGAAAACATATTGTCCAATTAGTGAAAGGGGGCCTAAATGTAAAGTTCAAGTCTGTATTTACCTTCCTATATAGGTATCTGAGCACCAGGTTTCGTTTCTAAATATATAATAATTACTGTATCACTGAATCAAAGATGTGTTTGAGGCTCTATGCTTGGATTCAGATCCAAACTTCCCCAGAATTCAGGGATGGTTGGATCTGGGATTTTTGGTCTGACTCATTCATGAGATAGTGGTCAGCTGTGAAATTCATGCATGGATCCATACCTGGCTCTGAATCTTCTAAACTTTTAAATTGTAGGAGTTTGAATGCTTTGGGTCCATTTTTACACACCTAACACCAAGAATGAAGTATGAGATAACTAAACCCAAATGACACCCATAGCTGGTTATCAAAGGTAAATGAAGTGATCAGTGAAATAGTAGCATCAGATGAATATTCTATGGAGAATGTATTACTTCTAGCATCAAAGAAGCTAAAGAGATGCCCAAATGTGAACTACTTAACATTAATTTCTGATGCACACTTCGCTCTCTCATGTTAATAAATCTCAGGAGTAATAAAATGTACCATAAAATGTTCTAGTAAACCAAGTACTTCTTTTATTCCATCTCCAATAATAAATATTCTGATTCTTTCCTGTTTTCAAGGAGACTGTCATTCAGGCAAGTAGAATTAAAGTCTGCAGTGTGTCCGCTAGGTGATTTACTGCTCATCACGGGGCATTCACTCTTCATATTCATTCTGTTTTCATTACTCAGCATGGACTTGGCCAAACTGTTGTTGGATTTCCCACTGCTCAGCATGGAGAAAAGTTTATTGCTAAATGGAATTGTACCAGGGTCACTGCCAATGGTGATGAGCTGGCTGATAAGTATATGGGGTATATCCAGAATACTGACAGACCATTTTTCATCTTAATTCAATAGCTGAGTAAAGGGAACACAATTCATTCAATTTCCTTAATCATTATTGACTCCCACTATGAGTATGCGGGGGTGGGGGGAGGTTATGTCAGAAGACTGGGAGTTAGGACCACTTACCCTTTCTGTGCTTTAGTTCCCCCATCTGTAAAATAGGGATAATGATAACTACTTAACTCAGAGCTTTTGAGAGGCTTAAATAATTATTGTTTGTAAAGGTGATTAGATGAATGATGCTATATGAGTAGCATTATTGTTGTCTAGGCTTCATGCTTGTGAGACGTGATCTTATAGTTTTGGGGGGAATATAGGAAGTATCTCTAAGACAATATTACATGGCACATTGTTTCTGGTTTGGGATGCACATTCATTATTAATGAAAGGGACTTTGTGAAAGCCAGTGCTGCTGTTTTGAAGCCCCCTGCTGGACTGCATGCATGTGCATTATATACACTGTGGAGTGGAGAAAATGTGCTACATGGAACCTTCATCTGACCAAAAAAAAAAAAAAAGTCACGGTGTTAAATAAAAAGCTAAGAATAGTGCAAAGAATCAGGGTGAAAACAACATTTATTTGATTCTGATTTTACTTTGTCATTTTTCTGAGCAGGGTAGGGTTCCATCTGTCCAGAAAGCAGAACTGCCACTGACAAAACTTCCATGCTGGGGAGAGGATATGGCCAGAATACACTGTGAGGGCCATAGTCAACTGAGCATAGAGTAGAGCAGCCCTATGTCTGCTCTAAAGTATGCTGATAGTCACACTAGCCCCTGGATGGCCCAGGGAACAAGGAGTTGAAAATGGATTGCCTCACCCTCAGCTGCATTGTCTGGACGATGGGCACAGATAAGAATTGAAATCCTAATGTACATCTGCAGAGGGTGCATCATCGCAATACGTGAAAACAAATGCAGAGGAAGTGAGGAAGACTAAACAAAAATTACTCCAGTTGACCAAGAGCCAATGGAAATAGAGAGTGTTACGATTTCTTGTGTTCTCAGCTGATGTCTGTGGCTATGACTGTAATAACTGAACAGATCAAATCTATGCACCACTGAGATGAAAGCAATTCTGGGGCCATATTTATAAAAATAAATCCTGAGGCCTAGTGAATAAAACTTGACTCTGATTATAAATTCTCCCCATTACTGATACAGACAAAAAACAAGAACGTCATTCCCTGAGCCTGTAAAATATTGTGTGTTTTTGAGCCCTGCATTGCTACTCTAGGGTCATGTAACTACTCACAACGGGTATTCAATGAAGCTGAAAAAGTACAGAAGAAGGACGGCACAGAGAGATTAAGGTCATACAAGAAGTCATGAGCAGAGCTGGGTATCAAACTTAGACATGCAGCATCTCAGTTGACTGCTTTAACCATAAGGCCAACCTTCCTCTCTCTTGTTAGCTGAGAGCTCACATGTACAAACATAAATAGCAATGACTCAAAGCAATAGCTGCAGGAAACAGTTTGTGAACAATCTCTAAATCTAGATGGTTTTGCACAAACCATTTCTTGAATAATTTTGAAAAACAACTTTGTGGGGGCCTGCTTGCAGATAATTCCAAACAAAAAGGAACTAAATTTATCAAATTGTTTGCTGTGACCAGTTTGCCCAGATCTAATATGCAAGTTCTATTTTCAGCATCATAGACAGGAACTGAGATAAGTCACCGCCTTTTACCTGGTTTTCTGTTGGAATAGGGCTAAGAGTTCTGATGCTTATCTATGTTCTCAAACCAGCGGCAAGAGTAGTGTATTGTGCAACTTTTCACCTACTTGCTTCTAAGTTTTTGGTACAAACCTGAACCTAGGTTCGCCTAAGAGTGACTGAGTTTTGAGCAAACCTTGGGTACAGACTTTAGGGATACCTGGACAGTGTCTCAGGCAAATTTATAGTAAACCAGGGTTAGGTTGGAAACCCATGTGAAATGGGATCACACAAATACAGAATTCATAAAAAACATGATTGCAAACTCATGTGACTCAAATAAATGGAAAAAAAAAAACAAAAAATGTAGTTCATCTAAGCTACCTCCTGCCAAACCCACTCAACTTCAGATAGTTCTAGGAAAGAGGAATAGACTGAGACCCAAACTCTAGCAGAAGATAGAGTGGGGAGATCACAAGATACTTATAAAAACCACTCCTTATGAGTATCAATCATATCTAACCCTGTGCTATATATGAGAGATACAGGAAGGGTGATGTACAAACCTTGAGTCTGGTGTTTGCCATAATTATTTCATTCATAAGTGAATCAACAAAACTGAGGAGAGTCTATTACTGCCACAAGTGCAGACTTTGGGCCTAAGCCTGAGAAGTACTGAGCACCCATTACTCTCAGTGACGTGCCTCTTGCAGGATCACCTCCTTACCCAGCTAGAAGATTTGACTTTGGGAAAATTCCTATCAAAGCAATATATATATAAAAATCTGCATATTTCCCAGAATGCTAAATGGTAAAATCTTTGCTGAAATGTTATGGAAGTGACGAGAGTGCCTATATTTTAAAATCTGATATTCAGAGAAATGTATAAGCATGGGGGAGGTGGAAAGGGGCAGGGAAATCTGACTCGCCATGAACTGAAAAGGTTTACCTCAACTGTGATATGTCATCTTGCCACATTAGCATATTATCATGTGAACTGGAGATTCAAACCAGGACAAGTGCATGATTCACACACTTATTTTATGTAACCCCTTGTAGGCTGTTTATTGAGATGCATGATATATGATATAAAACAGTACAGAATGAACCAGCCAGAAATAATACACAGAGGAAAAAAAAAATCTGACACAAGAATAAAACCAATAGACATCAAGCAAACCTCCCTGTTCTCAGAGAAATTAACTCTAAATAGAATGTAGAAGGTCAACAGATACAAATCATGTTGAGGGCAAAAAGTTGACAAAAATAGGCCTACTGAAATAAACAAGAATTGCCCAGTTTCCTAAAGACAGCCAGTGAGAGAATCCAGTGGTGAGCCTCTTGAAGCGATTTCCACAACTAAAAACTCTTGACTGGGAAAGACTTCTCCTCCCAGCCTGCTTCGTATTGAATCGGGGAACTTAGGGCCAGATCCAAAGCCCCTTAACGACAGTGGGAGTCTTCCCATTGAATTGAATGGCCATTGCATCAGATGCTCAGAGCAACCCAGCTCTGACACCAGTTAGTAACCAACAAGCAAGGGCATACAATAAGAGGCATTCATTCAAGTACATAGGGCCTAGTTTATAAAGGGATCTATACAGTAACGCCTGATCCTGTGATGTACTGAGCACTTTCATGTCCCACTGAATTGAGGGCTCTTTCCACCATGCACAAGGAGGCCCTTAAATTGTATTGCATGGTGTACTGGCAGCCAGTGTAGATGGCAGAAGGAAGTGTGTAAGCCAGCCAACTCCTATTATAAAGAACAAGGCAGAAGCTGCATTCCACATTGGAGTTTTTGCCTCAGCTTCAAAGGAGGCCTAATGAGAAGCACACAACAGTGGCTTTATCTGGATAAGGCGTAATGGATGACCATGGTGAGCAAAACAGGGAGAGTCTCCAGCTAAGGCAGAGAGGGCAATCACACATCTTGATCCTTTTCCTGACATGGGCCTGTGAGCAAAAAGAGCAGGTAAGGTTTCCCCCCCACAAGCGCTAATGGCATTTTCTACTCCTTAACTAAACAGTCATGCACAAACTGGCAACAAGCTCTTCAGAACACTTCCCCTTTTCCACAAACATGACTTCACTCCTGCCTGGTTGAGCTTTACCCACCTGAGTGTCATCTAAATAAAAGTGAAGGAATTTCTAAATACTCTGCATGCCCGTTTGATAAAGTGCAGTTTTGATAGTGAATGTTTTGTAAGCCCTGATGTGATCAAGGGTCAAGTACACAGGATTAGATTCGGTCCTCGGTATGTGTGTGTAACTCTTATTGGCATTCAACAAGACAAAACAATCGTGCATTGATGGTAATTGTGTGAAGCGAACGTGATGATTTAAAATAGCACAATAGACCTGGGAAATGAGTCCTTATAGAAAACAATATAGTCAACACCAGGTGCTCAGAGCCAGTGTTTTAGGTTTGATATGTCAGGAAGCAGTTAAAATTCAGCCAGCAGAAAAGACAGAAACTGCTGAGAATCAAGGACATAGTTTCTGTCAATACATGATAACTTAGTTCAGCTTATCAGTAAGAAAGAACAAAGCTTGTGCCCATGGAAAGAAACAGTTCAGCGAGGAAAACAGGATTGGGCCCAGACAAGCAAGCAGGAATATTTCAGTAGCACAAATGGCACTGACAATTGTAAACAATTGATAAGCTTATATGGTCAATGCCCGCCCAGTAACTTAGTTCTTAGAACAAAATAAACCTTCCCTTCACAGCCCACTGGATATCTGTAAGCACTCATCCCCACCCCACCTCACCTCACCTCTTTCCCCCACAAGGTAGTCATAAATGTTGGATGCAATTAGGATGACCTCTATATGTATGTAATGTTCTTATTTTTATCTTTGTTCAGGGTTCTCTCTTAACTTGTAACTATGTCTGTCTCTATATGTACAAATAAATGCAAGTGAATTAATAAGAAAATTTATATAACTGGCCATGGTGGCATCATGTTTTTGAAGCTGCTTGTCAGTCTTCTCAGTACCGTAAATAAAGCCCCCTTCAGTATTATCTGTGCTTGCCTGATTCTTGGAAAAAAGAATCTTCTTGCCTAACAGATATAAGAACAGAATACAACAGTTTCATTAAAGAATTCACTACTAGATAATTGATCATGATGGACATTCTGCATCTCAGCTTGAAATCTAGAAATGCAATACTGATACCAAGATGAATTGTTGTACATCATGATGGTCTAAATCTGCATAGCTCTATTGCCTTCCTCGAAACTACACTGATTTACACCAGCTTAGGAACTGGCTTGCTTCAAAGAAAAGGACGCTATTACTAACAGCATGGTAATAAAGTTAGATGTAGTCACTTGTAATACTTCAAAATACTATTATAATAACAAAAGCTCCTGAAAATGTTTGAAAATGAGCTGTTAGTGTTACAGAGTAATCCAGTCCCATCAAGAAAAAAAATCTTAGCTTCCAGTGGGACTGTTACAATGACTTGGAGCAAATGTAACTGATCAACTGGGTGTTGAAAGGTTGTATTCATTTTAAAAGATTAAATGAACATAAAGCCACTGGTGCAGCAGCGGACTCATTAGCCCACATTTACTACAGGAATTTCTGTTGTAACAGCAGTTTGGATTTCCACAGAAATACAGCAGGATCTTAAAGATCTGATTTCAGAGATGCTCAAAAATCTGAAATTGAAATTAGTGGTTCAGAGTCCCTGAAAATCAGACTTTTAATGTACTTAGTGTAAAATAATAATAATAATAATAATCCTCTTTTGCAAGACATGCATCCTCCCACAGGCAGAATCCTCCACACAGTTCAGCTTTGGAAAGTACATGGAAAGACACTGAGTTATCGCACTTCCATTCTGATGCACTTTCTCTTTTTATTGTCGTTATTTATAATGAGGCAAATGCAGCCCAACATCTCTGCTGACATGGAGGTTCCCTGGCAGTGGAACTAGTGTGGTTCCCCTCTGGGGACAGGGTGAGACTAGAATTATAAGATGCCCAGCTCCAGGAGGGCACCATACACAACAGTGGAAAGGAGGCACATGGGCTGGAGAAGGAGTGAGAACCTGAAGCTGCATGGCTCCTTACCTTGCGATGGGGTACACTGGTGTCACAGGGGGCCTTGGGGCTGACATAGCACTTCCCGCAGCTCCCATTGGCTGGGAACAGTGAACCGCAACCAAAGGGAGCTGAGGGGCTCCATGCCTGCAGACACTTCAAGTAAACAAAACGTCCCAACCCACCAGCGGCTTATCCTGACAGGCCAGGAGCCAAAGTTTTCCAACCCCTAAAATATAGGGTCAGTTTATGAAAGGGTCATACAGTTTTTGCTATTTTTACCTATCCATTTTGGGGGGTCAGCTTATAAACGAACGGGCTAATGAACGAGTATATACGGCATACACTTCCAGCATCCAGGAATCCCTCAGTGGAGGAGAAGCCAGTCGCCATGTTTATGTGATGGCTTTCATCTTCAACTGCAATGCAGAATAGGCAAACAGAGCTCTAGTAACTGGGCTTTATGAAGACTGCAAGAATCTCACCTTCTGTGAGCAGTATAAGGTTATATAATTTCAAAGGTACATGAAATGAACTAAATCAGGGGTCGGCAACCTATGGCACATGTGCCAAAGACGGCACGTGAGCCGATTTTTAATGGCACACTGCTGCCTGCCGGGGTCCCGGCCGCCGGCAGCAGGCTGAGTGGGGCTGCTGGCTGGGACCCCGGCAGGCAGCAGCATGCCATTAAAAATCCTTCCCGGCCCGGCCCGCTCTTCTTCGCCCCTCCTACTGGCATTTGCACATGCTTTCCTGACCTCCGTCACTTCCGGCAGGAGTTTGTGTTTCTGGGTTAGCGTGTCCATACTGCTACCTCGTGTCCACGGAGTCTGAGCGGCCCCAGAAGCAGCCCCGCCGGCAGGGGCAGGAAGAGGGACCCGGCCCCACAGGAGTTGCAGTGCCCGCGAGGTCTGTAAATGGGGAGGGGTCCTGGGTCCCAGCTGAGTTGTGTGCCCACCCCGAGCACAGCCAGCCCACTCCCTGGACTCAGGCAGGCTGCCCCGGGGTTGGATAGGGTTACCATATGTCCAGTTTTTCCCGGACATGTCCGGCTTTTCGGCAATCAAACCCCCGTCTGGGGGGAATTGCCAAAAAGCCGAATATGTCCGGGAAAATGCTGGCCGGGCACGTCCCTTCCCGTGGCTGCTCGGCTCCTCCCCTGACTCTTCGGCTCTGTTTAAGAGCCGAGCTGCCCGAGCGCTATGGGCTTCAGGCAGCCCCCTTGCCTCCGGACCCCAGCCGCCGGCCGGGCACTTCCCCTTGCCAGCTGGGGTCCCGGCCGCCGATCCCACTCCCTGCGGCGTAAGATCAGCATTTTAATTTAATTTTAAATGAATCTTCTTAAACATTTTGAAAACCTTGTTTACTTTACATACGACAATAGTTTAGTTATATAATATAGACAGAGAGAGCGACCTTCTAAAAAACGTTAAAATGTATTATTGGCACGCGAAACTTTAAATTAGAGTGAATAAATGAAGACTCCGCACACCACTTCTGAAAGGTTGCCGACCCCTGAACTAAACACAGATTATGTTCCATAAGGAAAATCCTTCATTAGCCCATTTTTATGGATGACTACTTGGGCAAGTTACAGATGCCGTCATTTTCTAAGCTGGTATTTAGCTGTTAAATGAAGTGAGAAGCATTCAGCAGCTTTTCTCTTACTTTCTCTTCTTTTGCCACTGAAGGGGTCACACGCAGTGATTAAGAGTAGCACCTCATGGACAGTGGAGGAGGAGAATCAAGATTGAAACGCTCAAGAAATGTTCTGTGCTAGGGCAGGGGAGAGGAATTAGTCTCCAAGTAGTTTTAAAAACATCTCTGTGTTTGTACAAAATTCAGTGGCCCCAGTTGTCTCCTTCAGTAGAAAAACTCACAGGAGGGAAAAGAGAAAAACAGTACCTTCCAAAACAGCATGAGGACCTCGTTGCTGTGGGGTCACCAGTTCATCTAGGATTCAAACTGCTGTAGGCCTCAGTTGCTGGACATGAGAGTCCTCTGTCCTGGTAAAGTATACAGCTCACTGGCTAATGTGTTATGTTGCTCTCTGTGCTCAATCATGTGCTATCGGCTTGAAAGCCTGGCTCTTTAGCTCATGCTATGGTGACAGAGGCTTTCAGCTCTGGAGGTCACCAGTTCAACCACTGGTGCATTAGCCAGGATGGTAGACATCACATATGTACTCCCCCTACTACCAACATGTTCCCACACAGGGTGTATACACCCTTGGCCATATCCCAAAACATACCATTTGAAGTGCTGGGCAGTACTAGCTGCTACCACATCTTTCTGCATTCAACAAAGGGGTTGTGGCTGCCAGCTGAGCAGAGGAGCTTGTGGGGAATGGTTCTTGAGTCTTTTCCTCTCCTCAGAGCAGTAGCCACAATTTGGCCCACTAGTTGTAAAGTGGAAATTGGCAAAACTGGTTGTAAAATATGTTTTGTTTCCAAGCTTCTGAAAGTGTGTAACAGCAATGAACCCAAGAAATATAACTGGCAATTTATGAACCGTATCTCTTTCTTTCCCTTGTGTGCCTATCTATCCAGCCATCCATTTCTAAGCCTCTTATAAACTATGGGACGAAGGCCCAGATTTTTACAATTATTTAGTAGCTGCAATGCTCAACTGACTTAGGAACCTACATTTCTTTTTGAAAAGACCTAAGCCTAAATACCTCTACAAATCTGGGCCTGGGCACCAAAAGTTATAGCTAAGTTACAAAATCAAAAAACCCCAAAGCACAAAACTTCATTTCCTCTTCAGTGCAGGAAAACTGGGGGAAAAATAACATTAAATCATTCTTCCTACTGGAAAGTTACACAGAATAATCACCAACCTGTGCTCCTACCTTTACCCTGAAGGTGAGTTCTGTAACACATCAAATGCTTAACGGAGTTTTCTCCATCTCTATAGCAACATGAATTCATCAAAGAGTCAATTAACAATGATTTTCATCTGTCTAGGTTTTGCCTCTATCATAACAAAGATATTTTTAAAATCTACAGTCCTGGAGAAGATGTGAAATATCTGAAAGTATGTTTGGGAAGGATCGTAGGGAGGAGGGGGAAAGAGTCAATCTTAAAATGGCTATTCAGTACCCAGTGTGCGTCACAAAAGAGCCTATAGTTCTGGCCACAAAGCAGAAGAAATGTCCCTTTGGCAAAGGGATGTTGTACTCAAATAACAGATGCCTAATTATTATCATTATTATGCTGCTGCTATATACAGCACTATATGCAGGGTTAGATATTCTTAACCTCTCCTGGGAAACTCACAAACTAAGTTACATCAATAGAAATGAAAATACAACCTTTGGGGTCTACCAGTGGACTTGTGCTACCTGTCTATTTAAATTGTAAGTTCCCTAGGGCATGAACAATATCATTCTCTGTGCATAGAACAGATGTGTGCACACCGATGCTGTGACGGGGCGCCTGCCCCACACTGGCCCTCAGAAGGTTAAAACCAGCATAGAGAGGCTGAGCATCAGGCAGCCAAAGGAGTGGCTGTAGGGGAACAGCCAATTAGGGCCCCGCCAGCTCATATAAAAGGAAGCTGCAGACCAGAGCCACTTGGTCTGCTGCAGGGAGCCTGAGGGAGAAGACTGAGGGCTACAGCGAGACCAGCACCTGGGGAAGGGCAGGTGCTAGCTGGGAGCTAGGGAGAGCTCCTGACAGGCTGCCAGGACTTATGGGCTCGAGGCCCTGGGAAGAGGGCAAAGTAGCTGGAGCCAGAGGCAGGAGCAGAAGGCACTGAGGCTGTGGGGAAGTGGCCCAGGGACTAGAGACAGTCAGCTGGAAGGAAGAGGCAGCAGGAAGCTGCTGTTTGCAGGGTCCCTGGGCCTGCCCCCCACCCCCCACTAGACTTTGAAGGTGTGGCCTGGCTGTGGACTGCCAAGCCACTGTGAGGAGTGTCTGGACTCTTATTGGAGGAGTCTCCCAGAAGGGGGAGAACCTGATTGTGACACGCCCGGATGGCTGTGCCACGAAGCAGATGCCGAGAGAAAGGAGCTCAAATGGGTCTGCAGGTGGAGAAGAGGATGGGAGAGCTACCACCACCTGAAGGCGCGCCCTCTGGGACTGAGCTAATTCCCAAAATGCCCAGCAGGAGGTGCTAGTGCATTGGTGAAACTCTACTCCTACTGAAGTCAATGAAAGATTTGTCATTGACTTCACTGGGAACAGAAATAGGTCAGCTCTGAGCATTACTCACAACCACACCCTTCAAGTTCAATTCACATGCATCCTGCCACAGAGGCGATGCATATACTGTGCTCTCTCATGGAGACTTTACATTTGTTCTTTCTTGCTTTGCTGTTTTCCCTTAATCTGCAATAAAATCATTTGAAATGAAATTGGACAGTTGCTCTTTGTGTATGGAAAAAAATAAAGAAAAGTAGTGATGGTGAGAACTGTACAATGACAAATAGCTCTGAGAAAGTGAGCTATTTCCTGGTTAAATAGAACAAACAACAAAATGAAAGTTCTCCAGTAGAGAACATGATGCATGTAGGTGAAGATGGGGGTGTCCCCTCCTGCTTCTTAATGGAGCACAGCTGTCTCCAACAAAGAGCAGATGCCTATAAACTTAATAGTGCAGTACACAAATAGCTAATCAGAATTGTTACAAAGCTATATGCCCCACAGGGCTACATAAATATTACACTTAACTTTTCCCATCAATATATCACAAGTTTGTGGGTATGAATAACTGATTCATGCCCTGTTCCAAACTATAAACATTTCTATGTGAACTCTACAATGGCGTGTACAAGTACAATGGTACATTATGATACAGGCACATTCCGAAAATCTATTAAGTCAATGCCAAAACATACACTGATGTGGGAAAGTTTTAATAAAGAGAGAGAAAACACAGCCAGTTATTTATTTAAGTGCCACTCAGAAGCCTTCTTTGTACAATCCATTATGAGATGGTTAACAATACACAATGTGACAGAGCAAAGACCGAATAGTCACCAGGTTTACATTGTATGGATCAGCTAAACTACAGTAAGACAGGCTGCAGTGTTCTCCTGCTGCACGGTACATAGATAGAACCCTCGCTGCCCTCACTCCTAAAGGGCGATGTTCAGGATTGCTGGTGTTCAAGTCAGGTGACCTAACAATAGTTAAAAACAATGGAAATGTTAATTGGTCAGTACACTCAAAGTAACAGCCTGAAAATCTGCTCCGTTAGCACTGCGGGGAATGGACAGCTGCTGCAATACACACATTTTTGCTGCTCTGTATACTAACCTTATGGATCAACAGTATAAGACAAATACAGCAGTATGTGCTATACTAGAGGTATATTAACATATTCCCTCAGCATTTATGTATTTGAATTCTACCACTTCAGTTTAATATAGCTCTTTTCATAGCTCTCAAAGCCTTAACCTTGAGTAAGCATTATTATCCCCCATTGTATGGAGGGGGAAACTGAGGCACAGAGCAGTGAAGTGACTTGCCCAAGGTCACCCAGAGAGTTGATAGCAGAGAAGGGAAGAGAACTTATATCTTGTGTAACACTCTCCAGAGCCTGATCCTCTGCACTGTGCTCCCTCCTCTTTTTAACTACCCTGTTGTAATTACCTACATTCTGAGAGCAAATATCATGTGCAAGTAGGCAAGCAATACCTATTATGTGCAAGTGCTCACTAGCTTATTACAGCAACAAAAATGTCATGGACAACAGGGATGAAAAGCAGTCTGTAAATATTGCTTGTTAAAACAAGTGTATTATCAGGGGAATAGTGCAAGAGTGCAAACAACATATTAAAAGCAATCTCTGCTGTCCATAAATGTTTAACTTATACATTAACCACCCTTTAAAAAAAATTACATGCCTTTCCAAAAAATGTCTCCAAATATCGGAGCTAGTAGGTTTTTATTATGATAGTAATCTTCAAGGCAGTCCTATCCAAAGTCATCTGAAACAGGAGCACACATATAACAACGTCAATATAAATGTACACACATTTTAAAAAAAATATAGCACCCAGGGCAAGGGTGTTAAAGAAATGGGAACAGGCAAAATCTACAGCTAATGCTACAATACCTATTAACTACTTCAGCCAATAACGAGGCATTCAATACATTAAGAGAATGATTGTATGGTGTTTACTGTACTGTACCTTCTATTTAGGAATCGCTTCAGGCAACGTTCGTAACAAAGGTCTTCAGAGAAGTGATGTGACCAGTTTCTTATGTTTTACTTTCAGTGATGGTCCATATTTATTAGAGGACAAAGTTGTGCATGAGGCTTCAAAGAGAATGCTGCTTCATCTGAGAAAATTAACATTTTCAAGTATCTCTCCATTGTTTTACTGAGTTACAGCCAGTGATCTGTACAGATTACACTGGGTTGTACCTTGAAGAAAATTCTGCTGACTGTGCTGTTATTTTGACGTGAAATTATCTCATGCCACGGCTAGCAAGAAGATGTCAGTCACACAGTGAAGTGCTATTGCATATTGATGTCCATATGCAGAGCTGTATTGTACCTTGAATACCTGCATTTATATCCCAGGTAGTCCTCAAAAAATGAATGTAGTCACTAATTCTTCAATGCCTTTCCAAATCAGAAGTGAACTGCTTTCCTTGGGTTCTCTCTCTTTTTTTTTTTTTTTTAGCCACACTCCAGGTGATTCAATATGAGCTTACCTGTGCTCTCATCCAATGTCGTCCAAAGGTGTATGTCCTTACTACCTCTCCATGCTGAGTCATTCTGAGTCACCATTTCATATTGCTTTCCCTTATTGCCCTCCCTCCTTCTGAGTGAAATTGTGTGAGACAATGGGATAAAGATAAAGAGATAAAGGGCCTCTGGAGGATGGTATCGCTGATATACCAAAGACAGCAGGGACTTGGAGGGAGAGAGAACTGAAAAACAGCTGCCCTGTGATTCACCGAACAAACATATTACTTCTCTTCTACTCCTCTATGTGGGTGACTAGAACGAAGCCCATTTTTCTTACCACATTCAGCAGACTAAAATAATTTGCACACAGCAATCCACAAAACATAAGCTTTTTTTTTTTTTTTTTTTTTTTTTTTTTTTTTAAGTTAACACAGGGTCCATCCAATTGAAATCTCAAAACAGGAGTGAATTTTTGAGTTAACTGTGACCTTGGTAGGTAGGACTTAATTCTTGGAGGAATTACTGTTTGAAAAGATTAAAAACCCTCCTGATTGCCTATTTGTGTGGCTGTACATGATACAAACACATTCTGGCATGGAGGTACCTACTGACCTGGCAACGTAAGGCGGCTTGTCGTGGAACCTGAGCCTGGTGCCTCATTTGAATGTCGCTTTGAACCTTTAAAAAGAAAGAATTGTCTCAGAAGTGACGGTGAGCTGCAGGCCTGCCTCTGTGCAAATGCTTTTTATACTATCACTGCCACTCGATAGTGTCAGCTTCTTTCTGTCATGTCTTCTCAACTTGTCCTTAGCAGTGTTAGTAACGTGGGTGGAGCTAACTTCCTTACAAAACCAGGCTACTTTTCTCTGTTTGAGCAGCCTTCTTTGTCCCTTTTGATTTTAGAGGAGCCAACATCGAATACCTCTTCACTTGCTTCTATTCAACTTTTTTGGCAGAACATAGGGAGAGTGATAAATGATTTTGTTGGTGGCATTTTCCTCCATATTTTGACCTGTTTTTGAATATTAATTCCATTATACATTTATTCCAAAGAAGGGAATCTAAAATATTGCAAGTGGAGATCAGACCCCAGATCACCAGATCCAAACACCTGGCAGCTTTGTATTTGGATCTGAAGTTCACAGCTGGCCTCTATAATGGGTCAGCCAAAGCCCTGGATCACAACAGCTACCAAAACTTGTGGGCTGGTTTCCTCTCTACCTGAAGGAGTTTAGGCAAAGTGCTGAGAGGCTGACAAAAGCAATGAACTACCAGAATTTAAGAATATCAATTGACACCTATTGTGCCCTTATGAAAATCAATAAGAATGACCATGTGCTTTAGAGACATGTTGACCTTATTAAAAATAAGAAGAGAAAAGCCCCACAACCTCTTAGTGGACAGTCATGAACTATATATCCCCCATTAAGGAGAAATGGCTGAAGTCTCTCTCCAACACTGATGATCATGAGTCTCATTTTATTAAAAAGAGAAAGGCTGACAAGTTCTTCAGAATGGGGACTAAAAGAAAGAAAAAAAAGTAGCCACATTCTCAGAGTGAGACTCTGCTCCTTACTCATGTCACAAATAGTCCTGGTGAGGGTATCAGAACCTGGCCCACCGTGAGTAAATGTAGTTGTATTCGTAGCTGGAGTTTATGGATGTGTAAGCACTATATGAACAGTGGAGTCCAGTGCTCAGAGATTGGCACCGGATTTCCAGGTGGAGTGAAAGGGGATGGTTTTAAGCTAAAAAGCTTCAAAGGGCTTGGGCCTGCCAGTCTGAGCGATTACTTCTTTCCCGGTACAGCACCTGACACAACTGATATCAATAGACGCAGCTGAGCTTGATTCCTTTCGTAGCCAGTGAACTACTCGCAGGGCTTTCTCTGTGTGGGCCCCTTGACTTTGGAATTCACACTCCATTGGTCTGAAATAGCCCAATTTTGATGACTTTCAGGCTATATTTCAAAATTTTCTCTTTAAGCAGGCATTTGAGAGTAGTTGATCATTATGTGGGGTGTGACATTTTCGTGGGTTCTGGAGGATTCTGCTGTGCTGTTTCTGGTTGAGGCTTCTTTATGGACTGTAATTTAAATAATCTGTCAAGGCAGATTAAACCCTTGGAATAGGTGTTTTATGTGTTCAAATTTAAATAAACAAACAATGCATATGTAATGCTATGATGCGCTCAAATATTGTAACAAGGGGATCTCTCAAAAGTTTCCCCTTAATCTTCAATAAATCTCATGAACAAGGGATTTATCTGCTTGCAGAGAGGAGAGTGAATTACTGTGAAATCTATTCATTTACTTTCCCATTTAAACATAAAACGCGTGTAACTAGGGTTGCCAACTTTCTAATCGCACAAAACCAAACACACTTGCCCCACCCGCTGCCCTGCCCACCCCTTCTCCAAGGCCCCACCCCCCACTCACTCCATCCCCCCTCCCTCCATCGCTCACTCTCCCCCACCCTCACCGGGCTGGGGTAAGGGGTGGGGATGCGGGATGTGGTGAGGGCTCCGGCTTGGGGTGTATGCTCTGGGGTGGGGCCAGAAATGTGGGGTTCAGGAGACAGTGAGGGCTCTGCCTGGAGGTGTGGGCTCTGGGGTGGGAGCTGGGGATGAGGGGTTTGGGGTGCAGGAGGGGACTCAGGGCTGGGGCAGGTGATTGGGGTGCAAGATACAGGCTCCAGGAGGGATTTAGGGTGCAAGAGGGGGTTCCGACCTGTGGCCAGGGATTGGGGCATGGGAGGGCATCCAGGGTGTGGGCTCCAGATAGGCCGCACTTACCTCAGGTGGCTCCTGGAAGCAGCCAGCATGTCTAGCTCGGGTGGCCAGGGAGCTCTGCGTGCTGCCCATGCCCGGAGATGCCACCCTTGCAGCTCCCATGGTTCCCAGCCAATGGGAGCTGCAGAGCCAGCACTTAGGGTGGGGATAGCGCGCAGACTCCCCATGGCTGCCCCTGTGCCTAGGAGCCAGACATGCCGGCCACCTCCAGGTGCCGCACGGAGCCAGAGCAGGCAGGGAGCCTGCCTTAGCTCCGCTGCGCTGCTGCCTGGACTTTTAGCAACCCAGTCAGCAGTGCTACCAGAGCTGCAAGGGTCCCTTTTCGACCGAGTGTTCCGGTCAAAAAACAGACATCCGGCAACCCTACGTATAATCAAGGATGAAGACGGCACTCGGATGTCACTCAGTAAACAGAATTGTTATTTGAAACAAAAGGTTTTGTTATTGGAAGGCAGACATGAGTAGAGACAAACTGGCAGGTAGATGTGTGGGAAACCTGGGATCTAAATCTGGATTTCCCCTGAGCCTGCTTTTTGGTTTAAGCCCCATCATAAAATTTGCCTCTGGAATAGAATCCAAATGTCTCGAAAATTGGGGGGAGGGGGCATCTTTAATAATCCAGAGTTCAGGCCCATCTCTAACATAGTGTATATAAAACAGATAAACCCACACTATATAGATGTACATACAAATATATAGTTCTGACCTTGACACAAAATATTGTTTAAAGAGAAAGACCCACACACACTTCTGAAAGACATTGTTGCCTGGTGGAATGGGACAGGTTAGCTGTCAAGAACTCCTAAATTCTAATCCCAAATCTGACACCAACTCACGTATGCAGCCTTGGGCAAGTTACCTCTACAGTCTGTCTCAGTTTCCCTAGCTGTAAAATGGGGCCCGTACTACCTACCCATCTTTCTCATAGGGATTCTGATGAGTAAGTAGTTAATGTCCATACAGTGCTTTCAACATGAAAAGTAGTACACCAATGTTGATTTTTGTTATTCTGCAAAGAGAGAGTGCAGAGCTCCATGTTTGTGGCAGATATAAAAAGTGACTGAACAAACCACCCCTTCCCCCATTCAAATTCAAATGGAGTGGAGACCTCATTGACTTTATTTGGTAATAGGATGGACATACATGTACTCATTACAGAAAAACTGGAATGCTGGAAAAGTGTTTTATACATTTAGAGACTACAAGCCTCTTCTTTCAAATAAGGAACTTAACAAAAAATGCAAAACTGAAAGGAATTGTGCTCATGTAACAGCAAGTGTTCTCAACTCTGCTGAGAAGAATTTAAAACAATATTTATTTATTGTAAAGTCTGAACAAAGCAAAGAGGTTTTTCTCCAACAAACTTGTGTTTAACTGTTGCTTTAAAATGGATTTTGATTAGTTTTCTAGTTGCCTGATGCAAAACACATATAGCAACCTGCCTCCTGCCTGCTTGAAAAAGGCTCTGGATTACAGGTGTATACTACTTATATTACTTCAGTTCAACAAGACATCTCCATTATAATTTCTGCTAATATAAAGATAGTCTAAAGTGTATGTTTAGCTTTATATATATAGGACTCCCTGCACAACGTCAGCTGAGAAAAGATTATTTTACAATCTTGAATCCTTGCATTTTGGTTAATTTCCCCCTTTCCCCCCCTTCAAAACAAGTTGAACGTTCTCTAGATTCATCAGGACCCATTGCTACAAATGTAATTTGAGAGCAGTGACATCTAGTCTTACAGGTAAACTGGTAATTTACAGACTTCCTTCCTGCCGAAGGTAGTCAGTGTACTACTTTGTGCCTCTGCTGTAATTTCCTACTGATCTAAGCTGCTTCACAAGTAGCATCATAGGAACAAAGACTGATTTTTTCCTTATTATTTAAATCCATTGTGGAGGGAGCAAAGCCCTCCCCACTGAAGGAGGACACCACTACCATTATATAGGGGGGCTTCAGATTGAATCAGCCGGCATTTAGCATCTTGTATACATGTTCTCATTTACGCTTTGATGCCAGTTCCCAATGGGGATGCTAGTGGAACTGAACGGAGCTTGTGCGCAACTTACATCAGTTTCAGTGCAACTGATGACATGTTTGGGCCCAAGGTGTTGTTTTATTTTATTTTTTGCTCTAAGCTGATGTTGCAAATGCAATGGCTTTTGTCTACGGGGAGGGAAAGGGAAGAGAAATCTTAATGGGAGAATCTGGGCCTGCAGACAACCAGAAGTTCTGGTAAAACCCAATCAGAACCCTACAAATAAAAATAGCAAATATTTAAAAAAATTGTATATAAAATTGTATAAAAATATCATCCAAGCCAGAAGAAAAGGAAAATGCTCACTCTGCCACTAGGATTTATCACTACACAACACCTATGGCCATAATTGATTGTTTTATATACGCATTCCTACAATCATCCAGCAAAGAGGATGAGATTACATATACACATCCTCCTATCACAGGATGGCTTCTAGAACTGGGCAAAGATGAGTACACAACAGGTCTTATACACGCACGCTAATGAAATAAAAGGAATACAAAGTGCCAACAGTGTATTGTGGAGCCTGTACGTGTGTACGGTCATGGTTTTGTGTACTTGTGTGTGAGACAGAGGATGAAGAGAGAGTCACAGTTCTGCTTTGTTGCCAGTGAGAAATCTCACACTATATTTGCTCAGAAAAAGAAAAAAACAACATGCAGGGAAGGAAGAGTAAAAAATCTGAGAAACCTGAAACAAAGTGCCTGCTTTTCTGTTTTAATGGCAAATAATGTGATCAATGGTGGTCAAACGATTTGCTTTTAGCTTGGACCACAGAGATCAGAGATGGAAAAGACCTATCTGATCACCAAACCCATCTCCCTGCGAGAACAGGATACTCATCCCCTGAGAGAATATGTTTCAGATATTAAATTGACACTGCACTTGATCTGAGCCCATGGTGGGGAATATTAATTGAAATAAATGGACAAAGTATCATTGACTTCACTGGGAGGAGGATTGGAGCCTGAGAAGTCTGGAAGTAAAGTATGCTTTTCCTATCAAGTTTTCTCATTTGGGCCCCCTCTCCCACGCTGCTGCAGGTATTAACACAGCTTTCTATCTTCAGCTTGTAAAGTCTCTTACCATATTTAAGCTTCAATATTCAGAAATCTCACATGCACAGCTAAGGGACTGGTATTGGGTATGCAGATGGAAAATAAAGGGCCATTGTTTTGTGTTTGCTTATTTGATGGTGAAGCGGTGGATAAAATAAATAAATAAATGGACTTCACACGCCTGTCATTCATACATTGGTGATAATCAGGAGAAACACCACTGAAGTCATAGGAGTTATACCAGTATGAAACTGGTACAAGTGTGATGAGAACAGGGCCAAATAATTAGCTATTTAGGGAAATTTCCTCAGTTCATGAAGATGCACAAATTTTCCCCAGTTGAGCCTGTGGCCCTTAGATGGGCAGGAACTTTCTCATTCAGTTTCTATCAATGTTTAAGTTATACCGATTATTATTTTTTTTAATTAAAAAGCAGATCCAAACTCAGTTACAGATTTTGTGTGTACACTCTATGAGCTAAAATGTAAAGTCTTTGCAACTTTCTGCATACAGAATTTGAGCATGATCAATTGTACGCACAAATAATAAAATCTACCCATTCCAAACCTCATTTGCACACAAGCTGGGCACAAACAAGCTTTGCATGTTTAAATTCTAGTGTTTGTATGTTCAGGTGGCCTTTGTCAAAAATTGCATGTCAGTTTTTTTCACAAGCACAAAAGAGGCTGTAATGAAGCCCCTTTGAAAATTCACTCCCAGCTACAAATCAATGGGTATTGAAAACAGAACAATTAAAAAGGTCTTCTTTATTTACCTACCAGGATCTAAGTTCAGGGTTCTGGGTTTCCCTGCTATAGTACAGAACAACACTAGTGCCTAAATGTAAAATGCCAATGTAAAACAATGCATCTTTATTTAAAGAGAGAGTGTTCAAATTGTGACAACTCTAAAATATTTTTAAATCTGAAATTGCAAGAGTTTTTAGAAGCCCTAGAGTCAGGTATCTATGTTTCTCTTGTGACTGTGGATAATGTCATTAATACCAAAAGGCATTATTTATAAGGAAAAACAGAAAACCTGAGCTCACGCCCTTGATGAAAAGCTGTGCAGTTCATGTTTAAAGCTGGTCAAGTAGTGGATGTAAGCATTCGATCATGTGCTTTTAAACGATGCATCAAAATCGTTTTGTTTTGACAACTGACCCTGCCGACTCCTAATTATCTTTGCACGTTGTCAGAGACACATCGTTTTCTCATCAATTAAATCATTATCTGAGTACAGAATTGGGAACATTTACACTTTAAAAATGTAAGTAAATTGTAAATTGACAATAAAATCTGCTGACATTCCTTAAGGGCAGCTTGGGCCTTTGTTAGATAGAAGCACAGGCACCATTTATTTATGTTAACGGAGCTATGCCAGGTCTCTGAAGACGAGTTACTTTGAAAAGTCTAAATACGGACAAGTTAGTGGGGCACCCAAGGAAATCTCTCCCTACTTATAGGATGTAAGGTGCCTGGATTCACTTTCACAGATTAGGAGACAGTTTTTAGTCTGGTCGTCCAGCAAGGTGGTACTTTGTGAGAGATTTGACCAGCACTCTCATCCTAAAGGCTGAAGTTGTATCATTTTAGTACACAGGTTGACTTCCAAATCCAGGTCTCAATCTGTAAAATCCCCATCACCCATGGTTGTGCTTACATGCATGTGACTCCCACAGAAGTGAATCAGGCCTGCAGCATGGGCCTCGTATTTTTAATATGTGTAGCTTACTCTTTGTCTCTTCTAATAGACAAGCAGATAGTAAGGCATCTACAGCTTTGTTTCCCTCACACAAAGAGAGAAGCTGAATGGAAGGTAAAGAATTAAGAACAGATATTTTTCATCGTGTTTTACACAGTGAGGAAATGTATTTAATTGAACTGAATTGTGTAAAGAGCCATTCATTCAGTTTCATGCACTCACAGACAAGTTTTGTGAAATAAAATAAGAGACAGTACTGCAAATTTGTTATATAAGCACACTGTGACTGCTGTCTAGTTCACCTGGGAGATATAATTTCTTGGTTCCCAAAGCACTAGCACAATACTATTGTGAGATGGTTAATTTGAGAGATACCATCAAGTGTCATAGTTTAGGACCTGAACCTGCAAACAGAACCACAGAGGTAGACTCTTCCATCTACACCACTCTCTTTGCAGTCTCTCCACATCTACATTTCAGTTTTTTTTGTTTCTAGAAAGGCCACAGAGTCTTCTAGAAATGATTTCACAACTTTTTTAAAATGTCAAAAATATTTTTAAATGTTAATATACCACTGTGAATATATCACAGATTATAACGGCCATAAGGGACCATTAGAACATCTAGTCTGACCTCCTGTTTATCACAGGCCATTCAGTTTCACCCAGTTATCTGTACATTGAGCCCAATAACTTGTGTATGACTAAAGCATATCTTTCAGAAAGGCATCCATTTTTCATCTCAAAACTTCAAAAAATGGAGAATCTATCATTTCCCTGGGTAGTTTGTCACCTTCACTGTTAAACCTCCAGCCTTAAGTTGCGCCAAAGTGCTAGTGCATGAGAACCAAGAAATGGCTCACCGTAGTCTCATTTCACTGTCAAAGCAGTGTGTTGTCAAAAATACATCACAAAGAGCTGAAGATCAATTTGATTTTTAAAATTATTTCAGTTTTAATAGTCTAAGGAATTTTTAGTCACTGTAAACTAAAAAAATATGTGCTGGCTCAGACTGTATTCAAGTTAAACCCCAGTAGGAGTAAGGACTGGGTCAGCAATGCAGTATTATTTATATCTTGTCAATGTCCCTTTAAAGAATTTGATAAAGACGAAGACACTGATCCACAAAGGTATTTAGGCTGCTAGCTTCCATTGATTTTAATGAAAGGTCGGAGCTTTAGTACCTTTGTGGATCTGGACCTATAGGCCAAATTCTACAGCTTCTAGGTGTGTGTAACTTCCATTGAAGCCGATGGGGGTTCTGAGTGTGGAGCAGTCACAGAAGCAGTTCTAAGGAATTAGAATATTGTGTGTTCCTTTACTTTCTTTAAAGGAACCAATATAGAGAAGACAGCTGGAGAATGCTATATGTATGCTAACAGCAGTTATTTTTATATTTCTTCCAAGGGAAAATATTTTATATTTCTTCCAAGGGAAAACTAAGCATGAGACGGACCCCAACTAAATCCCTATATCTGAACAAACTCAAACTTTGGTGTCTGAAGTAAAAACTCAGATGTGAATCTGAATTTTGCAGAGTGGGTTGAACCAAAATCCTGGATACAAACATTCCTGAGCTATGGGATGTTCATGTTCAAAATCTGAACTTGGATGAGCCCTACTGCTGCTAGTGTTAGGTGAGGCTAATACAAGTATGGCACTATTTCCTACTGCCATCTTAAACATGCTCATCCCTGTTCATATGCATTTTGAACAGAAGCTGCGGGTCTTCTATCTAATAGAGGCTGGTGGTAGAACAAAGTTTTGTGCTTTGAACATGGAAATGGAATACAGATGGAGTTTATTTTCCTTCTGAGGCCAATGTTTTCCACATTCTCCAGAGTAGCATGAAAGCAGTCTAACTCATAGTAGAACAACAGGGCAAAACTATACACTGGATAAAACGAACTATGAAAAACCAAGTGAGTGTGTGTGTGTGTGTGTGTTGAATTTCACATGGACAGGTGAAATCAAGTTATATTGAACTGGATCCATCTTGGGGCCCTAATCCAGGACAACATTTAAGCACGTGTTTAATGAACAGCAACACTTTCCTGAATCAGGGCCTGAGTTCGTTAGTTTTGAACATTTCACCTTTAAAGTTTATGGGCCTACTTCACTCCAGTGGTGTACCTAGACCATAGTTTTTTTTTCAATCTTTCTTTGTCTGCTTATACTTTTGCAAGTTATTTATATCAACAACTTATATTTTTCTTTTCCTTTGACCCATCCATTCAATCAGTGATAAAAGAAATGTCACACTAAGATAAAAGGAGGAATTGATCCATCTGACTTCCTAATGCCCGCCTTCTCTCAGTACTTCTAGGTCAGGTAAAGAGTGGTTACAGGTATCTAAGAAACAGATGTGAGAAATATATCATTAATTGTAATTACTAGTTATGGAAGACAACACAAAAAGTACATTCCTCAGAGCTTTAGTGGGCAACAGCCCTGAACAAACAGCCTATTTGTGAGTCATTACTAAAACAAAATAAGAAAAGTGCACAAAGATTAAATGAATTTGCCCACAGGATAAATAAAAAAACAAAAATCAATATCAGAGTGCTGGAAAAGCAGTGTAACAGTACTAAGTCCTAGTGAGAAGTTTATGAATTTAACAATTCACCACCTTCACTAACAAAATCCTCTGAACTGATGCTAAAACTGGTATCAAATTCTCTGCCTAGCAGATGGAAACAATAGTACAAAGGCAGGAATTTCAAGCCCCTTTCCACACATTCCGATTTTCTGTTTCACCACCTTAGCGTCTCTTTCACAAGCTGGGGCTCTAACATAGGGAAGCAATGGCTTCTGAGGAGAATCCTCGTGTATTTGCTTTGCCTGTCCAGAAAGTGGAATTATTTTGTTAACAAAAACCCCCAGAGAATTTTAAAAAAGAAACCACACACACACACACGGGGAAAAAAGTGAAGAAAAAAAACACCCAAACCCCAGAGTCATTAACTGTGAAGTAGCCAGTGGGAGGAGGATTGTTTTGAAAGCTGTGTAACGCCTTCCCCAGAAACTGGTCTTTGCGGAAGGAGGAGGAGGAGAGGAATGAAGAAGCTCAGCTAAAATGATGAAAGAAATTTGCAGTCTCTTTTTTTAATTTTTTTTTTTTTTTTTACTCTTCTGTATCTGGAAAAAAAAAAGAAAAAGAAACGTGTCAATGCTGCCTTTTCCCCCCCACGTCAAGGGATTGTAAAGCTGGGAAAGGAGGGAAAAAAGGTATCAGTTTAGACATGCTCATTCCTTCCAGATATCATGGCTTTGTGTAATCTCACAAAGACCATAAACTGCACAATAGCTAAACCCTCTTGCGCACTTGGTTTGAAAGTAACACTCTTTCCTACACAAGCAAACCCAATTGTCTTCCTGCCTTAACCAATGGAAGTGTAAACATTGGTTTCAGTGGGATCAGCTCAAGAGCTTAGTGTGTTTTGACAGGTAGATCATATTAGTCTTTTTGGTACAGGGCACTCCACCCACCCTTGCTTCCCAGCCATTTCAGCATCTCTTTGACACTAAAATGGGCAACACTGTACTTGTATTTTGGGTAAAGAAAAGAACACTCTCCAAACGAAAAACAGATCCTCTCTTCTAAATGGCTCTGTCACAAGTAGTAAGGCAGCTCAGTGCATAACCACATAAAGTTCATGTACTTTGTGAATTCACAGTAAATGGAAAGCCAGTCTGACATAGTGGATTTAAAGTATTAGCTCAGATCACAAGTGAGAGTGAGTTTGGTGGTCATGTTCGAATCTCTAGGAGATATTTGCTCACAACACCACATAGTACAGCATATTTGCAATCTCTGGTCAAGATACACAGACCAGGAAAAGCAAAGACAATGAACATAATGATTACGGGGTGTTGGCAGAGCTGGGTGGTTAAGCTTGTTTTGTCCTTACTCACACTATAGCTGGGTCAATCAGGGTTTCAAGTATCAGGGGGTAGCCGTGTTAGTCTGTAGCTACAAAAACAACAAGGAGTCTGGTGGCACCTTAAAGACTAACAGATTTATTTGGGCATAAGCTTTCGTGGGTAAAAACCTCACTTCTTCAGATGCACCCACAAAAGCTTATGCCCAAATAAATCTGTTAATCAGGGTTTATCAGCATGACATTTATGCCCAAATGAAGATAGATCCAAAGAAGATGTTACTGAAATCACTAGTTTGCAAATGGAAGAGAAATAAAACCTTCCAGTATCAGGATCTAGTTAACATTGACTTTATTCATGACACAATAGGAGTGGTACACCTATTGTGCTGTGAACTTATGGCAAGTAAAACACACTCGAACAAGTCCTTTAAGACTTGTTCTTTCAAGGCAAAGATAAAATATACATTGGTACTCCAGAGTATTTTGCTATAAGCAAAGATCCGTTTAAAATTTGAATTTAATATTTGTCTTCAATAGTAAAATTTGTGGCTTTGTCTGTTCTTGCTATCTCAGAGATTCCAGATGATCAGTTAAAAGTGACAGAATAGCTAGCTTGGCAAATAATATCTCCAAGATTCAAAAGTAAAGTATATTGGACTACATTCATCCCTGACACAGTAACTCCATTGACTTCACTAATATCCACAGACAAATCTTCACCCTGAATAGATCTCCACAAGGAAGACGCTCTGCTAAATCAAGAGGCATTTTTCATTATTTCCAGGAAAAAGAAAACACTGTATCCAGAGCAAACAACCCCCCCTCCCCCCCAGGCAGTCCTCCTGAAAAGTTATCAAACTTGAAAATTGTACTTTGATTAGAAAGGGGTTAAACCAGTTCTGAAACAGTTAGGTTCCCATGAATATCTTTGGCACCTCTGCTTAGCCACCCATGTTCTAGCACCCACTCATATCAACTAGTTGCTGCTGCGGGGTTGGATAGTTCATGCTACCCAACCAAACCCATCTCAAGTAGCGCTGATTTGATTTATAATTCTCTGCATGCCTCAGAAGCGACTCTATGTCACAAATCTCTTTCTGCCATGTTCTGAAGCCAGTCCGGTTTGTCTCCATAAAGAAGATAGATTTTCATTTGGGCAAGGAGGGTGGGGTTTGCAGCATAGGTCTGATTTCTTAACTACATCGAAGGTGAATAATATTGTATCTGCCGAATACATAGAACACAATGCTGTACAATCACTGCTGTCTGCCCACAGATTTGCCTCATTCTCTTATTGTGCACTCAGCAGAGGGATTTTTCATTATATAATGTTCATCTGTAAACTGGTGCAATGATTCCAAAAAATTTGCACATGGTATCCTATCTGCCAAGATGATTATAACATTGAGAGTTAGACTCTCTGGATTTCACTGGTTTTATTTTAATTTCATTAAACATTCTCAGCTCTAGTAAGTACAAAATCTAACAATGTCAAATAATAACTTATACTTCTCTGATGCCTCCCATCTAAGGAACTCAGCCTGATTTGCAAACATTAACATGACCTCACAACAGCCCTGTGAGAAATATCATTAGCCCAATATTAAAGAGGAGATACTGAAGCACCAGTGGTTAACGGTATCCTTTTGTAGAAATCCTGAGCACTCATAACTCCAAGTAAATGACAGCTGTAGGTGCTCAACATATCTCAAGAACAGGCCCTAAATGATTTAGCTATGGTCACACAGTGAGTTCTGTAACAGAGTTGCAAGTAAAACCAAGTGCCCCATCTCCCATTCCTATGTCATACCTTAATCACAAGAGCATCCCTTCCTTTCCTGCTAATGGAAAGGAAAGAAATACATTTTCCTCAGACTTTGTAAGTTCTCTATGGGCAAATGGAGCACAGATTGCCTTTCACTCCCATCCACCACATTACCAGCTGTACCAACAAGAAAATTTTAGTTCTATATTTGCTTAAAATGGAGTAAAAAACTCTAATTGTTCAATTGTTTTGCTTTCAGAAGGATGCTCTTTGGTGCAGAAAATGCATTTGCTTTCTAGTTGGATTTCTTTTTGGGTACAAAAAGGGTTCCTTACCAGAATGTGGAATTTTAACGCGACTTTAGCCCTGAGTATGATTAAGGCTCATTTTCATTTCACTACCGTATTCCCAAACTGATTTCACTGCAAAATTAGCATATATTAATGCAGATAATTAAAAAAGAAAAATATATATACCATTCTATATCTGGGAAGACTAAGTAATGTCTAGGCATCTATTTCAAATAAGTATGTGTATATGCACACCCCTCCAGTGTTGCTGTCAAATTTATATTTTGTCATTGCTGACTTTAGACCTGTCCAGTGATCACTACCACAAATATTCAAATACCTGGTTCCTAACCGTGATTCCTGTTGTACTCCACTTTATAACAGTACCCCTTGGATTGTAAATTGGAACAGAACATGCAATTACTAATAATTTATACTAGAGTATTTTCAACTAGTATGCGTTTAACTGGTTATTTACAAGTTTATTATGTGACTATTTTGAATAACTTACTGAAATCCACATATACTACGATACATCAATTTCACTACCATACACACTACTGAGCAATATATAAATGTATCTTTACAACTATGAGGCTGGTTGCTGATCATAGAAAACCAGTGATTAATCTTCCCTATTCGCCTCCCTCTTTTTGACTAAACAAATGTCTACAAGTTCTTGAGCTTACAAAAATTAAAATTTGAAGCAGTTGGTAGTAATTATGCCTGTCTAATTGAAACTTTAGCAATCTGCTACCCAGTAGGGCACAGGAACAGAATCTCGCAGTCATTCAGAGTTGGGGTGAGAGTTTAGACTGATTCAAAACCTAAGCCTGCTATGTGTGACTCATTAAGCCAGATCCTCAGCTGGGATAAATCGGAGTAGCCCACAGAAGTCAATGGAGCTATGCCGATTTACACCATCTGAGGATCTGACCCATAGTAATTAATGCCTGTGAAGATCTGACAGCTCTGCCTCTCTCTGTACCAGCTGGGTGCCTGCTCCCCAGAAGTTTGGAAGGTATTATGCTTATTCCAGGAACAGTACCTCCCAGAGCAACTATTTGGTTCATGCAACTCCACACCTCCTCCAAAGAAGTGCTGTGTCTACATGACACAGTTGGGCCTGACATTTTAAAATCCAAAACATTTCTAACATTTTCCCCCTACAAATACAGAACACATGATAACGTAGTGTGGTACAAATATTTTATTGGCAGTGTAACGGGGCACATTCACCTTTCACGAGCGCTCTCTTCCCCCCGCCCTTGGCCAAGTGCTCATGTCTGCGCTCTCTCTCTCTCTGTGGTGTGTCTTTGGTGACTCAACCCTCCAGCTGAGTCAAAAACAAAGCAAAATTCTTTCCGGGGTACAAAAGGGATCCTGTGTAATATCTTCCTCAAGTTGTCCCTGCTTCAGGATAGGGTTCCCTCCTTGGTGATGAAGTCTGCTCCCTCCCAGAGATAGCAGCTGTCTGCTGTGTCCCTTTATCTAAGTCATGCTGCTGCTCTAATTCCCTGGGCCACTTCCCCACGGCCCTGCGCCATCACCACCCTTACCTCAGGGCCTTGTCCTCATGGAGTCCCTGCAACCAGCTCAGGGCTCCTTCTCACTCTCTCTAGCTTCTGGCAGCACTACCTCATCCAAGAACTTGCAGCTCCCTCAGCCAGCCACACACCAGCCACACTCCTATAGCTCCAGCAAGGAACTGGAACTTACTCTAGCCCTGCAGCTCCTCTTATACTGACCTTCTGGGCCCTGATTGGCTGTGTCCCACACAGCCATTCTAGGCAGAATGGAGGACCCTCTCCACTGCCCTTTTCTGGGGCAGGGTGTGGCAGGTCCTCAAGGACTCCAGTAGGGAGCCTCAGAGGGTCTGATATACCCCATCACAGGCAGTTTTTGGGATGACCTACTTGGCTGTCTTGGGTGAGTAATGTGGCCATCCCTTTTGATAAAATGTATATACTACATCACACCGTCATGCGCTCTTCCCTTTCTGTGTGATTGTATATCTAAAATCCCATTCCATATATTCGATTATTTCATCACTCCTATATTTCATTACAACTATAAAGATTTCTTAATAATTATGAGAAACAAAGGGATTCTGTGGTTAAGGTTGCACCAAGATTTTCCTTTTAATTAGACTGTGGCCGTCTTCTAATTCAGTTCAGTTCTGGAAAAAATTACTTACAATGTACAAATATTATCCCCTCGCTATCATGCCATGTAATGCTTCTGATGAGCATTATGTCACCATGAGAGAGAGAAGCATTTGCTATGCTATCAATATAACATTTTGTGTCAATTATATGAAAACAACTACAAAAGTTAAAGACATGGAAGTGATTTCTATGCTGCATCTCTGCTATTAGTGAATGCAGAATATGTTGGAAGAAAACTATCCAAGTGTACGTGGAGCACCAAAACGCCTCATCCCCGGACATATCCCTTTTCTCTCTCCTGTCTCCCTAAGTAATCACGTTACAAAAACCCTTCCTACGGCAGAATAGCCATGACTCTCTCCAGAGCACTTCACTGCCTTTTCTTGTGTCAGCTAAGGGTGCTAGGGAATAATGCTAAGCATCCACAACTCCTCTGGCAACACAATGGCAAATAACCTAAAGAAACAGGTTTTGAATAAGCCATAATTTGAAAATTATTCATCCAAAACATTTTGTGACTAGTTACACACAGGGATAAACATTTGCAATTAACAGGACTGGTTAGTGCCGGGGTTGGCAACCTTCCCATGGCCACTGGGAGCTGCAGGGGGCCATGCCTGTGGATGGTCAATGTAAACAAAATGTCTCGTGGATTACCCTGATGGGCCGCGTGCTGAAGGTTGCCGACCTCTGGGAATGAATCACAACGTCCTGCCCCACAAAAGTCCTCAAGTTTGTTGAATTTTTGATCTGACAGATGCTATTTGAACAGCTCTAGTAATGTGCTAGTGCTATCCAAAGGGATCAAAGAGAACTGGGGGGATTCAAAGAGATGCATCAAAGGAAGAGGAAGCAGCTGGAGAGAAAGTTGGCCTTTTGATACATTAGGCGGGGATGAAATTAAGTGCCTCAAAAGCAGCTTAGAAACTGAGGTCTTGTACAACCCCATCGTTAAAGCAAGAACTGTGCTGTTTGGAGTTCTCATGCCCTGTCTTCCCTTGGACACCTGCATGTCAGGCAGGTCTGATCTGGGGTTGTAGCATTTGCAATATATTTGAAGGGCATAAACATCAAGGAAAGAGAGGAATTATTTAGGGTGGTTTGGAGAATGTTGTTAGAGGGATCATTCCTTCACCCTCTCACTTCTCTGGTCCTTCTCGCATGAACAGAGGGCAGCAATACCCGAAGTCCAAAGGAGAAAACAATTCAATGTTTATTGGGGTGAACTTCCAGTAAGCAATGATCCAGTTTCCTTCCTCAGAGTCCCCTTTCCCAGCTCTGACACCACAGAGCCTTGCCTGTGTCCCAGTTCCCATTCTACCCCGCTTAGCAAAACATCATTCCAATTCCCTCCTCTTACTTCCTGATTGACTGCAGACTATATAGTAAAACTTGAGTTCTGCTTAGCTATATCTTAACCAATCATTTTACTGAAATTTAACTAACCAATCCTAACATATTGTAACATGATTATCTAACCAATTATATCCCACCAGCTTAATTGGTTTACACCCAACAAAATTAATTATACAGCAGACAGAAACAATCACAGAACCAGACAAAGATTATACGGACAAACAATTCATAGATTCATATATTCTAGGACTGGAAGGGACCTCGAGAGCTCATCGAGTCCAGTCCCCTGCCAAAGTCCAGGACCAAATACTGTCTAGACCATCCTGATAGACATTTATCTAACCTACTCTTAAATATCTCCAGAGATGGAGATTCCACAACCTCCCCAGGCAATTTATTCCAGTGTTTAACCACCCTGACAGTTAGAAACTTTTTCCTAATGTCCAACCTAAACCTCCCTTGCTGCAATTTAAGCCCATTGCTTCTTGTTCTATTCTTAGAGGCTAAGGTGAACAAGTTTTCTTCCTCCTCCTTATGACACCCTTTTAGATACCTGAAAACTGCTATCATGTCCCCTCTCAGTCTTCTCTTTTCCAAACTAAACAAACCCAATTCTTTCAGCCTTCCTTCATAGGTCATGTTCTCAAGACCTTTAATCATTCTTGTTGCTCTTCTCTGGACCCTCTCCAATTTCTCCACATCTTTCTTGAAATGCGGTGCACAGAACTGGACACAATACTCCAGTTGAGGCCTAACCAGCGCAGAGTAGAGAGGAGGAATGACTTCTCACAACACACCTGTTAATACATCCCAGAATCATGTTTGCTTTTTTTGCAACAGCACCACACTGTTGACTCATATTTAGCTTGTGGTCCACTATTACCCCTAGATCCTTTCTGCCATACTCCTTCCTAGAAAAAAACAACAAGGAGTTTGGTGGCACCTTAAAGACTAACAGATTTATTTGTGCATAAGCTTTCATGGGTAAAAACCTCACTTCTTCCGTTGCATAGCATCTAGACAGTCTCTTCCCATTCTGTATGGGTGAAACTGATTTTTCCTTCCTAAGTGGTGCACTTTGCATTTGTCTTTGTTAAACTTCATCCTGTTTACCTCAGACCATTTCTCCAATTTGTCCAGATCATTTTGAATTATGACCCTGTCCTCCAAAGCAGTTGCAATCCCTCCCAGTTTGGTATCATCTGCAAACTTAATAAGCGTACTTTCTATGCCAATATCTAAGTCGTTAATAAAGATATTGAACAGAGCCGGTCCCAAAACAGACCCCTGCGGAACCACACTTGTTATGCCTTTCCAGCAGGATTGGGAACCATTAATAACAACTCTCTGAGTACGGTTACCCAGCCAGTTATGCACCCACCTTATAGTAGCCCCATCTAAATTGTATTTGCCTAGTTTATCGATAAGAATATCATGCGAGACCGTATCAAATGCCTTACTAAAGTCTAGGTATACCACATCCACAGCTTCTCCCTTATCCACAAGACTCGTTATCCTATCAAAGAAAGCTATTAGATTGGTTTGACACGATTTGTTCTTTATAAATCCATGCTGGCTATTCCCTATCACCTTATCACCTTCCAAGTGTTTACAGATGATTTCCTTAATTACTTGCTCCATTATCTTCCCTGGCACAGAAGTTAAACTAACTGGTCTGTAGTTTCCTGGGTTGTTTTTATTTCCCTTTTTATAGATGGGCACTATATCTGCCCTTTTCCAGTCTTCTGGAAACTCTCCCGTCTCCCATGATTTTCCAAAGAGAATATCTAGAGGCTCAGATACCTCCTCTATTAGTTCCTTGAGTATTCTAAGATGCATTTCATCAGGCCCTGGTGACTTGCGGGCATCTAACTTTTCTAAGTGATTTTTAACTTGTTCTTTTTTTATTTTATCTGCTAAACCTACCCCCTTCCCATTAGCATTCACTATGTTAGGCATTCCTTCAGACTTCTCGGTGCAGACCGAAACAAAGAAGTCATTAAGCATCTCCGCCATTTCCAAGTTTCCTGTTACTGTTTCTCCTTCTTCACTGAGCAGTGGGCCTATCCTGTCTTTGGTCTTCCTCTTGCTTCTAATGTATTGATAAAAAGTCTTCTTGTTTCCCTTTATTCCTGTAGCTAGTTTGAGCTCATTTTGTGCCTTTGCCTTTCTAATCTTGTCCCTGCATTCCTGTGTTGTTTGCCTAGATTCATCCTTTGTAATCTGTCCTAGTTTCCATTTTTTATATGACTCCTTTTTATTTTTTAGATCATGCAAGATCTCGTGGTTAAGCCAAGGTGGTCTTTTGCCACATTTTCTATCTTTCCTAACCAGCAGAATAGCTTGCTTTTGGGCCCTTAATAGTGTCCCTTTGAAAAACTGCCAACTCTCCTCATTTGTTTTTCCCCTCAGTCTTGATTCCCATGGGACCTTACCTATCAGCTCTCTGAGCTTACCAAAATCCGCCTTCCTGAAATCCATTGTCTCTATTTTGCTGTACTCCCTTCTACCCTTCCTTAGAATTGCAAACTCTATGATTTCATGATCACTTTCACCCCAGCTGCCTTCTACTTTCAAATTCTCAATGCGTTCCTCCCTATTTGTTAAAGTCTAGAACAGCTTCCCCCCCCCCAAGTAGCTTTTTCAACCTTCTGAAATAAAAAGTTGTCTGCAATGCAGTCCAAGAATTTGTTGGATAGTCTGTGCCCTGCTGTGTTATTTTCCCAACATGTATCCGGATAGTTGAAGTCCCTCACCACTACCAAATCTTGGGCTTTGGATGATTTTGTTAGTTGTTTAAAAAAAGCCTCATCCACCTCTTCCACCTGGTTAGGTGGCCTGTAGTAGACTCCTAGCTTGACATCACCCTTGTTTTTTTACCCCTTTTAGCCTAACCCGGAGACTCTCAACACTTCCGTCTCCTATGTCCATCTCCACCTCAATCCAAGTGTGTACATTTTTAATATATAAGACAACACCTCCTCCTTTTTTCCCGTCTATCCTTCCTGAGCAAGCTGTACCCATCCACACCAACATTCCAATCATGTGCATTATCCCACCAAGTTTCAGTGATGCCAACAATGTCATAGTTGTATTTATTTATTAGCACTTCCAGTTCTTCCTGCTTAGGGAAATGGGGACTACAATGATAGAACAACAAAGAAATGAGGATTTCACACCCCAGCTATAGATAAGTGTGTTCTTGCCAGACAGGATGCTATCAAACTAAATTTTCTTTAAATCTTCTAGGCTCTTCCCTTTCTCTGGAGGTGACAGATCAGATCATCTTTTTAATAGCCCAAAACTGCCTTATTTCAGCGTGACTGGTGAGGATGTGACCGTTCGCTTCCCAGCTTAAGGCTGCCCCTGCTGTTTAGCCAAAGGCCTTAGCCTAAGAACAAGGCCTTAGACTACCATAGGGAGCGAAGGCCTATAAACAGGCAGACTGATTCTGATTCTTGTTTTGTACCTCTATAACTTGCTAAGTAATAAACATATACCTAAATTCTTAAAGTATAGGCCTTTACAGACATATCCTAACACTCCACCCCTTTTTTTTCTTTTTCTTTTGGGATCCTCCTGCCCAGGTATCCCTGAAAAGGCACAGGACATATGGTGACACATTTCCCGATAGGGACAGACATCAAGATGGAAGGTGTCAATATTCCATTTGTCCCACTGCACCTTGTGTAGTATCGTGCCCTGCACCTTCTCTTGTATGGGCATACCACACCTATTCCAATTAGTGTTCCAAACTTCCCATTATAGTGGGCCCGAGAAGGTTGGGTCCGGGTTGTCTAGTACACTGGGGGTGGGGGTGGGGAAGGCCTTACTACATTACTTATAGGTTATCTTCATATGCAACGTAACACAAGTGTACTTAACAATACACCAGCCACTATAATAATCCACAGCAACACCGAGAGTCCTGACCACTGCAGTATGGTCCAATATCCGAGCCACCACCAAAACACTGCCTCTCCTCCTTCGACAGGTTCAACATCTTAATGTGTCCAGTTGCTGGCAGTTGCAACAAGCTGCCCCTGCAGGTTTTGCTTGCTTTTGTTCATATTATAAATCCATTGAATGTCCACAGAGAAATGGGTTATTGTCCAAACCAACTTAACCATTTGGAATGGAATCAGGCAGTATGCACTGGTTCGATTATTCACAGCAATAAGATTCACAGATCCATTTGTGCACCAAAGTCCAAATAGCAGTATGTAGTTTGGTTATGGGCTGCTGTAATTGTGCCCCCTACCACAGGAGCCAACTTTTGTTGGCACCAGGGGGTGCTTGCGCGCCCGCCCCAGACCGACTCCGCCCCCTCCCTGCCTCTATTGGGTGCCGGTGGGTGCTCATGTCCCCGCCCGACTCCACCCCCTCCCTGCCTCTATTGGTCCCCTCCCCAAATCCCAGTCCCTGCTCCTGCCCTAAGTTCCCCCCTCTCCCCCCTCGCGCCCAGGTTTGCTGCGTGAAACAGATGTTTCATGGCGGAAGCACTGGGAGGGAGAGGGGAGAAGCAGGACCCAGCGGCGTGCTCAGGGGAGGAGGCGGAGGTGGAGTGGAAGTGGTGGGGAGCTGGGGCGGGGTGGGGAGCGGGGCGGGGAGCTGCTGGTGGGTGCTCAGCACCCACCAATTTTTCCCCGTGGGTGCTCCAGCCCTGGAGCACCCACGGAGTCGGCGCCTATGCCCCCTACTAATATGTACATTCCCAGCAAAACACCTCATACACAGTACACCCAATTGTCCACCCCTTGCCATAGGTCATTGGATGTGCTCCTCCATAGCCATCAGGGAGGGGAACATCCAAACATCTTCTCTGGATTTACACAATGTCACACACCCCTGCATTGATTCCCAGCGAGTGCCTTCCCTTCTCATTATTCCCATAGGGTTTGTGGCAACCAGCTTAGTTGCCATTCCATGTACCATGGTAGCTATTACACAGGTGCTGGCCTCCTAGTTGAGCATTTTGCATTCCCATACACATCTCCCCCCTAGGTTAGCCTTTAGAAGCCATCCCCTACCCATGTCATGAGGTTTTCTGTTCATTGAAACACAGCAATGCTAGCAACAAGACAAACACCACAGACGAACACCACAAAACATATATCCATGGTATTCTGGGGTATTCTTCCGCTGGCGACAGCTTGCTTGTAGAGTGTCTGAAAAACAAAAGAAACAATTTCCACCCCCCTGTCCGAAGCGATGCATCCGAGTCACGGCACCAAGATGTTAGAGGGCTTATTCCTTCACCCTCTCACTTCTCTGGTCCTTCTCCCATGAACAGAGAGCAACAATACCCAAAGTCTGAAGGTGCAAACAATTCGATGTTTATTGGGGTGAACTTCCAGCAAGCAATGATTCCAATTTCCTTCTTCAGTGTCCCCATTCCCAGCAGGGGCGGCGAGTTGTATGGGCCCATGGTGCCAGGGCTCCAGCAATATTCAGGGCCCAGGGTCCCTGCTCCACCAAAATTTGGGGCCGGGTCTCTCCCCCGGCCCTGCCTGCCGCCCCCACGCGCCTGCCCCGAGTGTCCCCTGGCCCCACTTGCTGCCCCTGCGCACCTCCCCCGGTCCCGGAGCCTGCAGCTCATGCTGACTCTGCTCTGCCGGCTCCCGGCATCAACTGCTGCCGCAGGGTCCTAGTGCCCCCCCCATCCACTAATGGCAGGGCTGGCTGCCCTTACCCTGCCCTTCCGCCCTAGCCCTGAGCCTCTCCAATGCCCCAAACCCCTCAGCCCCAGCCAGAGCCCTCATCCCCCTGCACCCTAATCCTCTGCCCCAGCCCTTAGCCCCCTCCTGCATCATGAACCCCTCATCTCCAGCCCCACCCCACAGCCCTCACCCCATACCCCAACCCTCTGCCCTAGCCCTGAGCCCCCTCCCACACTTCAAACCCCTCATTCTCATCCCCACAGCCCTCAGCCCTGCACCTCCTCCTATCCCCAAACTCACTCCCAGAGCCTGCACCCCTCACTCTCTCCTGCACCCCCACACCATGTCCCAGCCCGGAGCCTGCACCCAGCCAGGGGTGGAAGGTTTGTAGAAATTTTGGTGGTGCCCAGAAACCGCCTCCCCCCCAAAAATCCACCCCCACCTGCCTAAGGCTCTGGAAGGGAGTTTGGGTGGGGGAGGAGGTCTGGGTGCAGGACCTGGGCTGGGGATTAGGGTGCTGGAGGGGTGCAGGGTGCAGGCTCTGGGAGGGAGTTTGGGGATAGGAGGGGGTGCAGGGATGAGGGCTGTGGGGTGGGCTGTGGATGAGGTGTTTGGGGGGCTCAGGGCTAAGGCAGAGTGTTGGGGTGTGGGGTGAGGCTGGGGGTGAGGGGTTTGGGGGGCTCAGGGCTAAGGCAGAGGTTTGGGGTGAGGGCTGTGGGGTGGGGCTGGGGATGAGGGGTTCATGATGCAGGAGGGAGCTCAGGACTGGGGCAGAGGGTTAGGGTGTGAGGGCTAGGGCTGGGGCTGGGGATGAGAGGTTTGGGAGGGGCTCAGGGCTAGGGCAGAGGGTAGGGGTGTGGGGGGTGATGGCTCTGGCTGGAGATGAGGGGTTTGGAGTGGGGCAGGGCTGGGGATCAGTTTGGGGTGCAGGCAGGCTGCCCTGGGGCCGGGGCAGAGAGGACTCCCAGCCCTCTCCCCCCACCGGCAGCACACTCACCCCCACCACTGTCACTGCACGTGCTCCTAGGGCCCCTCTCAGGACCAGAAAGCCCCCTCACCTCCCCTGTGGTGGGTGCCGGGGGGGCTTCCATGTGCGCCTCTTCCCCTGCTGCTTCCCCTCATTGTAGCCTCACTGGGGGTGAGGGATGGGTCTGCCCCTTACCCAGCATGGGGCAGGAGCGGTGACTGCAGGCGGGGGGGCTGGGCTGTGCTGGTGGAGGGTCCCTCCGGAAAAGGGAAGGGTCTGAGGCAGAAGGGCAGGGTAAGGGCAGCCTGCCCTGCCACTAGCGGATGGGGAGCCGGCAGAGCAGAGTCAGTGTGGAGCTGCAGGCTCCAGGGCCCAGGGGAGGTGCGCGGGGGGCAGCAAATGGGGGCCGGGGGACACTCGGGGGAGGCGCATGGGGGCGGCAGGCGGGGCCGGGGGAGAGACCCGGCCGCAAACATTGGTGGAGCTGGGCCCCCAGGCCCTGAATATTGCTGAAGCCCAGGCAGCACCGGCCCATACAACTCGCCGCCCCTGCACCCAGCACCCAAACTCCATCCCGGGGCCTGCATCCCAGACCTCCTCCCCCCACCCAAACTCCCTCCCAGAGCCTTAGGCAGGTGGGGGCGGAGTTTGGGGGTGGGTGGGTTCTGGGCATCACCAGAATTTCTACAAACCTGCCACCCCTGCTTCCCAGCTCTTTTTAACAGCCCCAAACTACCTTATTTCAGTGTGACTGGGGAGGATGTGACCGTTCGCTTCCCAGATTATGGCTGCCCCTGCTGTTTAGACAGGCCTGAATATCTATATCCTAACAGATGTAATTAGTATTAATGGGATGACATTAAAAAATAGATCATTTAGGCTGTTTATGAAACTTCCTGATCTATTAGGCTGTGGAATTGTCTCCCTGGGGGAATTCCTATTGCGTTGACATTTAAAATTACACCGGACAATAAAATGCATTAGAGGGGACAATACAACTACAGCAAGGTGATGGACTACATGACTTACTTGAACTTTTCCTCATCTTTCATTTCAATTATTTAGGAACATCACCCAATTTTCCACTGTGTTAGCAATTTGAATTTTATTCCATTATTTGAATGAAATATTCCTGTTTCATATATACTGTTGTCACACTCATCTAATGCACAGATGTCAGCGGGATTAGTCACATGCTTAAAGTTAAGCACATATTTAACTTCTCTACTAGAGCAGGGCCAGACTGCTCAACACCTTGCAGGACTGAGCCCCTAAATAAGTGGCCTGATTTTAAAAGGTGCTGAAGTACCTGTCCCCAGTGGGTGCCTAAATATTCATTTACACATGGGTCCCAGCTTTAGACACCCTAGTTTGAAAATTTTAGCTACATTTACTTGGTTAAAGTCTCACAGCTAGGAATAGAACCCAGGGTCCTGAGACCCAGTGTCCTACTCCAACCACTAGATGGCTCTTTGGAGTTTTAACACTCAGATTTCTTTTAGCAGCTTTAGTTAGACTGGGAAAGCCTTTTTAAAGAACATTTAGACCATGAATGAATAACTTGCACATTTGTGTCTCTCTCTTGTTTCTGTTGTGACAGGAAAGACAGTAAGGAAGAGGCCCGAGAGATACAGCACAGTAAATCAACCAAAGAGGAAATACAACACATTATGTTTTAATTCATCTCCATTATCTATTTTTAAAAGGATCTGAAATTTTAGAGTGATAATTCTTGCTAAAGAAAACAGAACATAACTTCAAGGTGACAGAGTCCTGTTTAGCTAGAAAAACAGAGAATAAACACTGAGGGAAAAATTCTTGAATACTTATTTGGTATCTGATTTTAAATAACATCCGTTTGATTTAGCTGATGACCGGAGTCTTTAATGTTGATTTTGCTAGGGGGGAAAATGGTATTAGCATAGAAGAGATTCTGAATTTCTGGTTTTGGCACATAATTATCCCTAAATCATTCATGACTTCAAATAATTTCATGTCCTGTTCACACTGATCTAGAGACTTGTATTTGTCTGACAGCTTCTATTATATTTGACCTACAATCATTTTAGTGTGTGTGTGGGGGGGAAGAGATTAGTTTATATATTTTCCCGATGATTACAAGCACATTTTGGAAATTCAGAGCACAGGAGAAAAATAACAAGTATGTCAGAAATGTCTGACATTGCAATGCACAGTGAATGCATCATCTACCAAAACCATTGTAGAAACTTATTATACATTTCATGATCAAATAACTTATGAATATGCTGCTGTTAATAAAGATGTGATAAAGTGCATCTCAAGAGTTGCTCTTTACAGGTGGCAGCTAGAATGCTGGTGCTGTCTGTGCACAAGAAGGGTGAATAATTGTTTGGTATCTGATTTGAAATAGCATCAGTTTGATGCTCCAGCACAGCCAAAGCTAACCAAGGGTCAGGAAAAGATTCTGGAGCTGGATCCCTTGAATAGGAAATGGCACATCATAGTCTCCTGAGCCTAGACTGTGACTTTACAGTCTGTGCTGACTAAGGTATGGCACACAACTGCAGCGCTCTAGGAGTAGAGCGGAGAATGAACTGTGATTCAGTCAATTCCTTCCTTCCTTACTTTCCCCATTTGGTTTGGATGGAACAAGAGCCTCCCGTCTAAATGCAGTAGTAAAGCACCAGGCACAGAAAGCTAACTTGTAGAAAGACACTTATTCAAAACACTTAGCTGCCTGTCTACCATCTATTGACTCTGTGGAAGCTAGTCCTGGTCTGAACAAGCCAAATAAGCTGAAACATCTTCATGTTTGCTCACAAGAACAGAGCCATCCGGCAGCACAGTGGATGATGCAATGAGCATGTATATACCAACAAAGCAAAACACAACTGACAATCTGGACAGTATCCCTTAAAAATTGGATTACAGTATGCTTCCAGTTACAGTGTTTCTTCTTTCTAGGTTTCACATTTTCACTTAGACATATCAATGTTGCAGTGTCAGAGGCCCAGATCCTCAAAGGTATTTAGACTCCTAACTCCCAACGAAATCAATGGGAATTAGGTGAAAAAAAACCTTTGAGGACTGGGGACCAGAGTCTCAGACTTTAAGGCCAAAAGGGACGATCTTGATCATCTAGTCTGACCTCCTGCACATCACAGGCCACAGAACCTCACCGAGCCACTAATAGACCGATAGATTAATAGACCGATAACCTTTGGCTGAGTTACTGAAGTCCTCAAATCATGATTTAAAGACTCCAAGTTAAAGAGAATCCACTATTTACTATAGTTTAAACCAGCAAGTGACCTGTGCCCCATGCTGCAGAAGATGGTGACCCCCTTTCCCTTCCCCCCACCCCCTGGGGTCTCTGCCAATCTGACCCAGGGGGAAATTCCTTCCCAACTCCAAATAGGGCGATCAGTTAGACCCTGAAAATGTGGGCAAGACCTACCAGCCAGACATCTGGCAAAGAATTCTCTGTAGTAAGTCAGGGCCCTTCCTATCTAGTGTCCCCTCATCAGCCATTGAAAATATTTCCTGCTAGCAGTTGCAGCTCAGCTACATGCCATTGTAGATAGTCTCATTATATCATCCCTTCCATAAACGTACCAAGCTCAGTCTTGTGACAAGTCAGGTTTTTTACCCCCACAGCTCCCCTTGGAAGGCCATTCCAGAACTTCCCTCCTCTGATGGTTAGAAACAGTCATCTAATGTCAAGCCTTAACTTGTTGATCGGCAGTTATATCCATTTGTTCTTGTGTCAGCATTGGTGCTTAACTTAAATAACTCCTCTCCCTCCCTGGTATTTATCCCTCTGATGTATTGATACAGAACAATTGTATCTCCCCTCAGCCTTCTTTTGGCTAAATAAGCCAAGCTGCTTAAGTCTGCTCTTATAAGGTAGGTTTTCCATTCCTCTGATCATCCTAATAGCCCTACTCTGCACCTGTTCCATTTTGAATTCATCTTTCTTAAATATGGGAGACCAGAATGCAAACAGAATTCCAGATGACGTCGCACCAATGCCTTGTATAATGGCAATAACACTCCCCTATCACTACTGGATATATCTCGCCTGATGCATCCTAGGATTGCATTAGTTTTTTCATAGCTGCATCATATTGGCAGCTCATAGTCATTCTGTGATCTTCCATATCTTTTAAAATAGCCATGATCTGAGGGGATGTGCAAACCTGAGACTGACTACTGGTGGGACGGAGAAGACAAGATGTGTTGCTTCTCGTTACTAATATCTCTTCAGCAGCTATCCCATATTCTTCCTTCCCTCTTGAGAAGCTTTTCTGTCTGCTTTCTATTTCAGTTATTTACCTCAGCTGTGATCTGGTTTCACTCTAAGGGCACAATCTTGCTCAGGGATATGACTGTGTGGACATGTCAGAGTAGGCCTGATTGTCCCTGGATTTAGTGGAGGGAAGATACAAGAAGCACTTTCCTTCCTTGGTAGAAAGCAGGAAATACTCTGTCGATGCACCTCTAGGGGTACAAACTGCCCTAAAATGAGTAGACTAGAAGTGGGACCATAGCCCCACCTCTCCAACCAGTATGCAAAGTTGGATGGCTGTGCTGGGGGTGGGAGGAATCGTCACAAGGGATTTTGCAGGTTCACACTCCCCTTATGTTTCAAGGAGATGTGGGGAAAGCATTGTGTCTCCTGAGCACTTCTTTGTGTTTTGGTGTTTTGCAGTTCTACATTGCCTCCAACGTGGAACTATGGCCAAATGCCAACATCTAACCTGAGTATGCACCTTGTAAAGTTACCTAGACAAACCGCACACACAAGCATTGACAGCTGATTTTTCCAGACATGAAACTGGGATGAGTGAACCAGTTAAAGTACAATGAGCACTGCACTAAATCTTGACCCCAAAATTGAAATCAAAACACACTGCATTTCCTAATGCCAAGTTTTGCACCCTGGCTTCAACTGAGATTGGAAGTAAAAATAACCAAGTAGCGTAAGAAAGGCGGTGCTTCCTGTTCTTCCACAATGGATTCCTGGAAATTGGGCACATACACCCCAATCCTTTGTTTTCATGAGATTTCCACCAAAAAGAAGTATGAAGAAGTATGACAGGTTTTAGATATTATTCAAACATTTTCTTGTTCTCGTCATCTAATGCGTGGCATGATTAAACAATATACCTGAGATCAGGGTTGAACACTAAGGCTGGGTTCCTGTAACTAACTTCTGTGATCACATTTACATTCTGTGTATTACCTATTCAACGTTAAAGGGGAGTAAAAATAATAAACAGATAGAGTATATCCCTTAGTCTATTCAAATTACAACTTGCCTTCAGTATCACCTTTTGTTAAATAAGCCATGGCCATGCCCCAGCCCAGACTAGAAAATAATACCTATTTATTTATTTGCATAGTTATCCAGCTAGTGAACTATAATTGGATGTTTGGACAGCAAATTAACCATCTGTGTAGTAACAAGCAAAGCTGTGTTTGGACAGCAAAATGCTATCATGCCTTCAAGGGAGGTTTTTGGGTCAGGGACTGTCTTTTTATAACATGTGCATAGAGCCTACCATAATAAGTCCCAGTTCCTAGATTGGGACTTCTAAGTACTACTGAAACAGAAATAATAAAGAAAAAAAGGAAGGAAGGAAGGAAATTATATTCAGCAAATCTTGACCCACAGAGATCCCGATTTTCCTTTGAAGTTGGATTGTGATATGTCCCATGTAGCATAGAAACTGTGAGGACCAGAGGAAAGGGGATAACTATCATATCTGCCTCATGAACTCTGCTGAAAGCTGAACAGAATCATGCTTCTGTCAATACAGAAGAAATCAGACTAATATTTGGAGCTTTGGGCACCTCTACTTATATGGTCTCAAATTTACCCTCATTATCATTGTCACGCTTCTAGGAAGAAGGACAAATCTTGCTCATTTACCCATTTGAGCAGTCCCATTGACAACAAGCCTACTTCTGTAAGATGAGCAGGACTTTGCCACAGGATAGAGATTCCTCAGTGCAGCAGCCCACCTCCACTGTTGGATATTGGTTTTGGCTGGATAGACATATAACTCTGCACTGCAACACTGAAAATCATGCCAGTCAGGGTTGCCAGGCATGCGGTTTTTGACTGGAATGCCCAGTTGAAAAGGGACCCTGGTGGCTCTGGTTGGCACCACTGACCAGGCCATTAAAAGTCCAGTCAGCAGCGCAGCAGGGGCCCAGGGCTAACACGCAACTTCTGGAAGTGGCTGCCAGGTCCTGGCAGCCCCTAAATGCATGGGCGGCCAGGAAGGCTGTGCGTGCTGCACCCGCCCCGAGTGCCGGCTCCGCAGCTCCCATTGGCCAGGAACCGTGATGAATGGGAGCTGCAGGGGTGGAGCTTGCAGGCGTGAAGGCAGCGCGCAGAGCCTCCCTGGCTGTTCATTAGCCTAAGGGCTGCAGGGACCTGGTGGCCACTTCCTGAGAGCCGTGGTAAGCACCACCAGAACCCCGCACCCCTCCCACACCCAAACTCTCTTCCAGAGCCCACATCCCGTCCCCAACACCCAAACCCCTGCCCCAGCCCTGAGCCCCCTCCTGCACCACAAACCCCTCAACCAAGCCCTACCCAGAGCCCACACCTCCAACCAGAGCCCACATCCCCTCCTGCACTCCAAACCCCTCGGCTCCAGCCTGGAGCACCCTCTTACACCCCAAACCCCTCATCCGCGGCCCCACCCAGAGCCCTTACCTCCAGCCGGAGCCCTCATCTCCCCCCGCACAAATCCCTGCGCCAGACCGGAGCCTTCTCCTGCACCCTGAACCCCTCATTCTCTCCCCAGCCCAGAGCCCTCACCCCCTTCCTGCATCCCAACCCACTGCCCCAGCTCAATGAAAGTGAGAGAGGGTGGGAGAGACTGAGCGACAGAGGAAGGGGGATGGAGCGAGTGGGGGCTGAGCCTTGGAGAAGGGGCGGGGCAGGGGCGGGGGCCTCGAGGAAGGGGTGGGGCCGGGGTGTTCGATTTTGTGCGATTAGAAAGTTGGCAACCCTAATACCAGTGCTCACTCCAGAAGGAGACTGCAAAGACAGGTGGACTCTATGATGTAGCTGATATGTTTTAATAACAGCACCACTCTTCGGAGTGACACCAGGAAAGGACATCTGTTAACACAAGTAGTAAAATGCCCTATAGAATCACTGAACTATTGCCATTAAAATGAATTAATGCTATAGAAGAGAGCATTCTATTCACCAACGATGCATTATATCAAAAGTTCAGGCAATCACACTAACTAATCTGCCACTACAGGTATTTTAAAATCCTCTTGAAGGATACTTGGACACAGTAATAAAAGGAATCCTTGGCCCATAGCTACAGAATATTTGGTGACTAGGGAGTGATTGCCAAATCGAATCAGAAGCAAATGACTGCAAGTAGGTGTTTGCAAGTGCAGCATGTGCAACATAACCGAACAGGCTATGTTAATAATATTTGCCTGCTTATATCAAAAAAGCCACCAAAAATCCTGAATTCTTGTTAAGTGTGTTATGCACAGAAATGTAGATTCGGTTTATAAAAATAATAAACCATCTCTATATTCTCTCCATATTCTAGGACAAATATTTTGAATAGGAGGGACATGATATTTTTCAAATTTCTATTTGGTAAAACGTGGGGTTACAATTTAGCCACTAGATGGGAGCATTCCTTATTACACACTTATGCTTGGCATCTTTTCGTCTTTCAGAGTGGCGGTTCCTCCAACCAAGAGTACAGATATATCTCAGTGCTGATGCCTGTGAAACTGGAATGTTTATTACTAGAATGATAAGCTCACATGATTAGAAGCATAATAAAATCCTTCTAATTTTCTATTATTCCTAGTTTATTAGAAATAATGGAACAAACTGTGCTTCGATCCCAAGAGCAACAAATTCCAGTAACAACAATAATGTGGCCTCCACATAGATCAGTGGAAACCCCTAACAGGGATCCTCTCCCTACTTGTTCTGCTTACTGTCTGCAGTTGTGTTCTTTCCTTTGCATCCTCAGAAAGGCAATTATTCAATAGGTAAAAAATAGGTTTTCCAACCTTCTCGAATAATATTCTATCCAAATGGGAACATTTGACACACTATTCATGCTGATGATGTTTCTGATAAGTCTGTGTTGCTGATATTATATACTATACTTCCTTTCTCAGTACTGAAGATAAAGTATACATTGCTGAACAGGGGGCCTGCCCCATAAGCAAGGATATTCATAAGTAAAGAACTCTAGTAAAGTAATGAGTGTCTGGCTGAAATCAACCAGAATAAGTTTGACAGGGTGAAGGGAGTGGAAGGATGATCCACTGTAGATGGTGCTAGCTTAGGACTTGGGAGACCTGGGTTCATGTCTTTTCTCCACCACAGACTTCTTCTGTGAGCTTGGGCAAATTATTTAGCCCCTCTATGTGTCAGTTCCCCATCTCTAAAATAGGGAAAATACTTCCCTATCTCATAGGGTGTTGTCATGTGCTACATTAAAGATTGCAAGGCACTCAGGTATTGCAGTAATGGGAATAATAGAAATAACTAAATTCTGCTTACAATTCACACTCTTCAATCACATTCTCAGCTTCTTACTCAGGAGTAACTCCCTTTGAAATCAGTTGGAATTATCCCTGATTAAAGACCTCCGGATCTGGCTTCTGATGTACAGGTATAGCAGTTTATATAATTATGCAATGTGGAGCTTCCAAAGAGTTGGTTCCTACTCAGCTACTGCAAAGTTTCTATTTTATGAAGAAGGGGAAGATTATGCTAAGTTCCCCCACACGCTCTCTGTGCAAATACCTTATTCTGTAAGGGCTAGTCTACACTGGCAACGCTAAAGCACTTTAGCTGCCGGGGCAGCGCTTTAACGTGGCTTGCGTGGTCGCGTCAGAGCGCTAGGAGAGAGTTCACCCAGAGCTCTAAAATAACCACCTCCACGAGGGGCGTAGCTCCCAACGCAGGTGCACTGTCTACACTGGCGCTTCACAGAGCTGAAACTTGCTTCACTCAGGGGGGTGTTTTTTTACACCCTGAGCGAGAAAGTTGCAGTGCTGTAAATTGCCAGTGTAGACAAGCCCTAAGTGACTTAGAGCAGAGGTGGGCAAACTACAGCCTGTGGGACCCTCCTGCCTGGCCCCTGAGCTCCTGGCCTGGGAGGCTCACCCTCACCCCCAGCCCCTCCCCTGCTGTTCCCCCTCCCCTGCAGCCTCAGCTTGTCCCACCACCGGCGCAATGCTCTGGGCGGCAAGGCTGCGAGCTCCTGGGGCAACGCAGCTGCAGAGCCACGACCTGACCTGGTGCTCTGTGCTGCGCGGTGGCATGGCTGGCTCCAGCCAAGCGGCGTCACTGCGTGTCCTAGTGCTCTGGGCGGCATGGCTATAGTGCCGCCAGCCACTGGCACTCCAGGAAGCGTGTTAAGGGGGCAGGGAGCAGGGGGGGTTGGATAGAGGGCAGGGAGTTCGGGGTGGTGGTCAGGGGGCGAGGGTGTGGATAGGGGGCGGGGCGATCAGAGGGCAGGGAACAGGGGGGTTGAATGGGGGCAGAGGTTCCCAGGGGGCAGTCCGGATTGAGAGCAGGGGTTGGATGGGGCAGTGGGGGGCAGTCAGAGGCAGGGGTTCCGGGGGTGGTCAGGGGACAGGGAGAAGGGGTGGTTGGATGGGGCAAGGGTTCCAGGGGGCAGTCAGGAATGAGAGGGGAGGTTGGATGGGGCAGCAGGGGGGGCAGTCAGGGGCAGGGGTTCTGGGGTCTGTCAGGGGACAGGGAACGGAAGGGTTGGACGGGGCAGGAGTCCCAGGGGGCCATCAGGGGGCGAGAAGCAGGAGGGGTCGGAGAGGGGGCAGGGCCGGGCCATGCCTGGCTGTTTGGGGAGGCATGGCCTCCCCTAACCGGCCGTCCATACAATTTCAGAAACCCAATGTGGCCCTCTGGCCGAAAAGTTTGCCCTCCCCTAACTTAGACCCTGCACTTTCAAAGACTTATGCACATGCTTTACACATTGTGAGCTCATTTAGTGGGATTACTGATAGTGCATAAAGTCAAGCACAGGTAAGCTTTTGCAAGATCAGGGTCTTGTACTCTATTACAGCAGTTCTCAAACTGTGGGTCGGGCCCCCAAAGTGGATCGGGTCCACATTGTAATGGGGTCACCAGGGCTGGCATTAGACTTGCTGTGGCCCAGGGCTGAAGCCTGAACCCCACTGCCTGGGGCCGAAGCTTGAGCCCCACCACCCGGGGCCGAAGCCTCAGGCTTTGGCCCCACCATCCCGGGGCGGTGAGGCTCGGGAGGGCTCAGGCTTTGGTTCCCCCTCCTGGAGTCATGTAGTAATTTTTGTTGTCAGAAGGGGGTTGTGGTGTAATGAAGTTTGAGAACCCCTGTTGCATTACATGCAGGTGTGACTATTTCCCTACAGTCTCTCTCTCTCTCTCTCTCTCTCTCTCAATTTCTCTCCAGCATACCTGGCGTTGCCTGTATAAATATTTCACTTTTCTGTATGTAACCATGTGTCTCAAACTAGCATTTCTTTTTCTAGATCCCCCACTCTGCTAGTAAAGTGCTTTGTTCCACGGCAAGTAACAGATAGAGCTGATTGAACAGTATCTGTCAAAACAAGAGAGTGACACATGTACATCTTTTCTTTAGTTTGAAAATCATTCACAAACTTTTCTTGCTTTCTGCCAGTGAGGTCAGAGCTATCTGAAGTGTCAGAATGAACAATACTCAGCCTCTGGGTTGCTCTTGCATTGTTTCATTTGACTATTTACAATGTGATTGATCACCTGGCACTTTTTAACGGGAGAGTAACAAATAGTTATTCTCCACAGTGCACAAGAAATAGTAGATAATAAAAAGTGAATACAGATTCATGAAGATTTTGGCATTTGCAAATACTTTCATGACCATACAGAGGTCATCTGAATATTCATGATTAATTAATAGCATGGGTCTGCAAACAGTAATGAATTGAACCTGAATCATTTATTTAGTAATATAGCTGCCTTTCTGTTGTTTTTTTTTTTTTCATTATTTGACCAAGAGTTTTTTTTTTCTGGTAGATATTTATCTCAAGTGTGTAAACAATATGGCTTTCTAATAAAATAAGCAAGTCCTGACAGACATTCCTTTTTAAAAAGATAATTTTATAAAATACATATTTATGTGGGTAGAATTAATATGTGTTCCTGCATCAACTGTGTTATATTATTTATGTTAGTCACCTTTTCTTTTGAATTATAAAATTATCAGGACAATGTGCTTATTCAATAATTCATTCACATATATCCAATTAAGGGGACATATTTTATTTCAGGGAAATAGAAGACATAATTATTGTCATTCTTAACTTTTGCTGTAGTAGTTACAATAGGATTGTTATTCTTTTGAGTGTCAAAACCAGCTATCCTATTGTGTATAAAGGTGAAAACTGCATTTTCTCAGTGGATTTAACTGAGACATATACAGACGAGTAAAAGGTAACAGCAAGTTATGTATCCATTTATAAATGTTAATTAACAGTTATTAAAATCATTCCCATAGCAATAGGCCCAGATCCTCAGCTATATCACAACTCCATTTGGCACACCTGAGGGGGAGAGGAGTAAAGGTGGCTTACGTTCACTTTTATACTTTCCTGATTCCTGGGGCTGCTGGGAACCTGTCTGACTTCTGGCATTATTTAGAGCAGCCTCCGGGCTGCTCTAAATTGTTTCCAGTTTCAATGACACCAAATAGGCTGTTCCACAGCCAGGGCCAGCTCTAGTGTTTTTGCCGCCCCAAGCAGCAAAAAATAAAAAAGCTGCGATCGCGATCAGTGGCAATTTGGTGGCAGGTCCTTCGCTCCAAGAGGGAGCGACGACCCCGCCGCCGAATTGCTGCCGAACGGCCAGACGTGCCGCCCCCCTCTTCATTGGCCACCCCAGGCACCTGCTTGCTACGATGGTGCCTGGAGCTGGCCCTGTCCACAGCAGTGACCGGTTGGAATGCAGCAATATTCCAGCCATACCTCTTCTCTAGGATGTCCTTAACGTACACACTACACCAGATGGGGAAGGGGCTAGCCCAAGGTCATCTATGCTTGCTGTATCTTACTTAGGAGTCCACTACTCCAGAGGAATTCTCAGATAACCAGTTAAACCAGGAAAATCTTATTTCTATATTGGCATAGTGTGATATATGATTATAAACTATGGGCTAAATTTTGAAGTCAATGGAGTTAGTCTGCATTTACAGTGATGTAACTCAGAGCAGAGTTCAGCCAAATGAAAGTCAAAAAGATGGAGCTAAATGTAACCATGTTCTCTTGTGAGAAGCTTAAATTATCCAGGATTTTTCTTGTAGAAATTTTGTGAGTTCAGGTAATTGGAACATGATATACCAACATAACAATTAAGTACTGCTAGACATTATTTGGGAAAGAGACAATTTTACCTGAAGATGCCCCAAGAAGTTTTGCCAAATGTTGCAGAGTATTTTTTCCCTGGATTTCTTATACTATAACTTTAGGACAAACTATTGGCTGTCTAGAATGCTCTGCACAGCATAAAGTGTTGAAGGGAAAGGTGATAGAAATTAGGTCCTTACCATCTGTTTTCTTTGATTCATTTCCCATACTAGACTGATCTTTCTCGTCTGACTGGTTATTATCATCCTTTAATTCACCTGGAAATAAGAAGTGAAACATATTATAAGCATCTTTAATATAGGCTGTAGCTCAGTACTGCCTTTAATCCAATCAAATTAAAGTATTTGAGAAATATTTGTCTTCATGGGAAATAGCACATATAGGAATTAGTTGATATTTCGGATTAGCACACTATTGTGATAAATCACCAGATAAGATTTACACAACTCTAACAGAAAATTCAAACCTCACAAATAGCTTGTGGATTTCAAATAAATGTTGGTATCTCTTTAAGTAGAAAAAGGAAGTACAAATGTGAATCAACATGCATAACCCCTTTTGGCAATAACAGCTGTGTCTCACAATAAAATGTAGTATTGTCCTTGTTCCAAAATCAAGACCTCTAAAATTTGCACTTTTAAAGGGCAGTAGTTTTGAGAATGGCCATGGGACACTGTTTATACATGACATCCTCCCACAGGCAAATCCCTGTCTAAAGGCGCCATCTTAAAATATCCCAAACTATACAAAAAAATTTTATTTGACTTTTAGTTACTAACCACATCTACTTCTAGACCTGTTTTTACTGGATGATGCTTAAGTTTCATAGCGGTAAGTGGCTGGGTCCCCTATGTAGCTCTAGTCCAAGAAAGCAAGGCCTTAGGTGACGTACAATGAAAATAGCAATTGGACCCCTGAGGTACATTCCTACTTTATGAAGCCTGGGAATGTGCACTGGGACCATCCTCAGTCTTCATTGCCAATTATCAGGTACTTCAATCACAAACTGGAGAGCATGGCAGAACTACCCAGACCAAACTCTTCCTCCTTCTCTTTGAACCAGACTATGTTTGTTGTCAAACTATATTGGAAGTCAATATTTTAAAAGAGTCAGACTTTGTCAGGGCTCGTTCAGCTCCAGTGTCCAAACAGCAGTGACCAGAGATATGTCTCCCGAGTTGCTCAGTGAGGCAGTGCATGCATGGACAAATGGTGGAAGCAGGACCCTCTACACGAAGGAACAACAGTGGATCAGCATCCCATCAATCCCCCAGCCCACCCAAAGACCTCCAAAAGGCCAAACCTCAGATAGTCATACCTGGAGTGGCAAAACATTGTTTCCCTTTTCCAACCCAAAGTAGCATCCAAATTTAGAACCATGGGGATGTTCCAGCTGGGAGTATAAATTGGTGATAGTCAGGTATTTCTTTGGTGCAGTTTTGTTTATTTACAAAAAATATGCAAAGCCCTGTCTCTCTGAATGCAGAAAGAATCAAATAGCATGAAACAGCTTCTTTTCCTCACAGAACTAGGAACACTCTTTTCAGCTTTCAGAGTAGCAGCAGTGTTAGTCTGTATCCGCAAAAAGAACAGGAGTACTTGTGGCACCTTAGAGACTAACAAATTTATTAGAGCATAAGCTTTCGTGGACTACAGCCCACTTCTTCATTCTCTGTATGCATCCGAAGAAGTGGGCTGTAGTCCACGAAAGCTTATGCTCTAATAAATTTGTTAGTCTCTAAGGTGCCACAAGTACTCCTACTCTTTTCAGCCTGCACCCCGACCCCTTCTGGGGTCAGACACAGTGCTTCCAGCTGCCGGCTGTCTGAATCTCTGTTTTTTGTCTGTTCTGCGCGCGCGCGCACACACACACACACAACTCAGCAAAAGCTCCTGGGTGGGCTCACATACTCCTTTGGTCTTTGGTGGAGGCCTATCCTTTTCCTTATGTTAACTGAAGGTTGTGTTCACTCTTATCAATCTGAATAAGGTTTTAACTCAACCCACAACAAGGTTTCACCCAGTTCATCATAACACCCTCCAACACAGGTTCGCACATCGTCCCAATGAGGCCTAACATGGTGACACCCAAAAACTCATGCCAAACACAAAGAAAAGAAATACTTTAACAAGTTACAAGTCATATAACTATACTTAACGATTTACATATACACAGTGTCTTTCTGTCAGTACAGTTTTAAATCACCTACATAAAATAATTTTATTCCCACCCAAATCTCTTTGGGGCTTTTCTCTGTATTTCCTATCAGTGTCTAACAACCCCTGCCCATTCTGCTTTATAATAGGGATTTCATCTCTGTGACAACTTTTTCAGTTTCAATTTCCAAAGCTATATTCTCAGATTCGGGGAGCAGCCTACCTGAAATTCTGTCCTTCAAACCACAAGCACTAGCATCTGTGTCCAATATGAAAAGGGTTTTGAAACATGGATAGACCAAGTCAGAAGCAGCCCCCAGAGCTGTTTCCTACTCTGAAATGCTAAATCACACCCTGCTGACCAAGTTTCTCTTTCTTACTATTTACTGCTTGTCAGAAACATTCAGCACACAAACAAGGATCAGTTCTTGCTTCAGACCTGCAAGAGATTTGGCAGCTAAGATTTCCCCCAAGACCCTGCATCTGCAAACAGGTTTCAATCACTTTCCATCTTTCCCTTGCTGGAAAGCCACCTCAGCATGTAATGGTTATAATACTTTCTACCCTGGGGGTAGGACAATTCATTCATTGCAAACGTAAGAACAAGAGAACATAAGAATATGGCCATACTGGGTCAGATCAATGGTTCATCTAGCCCAGTAACCTGTCTTCTGACAGTGGCCAATATCAGATGCTTCAAAGGGAATGAACAGAACAGGGAAATTATCAAGTGATCCATCCCCAGTTGTTCAGTCCCAGTATCTGGCAGTAAGACACTTAGGGACACTCCAAGCATAGGGTTGTGTCCCTGATCATCTTGGCTAATAGCCATTGATGTACTTATCTAATTCTTTTTTGAACCCACTTATAGTTTTGACCTTCACAATATCCCCTGGCAATGAGTTCCACAGGTTGACTGTGCACTGTGTGAAGAAATACTTCCTTTTGTTGATTTTAAACTTGCTGCCTCAATTTCATTAGATAACCCCTGGTTCTTGTGTTATGTGAAGGTGTAGATAACACTTTCCTATTCACTTTTTCCCCACCATTCATGATTTAATGGATCTCTATCCCATCCCCCCTTAGTCATCTCTTTTGCAAGCTGAATAGTCCCGGCCTTTTCAATCTCTCCTCATAAGGAAGCTGTTCCGTATTCCAATCATATTTATTGCCCTTCTCCGTACCTTTTCCATTTCTAATATATCTTTTTTGAGATGGTGCCACCAAAAAACTGCATACAGTATTCAAGGTGTGGGCGTACCATGAACACTAATTACCTACAAACCATTTGTCTCACCTAGGCCATATCTTTAAAGGGAATTTACATGAACTGAATTTGCAAGACACCTTTCCAGGTACGTATTACACAGTTACTAGCCATAAATGAAATCCAAGCCAATTAATAACTCATCCATTATTTCAGCCACCCAGACTTCTTGCTCAAATGCCAGAGTTCTAATCTTCAAACTCAGTTTTCAGCTGGGTGCCCTTGCCCCAGCCACTGTCTCCATTTGAGACCAGTTAGGCAGTTCGGTTTTGGATCCCCTATTGCCTAGACTTGTGTCTGGTTTAATAACTTGTGTGTTTGAGACCAAGTGAATTATTCCTGTACACATCACAGCTCCTATTACTCCTTCAATAGCCAGACCCCCACTATTGTTGTTTAACTGCCCAGATCTAAACAAAAACAGTGGGGCCGATCCATGTATTGCCAAACTTTGCCCATTCAGGTTGGACATTCCTCCATTTTCTGAACTGGGAGAGAGGCTTTCACTAGATGCTTGCAACAATCTGTCTTGGCCTGCCTTAAATTTATTACAATCCTCCTTTTTGTGGCTAGTTTCTTCACAGTACCAGCACTTGACTGTTTTCTTTAATTTTTGCATTATTGCCAGTTTCCCTTTTTTTACAAAGAGAATTTATCATTTGTTCTAATCATTCAATAAGGTCATGAACCAGATTAGGATCCCCTCTTCCATCAGACATATTAGACACAGATCTCTACTTACAGGCCTCACAGAGATCAGCTTCCATCCTCCTCAATTAGTGGTTGCTTCCTCTTCTGGTGCACTGCTGCAAGGAAAGATTCAAGTTCTGTGGCAAATTCCACAGACTATTGAGTGTCTTTGGCCTCTTTTTGCTGCTTTTGATCTGCAAGTCCAAGCCCAGCTGAGCATCTACAAACTGGTCTATTGCCAATTTATCCTGGGTATGCCAGGAACACGAGCGTCCACAGGTCCTCTGCCAGTTCAGGTGAGGTTTCTTCTTTCTCTTTCCTTCTAACTCTTAGCTGTCCCCATGCCAGCTCAGATTGATGGCTAGCTCTAAACTGCATGTCAAAGGCTTGTGCAGGTCTGGATAATTCAATCTGTTTTCTGAGATAGGTTGTGCAGTACCCTAAGAGCTGGGCCACTCAAGCTGGCTACTAGAATCTACCTTTCTGCCACCATCCCAGCCATTTATTTGAGCTATAATGTTGAATTGAGCCAAAATAAGCCTCCCAAGGAGTTTTCTACTCAGAAATAGTGGGCTTTTGCATTATTTGAGCTGGGACAGCCCAACCTTTCCCCTCTGGGCCTCTGTGGATTACAAATAGGGTAGGAAATGATGATGGATATCTCACCCAAGCTCTGACTGCCTCAATTCCTCATCCAGGCAGCTGCCTTCCACTGTGGTCAGTGACCCTTTGATTTCCTTCTGGAACTGAATTTTCAGCTTCTTGAATCCTTGCTGCAATTCATCTCAGCAGTTCCAAACCCACCAAAACCTGTTTGTCTCCTCTAATTCATGGAAAAACTTCTGGTCTATGGCAGTCCGACTGTTGCCCACCTTACCAATCTATTTTACCATGCCAGTCTGGGTGTGTTGCAGTTGGGCTTCCCAATCTGTCCAGGCACTTTGTAGTTGCTGTCCCAACAAGGATCTTATCTCAGAATGCAATTTCTCACTGGGCATTTTCTGGGAAACCTCCAATTCCTGATTTATAACTTGTTTTAAGTCTTCTCTGAACTCCTGTTGCAAAGTCTCCAGCTCCTGTTCTTTAGGTCTTGTTTTAATTCCTGCTGTCTGTTTTTGCTTTTGGCAAGTATCTCCATTATTTGTTTCATCTTGGTTCACCAGGTACACCAGGCTCACAATTTCTCTTCTTGGAAACTGGATCCCACCAGTGTTGCCCCTTTCCAATCTGAGTATCTAGTCAAAGCTTGAGGCCCTGGGGACATCCCACATGGGAGTAGAAACTGGTGATAGTCAAATATTTCTCTGATGCAGATCTGTTTATAATTTAAAGAATCTGCAAAGTCCTGCATCTCTGAACACAGAAGGAATCAAATAGCAGAAAACAGCTTCTTTTGCTCACAGCGCTAAGAACACTCCTTTCAGCCTGCAACACTAACCCGAATACTTCTCCTCAAATTTCTTCCAGAGCCAGAGTCACTGTGCTTTCAGCTGCTCCCACCAGCTGTGTATCAAGTATTTTGTCTGTTCTGACGCCTCCCTCCAACACAGGCCCCTATCAAAAACATTATTCAGCAAAAGATCCTGTGTTGATTCACATACTCCTTTGGTCTTGGGTGGGAACCTATCCTTACAGTTATGTTAATTGAAGGGTGAGTTCACACCTATCAATCAGAGTAGGGTTTTTCCTGAACCAATAACAAGGTTTCACCCTGCTGACAACACCACTTATGGAAAAGTGGGACTTTCTCTGGCCATCTGTTAGTCCTAGATTAGAGGGCCTCAGGCTGCAGGCTCTTTACAATGATGAAAGCATCACATCATACAATCTCTTGGGGCACCAGGCATGGGCTTGCTGTGCCAACCGTGCATCCCAAGTACCCTCCATCATCAGGACTCCAATGGAACAAGCTATGATTTAGAGCTGTCCTCCCATGCTGGAACCTCTATGGGAGAGAAGACGAGCAAACGCTAGCTATCCTCCCGCAGGAGGTGAATCCTGGGCACTGCAGAATACTCTGCTGGTGCAAGTGAACTGAGCCCAGCCTCGGTTAAAAGTGGGTTTAAAAACAAAAACAAGCAAACAAAACCTCCCGCAGGAGCCCAGTCAAAGCAGGATTAACCACAGATCCTTATTACAAGAGTAATACAATGACAGCAAAGCAGAACTTCACTAAATCACATTAATGACTGGGAAACCCATTGCAGATGATCAAATTTAGCAAATTATTCAGATGCATCAGTGGAAGAAAGAAAATACAAATATTCCCAGCTTCCACAATCAACACTCAGTCTGGCACTAATTCCAGGCCAAAAGACCCTCATTTTTTTTTTCATTTAAATCACAAGCGCCTTTCTCTGTGCTGATGAAGGGTAGGTTAAAAACAAAAATATTCTTGAACTGTGAAATGAAGACTCATATTCTATGGCTATATCAAGCTGTGATCCTCATTCCAAGCATTATGTGTACACACACACACACACACACACACACACACACACACACACACACACACACAGAGAGCCTGATCCAAAAGCCAGGGCCATCCCTAGCCATTTTGGTGCCCTACGCAGCCCCCCCCGCGGGGAGGCTGTGTGGGGCCCCAGGCCTCCATGGGGGTGGGAGTGCCAGGGGGGAAACTGCCACCCAGCACAAGCCGGCAAAGCAGGTTGGAGCCGGTCTCTCCACTTCCTACCGCCCAGTGATTGCAGGGCAGCCAGGCCGACCCCGCACTCACGGGGCAGCGGGAAGTGGAGTGACCTAGCCCCAGCCCACTCCACCCTGCTCCCCTGGCTCCCAGCCTTGGGGGAGCAGGGGGAAACCGCCCCCCAGCACTCACTGGAGGCATGGCTGGGAGCCGGCGGAGCAGAGCACGCTGGGGCTGGGTAGCTCCACATACTGCCACTGGTGAGTGCAGCGTACCCGACCCCTGCTGCAGTCCACAGGGGAGTGGGGGCAGGGTTGGGGCGGAGCAGGGTTGGGAAGAGGTGGGGCTGGGAGCCATGAAGAAGAGGCGGAGCAGGGGCTGGAGCAGCACTCAGCTGCATACTTTGCGTATGGGTAAGGACGGCCCTGCCAAAAGCCCACTGAAATCAACAAAAAGACACATATACCCCCACTGATTTCAATGGGCTTTAGATCAGGCTCACAGGGCTCAACTGTGTCTTACTGGAGCCAGTGTGGAAGAGCCAAAGTGAGTGCTAGGGTTGCAATTGTGGACGGTAGCATGATGCGGGAGCAGGGCAGGCCACTTTAGCTTCTAGCTCCTCTTTGCCAAACCATTTAAAGGCCAATCACAATCCGGTCCACAGTGGGTGCAGTTAAAATCTTGATACTTACACTGTGTAGATTTACTGTAGCGCAATATTAATTGTATTTAGAATGGCAGATCCCATAAATACCATGTGTGACAGGGTGAGTACCCCACACAGGCTCTGAATGGGTTAATATGATTGGAGAGGACAATTAACATACCAGGCTTGGCTGCCTTGGGGCAAGGGCCGGGCTTAACTGTGGATGAAGCCCAGCTGGGGAGAGGACTATAATCAGAGGAAGTTGAGAGCAGGAGCTGGCTGCAAGGAGGAGAGGAAGGAACTCTGCAATCCCTCTCTTTGGGACTAGAGAGGTTGTGAGGAGAAAGCCCAGAGGGAGAGTAAACCTGAGGATCCTAGCCTGAGTAGAGAAGGCTGGCAAGCCAGAAGAGGTATGGCACAGGCTCTGGAGGTGCACACTGAAAGCAGGGGAGGATTTGGACGTCCAGGGGGAGAACCCGGGGGTGTGTTCAGTTAAGGAACAAAGCAGGGGGACTGGAGGTGTACAAAGAAAGGAAAGGTCAAGCCTGAGAAGTTAGTATTTTCAGTTTGGGATTTTGTTGGGGGATTCTCAGGGAAAGCTGTGGGACACCTGCCCCTGAAATAAGGGTTAGCCTAGGGAGGCTGTGGGGAGAACGTCTGAGAAAGGCCATGGTAGGAAGAAGCACAGGGAAGCAGCAGCAAGCAGTTGGACTGAGCAGACCTTGGCTGCTAGTTATATGGTCTCTGGCCTGGCACCTGGTGTACTGAGAGGCCCCAGGTTCCCCTACCAGCCACTGACAGAGTGGTGTGAGACCGGAAAAGGGGACAAGGATGTCAAAGAGCCCTGAGAACCACATGGCCCAGTGTTGGGACTGAAGATCTGATACAAGGTCTTGGACATCGGTTTGTTGGACTTCTTGTAAGCCTAAAAGGGCTAGACTTAAATGATGACATGGCCGGAAGGTCAACTCACAGGAAGAAGTAGACCACTGAATGACCAAAACAGCCATTGGCAGTGGCTGCCAGAGAGGCTATGACACACATGGACATGAGGAGGCACCCCAACAGTGAGGCCAGCCTTCTATCATAGAATACAGGGTTGGAAGGGACCTCAGGAGATCATCTTGTCTACCCCCCCACTCAAAGCAGGACAAATCCCCAGATAGATTTTTGCCCCAGATCCCTAAATGGCCCCCTCAAGGATTGAACTCACAACCCTGGGTTTAGCAAGCCAATGCTCAAACCACTGAGCTATCCCTCCCCCCTATATCATGATACAGTTAACTACTATGTTAAATATCAAGAAGATTTTAACAGTATCTACTCTACTAATGAATAGGCGGGCATTACTTGTTTGGGAAATGTAGAGCGAGAATCTGAAAAATCATCTGTCTCCAGTACTTCTGAAAATCATGTTCCCCATCGCCATTGCTTTCAGAAACTCCCAACAATATGAGGGTTCTTCTTGTAAGATGTTGCATGCCCTCACAACTGCTCAGTGACTGAAGGATCACGCCCATAATTCTTTATTTGAGGTTTCTCCCCTCCCCCCAACCACAGTATCACTTTTGATTTCTCAGTTCATTGCATTCTTGAATATTAAACCCTTTAATCTTTATCTCTTTGCCTCCTTAAGGCCTCAGTTCAACAAAGTATTTAAGCATGTGCTTAAGTCCATCCCTATTCAGCAAAGCACTAAAATGTATGCTTACATCACATTAAAGTCAATAGGATCTAAGCTCATGCCTAAAGATGAGCACTTTGATTAAGAGGGATGGGCGGCTGAATCGAGGCATCAGAGATTAAACTTTCCAAGTTTTATAAATAATGGCCATGGGGGTTTGGGGGGAGATGGAGGGGGAGAAGGAGAGAGAGAGAAAGACAGGGTCTGCCTATGTGGAGCTCAATGAAGGGCTGGGACCTTCTCATTGCAAGACTGGGACCTGTCATCAAAGAAGAATGCCCAGGTTCCAATGGATATGTGCACCACCCTCACAAAATTGACATTAAAATTTACCAGTCAAAACACAAATGTCTACTCACATGCCCTTTATCATGATGATTGATAATGAGAAACCAATGATACTTTACTTGCCCACTGAAAAATAAAAATGACTTGCCCCAACTGTGTGTACGAAAGGATGATGAATGCCCAAATTAATATTCTTTCATCGTGCGCTCGCTTTGTGAGAAGCCACCAAGGGTCTGACTGACACAGATTTCAAACTAATGTGAGGAGACAATTTTTGAACTTTCGCTGAATATAATTTATTATGAAAAGGGGAAGTTATGAATATTATAATAGCTGGCCTACCATATCACTGCAGAATGGTAATGATAATTATCTTCTTGAAAGGAATTACCAAACAATCAAGATAATCAGGAGAATACTTTACAAGAAAATATTACCATATAGGCATAGCATAAAGGAAGCAGTATTGAACCCAAGGAGACGGATGTTATGTTTCATGAGTCTGAAAGGCCCTACAGTAATTATAACTCAAAAGTCTTTTCCAATAAATTAGAGCACAATTTCTTTTCTTGAGCAAGATACTAATTTTCAGAAATCATCCTTTTAAAGCATTTTTTGACACTTACAGAATTACCCAATGGGGGAGAGAGCAGCAAAAGGCAGTTACCAAAGCAATAAAGTGCATGTCACCCCCATATCATTTGAGAAGTATGTAAAACAGAAGGCTTCAGTAAAGTGTCTTTATCTGGTGCGGTTTAATGGGATTTCACATGTCCTTTCTGTGCTCATTCCCATGCATGCAAATAATGTTGGGGGCTTTCAACCACAACATAGGAAAAATCCTATGCATTGTAGAAAGCTCCAACTCTACTCCCAACATTTCTCCCAAGGATAACAGCTACATATGTAAAAGGAATATCTAGTTTAGTTGTAGGTGGAGTGGGTTGCCAAGTGAGATGCACACACCCTGTGTATGTGGCATGCTCTATGCTAATCAACAGCTCCTGATCTCTCTAAGTAGAGGGCAGGGGGGAGGGGTAAAAGGGGAGAACATCACTAGCTAGCCACTGAAGTCATATTTGTGCTCTGTCCTGGAAGTTAAGATCTGCTGAGTTACCTAAACTGACAGTCCCTAGGTTTGTAATTCTCAGGCTGGGCTTTCTCAGTGGAAGGCCCTTAGCTAGAGTTTGTTTACTCACTCTAGCCTGAATTTTGATTCCTTTTCAAGGCACACTGCAAGCCTATCTATTCAGTCAGAGCATGTCAACACTGCAGCTGGGAACGTGCATCCCGGCTTGGGCAGACAGACACGCGCTAGCTCTGCTTGAGCAAGCATGCTAAAAATAGCAGTGTGGACATTGCAGCACAGGCAGTCGTATGGGCCACCTGTGTTCAGACCCAGGCCCGCTCCCAGCTGCAGTGTAAACATATCCTTGGGCTTTTCCTGAGAGCGTTATTGAGAGTGGTTTGGGAGTAGTTAGCTAAGCGACATTGACTCAGTTGGTGAGTGGTGGTACATGGCTTTATTGTCGTTTTCTCTATTTCTGCCTTGTTAACAGGCATATATTTATAAAATGAGAAGGTAATATGCTTAGAACACTTTTAAGATCTCCACTAATTTCACACACAATATTTTAGGTTATATCAATTCAGGGATTTGTTTGTCCCTTAGTTCAAACTAACTTACTGAATATATTCTCTCATATTCATGCTCAAGCCCTGTCCCTCTGCATTTCTTGCTCTGGAAAATCCCCCTTTAAGAGAAATAGCACAGCTCAGAGGCAACTGAGAATAGCCTTATGATGTAGCTGATAATTAAAAAAAAAATACAAAACAATGGAATGTAATTTTCAGAAAAAAACTTTCTCATCTTGGGGGAGATGTGGGGGAGATGGTCAAAAAAAATGTTTTTAACCAGGTCTATAGCTGGTTTAAAAAAATGGGATGAAACGTCCCAAAAAAGTACTATTTTTAAAAAAACAATTCAATATTTCTACCAAAAAATGTTGCCAAAAGATTGAATTTCTGAGAATTTGACTAGCTGCAGCTATTATCATGATATGTTCCTTTTCTTTTCCCTACTCTTTCTATATTTGTCTTTCTAGGCTGTAAGTTCTGGACCATGCCTTCCTTCCTTCCTGCTTGTACAGCACCTAGCACTGATTCAATGAGGGGATACAGCAAACAGGGCCTGTATTTTTCATAAAGAACAGCATAACAAAGGAAACCAGTCATATGTAAATTTAAAGCTCAAAAACTAAAGGGCCAGATCCTTTGCTTCTCCTGAAGTCCATCTGCATCACTGGAGCAGTGGAAAGGGACCTGAAACCAGCCCTGCAGCAGTTCATGAGCTATCTTTGATTCCCTCTTCCTCAGTACAATAAGCATGCACTCGATGAAGCTGAGGATTTCTCCATACCATCTGTTTCAGCTTCCAGAGCGCACAGTGTACCTGATAGTTGCATTTTGATGTGGAGGCAAACCTCACCTTTACAGCCAAAGGTGCAGCTAGAGTAGGGGTTCTCAACCTTTTTATTTCTGAGGCCCCCCAACATGTTATATAAACTCCGCAGCCCACTTGTGCCACAACAACTAGTTTTCTGCATATAAAAGCCAGGGCCAGCGCATTAGGGGGTAGCAAGCAAGACAATTGTCTGGGGCCCCACGCCACAGGGGCCCCCACAAAGCTAAGTTGCTCAGGCTTTGGCTTCAGCCCTGAGTTGTGGGGCTCAGGACCCCAGGCTTCAGCTCCAGGGGGTGGGGCTTCGGCTTTCTGCCCTGGGCCCCAGAGAGTCTAACACTGGCCCTGCTTGGTGGACCCCCCTGAAACCTGCCCGTGGCATCCTAGAGGGCCTCGGACCCCTGGTTGAGAACCACTGAGCTAGAGCATACAAGGGATTGGGTAATTTTTGATGCAGGACTTGTAGAGTCCAGCTCCAAGGAGTTCCAAGAAAACTTCCCCCTGTGAAGGAAGCAATCTAGGGCAATGGAGGCTACGCCAACTGTTAAACGAGAGTAGTCTGCATGGAACTGCTCCAGGACCCTTTTCCTTCCTTCACACATCTCCCCAATATCTCGCTGAGTTATTTGGGCTTGGGACTGGATTCACCCCTTAATGAAACAATGAAAGGACTTACCATTTTGGACATGCTGTTTCTCCTCTCCTGTCGCTTGGTGAGACTCACTGCCCTTGTCCGCTCTAGACTGTTTTTTCCCATGAGAGGCTTCGAGTTTGTTCACACCACTTTGCTGAGTCCCATTTACATGACCTTTGCTAGATTCTGTGCTCTTACTTTCCCCAGGATTTGGTTCTTTGCTGTTTTCTGACGTGGCTGTCGTGGTATCCTCGGCTGGACTTTTCTCCTCGTTTTCTTCTGTTTTCTTTTCCTCTGGTCCCTGATGAGCATTTTCCTCAGCTTCTTTCTTAGCTTTTTCTTCTGCATCCTCAGCAAAGGGAGAACCAAAACGAAGGGGGGGAAAATCAAGACCATTAGCAGCTTTGCCAGAGTGATACCGCACACACATTTAATCCAATTTCAGCCATGTCCTCTCAAATGATCTTAACTTAGATAAATGTGGAAATTAACATGACAAAAAAAAGACACAAAAACAAAACATTTAGGGTGAGACCTGCAAGGCACTCAGCATTGGCCTAGCTGTATTCCTATTAAAGTCAATATTTGTTGTCACTTTTGAAAACCCCACCACTAATGCAATTGTAAATATGGACCCCAAATATTTTATAACTATGTATTTTAAAAAGCAAATTAAGGGAAGAACAGTTCAGCCATCCATGTAAAGGGAAGGGGATTTCAGTCTCTCTCTGCTGGCTTCTTACGCTCTTCTTTTCCTCTCACTCTTCCCCAAGTTTTCCTTCCTTTCCTTTTGGTCTAATGCTCTGGCTACTAATATTTTACATGTATACAGTGCCCCTCCATCCTGAATGATCCTAAATTGCTTCACAAAATTGCAATGATATACAGACTACACATGCACCACAGATGTGCAGCCACCTCTGGGGTGGAATTTGCCTAGGAACACCAGAAACTAGTTTAGGTCAGAAAGAGAACAGTGGATCTAAGCGGAAGTGAAAGGCAGATAAATTCAGTCCCTTTATCCTCTCTCCCATAAATCTGCCATTGGGGGCATGTCACATAAGAAACGTGACCATGTAATTCATAGATTCATAGATTCTAGGACTGGAAGGGACCTCGAGAGGTCATCGAGTCCAGTCCCCTGCCTGCATGGCAGGACCAAATACTGTCTAGACCATCTCTGATAGACATTTATCTAACCTACTCTTAAATATCTCCAGAGATGGAGATTCCACAACCTCCCTAGGCAATTTATTCCAGTGTTTAACCACCCTGACCGTTAGGAACTTTTTCCTAATGTCCAACCTAGACCTCCCTTGCTGCAGTTTAAACCCATTGCTTCTTGTTCTATCCTTAGAGGCTAAGGTGAACAAGTTTTCTCCCTCCTCCTTATGACACCCTTTTAAATACCTGAAAACTGCTATCATGTCCCCTCTCAGTCTTCTCTTTTCCAAACTAAACAAACCCAATTCTTTCAGCCTTCCTTCATAGGTCATGTTCTCAAGACCTTTAATCATTCTTGTTGCTCTTCTCTGGACCCTTTCCAATTTCTCCACATCTTTTTTAAAATGCGGTGCCCGGAACTGGACACAATACTCCAGCTGAGGCCTAACCAGAGCAGAGTAGAGTGGAAAAATGACTTCTCGTGTCTTGCTCACAACACACCTGTTAATACATCCCAGAATCATGTTTGCTTTTTTTGCAACAGCATCACACTGTTGACTCATATTTAGCTTGTGAACTCAGCTGGCCTCTTCCTACCTCAGCTTCCCACTAAGTCAGCCATCTCCACTATTGGTCTTTTTCTTTCCCAGGGACAGGATGCCTGTCAGCAGAATTGTGTACCTTTAGGCCTGAGTACCTCTATCATTGGGCTACCTGTTTTGGCCATAGGGACTTGTTTATGAGTTTTAAAACAATGGAAGTACAGGAAGGGCAGTTAAGCATGGAAACAATCAGCCCTGAGAATAACAGTATTTCAGATTATGCATGTAAAAGAAAGTTAATAAAGAGCAGTAACTTCCTCTTTTAAAAGTAGTCTGTGTTCATGTCCAGCAAACTGAACCTTGGGTTCTGCTGTGACAGCAAATACTTAGAACCAGTGATATCATTTTCCTGTCTCTTAGGCAGTTCTCAAACTATGCTAATTCTGACTAGTACCACAAAAATACAGAACTATGGCTCCTTTGGACTGCTGAACAACGCCTACAAAGTGCTAAGCATCTTCAGTTTAAATCCAATTGCAGTCAATGGGAGTTGAAGAGTCTCTACATCTATGCAGAAGGTGCTCTGTATCTTGCAGGATCAGACCCTAAGCAAGGGAGTACGAATTACAAAGTGTTTATTAAACATCTTCGCACATGTAACAAAAATTATTTTGACAACTGAATCAGAGCAATTTTCTCCAGAAAATCTACCAAAAAGAGGAACAAAACAGAAGGGGAAAAAATGTCATTTTTATAAGAAGCATCAATCTGTATTTCCTTGCCAGCAGCTGACAAAAGTTAATTAATTTTTAAATTAATAAATTATGGATCACATGAAAATATAATTAAATTAGATATGAGCCTCCCACACTTTATTAATCATTTCTGCAATAATCTAGTTTCCATAGATGGCTCAGTATGCACACTGATATTATGCCTTAGGAGGTATGATACAGTGAAGGCTTCCCAGATACCTCCCCTGGTTTTGGACTCTCTGAAAAATTTGCTAACACTTTGCAACCTAATCACAGGAGATAGACAAAACTCAGTTAAAAACTGCAGGGAACATTAATTCATATAGAGATTTATTATGATACTACTAGAAATTTGCCTGATATTAAAATTAGTGTCACAACATGCTTGCTCTATACAGTGCTTTTATACCTTGGGGCAGATGTTTATTCTGGTTCTTAACTTATAATTATTTAATAATGAGCTTTTAAGTAGGAGGAGCTGAGCAACAAACTCACTTATTTTGCCTACACAGTCCAAGACATTTTCCAAAAATACTATACTCAGTATAAAAACACCACACCAAGTTTCTATTGATAATATCCTTACAAAAGACACTACAGTATTCTACAGAAATGGTACAAATCAATTTCCTCTTTGCTTCTGATCCTAAATTGCTGTGTAATGTTGCTGTGCACTAATAAATAGCTGTTATGTGCTACACCCTGACTGTGACTGCATTCCTATTAATTACTTTATACATTATTATTGTTTTTTTTTTAATGTATTTGCAGTGTAATTATGTCTAGAGGCCTCAACAGAGACTGAAGTTCCATTGTGGCAGGCCCTCTACAAACATACTGAGCAATGGTCTCCATCCAAAGAGCTTATCAGATAAATAGATAAGTGTCAGGAAACAGAGGCATATAGAGGTAAAATGATGTGCCCAAGGTAAAAAAACAGGCCAGTGGCAGAACCGGGAATAGAACCCAGGTCTCCGAATTCCCAGTCCAGTGCCTCACTTTCTAGATCCCATTGCACAGCCAATCCAGTGACAAGTCCTGTGTTTGTAAAGGTCTTTAGAATGAAAAGTTTTATATAAATGTGGTTATTACTAAACACACCCAGAAATGTATGAAGATTTAAAAACTGATGAGCAGAGACAAACCAGAACCTAACTAATGGTGCACGTGTCCATTTGAATCATGTGACTTCCTATGTATGTTTCAGTAAAAATCCTTGCTCAAAACACTCACTGCAAATGGGTAGAAAACAAAGTTGAATCCCCAGGACCCATTGGGGTCTATCTTATGCATTTGTCTGTAGGCTATCTGTAAAGTATGTATTATTAAGTTCCCTGATGGTCTCCCCTGCATACAGGATTTAGATAGTGTGGGTGTGCACTTTAGATAAACAAACAGTATATACTATAATGATGACAATCTCATGAACAGCAGTCACGTGTTAAAGCAAAATAGATTGGCCACATACATTCAACAGTCATATACCAAAAACCATCTGGCCATGTTAATGACTATAGTCATTTGGTAAACTTTCATTTGTTTTCATCAGATCTTTTTGATCCAAAAAAGAACAGATGAAACAAGTAAACACCAATTTAAAAAGTAAGACCTATCTGAAATCAATTGGCAAATAAATGGACTGTTTTTTGTTGGAAAGAGAAGCATAAAAGGGGTTGATACTTTGTATGGTATGTTTTAACCTCAAGGAAAATTGTATTTGGTTAACAGACTTGTCCCCTTCTGCCTCCTAAAGAGAGTTTATAATTGAGGCTGAACAATCTGCTTCAGTTAATATAAAAACTGAGCCAAGTCTTCCACTATGCCTCAAGCCAAGTCCAAATCAGTTTGGTTAAAGAACTTGCACCCATCTCCATTCCTCACGTCTAAGAGATTATTATTAATAATAATGGATATCAAAGTAGCTCCTAAAGGTCACAGTCAAGATTGAGGCTTCATTGTGCTGGGCACTATACAAACACAGAAGAAGAAAGGAGTCCCTGCCACAGAGAAATGTATCTTGCCCTACAGCGACATAGAGTTTGATCTTGCAAACATTTACTGCTGGGTGTATGAGTAGTTCTGAGCTCTAGTGAATGGGAGTCTTTATGGTATTAAGCCCCATGGCTGGCAAGTAAGTGTTTGTAGGATAGGGCCCATATACAGTACTGTACAATACTACTGCCATACAAGAAAAAAATAAGGTAATAAAATCAAACTATATAAAATATACTGTCTCAGTTAATCAAGGATCTGAGCAACAGGCATACAGCTCTAAAGAGATTTCACAAGCTGTCAAAAAGTCAGATCCTTCCTTTCATTTGGGGCCTGATCCAAAGCCCACTGACTTCCCTTTCCATTCCCTTTCTATCATCTTCTCTACTGCTCTCTTTCCCCCAACACATACACACTTCCAACACCCACGTGCACAGTATACAAAAAGGTATAAGGCTTTCAGTTGAGTATTCCTGGCTCCAAGTGCAGTGAGAGTTGCTGGCCTCTAGAGGCAGATGGTTTGAGAAGTCAGAGCGTACTTCAGGGCTAATTACGTAGAAAAAAAGCCTGAAGGGGAGGAGGAGGTAAAAGAGCTTGCAGCCTTTTATTATGAGGCTCGTCTGTTACCTTTGGTTGCTTTTGCTTTCCATTTCTCCCGGTTCTGCTGCACCACCTCGGTCCAGGTGGCTTTAAAACATTTGAAATCCACAGTGAGTATGGAACAGTTGAGTGAGGCACTTCCTTCTGACCCAGTGCTCTTGACACTTGATCTTTTAACTTCTGAGGGGCTAATGCTATTCAAACTGGGAGACAAGATCACACAATGTGATAGGAATCAGCACTTCATACACTTAAATACAGCTATGGAGTGAAACAGACCCTAACCATAAAGTACTATGCAGTCAATCAGCAAAAGCCAGTATCCAAAACTTAAATTTCTTCCCTCTGTTCCTATGCTTGTGTTGGAAGAACCATATCATGAGAACATTGGGGAGATCTACTTTAGAATTGATGAGACAATCTGGAGCATTGTAAGAAACAGTGAGTCTAATTCCAATGTGATTTACACTAGTGCAACTCTGTCAATACAGTGAAGTTGTTCCCAATTAACACCAGTGTGAGATGAGAAATCGGCTCTGAGTCTATTAATAGCCAACATTGTGAACTTCAATGAGCTCAACACCGGTAATACCCATATATGTTGCCTAATGCTATTAGAGTTGTGTGAAAGTTCCCATTCTCACTTTGCAAAGTTTTCATTATTAAAATGGAAATTTGTGTGAAACTGCACATCAAAAAAGTCTTGCATAACTAAATTCCAATCATTAAAAATATGACACATTTTGCCCTTACACAAATAGGAACTAGTGCCCTGCAACTCTGTTCCCTTCCTGGATAGATGGAAATACTATATAAGATGCTGGCTCTATAACCTTTTTATGGCAGCACCTGAAAAATTACTAAATGTCTCTTGAACCTACTCTGAAGTGCCTGAGGCACTACTTATGCCCTATCTCACCTTTCTAAAGGCCCCTGATCAATGGTGGGCTAGAGGACTGTCCCACCTCATCATCTCTGGACAGTAGTCTGTATTGGCTCTTAGTTCTAGAGCACTGAACTAGAACTTCTTGTAGTTTCTGGCACTGTCTGCAGCTTCAGTGAATTTTACATATGTTTAAAATCAAGTTCAGATGCAAACAAATTTGGAAGGAACCTAAAGAGCTACAAATATAATTAAGGATCCAGAAGGACTAATGCATGTGGAAAACTTAAGTTCCTAAACAATTGTTGACAGCAATAACTAAGATCTGGGGGTGGAAGGGAGATGACTAACTGATAAAGGGCTTTATACACCTCTACCCCGATATAACGCAACCCGATACAACACGAATTCGGATATAACGCGGTAAAGCAGTGCTCCGGGGGGGGGGGGGGGGGCTGCGCACTCTGGCGGATCAAAGCAAGTTCACTATAACACGGTTTCACCTATAACACGGTAAGATTTTTTGGGTCCCGAGGACAGTGTTATATAGGGGTAGAGGTGTAGCTTGTCCAAAAGTCATTGGTTGAGCTGCAAAATTTTAGTTTCAGTTCCAACCCCCTTCCCCAAACTTCAAGGACATTTAGGATTCAGTTTCTGGTGGTTTAGATTATAGAAACACAGGTCATGGAATCCAGCTTCAGATTCTGAACTGCCCTGGATTTAAGAGACATTCAAATATGGAATGTTGGTTTGATCCAGTGTCTTTAAGTATCTGTTTAGTGTAAAACACCAAGGATGGAAACAAATTAGTGAGTGTGGCATAAGGGATAATAAGTAGGAGGAAAGGAAGACAAGAAAAATTCAGTTTGATAATCAGGATATATTTCCTAATGGTGACTTAGACTCCTGAATCATCTCCCAAGAGAAGAGGTTGAAACTCCATTGCTGGAGACATGTACAAATCAATGGAGAATCTACAATGTCTGGAACAACCCTGCACTGACAAAGAGAGGGGCTAAGTGACCAAATAAGTCTTTTCTCTCTCTAATATCTATTATTCTGACTATTCAGATAATGGTGAATAGCATACAGGCAACCAGATTAGTCCCCATTCAAGCCTTTTTAATATTCAACCTACAATTGTGCTGGAATTATCCCGGGACCTGCACAGGAGAAACCCTAATAACTCAAAATGGTTCCTTGATAGCTCTTATGGCAGAAGGTCAGGTTAAATGAAAGTGAGACTCTTTACATCCAAATTCCAATGAATTCTGATGTGAATATATGCATAAATCAAGCAATAATTAACCAGGTCTGATTGTACTTCATGGTCAATCCATTTCTATTACACTTCCCAACCATATTTCTCTTCAGGTAGAAACCAGGACAGACAGAACCAATGGGAGGTCTTTGCTAATACCCAATGAGTCCAAAACAGAGAAGTGAGCCCTAAAAGCAGAGACAACACTCATGCCCCAAAGCAAATATAGGTACTCACCTGGAACGTCTAAATCCAGTTATACCAGAGCGGGAGGCTTCATCAATTAGTGGTGTTACAATCTTCTCTGTCATGTCTGTCAGCACAGTAAAAGTGGGCTCCACAATGAAATCAATAAAACCTGAATGAAAACACAGTGGACGTAAACAGAAGAGGTAAGTATTTATGTTTTGCCATTGCCTGTGAATTATCTAGTGTAATAGCACAGTGGATGAAAAGAATTACATGTTGAAAGAGGAATTCAAAAAAGGACAAGGAAGAATGATACTATGTATTAATCCTGACCCGTACGCTGATATTTTGCATGCAATGGTAGCTCCTTAAATGTTGGAAAGAAAAGGTGGAAATTCAGAATATAAACACATGCAACAGAACTTGTTCTGCATGAGTTTTTTGAGTATCTAAGCCAAATTCTCGGGACAGTTGGATGAGACCGAGCTTGAAGGATGAAATTTCTGGAAACAGAAAAATAAAAGAATAGTAATAATGATAGACTTCTCTGGGTATCTATTCCAAGTGTCATGGAGCTATGAAGTATCAGTGGGTTTTTGTGAATATTCTCATTTGAAGGTTTGCCCCGCTTGTACTCATTGAGGGTCAAACATATTCAGATTCTATTCATTTAATTTTTAACAAATTCATATATTATTTTTAAATCAGGAGAAGAAGGGAAAAATACAGAACTAAATCTTTCCCTCTACTGGCTTGTGTACAAGGGGTAGGACTGGGAGGAAACAGCATAGTACATCTTCCTGCAAGTCAGCTCTTTGTGCAAGCAACAGGGATGGATCCACCCAGAGCGTTGAGGTTGTGGAGACGTTCTGGGTCTGCCAATGTGCGCACTTATACACCATATTTCAGCCACCTGTAGCCCTGCTCTGTATGACACCATACAATAACCATATGGTCACTAAGGTACTTTAGTGTTTGTGGTCACAGATTAGACCCACTGATTTTTAAAGACAGATTTTTCAACTTTATTTCCCCCTCATATTGTCACTGTTCAGCAGAGTTAAGGTTGTTTGGGAGCCCTAACTGTACATTTCCATACTGTAACACATTTGGATTTATTATTAAATTTAACCTGAACTCTGGATTTCTTGGGGTTTACAATGCCTGGTCTGGGGATACTTTACAACACCCTCTAATGTATTTTATTCTAAATTACTGATACATACTCTCCACCTTAACATAGTTTTTGCCTGAGGATTATCTTACTCCTCATCTTTACACGCTGAGATGAGGGTCCCAAGGCCAACTTCCAAAAGCAGTGGTTTTCTACTTGTGATCAAACTATGTCAAAGGGTTCCACAAAAGATTGACATCACCATAGAACAGTGGTTTTTGACCTGTGGTCCGCAGACCTGCGGACTTTGTCTAAGATTTCCAAAGGGGTCTGCACCTCCATTCGAAGTTTTTAGGGGTCTGCAAATGAAAAAAAAAAGGTTGAAAACCACTGGCCTAGAGTTTATTTTCATTCCATGTTAAAAAGGACACCTAGATCATGCTAGTTAGGGAATAATTTCTTGAGAGACTGCCATTCAGGAACAACCTCATTTAATCATTAGCTTTTGTCCTATATCTTCTGAAGCCATCATTTTCTTTCCAGCAAGCCAAAGGACAAAAATAAAAGGCTCTTGCAACATTAATCAGCTGCAAGAGACAGTGATGACAACAAAGGCCCGTTTCCAGTCAAACAAAGCTTCCTGCTGCCTTGGATAGAAAGAAAGGGGCTTCAAATAGTTTAATTCTCCTGTTGAGAAATAAAAACGTTGGCCTGGTAATTCTTTGCAATTTGCTGGGTTCCCCCGCTCCGCTCCACTTGACCAAAGGCCTGATTTTAAGATGTGAATCGTCTCCGATTGGACTTGTTCCCAACATTTTCTTTACAAAATGAAGTGGCAGGTGAAAGAATGTGTCTCTTTTGTTCTCTTCCTTTTAAAGAAAATTTTCTTGTTAAATTGTTTAATTTCTGTAGAAACAATACATGCTAAGAAACCCTCTCTTTGCATTTCTGGTCATCAAGCATGCTCACCTGCTGTGGTCTGTGCTTCCACAACAACTAGAGCTGGCTGAAAAACTTCTGACAAAACATTTTCTCATCGGAATCTGCCAATTTGTCAAAATTAAAACATTTCACAGCGATGGGCTGATTTTAACAAAGTTCTGATGGAACCTTACCTGGTTTCCACTCATTTGGCTCCTCAGCAGCTCACTGTACAGACTGCCCCAGAGTCAGGGACCTCAGGGCTTCTGGGGTCTATGATTCTGGGACAATCCAACAAGCAGATTGTCTGTAAGTTGGGGCTTCTTTCCTTTTTCCAGAGAATTTCAAAATATTTGGATTTTATTCCAAATTGGAACAAAACCAGGTTTTGAAATATTGATATCCCTTGCGAAAAGGAATTACCTTTCTTTGCCCAGCTCTAACGATGACCTTTCGTACAGCAGCAAAATAGAACACGGCCTTAACTCTGACCAGGAGGGAACCTTGAGAGGTGATTTAGTTCTGTCTCGCCTGATACTGTAAACAAGCTGTTGAGATAGCCCAGAAACTCTATGTCCCCACTACAAAGTGGACTGAGAACCCAAAACGTCTGATGAAGTGGGTATTCACCCACGAAAGCTTATGCTCCAATACGTCTGTTAGTTTATAAGGTGCCACCGGACTCTTTGTTGCTTTTTACAGATCCAGACTAACACGGCTACCCCTCTGATACTTGAGAACACAAACTTATCTCACAAATGACATTCCTTTCATTTGTTGAAAATGAGGGCTGCATGCTGTAGATAATAGTACAATTTGGAATTCATGAGGTACTTACTTCTGCAAAGAAACTTAGTAATTACCACTCAGTGGCACTATTTGTTAAAAGCTATCAATCAGATAAGCAAATGAATAGGAGCTGGATATTTCCCTAAGAATCTGGCCTAGGACTTTGAGAGGAATCTTACCTCAACACATATTGGGGAAAGGTAAGAGTTTTTGATTTAATGAAGGAGACACTGAAGATGTCAAGTTATTGCCCATATGTTGAGCAGACTGTAATGAAAACTTTATAATGTTAGAGGACAAGACTTCTAGAGAGAATGTGCCTGTTAATGCCAATTGGATACAGTTAACTGCACAAATTAAATGTAATGATAAATAACACAGAACTAAATAAATCTCTCTTTGCTTATTGATTGAGTGCCTGTTTCTTAAGCTGTAATTGTTTGGATAATGGTTTAATTCACCATTAATTCTGCAATGATTTGCACACTGGAGGCGGTCATAATGGTCTTTTTATTTAAAGACAAATTCTGGCCGACCTGTGCATGAAATATAAAAGAGGAGAGAGGTACAAGCAGCTTCTTCACACAGGCTTGTGCCCTGCACAGAAGCTGGGAAGAACTCCTTGGAGCATGGCCCCTGCTCCCTCCTAGAGCTTCTGTAGAAGCAAAGGGCCTGAAATGGGGTGTGTGGCAGGTGAGGCCTTAGCTCCACACCAGCCAGGAGAGCTGGGAGTGGGGAACATTGTTGTACCCCCTTCCAGAGAAGTGCAGCAGCCATGCACTGCCTGCGGGTCCCCAACAGGGATTCTAGTTGAGCTGCAGCTCCCCTCCCTGTATTTTCCAGTCCCTGCCTGATCCCCCTCCAGCATGTCTGGGGTGCCTATGGAGCCATTTTGCCCTTAGTAGTAGTGTAGTACTCGGCTCTCCGAGCTCTGGTCAAGTGTAGGTAGTCTCTTGGTCTATCCAAGGCTGTGGTCAAGTGTCTTGACGTTTTTGGTCTTTTGGCCTCGAGATGAAAACCTTGTCTTTGTTTCCGGGACCTTGAAGTGAAAAAATTCTCTAAGTTATCTCTTGTGGGTGTATCCACTTTCCCAGGTAAAACTCTGTGTTGCAGGTAGAGAGGGATTAACATGAAAAGGTTAGGTGACCAGACATGATTTGAATAAGAGCCTATTAGTACAGATGATAACCTGAACTGTCTGAACCTCTGGAGACTGGAAAATTAGGGATGGAAGTATCCCAAGAACTGGGACTCTGAGGAGGTTTCTGGCTCTGAAGCTTTACATGACAGTCTGAAAGGGAATGTGAGAAAACAGCTAAACTAGGGATAGCCCTAAACCACAGATACGGATCTGAACTTCTCCAAAGTTCAGGGATGTTTGGATCTGGGTTTCCATTCATCCCATGACCGTGCTGGGGACAGCTGTGAAATTTCATCCTTTTACACTTTTTTCAGCTTGGTTATAAAATGTTTGGAGGAAAAAACAAAGTCACTCCCCTCCTCCCCCACACCTTTCTTTAAAACTTTCTCCCTCCGCCACATTTTTAGTGTCAGTAGGTGTATCTACGCTGCAATGTAAGCCCAGGGTTAGTACAACGCAAGTTAGCATACCCTCGGTTTGTCAACCTATGGCTTGAGCATCTATGTTCATCTGCAACCCCAGGATAGGGATTGTTGAACCTTGGGTCCCAACCTGAGGCTTCTAGCATGTACATTGTACATTGCATTAAGCAGGCCAGAGTCAAACCACCCATATCCCAGACTTCCTAACACCTGCCCAAAATGTGGGTGCTTTAGTCCTTTGTTCCTGGTGCAGTGACGGAAAACTTGACTGTGCATAAAACTTGACTCTCCAGAGGTCAAAGAAAGTCAGGCTGTAGAACTGTGGGATACTTCTGATGGACTCCAAGAACCCGAGTCCAGTGGGGCCGCATATACACTGCAAATCCGTAGAGCTAGAACTCTGGGTCCCGGCTTGACTCAGGCTTAGACTCTCCCCCTCTGTGAGTTCCTGGTACCCTAGATCCAAGCCCTGGGTTAGTGGGATTTGTGTGTAGATGGAAGCGGGGTTAGGCTTGAGCCTGAGTTCAAACCCTGGGCTTACATTGCAATATAAACATACCCAGTGTTTTCTCAGTTACTCCTGCTGTCCCTTCCACCCACCAGTACCTTTCTCTTTCCATTTCCCCTGCCCCTTGTTCCTCTCGTTCCTTCATATCCCCCATTCAACCTCAGAAACCCGTCTCCACAACTCCCGGTATCTTCTCTTGTCCCCAAACTCCTGCACATCTCTAGGCTGCTTCTCCCCTCTTCCTTGCCCCTCCAGTGTTACAGATTTATTGCCCCCTTCCCATTTCCATGCTGCTCAACAACTTCGGGATCATTCTCCCCAAACCCCATTCACAGTTTCTCCTGCAGGAGTAGGAGGTGGAAAAGGAAGCACTGTTTTGGTTCACTGCAGGCTCCCACCTCCCTTGCTGGATGGGGATGGGAAGATGGGGGCAAGAAGCAGTGGCTGGACCCAGTATAAGGTTGGGGGTGATGCTTGCTGACTGGAGAAGTTGGAACAGTGCTGGTGGGTTAGAAGGTTAGGGAATCAGTTAAATGAGCAAAACAATGACTTTAGTCAAAAACTAAAGTAACATGTATTGAAGCCAGGATCCCCGCTTCAAGTGTCTTCTGCAGTGTTCAGGAACCCAGGAGCAGCTGCCATACAGCCATGCATAGTGGTTGGTCCAGCAGTAGCATTTGCGTTAACTCAGTTCCCCTTTAGTACAACTCTCATAAATCAACTAAATGTGATAGCTGTTCATCTTAGAATCATCCCTTTAGGGACAATAACGCCAGTGCGGTTTCTCCTCCCCCCCACTTCTAAACCAATTCAAAGTGATGAGAGCCCAGAATGATCTTATTCCCGTTGGGGGGAGAATATTTTTTTTCCCTTTAAATTGCTGCTTTGCGTCCTAAGTGAAGTACATTGAAATGACATACCTATCTGAGACTGAGCTACCATAGTGGACTTGCGGTCACACAGTGGGGAGAAAGGAAGCCCTAGTTCTGCTTCTTTGTCACCCTGGAGAAACAAAATTGAGAGCATATTAGAATACAACAAGAGTCGCTTAACATCTGTAACAGCACTGGACACTGGAAGGGCCTCTCTCTTTTTTTAATTGACGCTCATGTTACACCCTTAATTGCAAGACTCAGCTTTTTAAAGGATAACTTTGTTTATTCTGGGCATCCAAATCCTTTTCTTTAAGAGCTTCTTGTGGACAGTTATCACCTCACTGTTCAACTACAGGCCAACTTCCTCTTGCAGCAACGGCACCCACTGTATTCTGCATGCTCCCCCACCCTACTTTGAAGGAGGCAGCTCCCGTTTCTCTAATACAATTTACATCTACCACTAAATATAAACCACATAATCCTATTTCTAAAACATCTACTCAGGTAAATCTTGATTGCAAAGCATTCTTTGCCTTTTGGTTGTTTCTGTGGAACACCTTGAAAACCCAAGAGGATTCTATACAGCACTTCTCATGTGAAACCAGCAGGTAACGGAACTCTATTATTAGAGTAAGTCCACCACCAGAAAGTATTAGTGTCAGGACTCTTCCTCCAGGGTTTGAGTTCTATTTGTATTTCTTTATATGCATTTGTATCTGCACAGGGTGGATCTCACCACTTCAGATCCGCCCTTCCCTCCCCTCCCCCACCCCCCAGTAAAATACTGAGACCCTCAGTGTGCTACAGGTGGTAGGGCCCAAAAGAAATGCTGAAACTCAGAAACCTGGACACATTTTCCAGCTACCAGAATTGCATGCCCTCCCCTGTCATCACACAATTATGCAGGAGATCAAGTGTTTAAATCCCTTCTGTGCCAACCCTTTTCACTGTGTGCATTCAAAATGCATTTGCTCAAAACACCCTTTAATTTGTTTCACTCTGAAACAGACAACTGTGACCAGAGAGGACAATAATTTACATGAGATAACATACATCAATCAGATTTAAAATAGCTTGTGAAATATGCTAGTGTCAATGCTTTAAATCAACATCCCGCTCTAACTTTGTTGAGCACGGTGACAATGTTCCACATGGTTGTGACTGGGAGCCAAAATATACTACAGCAATTTAAACTACCGTAGAAATCAACTGTGGGCATGAGAAGTCCTGGATGTTTCTTTTCTGTGTTTGTACATAGCCAGGTTAAATGGTGCCTCAATCACAATTGGGGTCTTTGGGTGCAATAATAAATAAGTAACAACGCTCTTCCTTTATTGTATCCCTTTGGGCCCTGTGTATTCTTGAGTCTGTGTAGTCACCAGTTCTTTGGTGATCTTATATGTACTCAATAGGTGACTATTCTGCAAAGTGTATCATAGAATATCAGGGTTGGAAAGAACCCCAGGAGATCATCTAGTCCAACCCCCTGCTCAAAGCAGGGCCAAGCCCCAACTTTTTTTTTTTTTGCCCTAGATCCCTAAATGGCTCCCTCAAGGATTGAACTCATGGCCCCCTCAAGGATTGAACTCAAACCACTGAGCTATCCCTCCACCCACCTTCTGTCTTGGAAAAGCATAAAGATGTGAAGTGACATTTTTCTTAGCACGTATATCACCATCTCTTGAAAAGTAAATCACTCTAATGGTTCCAGACCAAGGTGGTAGTATCCTTGTTAAATTAGGATTACCACACTTTGTTTACATTTGAGGCTTTTCATAAAAAAGACTGAAAAGAACTACAAAGTGATCTCACTAAAGTGGATGACTGAGCAACAAAATGGCAGATGAAATTCAGTGTTGATAAGTGCAAAGTAATACACCTTGGAAAAAATAATCCCAATGATACATACAAAATGATGGGGTCTAAATTAGCTGTTACCACTCAGTAAGAGATCTTGGAGTCATCGTGGAAGTTCTCCGAAAACATCCACTCAGTGTGCAACAGCAGTCAAAAAAAACTAACAGAATATTAGGAATCATTAGAAAAGGGATAGAAAATAAAACAGAAAATATCATAATGCTGCTATATAAATCCATGGTACGCCCACATCTTGAATACTGTGTGCAGTTCTGGTTGCCCCATCTCAAAAAAGATATATTAGAATTGGAAAAGGTGTAGAGATTGGCAACAGAAATGATTAGGGATATAGAACAGCTTCCATACAAGGAGAGATTTAAAAGACTGGAACTCTTCAGCTTAGTAAAGAGATGACTAACAGGGAATATGACAGTGGTCTATAAAATCATGAATGGTATGGAGAAAGTGATTAGGGAAGTGTTATTTACCCCTTCACATAACACACAACCCAGGGATCACCCAATGAAATTAATAGGCAGCAGGTTTAAAAATAAACTAAAAGAAGTACTTCTTCACACAACACACAGTCAACCTGTGGAGCTCATTGCCAGGGGATGTTGTGATGGCCAGAACTATAACTGGGTTCAAAAAAGAATTAGATAAGTTCATGGAGGATAGGTCCATCAATGGCTATTAGCCAGGATGGGCAGGGACACAACCCCATGTTCAGGGGGTCCCTAAACCTCCAACTGCCAGAAGCATAGAATCATAGAATATCAGGGTTGGAAGGGACCTCAGGAGGTCATCTAGTCTAACCCCCTGCTCAAAGCAGGACCAATTCCCAACTGGACACTGTCAGAGACAGGATACTGGGTTATATGGACCATTTGTTTGACCCAGTAGAGACATTCTTATGTTCTTATGGTAGAATTTTTTTAAATTTCAAAATGTTGTCCATATTTTGAAATTAAGATAAAATAATAATAAACTTCAATGGCATTTTCACTGATTTTTTTCTCCCTATGTTTCAACCATCTATGGAGCTAGTCAACATTTGGAAATATTAAAAAATTTTGAAGTTGAAGAGGGGGAAAAGGTCAATAAAATGTTTATGATTTTTCTTCTTTTTTTGACCAGCAATATCTTTTAAAAAGTTTTTTTTGCTATTAAAAATAAATTAAAAAAAAACTTTTATTGTACTTAAAACAAAAAACCCAACCCCTCTTAGGGCCAGTTGGAGAATCTTATGAGTATCACACAGGAATCAATCATGTGTCTGGATTTGTGGTTCTGGCAACAGGAGGCCCTGCGAGAGCTATAGGTTAGACCAGTCCACATGTCTACAGAAAGCGCAACATAATTTTCACCATTTATGATGATATATGTCCAGCTCTGTAATCTACAATGTACTGAGCTTTATTGGTTTCCATGACTTCATAGCAAAGTAGAAATCAAAATGGAGTTTTGAAGTGGCAGCAGAGTCAGGCAAAGAGAAATAGGAAGACTCATTATTGAAAGAAATGATAGTCTGGACCTAATGCTGAGTGCTTTCACTTAGGTGCACCCAATTCCTGAAGATCTTCAATGGTTGGCAAGCTGGGTACTATGTTAGTTATTCTGCCTTTTGGTCATTAGAAATACACGTTCTCATTAGGGGTTCTAGGTATAGTTTTGCTGGATGTCTGAAAGATTGAGAATTTCCAATATATTGATAAGGACAACATATCAGACACTAGCTTACAATCAGACATAGCAGTGGAATCGCACTGAAGTCAGACGAAAGAAAAATTGTATCTACTTTGCTGCTACAGTGGGCATCTTCCCTATGAAAAATATAAGTGAAAGAAGATGTTGACTTATAGGATTCATTCTCCCTCTCCCATCCCAAGCCCGCCCACTCCATCTCTCATTCTGTCAGCAAAACTACAAAATAATTTTGTAAAGTCCCAAGGCTACCTGTCTGAAGAACTCCTCTAGCAAGGACATGGTCCAGCGATGATGAAGGTCCCAGGCCTTGGCTGGATGACTGATGTCTGCTGTATGCAACAACAGTGATAAGGCTTTCGGCTTGTCGATTCTGCAAACCCAAATGACTGAACAAGTTAATTGTCTGCACCAGTATTGAAAGAGAAAGAACAGAAACCCAGCTAAGCAAGTAAATGAGGCCACCATAACCTTTGGCTAGGCTACTAATAGATTGATTTGTGTGTTTATAAAACTTGACAACTATTAAAGATTAATCTAACTTCCCTAACATAAACCTTTCCTTTAGTAATGGAGTCATTCAAAAGCAAAACGGGAAACTGGGAGCATTAGTCTCGCTTATTTTCTTTGCAAAGTTTGTGTGTGTGAATGAGTGAGCTTTGAATGTTCCTGATATTCTCAGTTTGAGCTGGGTTAGAGTCCATGAAACTCCAATCAGTAAATAGTTCTAGATTATTTTAGTCTGTTGACTTGCTTAAACAATTAGTGCTTGATTCTGATCTCACAGTGATAAGCATGAACAGTAATTCCATTTAAACCATGTGAATTCCACCGGTAAAAAGCTGGTGCAGGTAAGAGATCAGAAAAGAAACTCAGACTCTTTGGAGGCACTACATAAGGCTGAAATCTTCTTAAAGCCATGCCACTGAGGGGCTAGCCCAGGAGCCTAGTGAATTATGATGGATACTGCCATGCAGTAATCCCAATCTCTCGCTGCCCCAAACTGGTAGGAGTGCTGCAGAAGTAATACACATAGCCAGGGCTGGCTTTAGGACCTCGGGGCCTGATTTGAATACCCGGCAGCGGTCCGGGTCTTTGGTGGCACTTCGGCGGCAGGGGGTCCTTCACTCGGCTCCGGGTCTTCCGCAGCATTGAAGGACCCCCTGCTGCCGAAATGCCGCCGAAGACCCGGAGCGGATACCCTGCCGCCAAAGTGCCACTGAAGACCCGGAGCGGACCACCGCCGGGTGAGTAAAAAAAAATTAAAAAGGTGCCTACGGAGCAGGGCCTTCTTAGGCGCAGGGCCTGATTCCGGGGAATCGGCCTAAAGCCAGCTCCTGAGAGGAGATAGCAGTTGGAATCATCCATGTCTGATTTAGGTATGGTTTTGGCAGGCTCTGGAAAGACATGTGCTAAGCCCTCCTTGGCTGGAAGAATACTACCCACAATTCAGAGTTTTGAGGGTTCGGATAAAATGGTGTGTATGGGGGCGGGGGGAGAGTAGAGGAGATACTCAGGGCTCTAAGTGTTCTGCCTGCTCTATAGCACACACTTGCCCTCTGTGGCTCTGAGATTTCTTCCCTATTGTCTCCGATTACAGAGCTGGCTCCCTACAGTGGAGGCACAAGCTGTACTCTGTGCAGCAGGTGTTGCTCCCAGCACCTTCGACCTGAGGCCATAATCAAGCTCTTTCAGTCATACTCTTAGCTGGATCACACGTGCCCTTTATCCTGTATTGTTAAGAAAAGGAAAAGGAATGGGCTGGTTTATCCCATAGCTTTGCTATTTAGATGCTGTGGCCCGCCAGAATATCATACGGGCACGTGCCTGAGTGCTCACATGTGAATTCATTCAAAATCTAACAACAGAAATAGACGTGGACATCAAAGGGTCCTCCGGAGTTTAATACAATTGCCAAGTACCAGCTGAAATGCAGCCCTTCACTGCACACAGTGTCAGGAGGTGACTCACCCTTCTGGCTGCTGCAAAGCATTCTTCATGGCTTTGATTTGCTGGAAGTGACAGGACATATCAGTGGCCAACACCATCTCTATCACCAAGGCCCTGAATTCCCTTTTGGGCAGATATCGAGCCAAGCGAAGGGAGGAAAGAGAAAGAGAAACAAGTTAAATAACACCGCTGCTTCTTGTGTTGGGTAGCTGCAAATCACTTCTGACATTTCCACTCTCCTCCACTTGCGTCACTGAACTCTTCACTTTATCAGGGCAAAAGAGGAGAGGAAGGAGGATCTCATGTTGTAAATACCAGCCACAGAGCGAGCAATTTAGTCAGATGATTAACTCTTGCTAAGAGAAATCCCAGAGGTTTCTGACAAATCCATTACGGTCCGCTCTTTTCAATTAAACTCAAAGCTCCCAAATCGATTTCTTCTATAGGAGTCTCTTAAAAGGAAGCACACAGGCTGTTCACTTGCTCCTGCCAGGGCATGCACACTATTTGAACTCTGAAACACAACCGTGTATCGACTTACCTTCTAAATCCGTTTTAAAATAGATTAGTTAGAAAAACTAAATGGCTTGTGTAGATGTCTTAATACTGGTATGGAAAGTTCATGTATGTTAACTTCACAGCTTGTGTAAACTGAACTTATTGCACACACTGGGGTTCCTTGCATCCCTGTGCCCCCCTCCTCCCCAACCCAATCCCCCTCTTTTTCTGGACTTCCTGAACCCTCTCCCCCTAAATCTCTTCCTTGCCAGGGTCTCTGTGTACCCCCCATTTTCCATCCTCATTTCAGGCTCCTCCATTCTCCCCTCCATACAACAGCTCTGAGCATCCCCATTCCCACTTCTCCCAGACCTTTCATTTTCCTCCATGGCAGGGGCTCTGTGTACTCCCCCATTCACCCAGCCCTCCATTGCAGGGTCCCCGATTCCTGCCCAAGGCAGGAGCTCTGTGCACCCCTCATTGCCCCCTCCCTCACAGTAGGGTCTCTCATTCTTCCCACGCCCAGGAGTTCTGCATGCCCCATCCCCCTACTCCCCATGCCAGGGGATTAGTGGGAATCCTCATTATTCCCTTCCCTCAATTCCCACTCTGCCCTCCATGCTAGGGTTCTGTGTGCCCCCCTTCTTCCCACTCCCCATACCAGATCCCCCACTCTTCCCGCTGCCAGGGATTCCATGTGCCCCATTCTCCCCACCTCTATGCCCTTACACCCTCTTCTTTCTATCTAGGAGATAAGTCATTCTGAGTCAACATGTTAAATTCCATAGGCAGGATGAGCAGAGACATCACCATACCTTGCCACCCTTACTTCTGCACTGCTGCTGGCGGCAGCACTGCCTTCAGTGCCAGCAGCTGCCACTCTCTGGCCGTCCGGCTTGAGCCCCGGCACCTCTTTCATTACAAATTAAGCACGGGTTGGATCAATAGGCAATAGCAGAGGTGCTTGAGGCTGTAGCTATACTAAAGAGCTGGCGGGAGGTTCGTGTGTTCCCCTATTTCTGCCTTTTGGTTTTCAGATTTTCCCACCAAATCAATAGGGTTCTGGCCCTTCAATGCAATGAACATTCTCTGAAATTTTGGGACTGGACGCAGTGTTATCATGTTAGACAGATGGAGAAATGTCATTAAGTTGTGAGTGTTTAACTCTAACCCTAGCCACCCCATAGCACTTTTTTTTTTTTCAAAACAACTTTTCTGTTCAAGTGTAGCACATTGTGCTCCTGATATTACTACTCCAAACTATTCCACAATGAATACATGAATGAATAGTTAAAAAAAAAAATCCTACTTGGGAAGGATCAGATTGAAATCCCTTAGAAGTCAATGTGGTTTTTTCAGAACTTTAAACCATCAAAACTTTCTGGTCTATCATATATACAATCTTCTTTCTATTTTCAGTGACGTGGTCTGTGAGTATGTCCTCAGATTTGTTTAGCAATTTTGATGAAATTCCCTGCTTAAAGATTGAGATGCTTGAATACAGTAGTGAGGGCCATAAAAGTGCCTTAGATGGAATTAGAAATATTTTTGAATTGAAAATGTGTGAAAATACAACTTCTTGCAGGTTTTTGACTGGAAAGGCCCACTTCATTTGGAAATTGGGCTCATATTCACCAGAAACAGGCCATTTTTTTTTTAAATTGTATTTCCCTATGATCTTTTCATAGGGACATGGCTCCATCCTGAATTCTAATCTAATCTTCCAATACATCAGGGGATTGATTCATCCTGCTGGAACAGGCAACGGCAATTTGCAAAGCCCCTTTCTCCTCCACAGAGCTGTCAGGGGCTGCTGTACTCCAGAGGGAGGGCACATGGTATTTGCATTACTGCTGTCACAGAGGGGTTCTTGTTGGAGAAGAGCAGCTCTACCTTGAAGCTGGCTTTCCACGGGAGTCCCACCAATGGAGACAGCCCCGTGGACACACTGAATCAGCACACCTCATGGGTGCCCTGGCCACACACCTTGCCCACTTTTCTGGCTGCTGTGGCAGGCATTTGAATATGCTTCCCAGCATCTCCAGATGGACTTTCCACCAGCACGGGAAGACTACACGTGAATATTTTGGTATAATCATCGAGGGCAGAATCAATGCTGCAATGTTTCCACCATGGGATAAAAATCCTATACATTTTTGTAAGTAATATGGTAATACTTCTTTGCTATCTTTACCACTGATCACTGCATCTGGACTAATTAATTATGCATTCATGAGAACTACAGTACACCTGTGACTATCAGTAGGCTGGGATCATTGATCTCCGGTCTGCTTTAATTTACAGACATAAATTCTTTAAAATCTCTTGCATTGTTCCAGCTGGAGACCACTTTAACCTGCTCTTTAGGACAACTCCCCTGAGGACATTCACTTCATGAAATTTTGCATAATATTTTTTGATGTTTTGTTCCACGCAGTTTTTCTCCTTAGCCCCACCCCAAATTATGCTGTGCCCTACTGAAAGAATTAAATCCCCATAAAGTCACAGAAATTGGAGTGGAAAAGGGCTATTGAGGTCATCTAGTCCGTACCCGGGGGCCCAATAGCAGGATTGTTGCCAACAGCATAGTGCTTTGTCCATTCCACTTCAGTCAAATGCATGCATTTTTGTGCATAGCAGAAAATTATCTATAAGCCATGGATTGTGGGTCTCACTTTTTTATTCTCATGGAAAATAATAAAGGAAGGAACAACATTGCCTTAAAGGCAACATTTTCAAAGGCTGGCATTACTGACAAAAATGTGCATGCTTGCGCACTGCACGCATACAAATACCGGATTTGGACAAGAAAAATATATAATTGCTTGTGCAAATGCCTGTCTGTTACATGCACAAATGAAGATTATGTGTAGGCAAATTTTTCATCTTGAACCTTCGCAAATGCATCCCTAAAAGTTTCAACCAGCCTACAAGAGGCATAACTGACCTGCAATAACAAAACATCAGTAACACACACGGCATTATATGGGATGAGAGATCACATCCCAACTGTTGGATCACAACTCCATGTCTGCTAACAATGGTTTATGAAAACCTTCATTAGACACTATTTCCTGAGCTGTACACTGATAGGAGCTGAAGAGCTCAACATTTTCCAGATGCCTTTTTAATCCTGTACTTGCCAGTAAGGGCTTGTACTAAATATGCTCTATTTCAGTAAACTGCATGGAAATTATTAGCAGAGAAATACAGTGCCAGAAAAGAGATCCATAACAGTATCTTGGAAAGCATCTGTTCTCTTTGCAATTTATTTTCTTAATTCAGTGCGATCTGTTTTAGTTTCAGTTTTATAATTTACCTGTTGACTACTTTAGTAAATGGGATTTGTCAGATGAAGCAACCTATCAACTTTTCAAATATTTAAGAAGCAGTAGAGTTCTTTAATGTGAAAGAGAAAAAGTGCTGAAAATTAAATTAAGGACTTTTCTCCCTGATCCCCCATCAGACCTCTTCTGGGCTCATCTGCTCTCCCCGCACATGCAAAAGCCACAAAGAGGTCTGCTGTGCTGGTTGGATAGAAGAACCTTCCCTGAAAACACATTCCCAGACTAGAAAGATTAAACACCATAAAACTGATAAAACCCATATGCACAGACAGACACATTTCCCAAGACTATCTTCACTTTTTCGATTGCAGTCTTAAATCTTAATGTGACCTCCGTTCAGAAAAGGCACTTTAGCGCATGCCTGAGTCTTGTCCAGAATCAACACCCAGACCTATTGTTGTAGGGGACATTCAAATTATCAGATAACTCAAAATGAATAAATAAACCCAAATTTGGATGTGATAAATCTTTAAAACTGGTTAGGCTAAAATTTTCAAGAATACCTTCTGATCTAAAGGGCCTTGGATTTTTATTGCCCAGACTGAGATACTTTGGGCCTTTTTTTTTTTTTTTTTTTTTTTTAGTATCTTAATTCCTGTTGACCCCATCTATGGCTGTGAGTTCTCAGCACCTTTGGAACAGGCCCAAGGTGTTTCAGGTTAGACACTTTAAGATGGAGGCACCCAAAATCAGAAGCTACATTTCAAAATGTTGGCCTTATGGTACATCCGAACAATGGCCATTATTCTGCAGCAGCTTCATGTGCAGCAGCTACAAAATAAGGCCCTAATGAAGAAGAAGGAAAATTAAGCAATCTGGAACAGCTTCAAACCTAACTAAACCAGATAATGTATTTCTTAAAGGAGATGTGTTACTCTTAGAATCTTCAAACATAAATGAGTATACCAAGGAACATGCATTCTGACTAGAGCTGGGCAAATAACTGATTTTTCAGTTCACTGGCAGTTCTGAAAAATAAATAAAAATTCAATTCAGTTCAAACCAAATTCAAAAAAATTCCAAACATTTTTGGTGAATCAAAGTCTGGGTAACACCTTAGAACTTCTCAATACCAACTGGAAAGGGTTGTGCAGAGAGGTTACAAGGAATCTCTTGGGTGTGGCATGTACATTCTAGTTTACCAAAGAGTGTCAGGTGATGTCTTGAAGCCTGTGTCACTCTGGTCATGAACATCATTGTGAAATGTATGGATGGATGCTATGTATATATACTGAAAATGTATTCTTACAGTCATAGACTCATAGACTCTAAGGCCAGACAGGACCATCGTGATCATCTAGTCTGACCTCCTGCACATTGCAGGCCACAAAATCTCACACACCCAACTCCTGTAATAGACCTAAGCCTCTGTCTGAGTTACTGAAGACCTCAAATAATGATTTAAAGACTTCAAGTTACAGAGAATCCACCATTTATACTAGTTTAAACCTGCAAGTGACCCCATGCTGCAGAGGAAGATGCATCTCTGCCAATCTGACCCGGGGGGAAATTCCTACCTGACCCCAACTATGGTGATCACTTAGACCCTGAGCACGGCGGCAAGCCCAACCAGCCAGATACTAGGAAAGAATTATCTGTAGTAACTTAGAGCCCGCCCCATCTACTGTCCCATCGCCAGCCCGTTGGAGATATTTGCTGCTAGCAGTCACAGATGGACTACATGCCATTGCAGGCAGTCTCATCATACCATCCCTTCCATAAACTTATCAAGCTCATTCTTGAAACAAGTTAGGTTTTTTGCCCCCACTGCTCCTCTTGGAAGCTGTTCCAGAACTTCATTCCTCTGATGGTTAAAAACCTTCATCTAATTTCAAGCCTAAACTTGTTGATGGCCAGTTTATATCCATTTGTTCTTGTGTCAACATTGGGGCTTAACTCAAATAATTCCTCTCCCTGCTTTGGTATTTATCCCTCTGATGTATTTATAGAGAGTAATCATATCTCCCCTCAGCCTTCTTTTGGTTAGACTAAACAAGCCAAGCTCTTTGAGTCTCTTCTCATAAGGCAGGTTTTCCATCCCTTAGATCATCCTCATAGCCCTTCTCTGCACCTGTTAACAGTTTGAATTCATCTTTCTTAAACATGGGAGACACTGTATTCCAAATGAGTGGTGCCTTGTACAATGGTACTAACGCTTCCCTATCTCTACTGGAAATACCTTGCCTGATGCATCTTAGGACTGCATTAGCCTTTTTTATGGCTGCATCACATTGACAGTCTAGTCATCCTGTGATCAACCAATACACCCAGGTATTTCCCCTCCTCTGTCACTTCCAACTGATAAAACCCCAGTTTATAGCAGAAATCCTTTTTGTTAATCCCTAAATGCCTGACCTTGTACTTCACATGATTAAATTTCATCCCATTTCTATTACTCCAATTTTCAAGATTGTCCAGATATTCCAGTTCTCCTCTGTATTGGCAATACCTCCAAACTTTGTGTCATCCGCAAATTTTATTAGCATACTTCCACTTTTTGTGACAGGGTCCCTAATAAAAATGTTAAATAAGATTGATCCCCAAACCAATCCACTAGTAACCTCCCTCCAGCCTGACAGTTCACCTTTCAATATGACATGTTGTAGTCTGCCCTTTAACCAGTTCCTTATCCACCTTTCAATTCTCATATTAATCCTCAACTTCTCCAATTTAACTAATAATTTCCCATGTGGAACTGTATCAAATGCCTTACTAAAATCCAGATAGATTAGATCTACTGCATTTCCTTTGTCTAAAAAATCAGTTATCTTCTCAAAGAGGAGATCAGGTTGGTCTGGCACAATCTACCTTTTGTAAAACCATGTTGTATTTTATCCCAATTACTGTTTATCTCTATGTCCTTAACTACTTCCTCTTTCAAAATTTGTTTCAAGACCTTGCATACAATTGAGGTCAAAGTAACAGGCCTGTGTTTTTTTCTTTTCTTAAAAATAGGAACTATATTAGCAATTCTCTAGTCATAGAGTATGACCCCTGAGTTTACAAATTCATTAGGCTTGCTATTGGGCTTGCAATTTTATGTGCCAGTTCCTTTAATATTCTTGGATGGAAATTATCCGCCCTCCACCCCAATTTAAGCCCATTAAGCTATGTCTAGGGACTGGTCACCAGCAAACGTGAAAATCAGGTTTTCTGTCAAACAATGGATGTTTATATTGTCTCATTCACAATGGGTCTCCTATCACCAAATGCAAATGAAGGATTGCAGGGACTTCAGAAAGAAAGTAACAGGAAGAGAAAAGGAGTGGTGTGGGAAAGGGAAGAGGGGAGAGAGAAAACCCTATCTGGAGCTGTATATCAAAGGTCTGTTCCACTGTATTTGGGAAACAAAGATGACGACCGGTTGCTTTTCACTGAGGAAGTAAAAGGACAGTGATTTTGCTTCATGAAAAAGGGCTCTCAGCCAGGCTTGGTTGAACATGCTGGAGACAACTTTGGATGTAATCATTTTCTTTCGACAGGAGGTTAACCTGTTAGTCAAGTTTAGTCTCTAGAAAGCTTGTTATGATTTTATTTTATATGTAACCATTTGTTTCCAATATTCTTACTCACTGTTACTAGGATCTCTGTTCTTTGATAATAAACTTATTCTTGCTTTCACCATAAATACATCTCAGTGCTGTGGTATTAAGCAAAGTGAAGGTCCTGAGCTGAATCTTACAAGTTGGTGTATATTGGTCCTTTGGGAACAGCAGGCCTGGTAACTCTGTGAGTGTTCGGTGGAGAAGGAACTGGACACTGCAGGAAATGCTCCAAGGACTCGGGGGTGGGTACATGCCTTTTGCTACCTGTACAAGGCACGTGGCCTGCAGACCTGCCTGGAAGGCAGTGCTTGTGCTGCCAGAGGCTGTTGGTTTCAGGGAGCCAATCCACAGCAAGCACAGACAAGACTCCTTTACGCTAAAGGCAGGTGGCAGTGAGGTGCCTCATAACCCTGGGTACCCTGGGGGAGCGTTCACATTGGGACAAACAGAACATGTTTGACCTGAAATGTTGTTTCCAGGTGTTTTTAAAGGCCTAGGTTCACAGAGCAGGAGGTGCTGGTGGTGCCCCTCTTATAACTTTTAGCCCAGTGATTAGACAATTTTTTATCAAATGTATGAATGGTTTCAGGTCAACCAAAATAGCTTTTTTCCAGTGAATAAACTGTTCACCCAATTTTTTTTGCTCAGTTCTAGTTCTGTCACTATGAAGAGGAGGGGATAGCTTCTACTCAAACAACGTTTTAAAGTTTCAAGACTCAGACTATTTTTCTGAAGATTGTGCTCAAACTACCAAGAATATGGTCAAAAGCAGCTGCTAAAAATCTACTTTGTAGCCAGTGACACGTGGCCTTTTACTGTAGCCCAGAATGAATTATTGCTTTTCATTTAATGGACAAAGCAATGCACACTTCCCCATTAAAGTTAAGAGTGTAGGGAGTGGTGGTAGGAACATCACAGTGCTATTTATTTAATTTCGTTCTCTAGGCAGAATTTTATTTATTATCACAAACAGTTTAGAGACTGAATTATTTCCCAGTGTTGACTCAGTGCTTCATCTTTCTAAGACAGATAAATCCAGTTTCCTTGTTTTGTACTGTGTGTTGGTCTTTGAGATAAGACTTTCCATGACACTCTTCATTGGCCAAAACTATCTCCCCCACAAATACAAGATTGTACAGTTTGCTCTGCTTGTGTGGTTAGCTGATGGCCTCCATCCAAGAGGTTGTAGCATTTCAATGACTGCATGTTGTGAACTGCATTGGGATGAAAGATGTGGTCCCTAAAATGATATTATGAGGAAGAAGGAGGGGATTAAGATGGTAAGAGAGAGAGGAGAATGGAAGAAATGAAGAGAATCAAGCAAGTGGTCATGTACCATAGGCCCACATTTAAATTTGAGGACAGTGTAGTTACCGTAGGGATGAATTTGTTCCATTGTGATTTGTACATCTCAAAAGGGGGTGCGGGGAGTTAAGGCAAAATTTAAATTTTGATCCCAATCTGCTTGGACAACTTCCTTTAATTTTTTTTCACTGTCTCTTCTCCTCCCTCATCAGCTCCCATTAAATTTCAGCAAGGTACTTAAGCACAGCCTTAATTCTGAACACCAAGTAGTCCCACTAACTAGATACATGCTTTAGTACCTTGCTGAACTGGGACCTTAATTTCCCTCTTCCTTGAAATATCATCATAGGTACAGAAACTTCCATGCCAAAGCACTTCACAACCTGCATAAATCCAACACTACTGAGGTGCCATGACCACTTGGGTTATGCCAAGGAAAAAATAGGCCCAGTGTGTTTGTAGGAAATTATGTTTATATTTAGTATACTGTAGGGGAAAGTTTACAATTTAAAAAATCTGTTTTCCTTGATATCTTATATATCTAATTTGAGTGAAAGCAAGTTGCATTTAAATTTGAAAAAATCCCTTACAATACTGAATTTAAACACAACAGCCTCATGCTGTTAACTGAAATCGTTCAGCTCCTTTTCACTGTGCAAGGTGAATGAAATGCAAAAAGTAAACAGACAACCTAGATCTTGAAAAGTAAATTAGATTTTGATACCATGACCCACAGAGTGGGTTTTATTCCTTTTTCAAGATTCTTGTGACACTTTCTGAGTGTTAACGTGTTTTTTCCTCAGATTTTGTCTGTGTATGAATCCACAAGATGTTGAGTGGCTTGTCAGACTTAGCTGGTCAGCCAAAGCAGACAGAGCCAGACAGCCACAGAAAAAAAACACAGAAATTGGGCTTGTTTTTGGCTTCATTGGCTTATGAGTTGCTTGTTGGCTAGTTTGGGGCTTGTAGTTCGTTGCGTGAAAGTTGGCAACTGTGATCCATAGTGCTGACTTTTGAATGAAACCAACCACATGTGGTTCTGGGGTTTAGGCCGGGTGCTCAGATAGGGGTACATTGTTGCCCTCCCTGGCTCCACCTGTCATGAGGGTTTCTGTGCTGGGAAGACTGGATGAGTATGGAACACAGACCCAAGGGAGGAGGAAGAGGGTGAACTTTCCCTCCCTGACCCAGTTTACCAGAGCCCAGAGAAATACTGCTGAGTGCCCTCAATTTCCATTGAAGTCAATAAGAGTTGAGTGTGCTCAGCACTTTGTTCAGTTTGAATGCATACATGAACCAGTATATGTTTGTCTGCAATAACGCATGATGGGCTGCTTTCACTCCAGTGAGAAAGAACTCTGATTAATACAATTCATTTAAGACTCTTCCTGTCCGGTCCAGGTAACTATATATGTTTTATGCATAATTGTTATTTTTAAAATGTCAGATATTTCATTTAAAAAGGAGATAAAAAGCCCGCTCTCAGTTTGAATAATCTGTTATTTAAAAAATGCCAATTTTTGCAAATAAATTATTTCCATCAGGAGTGCCAGTTTTAAATTACACCTTCTTTTGGCTTTTTGGCATGTCTATTGCACCCACTTATTCACTGTGGGCCTGATTCTCATTTACACTAAAACTCATTTATAATGTTCTGTCAGTATAAACGGGCCTTGGACTGGGCTTAACTGTAATTGATGTTTTTGTGTAAATGAAAATCAGGCCACCCGTATATTCACCTACACAATGATAAGTAGATGAAGGGAGATCTATGAGAGACTAATGAATAGATTCCATTACAAGTTAAATAACTTCACACATCACTTCTGAATGTAGTCCTAAGAGTACAGCAGATGAAAATGAGAGGGGTAAAAATAGGATAAAGATTTTTAAATCTTTTCTCTTCGTAATAAAAATACAGCTGTATATTATATTTTGATGGATACTATTATTCAAAGAAATGTAGGAACTACAAATGGCCCGGTTGTAACTTCCCCAAACGGCTTTACTGCTTGTTCCTACCTCCAATCATCCTTTGAGAGGTTAGACAAAATGTTCATCTCCTCGTCGTCTTGCAAAAGGCGATAGGCTGCACTGACATGGTGATTTTCGAGCACAGATCGGTCATTGTACAGAATGGCTGAATCTGACCTAGAATTTAAAAGAATGTAGGAAAAGTTATGTTTCTTTCCATAATGTGTCAGTCTCGCATTCAGAAATATTACTATGATTCACAATTACAGACTATATATTGGTATTTTTATAGTAAGTGTAATGCTGTATTCATTGCTATGTAGCTGGGAAAAACATTAAAACAAATCGTTGAAATTCACCTCAGGGGAAAAGCCTTGCACAAAACCACATTCGCACTTAAGACCCACCCAAATACTGTGTTAAAGATTTAAAAGGAGTGCTGAGAGACATTTGGCTGCTAAATACTACATAAATATCAGTCATTGGGTGAAACGATGAGGCTTTTGCTCGATTCTTACTAAGGTAAAACTCTTACTTTGTGTGAAAGTGAAGTGTTACTTAAAATTTTTGAACAAGGCATTTTAAGTTGTTAGTTCTCCTTTATTGGGGTAGGTAGCAGAGCAGTACCATGAGAGCAGTAGAACGGGAAGAAGGCAGAATTGAGACCTTTGAAAGTTCTGGCCAAGTGAGGGGGCATGGGGGCATCATTTGAGCTCCCCGCCTCAGGTGCCAAAATGTTGTGGGCCAGCCCTGAGCATGGCTGACCATTTATTTAGCAACCGGCAGGTTTATGAAATATGAGTTATTCATCGAAATTCTCTTCTAAGTGGCATCAGTGTAAATCTGAGGTTATTCTATTTGAAGTCAGTGGAGTTACTCCAACTTTATGCTGGTGTAACAGAGGATTTTGTCCCAGTGAATGGAAGATATTCATGATCACAAAATATAGTATATCTCAATTTCTTGCACTTACAATTCTTTAACCTATTCTATATATTAAAAGAAAACACAAAACAAAAAAAGAGTCCCAGAAGAGTCAGGTATAGACAAAATGAGCATTCTTCCCTTCTTTCCTTAAGTAATTTACAAAGGCCTCACCGTGTCTGAATGTGAAAATTGTTGGTGGTTCCAGTGTGTTCATAGTCATGGACGGCAGCTGCGAAGATCATAGCAAAGATCTCCAGCTCTGTCAGCCAGTGCTGAAAAAGAGATTATAGAGCAATCAGATAAGCTGTCATTTTCTCATGCATTAAGGCTTTCATCTGTTAAAGCAAGCTCTCTCTTGCTGACAATACACACTGCACATCATTGACCTTTCCCTACAGCCTGTCAGCTGTTCCAAAGCAAACTTCTCCAGCTCCTACATGAAAGCTGAACCATTGTTTTTCCTCAAGGTGGATCTAAATAAATGAAACTCTGGCAAAATATTTTAAATTTTTTTGACACTAAAAAGGCTGAAGCAAGGGGAGGAGAACATTTACTTTCTTTAAAAGAAATACGAGCAAAAAAAAAAAAAGATGCAAGCTCAAGAAAGGGAGCATGTGCAAAGATACACACAATATAAAATACACGTGCAATCAGCTATGTTTGCCTAGAATAGTGATGTTACAAGCCTAAAATACACTAGGATCTTGCTAATTCCCAATGACTAGGAGACCCTTTGTGAATTACTGAATTGTGTGTATTGACAAAAAGGCAAACACCTGCAATATTAAAGCAAGAATATAGCATCACAAAAATGTAATTCTAGTTGTTTACTTATATTTAATTGAAAAATATTCAGAAAGTCATGGGATAACATTTTCAAAAGCACCTAAATGATGCAGGATCTCAAGTCCCATTTTTTGAAGTGCTTAAACCAATTAATCATTCTGTGCCTCAGTCTCCCCACCTAACAACATGCACCTACCCTCCAGGAGTGCCATTAGTATTAAAGTAGTTAATGTTTGCATAATATACTGAAAACAAAACACTAGATATTGTCAATACTACTAATACAATTAGATGAATCTGCAGCTTGGAAGAAGGGATAACCCTAGATTTTGGGGGCCCTTCAAGTTGGGTGATCCTTCAACCTCTTCATACTCACAGCACCCCCAGCGCTGGCCATCTCCTGTGTGCCTGTAACACCACTCCCCCTCTGTGGTAATCCTGACCCTCCCACACTGGCAAGTTCTGCAGTCTCTACTGTCCTAAGGCTGGTGTACAAAGTCAGATTTCATCCTAAAAACAATAGGTCAGCAGTAAAATATTTTGCCCAGCTCTAAAAACCATCATCAGAACTGGCACCCTTATTCATAGAGATTAAGACTAGAAGGGACCACCTGATCATCTAGTCTTATCTCCTGTAGATCACCATCCAGCACCCGCACACTAAACCCAACAATCCAAATTAGAGCAAAGTATTACAACCAATGAGAGATTAGACTATGATGTGCACAGGCAGAGACTAGAAGGGACCGAGATGCACCAGTGCCCAAGGCCACTGCAATGACAGGGAAATGATGAAATGAGATACACCCAGATAATCCTGGCAAGTGACCAGTACCCACACACTGCCGAAAAAGGCAAAAAACCCAGTGGTCACTGCAAATTTGACTGGGGGAAAAATTCCTTCCCAACCCCACATATGGTGATCAGTTAGATCCCGAGCATGTGAGAAGGAACCAGCCAGCCAAGCACTTGAGAGAGAAAATGCTTGGTTCCACCTCAGAGCCCTGGCCCTCCCCACTCAATGTCCCATCTCCAGCTGTGGCCATCCCTGATGCTTCACAGGAAGAACATTTAAAAAAAAAAGTCCTAGCATACATTTGGGGGAGAAAAAAATCCCTTCCTGACCCCTGCAGGTGGCTGGCTGAAACCCTGAAGCATGAGCTTTAGGAAAATAAGACACAAACCAGAAGTGAGCCCCAGGGCTGCTGAGCCCTGCCCCCAAACATAACAAGTAATATCATCATACAGTTACACTTGTAAATGTGCCCAGCTTCCGCTTAAAGCTAATTAAGTTGTTTGCCCCCACAACTACTGGACTATTCCAGAACCTCATTCCTATGATGGTTAGAAACATTCTAATTTCCAGCTTGAATTTGTTTATAGCCAGTTTATATCCATTAGTTCTTATGCCAATATTGTCCTTTTGCTTGAATAGCTCTTTAGTCTCTGTGGTATTTACAGAGAGCAATCATATCCCTTCTCAGCCTTCTTATCCAGTCTTCCAAGCTCTTCCAGTCTCCTCTCAGAAGATAGGCAGTCGGTTCCCCTGATCATCCCAGTAGTTCCTGTTGGCAGTTTTATTCAGATGGACAATGTGTGAACAGGCATGGAGACTGAACTACTCTCTTATCCCTACCCATGTTCCCTCCAGAATTAGAAGAGAGTTGGAGAACGTTGGTGGTGGTGACGCTTTTGTTGTCTCTATGTTGTCTGTCCTGAGGATAAACAGCATTTACTATTGACAAGGAAGATTACTTCAGTCTTCAAGCAACATGGAGGATAGGTCCATCAATAGATAGTAGCCAGGATGGGCAGGAATAGCGTCCCTAACCTCTGTTTGCCAGAAGCTGGGAATGGACAACAGAGGATGGATCACTTGATGATTACCTGTTCTGTTCACCCCTTCTTAAGCACCTGGCATTGGCTACTGTCAGAAGACAGGATACTGGGCTAGATGGACCCTCAGTCTGACCCAGTAGGGCCGGTATTATGTTCTTAACATAATTCTGATAACGTTAAATTACATCAGGGATGGCCAGACTGCTGGTTCTCTAGGAAGTAGCATACAATAGACCCACACATCAATTCTCCAGACCTGGTCTTTCATTTCCCAAATGGAGGCAGATTGCTCAGCTCCTGGAGTTCCTTCTCTCAGCTGTTACTACTCTGATGTAGCTGGAGAGTCATTAAGCAGGCTTGAAGTCCCATCAGGCCCTCCATAGTCAAACAAGGTCAGCACAATGCAGGGTCTTGAAATGGGGAGGAAGGCTACTGAGGACAGGAGTAAAATGCTGTTTATTGAGAACGCCCACAGAAAACACAGCCTAGGGTTACTACAGAAGAACAGTGGATGACAAATAAAATTCAGTGTAAATAACATATAGTTATAAAGCTCTGTCAATAAAGCGGAAAAAATGAAACCTTTAGTAAATGATCAAAAGTTTTCAGTCCCCACTTCAACTAGAACCACAAGAAAGAAAATAAAGAAGATGCCAGGCAGCCTGCATTTAACAGATGCAATCTCCATCCAAGTGGGGATATTACCTTTTACTAGGCTATGATGGACTTCATCTTGCAGAATGGGGCTACCTTTAAAGAACAAAGCCATTAAGAATGATTGAGAAAGCAGCAGGGCTCTCCCATGTGGGGGGAAAGCAGGAACGGGGAGAGAGCAAGGAAATGTGAATGTTTTTCATTTCTGAAGGGGTGACAAAAATGATCCAGAACAAACTCTTCAAAGATGATGGAAAGAAAGAAATGAATGAAAGAATGAGCATTGAATCCCAAACTGGGAACAAAGAAAGGGAAATGAGGCATGGCTGTCACTCACAAAGGCATAATAAACATGAAGAATTAACTACTAAGAAGAGCCACTAGAGTCTAAACAAAAGATTCACTGTGTGCATAGGGAGTGAGAACAAGAAAGGACTAGATGAGCTTCCCAATGCGAAAGTGAGTGGAATGCATTGCCAGGAAACACAGGAAAATGACACAAAGAAGAGAGAGATGGAGATAATTAGCTTATTCCTTTTCTCAGGGTTTGTGTTCATTCATTCCAAAGAAGTTATCAGTTTCAGATCTCATATAATCATGATGATCTGCTTATTAACCATAAAAGCCAGCAGGTTTTTTTCCCCATTTGGTTCAAACGCAAATGTCAGAGAAATCCTACGCTTCAGCAGTTTTACAGCTCTGCTCTATGAAATGTGCCATTATCAAGAATTACAAAAGTACAGAAAGCGCTCTCATCATTTACGGTTTGCATATAACTGTGTGACTGCACAAAGAGATCACACAGTAATTCCCAATAATTATCAAGATTAATCAGATAATATTCATAAAGGATAAAAAATAATTGAGTCACACTTGAACAACAGAGTTAATCAAAGAAAGGAAGAATGAGAGAAAAATAATGCTTTACAGATATCTACTCAGTGCCACTCTTAAAAATGTTTCTAAGTTGTGTGCTTGAGTATTTATTCCCTGAAATATAAACATTAAAAAAATCCACTATTAACTTTGTACCTCAAAATTACGATAATACTGAAAATATTATACTGCCTTTATATATACTGATGGCAGCTCTTCACCTAGAATACTGTGTTCGTTTCTAGTCGCGCCACCTAATAAAGATATATAAAAGGTTTATAGAAGTGCAGGGAGAATGAGTAGAGCAGGGGTCCCCAACGCAGTGCCCGCAGGCGCCATGGCGCCCGCCGGGGCGTCTAAGTGCACCCGCTGCTGGCCAGCAGACGAGCATCCACCAAAATGCCACAGAGCAGCGTCATCCAGAGGTGTCGCCACCAAAACGCCACCGATTTTCAGCAGCGACGCCTCTGGATGACGCTGCTTGTCGGCAGCATTTCGGCGGCAACGCCTATTGACGTTGCCACTTGTCGGCGGCATTTCGGCGGATGTTCATCCGCCGCCACTGTCCTCCGTGGCTTGTCGTCTGGCACCCGCCAGATGAAAAAGGTTGGGAACCACTGGATTAGAGGTATGAAAAGATCTTGGTCTGAGGGGAGATGGAAGGTATTAGGACTACAGTTTAAAGAGAAAATAAATAACGGGGGACATGATGGAAGTCTATGAAATAATGACTGGGATAGAGAAGATGAATCAGGCTCCTTTTTACTTCCCCCCCCCCATAATATTAGGACAAGAGGTCACCAGATGAAACTAAAGGCTCACATTTAAAACTGATTATAATACTTTTTTACGCAATGAATAATACTTCAGTGGGATATTACTAAGGTCATGACCAGATTTTTAAAAGGTTTAGATACTAATGTGAACAACAAGAATATTCTCAGTAGAACTAAACAGAATAATGACATTAAGGGATGTAAACCCTCGTACCAACCACTAAGTGCCTGGGTTAAGCACAAGCTTCCACTATGCCGGTGCATAATTGCCTATTACAGAAATGTGCAGAGTCCTCTCGGCAGCTGGAGCTGGCCACTCTCAAAGACCGGATTCTGAACTATTGAACTATCCAGCATGGCAATTCCTAAGGCCGTATCATTTTATTTGGATTATATTAGTGAAGACATGGTCGTTATTCACGAGGCATAAGCCTGACCTTGTATTATTTGCTGACCAGAAAGCCCTACAGACTTCACTTGGAGGTCCTGCATAGGCGCTGACTTCCCCTCTGCCCGGTGGGTGCTCAACTCCCCATCCCGGGCCCCGCCCCTGCCCCGCCTCTGCACTGCAAGACTTCCACTGAAGCCAATAATTATCACTGAAATCCAAAGGAATTTGACTAAAGACAAAAAAGTCAGCAAAGATTGCCAGATTTGGCAGCACTGTATATTATTAGTAGTCATCAAAATAAATAACACCAAGCTCTGCCCTACGGTGCACACACAGGACTCCCATTGAAATAAACACTGCTCACGTGCACATTCCCAAGGTCAACATTTGGCACCAATTTGTTATAATTTAATTTGTAATCACTAAGGCTCATTCAGAAAATTATTCTGATTCTGATTCTGAGCTGGATAATAACATGAGGAACGAAATAGAACCTATATATATTTTTATAGGGTCATTGTACATCTGTTATGTATGTCTGTTTCCCCTCTGCCTTCCCCCAAAGGAGTGGCTTGCAGCCTTACTATTAGTGTTATTGTCAAAGGCAAGTCAACAACCTCAAGGGTGTTGAGGCTACTCAAGCAAAACATTTAAAATAAATTGATCTGGACATTGAACAATTTACTGTAAAACACACGCACAAAAATCTGTAAGACAAAAACAAAGGCACCAAAAATATGAAGATGAAATTCAGGAGCTCAGTATTAATCTCTATGCCCCATTCTGTTTAATAGCTGACAACCCAAATCCATTCTCTGTCCCTATAAGTAGCATAAATATTTCTTCTAAAAACAAAAGATGCCTAGGAGAGCTAGCTAACAATGCTGAAGTTAACAGACTATCACATGCTGATAAAAACCCATAAAAAAAAAAATCTGTTATTAGCTGACTCATGACCTACTCTCAGGAGAGCAAGAACAAGAACTATAAAGATCAGATCTTAATTCCATCCAAATCAACAGAAGTTTTCCCACTGATCTCCACTTTAGCGGGATCAAGCCGTTAATCTACCCCTGGAAAAAATGTCATTGTGGGGTTCCAGAGTTATTTTCTCTCAGCGGTCTTAAGTTTGTTCAGTTTAAAAATAAAGAGATACTTTTTTCTAACTGCCATGTCTCCAAGTTGTGCAGTATCATGTACCGTCATCAATGATTGGCGATCCCTCGATTTCGAGGACGATCTCTACCACGGATTTACATATGGGTCTTGAGATGACTCAGGAGTCCGATCCTGGAACTGCAAATCCGCCTGCAGTAGGTACAGACATTTTGTGGCAGGCCAATGGCCTGCTGGGAAAAAGTTATTTCTTTTTCCTTCCTTCTCTCTCTTTTCAGCTTCAAGGGCAATGTGTTTCTCCTCTAACAATAACATAGTCAAGAAGGTGTCAATGCCTGGAGTGAGAGTGTCTCCAGGTGGTCTTATACTTCTCACTTTGTCTAAAGAGGGTGTTCGTGATGATCAGGCCACGTTCTACACATTTGCTCAGGATGAGGATGGCATTGGAATTAGCCTTTCCTACTCCTTCTTTTCCGATAGTGCCATTCCAGAGATCTGACTCCTGCCCAACTCTAGCGGTAAAATCTCCGAGGAGAATGATCTTGTCCTCCATGGGAATGTTGATCAAGACTCTGTCAAGATCTGTATAGAATTGTTCCTTGATATCCTCAACAGAATCAAGCGTTGGGGCATACGCACTGACAACAGCAGCAGACTGGTTGTTGCTGAGATCAAGACGAAGAGTCATAAGATGTTCATTGATTCCTACAGGAAACTCTGTAAGCTGACTGACTAACTTATACCTAATTGCAAAACTGACACCATGAATGCGCCTGTCCTCTGGAGATTTTCCTTGCCAGAAAAAGGTGTAACCACCACCTTCTTCCCTCAGTTGACCTTCATCTGGGCACCTTGTCTCACTCAGGGCAGTGACGTCGATGTTATATCTCGCAAGTTCCCTGGCAATGATAGCAGTTCTTCTTTCCAGCTGTACATTATCTTTGTTATCCATCAGGGTGAGAACATTCCATGTAGCAAAAGTCACTGTCTTTTTATAGCTTTGATTGCAGGCAGAGTGATCCCAGTGGATGCGGTAATCCAGCCAGGAGTGTATGAGACAGCCCAGGTTTAGGGCACCTTTTCTAGTCTTCTCCCCATGCGGGGTGAGCAGAAGGTATCCTAAAGAGGACTGCTCAGTCACAATAGTAGCTGCCAAATTGCACCCCGTCTCAGTCCAGGTGCCAGATGACCATTTAACTACCACCACCTACGTGCAGATTCATGACGAGGGACTGCCAGATTCACTAATCCTGTCCCCATCACCACTAGTCCATTGTTGCAGGGCTTAGGAGGTTGGAAAGGTGTTATTCCCCATGGTAGAAGCCTGCGCGTAATTTATTTTAACATGGGGAAGCTTTTAACGTGGTGTGCCTATAGCAACCACACGGTCATGACAAGTTGGAGGTCTGGGGCCAAGTGACAGGGAAAGTCCGAGAACACTGGAGATCTCCACTTGCTGCAGCCTTCATCCACTTTCACAGACGTAGAGATCCGAGGACTGATCCACCGTTGAGGACTTGGGGGATTGGACCGTGCTTTGTAACCCCCCATCATACTTGTTTGCCTTGGGAGATCCTACCAGGAGCATGAAGCTCCTGACAACTTAGCTCTGAGGATCATTGGAACACGCAAGCCCCTTCACCACACAAAGTGACGGTCCTGGTCATCAGTATGAGGATTCAACAGGCCAGATTCTGTGGTTATATCATATCCTTCAAATTCTGCCTTTTATCACACCTGCATAGCCCTGCTGTCTTCAGTGGGGTCAGACAAGTGTAATAGAGAGCAGAATATGGAAATTACAGAGTTCTGTTAGTGATGCATGAGCTAGAAAAGAACGCAGCTCACTCTCCTACGGCTGTGATGGCGCTACAGTACTAACATGCCAAAAATAGTAAAGTAACAAATATGACCCTGAAAACACACGAGCAGTAGGTCTGTTGAATAAGTAGGAGCCATTTTTACACAGTCACTTTTCTGAGCAGAACTGCATTGTAGGATGTAGGAAGAGTGCCATCCTTATGCTGTTTGAGGAAAGGAAATCAATTGATTCACCATCATAATGCAATTCACATTAAACGTGGTTTTAATATTCTTATTATTTATGTCCTTCAGTGGGTTTTCTTTAACCTACATGCTAAATATCTGCAGTAAAACAGTTAGGAATATTAGACTGGTTTGTAGGAGTTAGTTGTGGGTCTGAATCTTATCTCAGTTTCTTTAGTGAAATCAGAAGTAACTGGTAGGAGTGAGACTGGAATCAGGCATTATGTTTGTACTGAAATTTTTATTAACAGTCAGCACAGGAGATTTATATTTCTTTAGGTCTCTCTGTTGCAATCTCAGAAACTAACATCATCTCCAACATTTATCAGCTGGGGAAAAGGAGGACTAAAGTCTTACCAACAAGAGAGGAGGAAGATGCAAGCATTACTATGGGCTTTTGTACACTTGCAAAGCTACAACAGAACAAAGACAGCTGTGCCACCATAGTGCTTCAGTGTAAACACTCCCTACACTAATGGTTGGGGTTTTTCCATTGGTATAGGCAATCCACCTCCCCGAGAGGTGGTAGCTGGGTTGACAGAAGAATTCTACCACCTACCTACTGTTGTCTACATTGGGGGTTAGGTCAGTAGGTGTGGATTTTTCACACCCCGGAATGACATAACTGGGTCCACTTAACTTTTTAGTGTAGAACAGGCCTAATAATGCTGAGTCATTTGCAACTGGGAGTTTCTTTATCTTCTTCCTAATATTACAATTTTAATAATAAATTCTGAAGAATCAAAGGATGTTATGTAAAAGATACTTTTCAGTTGAAATCTAAGGCTCTTTTGGTTTTTATTCGAAAGTTGCAATGGGAGGAGTCAATGCCAAACACAATTGTATCTGCTTAAGTAGGCTGTTTCTAAAAAGCAGTAAATGAACCTATTTAAATAAAAATAAAGCACACTAAAATTTAATTTGACAACATACCAGTCACAGGAACAGCAACCAATTCATTCAATTGTATACTAATTAGCATGGGTTGGAAAATGGATTTTTCCCTTCCATGAAAAATGTCAAGCTTTCAGAAAAAACAGTTTCATCCAAAATTGGGAAGAAAAACCAAAATGTCTATTTTACTGAATGAAATTTAAATTTTTGTTTTGGGTCAACCGAAGCATTTTATTTTGATAAATTTGAAATGTTTCTTTTCAATTCCAAGCATTTTCATATAAATAAAAGTAAATTTAAAACAGACTCATTCCAAAACAAAACAAAAATCAAACATTTTCTTTCTGAAAGTGTCAAAACATCCCATTTTTGTCATTTTTGACATTTCTTTTTTCCAATTTTTTTCTGAAACAAAACTTTTCCAAAATAAGTACAACTTCACAACAAAAAAATTCCGTTTCCTCCAAATAAAGTGTTCTGACAGAAAACTGTTTCAATGAAAATTATTTGAAATTGTATGGTGGGCCATGAATGCTCATGAAATTCAGGGTTGGAGTGCAAGAGGGGGTGAGGGCTCCAGCTGGGGGTGTGGGCTCTGGGGTGGGACCAGAAATGAGGAGTTCAGGGTGCAGGTGGGGGGTCCGGGCTGGGGCAGCGGGTTGGGGTGTGTGGGGAGGGTGGGGGCTCCAGCTCGGGGTGCAGGCTGTGGGGTGGGGTTGGGGATGAGGGCTTGGGGTGCAGGAGGTTGCTCTGTGCTGGGACCAAGGGGTTCAGAGGGTGGGAGGGGGATCAGGGATGGGACGTGGGAGGGGGTCAGGGTGCAGGCTCCGGGCAGCGCTTACCTCAAGCAGCTCTCAGAAGCAGCAGCATGTCCCCTCTCTGGCTCCTAAGCGGCGGCGTGGCCAGGCAGCTCTGAATGCTGCCCCATCCACAGGTGCTGCCCCTGCATCTCCCATTGGCCGCAGTTCCTGGCCAATGGGAGCTGTGGGAGCGGCACTTGGGGCGGGGGCAACATGCAGAGCCCTCTGGCTGTCCCTATGCGTAGGAGCAGGGACATGCCGCTGCTTCTGGTAGCCGTGCAGAGCCACAGCACACATGGAGCAGGGAAAGCCCCAGACTCCGCTCCCCAGCGGGACCTCGAGGGCTGGATTAAAGTGTCTGAAGGGCTGGTTGTGGCCCCTGGGCCATAGTTTGCCCACCCCTGATCTAGTCTGACCTCCTGTGCATTGCAGGCCACAGAACCTCACCTTCCCAACTCTTGTGATAGACCCCTAACCTCTGGCTGAGTTACTGAAGTCCTTTTCACTGAGATCCATGCCTCTCTCCTTGCTGGTACAAGAGCCAAGGACAATGATATTCCTGCACTCAAGGGCATTCATTCATGGACGTTAGGGTGAGAAGAGACCCTATCATAATCTAGTCTGACCTTCTGCATAACCTAGACCATAGAATTTCACCAAGCCCATAACTTCTGGTTGAGCTAGAGCAGATATTTTAGAAAGCTATCCAGTCTTGATTTAATGACTTCAAGCAATAGAGGATTCACCATGTTACTAAGTACATTGTTCCAAAGTACATTGTTCATTGTTATACACTTGCACTTCCAGTTTGAATTTGTCTTGCTTCAGCTTCCAGTCACTTAATTTTTCTCTATCTTTGTCTGGTACATTAAAGAACCCTCTGTAATCAGATATCTTTTTCCTGTGTAGGTACTTATAGGCCACGATCAAGTCACCTTTTAACCTTCTCTTTGTTAATCTAAACAGATTTAGCGTCTTTAGTCTCTCTTGCTGTAGGTTTTCCTGACTGCTAATCATTGTTAAATGCAGGGTCTGCACCCCCTCCATGTACCCTAGGGGCACGCATCACCTCAAAGGAGACAAAAGGAGGCAAGGCCTACACCAGTTCTATCAAGGAAGGATTGTGCCATTCTACTTCCCTAGAGTTTCAGTATAACCAATCTATTGTAGATATTTGTACAGCTCCCATCACCACACCATCTGAGATTCTCAGTGTCTTTAATGTGTTTATATTCACAACACCCTTGTAAATAATATTATCCCCATTTTGAAGATGGGGAACTGAGGCACAAAGAGACTAAATGACTTGCCCAAGGTCACACAGGGAGTCTGTGGCTGAGTAGGGAATTGATTGCAGGTTTCCCAAGATTAGCACCCCACCCACAAGACCATCCTTCCACTCCATGATCATTATAAACAGAATTTCACTATATCCAAGATCACTATAAAAGGAATTTCACCATATCCAAGTTCTCCAATAATACCGAGCACCTACAGAGCACTTTTCATTTTCATGGCACTTAGAAATGACAAGTTCATCTACAGTAGGAATAGTTTCTACTGTATATAATCTCTTTAATGAGCACAAATGCTGCAGTCTCATTGTTCTGGTATTCCTGTACTTACCGCCACACCTGTCTTAAAAAGGAGATAATGTACAGTCTGTGTAACATCTGCTGCGTGCATTAGATTGTGATAAGGATTTTTATGTTTGCTGTATCCAACTTCCAGTGCTTCCACAAAGGAGACAAGAGCAGAAATGGGAATCTAAAAAAGGAAACATGAAGTTAAAGGCACTGAGGACAGAATTATCTTCAATTATTAGCATTTTTATGAGTAACTTTCATCTAGTGCCCCAAAATGTGGTCTATACATAAATATATCGCCTAAAACATCTTAGCAGGCACTACGGAAACTGACAGTAAATCAAGAAGTTTACCCATTCCTAATCATATCAGGGATGAATCACACACATATACACATTAACAAGACAGTACACTACTACGTGCCTGTTTGAAGACATAATGCAGAATAAAAAAACAACAGACAGACCTTGATTGATTGCCCCTGAAGAAATGTTTCAATACAGGTCACAAAGTGTATGTCTGTTCTCTCATGACCCATTGTTAAACATCATTGCTTCACAATTCATGGCTTAGATTTTTAATGGCACATATTACAGCTACACTGAAACATTCCATAAGAAGCATTATTTACCCAAGTCTCTGCTTAGTAACTATTTCCCAAATTCTGCCCTCAGACACAGTAGATTCATAGATTCATAGATTCATAGATTATAGGACTGGAAGGGACCTCGAGAGGTCATCGAGTCCAGTCCCCTGCCCGCATGGCAGGACCAAATACTGTCTAGACCATCCCTGATAGACATTTATCTAACCTACTCTTAAATATCTCCAGAGACGGAGATTCCACAACCTCCCTAGGCAATTTGTTCCAGTGTTTAACCACCCTGACAGTTAGGAACTATTTCCTAATGTTCAACCTAGACCTCCCTTGCTGCAGTTTAAACCCATTGTTTCTGGTTCTATCCTGTGACGTTGTGCAGTCTATATGGTTTTATAAAAACTTGCTAATAAGTCAATATAATGTAACTGGGATAGTTTTAGAGAAAATACGGTAATAAGTGAATGTAAGTAACTGGGATATGCCTCATGCAAAAGGTCTCTTGTAAGGTATCATTACAAAGCTTATAATCTACTGAGTATGATCATCTGATTTGTATAAATGTACCACTCTTGTATCTAAAACTAGAAATATAAAATGTAACTCTGAGGGCCTATTGTAATTGTGTAAAGTGTGGACCATTAATGATGGTTTGGAATCTTGATGACTCCTATTGTCTGCAGATGGCTGTAGTTACCTGTGAGTCTTCCTGTATATGTGTGTGCTGGCAAGTGAGTAATGAAGTCTTGCAGGGACATGTGATCATGTCACCTGAACTGGAATCCATCTTTAACCTGGTGCTTTTCCAGTGAGGGGGGGTGGAAAACCAGAGAGACAAAGAGTTCCCGCCTTATGCAAAAGATATATAAAGGGGGGAAGAGAACAGAGAGAGAGAGGAGCCATCATGAAGAATCCCCTAGCTATCACCTGAGCTGCAACAAGAGCTGCACCAGGGGAAAGAATTGTGCCCAGGCCTGGAAGGTGTCCAGTCTGAGAAAAACTTACTGAAGCATCTCTGAGGGTGAGATTATCTGTATTCAGTTTGATTAGGCATAGATTTGCGCATTTTATTTTATTTTGCTTGTGACTTACTTTGTTCTGTCTGTTACTACTTTGAACCACTTAAATCCTACTGTCTGTATTTAATAAAATCACTTTCTATTTAGTAATTCACTCAGAGTATGTATTAATACCTGGGGGAGCAAACAACTGTGCATATCTCTCTATCAGTGTTATAGAGGGCGAACAATTTATGAGTTTGCCCTGCATAAACTTTATGCAGGGCAAAACGGATTTATCTGGGTTTAGACCCCATTGGGAGTTGGGCATCTGAGTGCTAAAGACAAGCACGCTACTGCGAGCTGTTTTCAGGTAAACTTGCAGCTTTGGGACAAGTGATTCAGACCCTGGGTCTGTGTCTGGAGCCAGACGGGAGTGTCTGGCTCAGCAAGACAGGGTGCTGGAGTCCTGAGCTGGCAGGGAAAACAGAAGCAGGGGTAGTCTTTGCACATCGGGTGGCAGCTCCCAAGGGGGTTTCTGTGATCCAACCCATCACATATCCTTAGAGGCTAAGGTGAACAAGTTCTCTCCCTCCTCCTTATGACACCCTTTTAGATACCTGAAAACTGCTATCATGTCCCCTCTCAGTCTTCTCTTTTCCAAACTAAACAAACCCAGTTCTTTCAGCCTTCCTTCATAGGTCATGTTCTCAAGACCTTTAATCATTCTTGTTGCTCTTCTTTGGACCTTTTCCAATTTCTCCACATCTTTTTTAAAATGCGGTACTGGTTTGCAACACTCACTCACTCCAATAGTAGTACTATACACACAGGTGAGGGCAGAATTTAGCGATTTCCTGGGGAGGAGAATGTCACTAGTCCAACCACACATTTAAGGGAATGGCAACATCTGCTCTCCAATGCTAGTACCACATGCTCAGAACTACAATTTCTGAAGTTCTTGTGTGGTGGCTATCTGGATCTGTACTTTCAGTGGCACTACCAGCCAGAAGCAAACTGTAAACAACTCTGCCTTGTGTGTGCATGGTGGGAGTGTGTGTGAGGGGAAGATGGAGGCAGAATCTGAGCATCCTGGAAAGATCCTCTTTGGATATGGGGCAGTCCCTGAAGAAGCAGCCCAAAGAGGGGAGACTTGTGGGGCTCTTCTCAGAAGACAACAATAGTGAGTGGGACCCTCTGGGCAAGACAGGTGCCAGGGAAGTACGGGTCAGAGAAAGAATTTGGCCAAGGCAAAAGGATGAAAATCTCATGAGAACAGTTATTTTTTCCTTGTGAGGTTTCCACCATTTTTGTTCATGTTCCAGATTTAATTGAGAATATTATCCAAGGCTGGAATATAAAACCCAGCTTTGGCAGCATCTGGATCTGGACACCACTAGGTCACCAATATTTATGCTTGAGAGTTTAATTCCTTTCCCAAGCTATGAAACTCAAGACTCTAGAGAATGAGATCAGTGGCAACATTCAGCATACACAGCACACTGGAATGAGGTATCCTCTCAAAAGTGTAAGAGAAAATAAGGGCAGGTGAATTTAGAAATAGTACCAGTGGTGCAACTACTTCCATTATTGCAACAGCCTCAAGACCTCAACAGAACTGAAGGCTTGAGATGATTCATGCTCTGCATACAGCTGACGAAGTAATGTAAAGCTTGAGTGGTGGCAGGACAAGCAAAGATCTGTCAAGGAAGATAAGGGTACAGTATTTGCCTAAATGAAGAGAAAGAGAGCTTGGTAAGTAGGCCCTCAGATGTACAGTATATCTCTATTACTATCTTGTTGATAGCTCTGGTCAACTGTGCAGACATGAAACTTGAACAGATGTGAAAGGCTGAATGAAGCAGACTTCGGTAGTTGGCTCTGTGAATGAAATTTATGTGGGGAAAGTGATAAAAGGGTTTCTGTGTTCTAGTTCAAGGACTTGATCAAATGCTTACAAAACAACAAGTATTGGGAAAAGACTAATCATTCATAGAGCTTCTTTTTGAAAAGTACAAATTCTAGTCAGAATAGATGTATCGTTGTAACATTATGCCCCATATTCTTCATAGAAATATTGTTATTAAATGAATATGGCATAACTAAGATATGTTTTACGCAAGACAAGTCATGTGAGGTATCATTGGAAAGGTTATGATCTACTGAATGTGATTATCCAATTTGTACGCATGTATAATTTCTGTATCTGAAGTTAGGAATATTGACCATGTAATAGTTACAACTGTGTGTATACTTGGGGAACGCACACCAGACAGTATGCTATCAGCCTGGATGGGCCATTAGGAAGGACAGTAGGACTGTGAAGATACTAATCTCCCTCCTTCCTGAGAAGTTTCTTAAGATGCTGCTGTGACACTGCAGGGTCATGTGATCATGTCACCTGGTACAGGATAGCACCTTGAAATGCTGGTACTTTTCCAAGGGAAGGGGCTGGGAGTCAAACTAGGAAACAAAGTATTCCTGCCATATACAAATCCTATTTAAGGCTGGGGAGTGAGTTAATCTAGGCTCTTCTCCATTGCCTCCCTGCCCAAGAAGGAAGACTGCTGAAAACACCTGAAGAAACAAGGGAACTGAGCTGGGGGAGGCAGGGGCTGAGCCCAGGCAAGAAAGGACAGCCTGTAAAAGGAATGCCTGGAGATTTAAGCTGCATGTGGTGCAGTTTACCTTCAAGAAACTCTTCAATCTGCTTGAAACAACATTTAGGATGAGAAATTATTTGTAGCCTGTATTCCTTAGTGTATTAAGCTTAGTTTATGTGTTTTGTTTTATTTGCTCAGTAATCTGCTTTGATCTGTTTGCTATCACTTAATTTACCTTTTGTAATTAATAAACTTGTTTTTTGTTTATTCCAAAACCCAGTTTGTGCAGTTCATAACTGGTGGGGGACAACAAAAAGCTGTGCATATCTTCCTCCACATTGAGGGAGGGAGCGAATTTCATGAGCTTACGCTGTATAGATCTCTATACAGTACAAGATAATAAAATTTTGGGTTTACACTCCAGAAGGTGTGTGCACCGGAGTGCTGGGCAATTCCCCGAGCTGAGTCCTTCCACAGAGAGCTGATTGCAGACTCTGTGTGACTCTACAGCTGGGTGTGTTCCTACCTGTGTGTGTGCCAGAAGGGGGCCTGAGAGCCTGTCACAGCAGCACAGAGTAAGGGGAACCCAGGCTGGTGGGACAGGTGGGCTCAGTGGGACTCCAGTACATCAGGTGGCACCCGGAAGGGGGATCCAACCCGTCACAATCATGAACATGGCATGCTTGATAGGAAGCAAGAGAAATAGCAATATTTAATTTTGAGGGGAGACAAGAAAGGGTTTACTATTTAGATTGTAGCAGTATCCATATTGAAGATGACAGTCCCAGCTCTGAAGAGTGGCCAAGATTAAATGTATCCTGAGATTTTAAACCCCCTGTATCCCCCATTGAAAAATCTTTTAAAATGCATTCATTGCATCGGTAATTCGATAACTCTAAACATGAACCTGTAGCCAGTACAAGTTGTTCAATCAACTATCAGTAGTGCATCAACAATGCTTGTTCATACAGTGACTAAATCTGAAGATTTTTACAGCACACAGGAGTACAGTTGGGTATTCCCAATGTTCCAGGTACAGTTTAGCCAGGATCTCTCTTAAAAATTACAGTTACTTGGTGATGGACTCATCTAAGCTGTAATTTCTATCATGATGAGGGACTCAAGTACAACATGTCAATCTCTTGAAATGGTGAAAACACAGCTCATTCTTGAAGAGGAAATGTGACTGAATTATATTCCAGGACTAAAAGAACAGGAGTACTTGTGGCACCTTAGAGACTAACAAATTTATTTCAGCATAAGCTTTCGTTGGCTACATGCATCCGATGAAATGGGCTGTAGCCCACAAAAGCTTATGCTCAAATAAATTTGTTAGTCTCTAAGGTGCCACAAGTACTCTAGTTGTTTTTGCGGATACAGACTAACACAGCTGCTACTCTGAAACCTATCATTATTCCAGGACTGTGATGCAGCCCCGCAAAAGTCCAAAACAGTTTCTTGTTGACTTTGAAGGGAACATATTTGGACCCCAGTCCAATTAAATGCATGGTTTAGCAGACATTTGTAGCGCACAGGAAAGTATTTTAATCATATTGGGGGGGAACTACTGCTCCAACATAGTAAAAGTTACAATAAAAGTATGGGTGGAACATAGGTTGAATAAAGTTTGAGTTTATTTCCTTCCATGATCTTCTGGGGAGTTGGGAAGAAAAGTCTCATCTCAGATTTACTAACCTTGAAACGGCTGATCAGATCGTAGCGTGTGAGAAGTTCGTAGAAAATGAATTTCAGCGCATGATCCCCGCTAGCATCATTCAGTGCAAATACATCAAAGGACCACTTGTCTACATTCTGCAAGGTGTGGAAAAAAGGTGTTAATACAGCCATTTCTTTTATAATTACAATGCAATTTCTGCCGCTTTAAATCTTTGACAATCAGGAAAGCATAATTTTGCGGAATATGAAAAAAAATCATAACTGCTTCTGGATTACTCTAATTTCCTTTCATCAGAGCATGTTCTATTTCAGCGGTTCTCAAACTGCTGGTCGGGACCCCAAAGCGGGTCCCAACCCCATTTTAATGGGGTTACCAGAGCTGGCATTAGACTTGCTGCAGTTTGGGGCCAAAGCCCGAGCCTCACTGCCCAGAGACAAAGCTGAAGCCTGAGGGCTTCACCCGTGGTTGGTGAGGCTCAGGTTACAAGCTCCCCACCTGGGGCTGAAGCCCTTCGGCTTCAGCTTTAGGCCCCCCTGCCCAGGGCAACGAGGCTTGGGCAGACTCAGGCTTCATTCCCCCCTCTCCCATGCCAGGGTCGTATAGTAATTTTTGTATAGAGCAGGGTTGCAGTGCAATGAAGTTTGAGAACCCCTGTTTTATTTTACCCTGCAATGTGTTACGGTCATGGTAGATCTGGCAGGAGTTTAACAAAGAATATACATTCAGAAATGATTTTTTAAAATTATGGTCACTCCTGATATCTAACTACGATCCGCAAAGGCTGAATGTCAAAAGTTTTGGAATCCTGGTTTGGATAAGCACCCTACCATTACGATGCCTACACAGTCTACAGTTGGCACTGTTGCATATTCAGCATCTGTCTCTGCATTGGTTGCAGTTCTGTGCTTTCTCCTAAGTCTAGGACAAAACTGTGGATACTGGGCCAACTTAGAATGGTGAATGTTGAGATTTTAAAGGCACCTGTTGTATCAGAACCTCTCAAGTCTGCAGAGTCTCCCTCTGCAGTTCTCACAAGAAGAGGCTCCCCGAAGCATGAAATACATTTCAGGCTTCAGTCTGACCTAGAAACACAGAAAGAGCAGTTTCTCTTGTGGCAAAATAACGGAAGAAATATCTGATGCCTGAGGTCCAATTTCCACTGGCTGTTACTCAGTTTTTACTAATTCACTAGGCAAACACCCACTGAAGGAGCTTGCCAGAGAGTCTGAGTGAAAACTGAGATTGTCTTAACTGGCAAACACCAAGCACATAGGATCAGTTCTGGTCCCCACCTCTGAGAATGTAAAGACACCCCTGGCAAAGGAATCATTACATTTCCACTGAGCAAGGGTGGAAAGGATGTAGAAGTGACCTTAGAATGACCATGTCTGTAAAACTAAAAAGTGAATGAAAGATTATAAAAGGTCACAATAACCTAGAACAACAAATGTTGATGGGAAAAGGTGCAAAAGGAAGGCAGAAAGACTGAATTCATCCAAATAAAAAAGGCCTATTGGTATAATTCATGGACTGTGTTAAGATCATGCTTAATAAAAAAAAAAAAAAGTAGTATGGGAGCAAAAATCAATGGACCAAAATTGGTGTGTCAGAAATTAGGCTTAACTAGTGAACAAATTAATGAGGGGATAGGCCATTCCTCCCATTCCTCCTTTTTAGGATTCTTAAAAAGAAAAAGACTTTGGGGAAATTAGCAGAAGAACCTGATTGCAAACAATCACTGACAGAGACAGGAGAACAGTGAAGGAGCAAGTTTTACCATGATGGCTGCCACCTCCGCTGTCTCCTGTGACCCTGTGATCTACCATAATATTACTGGGCCTTTGTCATCCTGATTCTGAGAGATGTCCTAACCAAACCAGGCCAGAGAGCAGGAGCCAGATGATATCGCTACTTCCACCAGCTCAATCCCAACTGGGATGTGAGTCTGACACTCTCTCTCTTTCACACACACACACACACACACACACACACACACACACACACACACACAGAGTCCTTTTTCTTAGCTTTCCTATCTCTCGCCTTTTGTCTTGTCGAATAAGGGTCTGGCTTAGCTGACCAAGACTGTATATTTTGCAACACTGCTGTAAGCCTGTGACCAGAATGGCAAATACAAGCAGTGCCCTAAATGACTCGATGCTGGTACGAGTTTGCCAGGTCTCAGAGTGGCTAATAAGACCATGTACCCTACCTGTATATCTCCAGCAGCGAAGTTGCAACTAAAGTTAATACCAGAGATGGAAGCTGCATTTTCTGTCTTTGCTGTTCTTTTCTCTCCTCTCTTGCGTATATTTGCCTTGTTTTGCCTTCTAGGATACAGGATTAAACTTTAACAACAGTTCCAGCTTCTCTCAACTAACTTCAGCTCTTTTCCCCAAAAAGGCCAGTTATTGCCATATTTAATGCAATCTAAAAGACTGTCAAACAGGGGGATATTCCTTCTAAAGACTCTACAGCTAAGAGGAAAGGGAACCAGGGATGTTGTTAAAATGAAAACCTCATTTAATACTTTACATTTTAAATGTTTTAACGGTTTTTCCTTTTTTTTCCTCTATCTTTAATAAAAGGTAAAATGGATTTTTAATGGTGTTTTTGCCTTGGTACTAAGCAGGCTGCGGTCTCTGTTTACCAAACCGCAAATGTTGGACAGTGACTGTGTCATATTAACACCTTTGACTCTTTGGGGCCATACATTCCATCTAAATTAATACAACAGACCAAGCCCACAAAGCACAAAGCTATATGTATTCCTGCAACATCTCCCACATCTTCCTTCCCCATCCTGTTATTTAACACTGACCTATTTATATAGCCAATTTCAAATACCACTGGGAGGACTCTATGCAGCACTGAGGGCTCTATCTGAACAAAAAAGTACATTTATCTTTTCAATAGTTTTATTCATTGAATTAGAAAATAGTATCAAAAGTCAAACACTCAATAAATTTGTTACCTGTATATTTAATTATGTGTATTTAATTATGCTGAATGCCCATCATTTGCTGATACAGACTAACATGGCTACCACACTGAAACCTCTCATCATTACGCTAGTATAAGTTTAGTGTCAGGGAGCCTACAACTTTTTAAATGGGTGGGTTTTATTTCAATTGCAATTTAAAGACATAAAATAAATACAAAAATATAAAAATGTAAGGAATAGTGGGGAAACAATTAGACACCCTCTCCCTCCAGTAATGCTGAAAGCCAGATCCAAATGGTGTTCAGTTCATGCTGGTTCATCACTCCTACGTCACACATGTTATTAGAACAGGAGTACTTGTGGCACCTTAGAGACTAACAAATTTATTAGAGCATAAGCTTTCATGGACTACAGCCCACTTCTTCGGATGCATACAGAGTGGACTTATCAAACTGTCTGTACTGGGCTGTCTTAATTATCACTTCAAAAGTTTTTTTTCCTCTTACTTAATTGGCCTCTCAGAGTTGGTAAGACAACTCCCACCTATTTATGCTCTCTGTATGTGTGTATATATATCTCCTCAATATATGTTCCATTCTATATGCATCCGAAGAAGTGGGCTGTAGTCCACGAAAGCTTATGCTCTAATAAATTTGTTAGTCTCTAAGGTGCCACAAGTACTCCTGTTCTTCTTTTTGCGGATACAGACTAACACGGCTGCTACTCTGACACATGTTATTGAATATCCAAGAGTTAACATGGCCCTAATTTTCTTCAACTTTTTTTTACCCTACATATGTTTCCTCAGGCTCTACTGAATACTACAGAGTAGGAGAAAAATCACAGAAGTGTTAACGTTGGTAAGAGGGGTAGATAACCACATTCAGTTGGGAGATTTCCCCCTACGCTGTCTACTGAATTATAAATTATATAGCAAGGTTGAGGGTGGAGAGGTGGTGGGTACAGTAGGAGTAAGCATTAATCTTAGTTTAAAAGATTCAATTCGGCAAGATTCTGAACAAAGCACTGAGCACCATCGCCACCTACTGAAGTCAGTGGGAACTGAGAGCACTCAGCATCTTGTGGGATATAGCCCATAGTTATGTTTTGTCCAAGAGTGAGGTGTTTTTGAAATATCGTGTGCCCTCCTCTCCCAAGCAAAATAAGAAAAGGTGCTAGAGAAGGTATAGCTGGGAGAATGATATACAGATCAGCAGTGCAGCCATCTTTGGCCTGAGACCAGCATTCCTGATTACTGAGAACTTTGTGGTGCTGCCAGCATGAACATATTCATGCCTATCTGAATTACACTCCTTTAACTGTGCAGTAAAGATTTACATCTTTAAATTGGACATTATCCTCCACACTTAATCTCTGTTGCAGGTTGGCTCCCAATTCCCCAAGGCACTTTAATTGAAAAAGAAAGACGACTGCATTTTATTTATGCAAGTGTATGGGGATGGCTTTGGCGCCACGTCCCAGAACAAGGAAGGGGATCAGCTAGACATAACATTATGCTGAGTGCTGTTAAACAACAGACTCTGGGTGGAACATTCCTTCACTTTTAGCAAGACTAAAATCTCGTTGGAAATTGCATTTGTGTAAGAGACGTAGAGGCAGATCTTCAGCTGGTGTAAATGGTCATCACTCCATTGGCACCATGAAGCGATGAGAATTTACACCAGCTGAGCATCTGCCCCTTAAGATCAGCCCTGAAGGAAAAGATGCAAACAAGGCTTATAAGCTTTAAGTACCATGCAGCCATTATCCAACTAGCAGGACAGTTAAATAAGACTAAAGTACCATGATTACATCTAACCATAATTTGGGCCTGATCCCCAAAACCTCCCACATGCAGAACCCCTCCTGGAGTGAATGGCATTGGATATAGAGTCTTTGAAGGTTTAAGCTTGTGCCTCAGAGTGAAAAACCCATGCAGAGCCTGGTGAATGTCTCAGAAAGAGTCAGAGAGCAACAGGGGACATTGGGGTCTCAGTCCTGCCCTCAGAGAGTCATTTTCACATATGTTGGTAAATCATCTTCTACACAGCAACTGATTTTACAAGCTCTGAGGACACGGTCAAGCTCTTAGAGAGGTGATTTGTGGACTGAGCCTTAAAAGAGAAATCATAAACTGTGCTTTTGGTTTTCAAACACTATCAGTGGAGGCAAGAGAAGCAAATAAAAGGGGGGAATGCTCCCCCCTGCAAAAAACTAAGTCCAAACTCTTCGAGGTATTCAAGAAAATGGGTGGGGAGTAGGAGAGATGGGGGGGGGGAAACAGTGCAGAAACCATCCACACAGTCCTTTTCAAAGCTTCACTGGTTTTAGGTGTTTATTCTAGTTTGTAAGTCACTGACACCAGTCAGGAAGCAAATGAGTTAATAACAATAATAATGTGTATTTGTATGTATAGACATCCATAATTTATACAAATATTGGAACTTTTAAAAATAAAATAAGAAACATAATAATAAAAATAATATATGGTTGTGAATTCAATAAGAGTTTTGACACAGATTTCAAACGGTAAAGTGATTGCGTGCCCCATTTTTACCAGGTCAGTCCTACATTTTCATATGATGGTCTCTATATCCCAGGAACTTCTCTGAGAACAACTGAAATGTCCCAGCTTTTAATGTCAGCAATCAAAACATAGGCTTTGGGGTTTTTTAAGTACAGAATTATAATTCAAAATGTAGCATTACAGCAAACAGAATTTGCTCTGTGTTTACAAGAAACAAACAGACTAATTGAATGAGGGTTCAGGATGACAAATAGTGCTTGGAGGGAAGAGGAAAGTTGAATGAGTGTAGACCCTCTCAAAGCTGTTCTGTTGCTCTAAGCACTTGTCTACACAAACACATAGTTCCCAGCAGGCTGTGGTGAATCTACCCCAGGCTAACTTGTCATGGTGTAACTGTTCATATACACCCTGCTGATGCACATTAACAGTCTGCTAAACATCCTTCCCTGTACAGTCCAGTTTCAAAGAGGACTAGATCAAACTGTTAATGCGGATCAGCAGAGTGCACATGAACAGTTAGACCGTGGCAGTCTAGTGCAGGTAGATTCACACCCTAGCTTGCCGCAAACTAATTGTTCATGTAAAAAAACCCAAAGTGAAGGTTAACCATGCTTGTTCAGTGCTTCATGATAAAATAATTCAGAACACTGAGGGTGAAATCCTGGCCCTGTTGAAGTCAGGAGTTTTGGCATTGACTCCCATGGGGGCAGGATTTCACCAAAGAAGCAAGACAGGACCATAATGTCCTACATTTAGGGAGGATTTCAAAGTGCCTGGGCTTCACTGTTCTCCTGTGATGCAGGGAAATAGTGTTCCTCCATTTTACATATAAAAAGGTTGAAGCACAGAAAGATTCTGGGCTAGATCCTGCTCCATTTACTTCAAAGGAAGTTTTCCTATTAACTTCAACTGGAGTAGAACATATCTCATGTCTATGGTAGAGCTGGAAAACAAATTCAGGTCTTCTGACTCATACTCCAATGCCTTAAACACAAGACCGCTGTTCAGCCCTTACCTTGTTGAGCCTATAGCAAGATGTGAAACACCGTGCCTGTCTCATTGTGAAGGGCTGGGTATCCAATCTACAGACAGGCTAAACTATAGTACTGAAGTGACAGAATCTCTTCAAAGCATATTTCAGTTCAACACACAGAAAGACAAAGGTTTGTGCTGACTCACTCATCACTAATATAGCAGAGACTTGTATAAAGGCATTATCCATTAGGACATCATGCCTGGTTTTTCTCAATAGTTCACATAAACTGCCAGTGGTTTCATGATCTCCGTGGTCCTTGTTGACATGAACAGGAATCACAAATGTAACACATCACCACTATAACATCTCAGTCTTCCCATTTAAAAGCACACAACTGGGAACAGGTTACTCTTCAGTCAAACTCATGCATTGTAGTTTTCTTTATTTACTATCAAAGTCTCAAGTTGATTTCAGCATCACATTCAGTTCTCAGTTGCCCTGAGTATTGTAACCTCCCTCAGAGCTATGACCTTATCCTCCTGGTCATCTTCACTACTTGAAAATGGCCAGAACCTTGATCTGTTTTTTCTCAACAGGAAGGATTTTTCCTTAGGTCAGTAAATGATTAATGTTTGTGAATTATATTAAACTTCAGAGAGAATGAGAGGGTGAGTTCAAAGACCTCCCACCAAAATATCACAGTGCCTTACTAAAATTTGTTAAAAGACACTTTCATCAGTATTACCTTTAGCACTCCAATTACAGCTGGTGGGTAGCTCAGGCCAACCATATTTGATGTCCGTCTGTACATTCTACCAAAATAAAATAAATAAATGAACAGAGAAACAAAATAGAAAACCAAAGATTCATTTGAGTTCTTTTCAGGAGACATCATTTATTCAAGAAAAATGGATTGCATCCTTCTTTCATCCTTCCCTGTACATATCCTCCATATCTTTATTACAGTCCTAAGGATGACCTCAAATTTCCTCATTTTTCCTCATTTTACATCCTTCCCACTCCACGACACATACTAGGGCCACAGTCTTCCTGGACAAGTAAAACCAGATGGGATTTCACTCAGCATCTGCTTCATTTTAATCAAGCAGAGGGGCTGCTCTTCAGCAATGCAAGACTTTCCTATTCTCCCACAATAACTGCATCTTCAACCCTCTCAGTCCTTGCTGGCCCAGGGCAGAATGCATTTCAAGATAGAGCTTCAGTAAACATATCAAATCTGTTGACTGGACTTATTCAGCTCCTGTATGGTACAGCTTTTCCTGCCGATTTACTTTGTTTTTTAAAACAGCTCCATATAGTCTTGTGTTTGTGTGTGCAAAGAGCATAATCAGAAAAGCTGGGTAAATAATTAGATTTTTTTTTTTTTTTGGCTTGTTGGCAAGTCCAAAACCTCAAAATAAATATTTGCTTTGGATTGAACCAAAAGTGAATTAAAAAAAAATCAGTGAATTAAAACATCAAAAAAAATGTATATTTGGGTCAAATGAAATACTTTGTTTAACAGAAAACTAAATGTGTCAGTTCAGTTTTGAGTATATTTCATGTTTTTGAATTTTTAAAAAATAAAATTTAAGGAAACTGCGAAGCAAAAAGTCATTTTGAACCAAAAAAATCATAATGCTTTCCTTTGAAAACATTGAAACAAAATGTTTTTAAATTTTATTGAATATGTTGTTTTTTCTCTAAACAAACAACTTGGTGAAACCAACACAAAATCACAAAACATTTCAGTGTTGTCAAAGCTACATTTTTCACTGAAAAAAGTTTAGGACAAAAGATTTTGCCCAGCTCTAGTAATTAGCACCTATGCCCTGATTCAGCAAAGCACTTGAGCATGTGTTAAACCTGAAGTGTGTGCTCAAGTCCCATTGACTTTAATGGGTTTGTACAAGTGCTCAAAGTTCAACACATGCTTAAATGCTTTGCTGAATAAGGCTATAGGTGCAGACTGCACCCTTTTCTACATGTAAACAACATAAGACCTAATGAAAATATATTTATACAGTTATTACCAGTGACAAGTCTACCATACATGATATCCCAGGCTTTTGCTAAAAGAAATATTTCAATAACCAATAATAGTATAATACGAATTTCAAAAAAGCAATTCAAAAACATTTACAGAACGTTGAAAAAAAAATGGGCTAGTTTTAAGACTTCTGAAATTAAAAGAACTTTGACATTTTGATTCCCCCCCCCCCCCAAAAAATATAGATTTTAATCCTTCAACCATCTCTGATCATGTGATTTAGGTAACTATCCATCAATCCTGAACAACAGATGGTAGAAAATGCAGTAATCCACTGACTATTTGTTATGAGCTGTTCATGAACAACACAGGCTCAAGTATGTTAATAAAAAACTACTTACTGAACAATTTCAAATAGTGAATAAATCTGTAAAAAGATCATTCAAAAACAGAAAAAAAATGCTAAATGAACTGAATACATTGTTTTGAACAAATACTTTGGTGGTTGGTGTACATAGTATAGCTTGTCAAAGTGGTGAGAAAAGTTTTCCAAACTGAAGCAATGACAGGTGCACCCCCTTATCTTATAGAAATCTGCTAGTGCTCTTAACACATGTACAAGAAATTTCTGAATATTCAGAGACACTGATAGAAAAGAAGCTATAAATGTGCAGGAAGAAACTATCATGTTTCCATGTGGCCTGTGGTATAATGGCTACCAAACATGTCTAATGGACTCTAGATTAGACCATCAATGAAATTCTGATAAACACTATTGCTAACGTACTGTGACTGGAGTGAACAACTCCTACTGAAATGTACTACACCTCTACCCCGATATAACACAACCTGATTTAACATGAATTTGAATATAATTCGGTAAAGCAGTACTCCGGGGGGTGGGGCTGCACACTCCTGCGGATCAAAGCAAGTTTAAATAAATAAATGGAGATATCCCATCTCCTAGAACTGGAAGGGACCTTGAAAGGTCATCGAGTCCAGCCCCCTGCCTTCACTAGCAGGACCAAGTACTGATTTTTGCCCCAGATCCCTAAGTGGCCCCCTCAAGAACTGAACTCACAACCCTGGGTTTAGCAGGCCAATGCTCAAACCACTGAGCTATCCCTCCCACCTCTAACGCAGTAAGATTTTTTTGGCTCCCGAGGACAGCGTTATATCGGGGTAGAGGTGTATATAAAACAAAATATTGTAGCTACAACATAAAGAGTTCAGTTAAAAGTAACTCTTCAATACACTGAGAGCCCAATTCAGCCCTACCATAAGTGCATTCAACTTCACTGTAGATAACTGGGATATGCCTGCTTACACATTGTCTAAATTTGGCCCTGAGTATATTTCATATATGTGACTCCATATTCTGTTTTGAAGAAACAGAATGTCAGGGAAGGAAGGTTCCTCACTAAAGACAGGTGAAACTCTGAAAGTTGGATACAGGGCAGTCCTAATTCAAACAGCAAGAAGTTTTAAAAGGTTCAGACATTTGAAATCAGGTTTGATCTAGCTCTAGAGGTGTGATTTGGTACAAGCTGCAGGAATCAGCAGTGGAGAAGACTGAGGGAGTTTCACTGGTTTAGTGGACTCCTTTGAGTTCTGAACCTTTAAACTGATTTTGGTCTGGATGATCTCAGTGACTCATGTAATTCAAGCCCGGAATGATGAGATACAGGTTTGGTTTGGTTTGATTTACATTAGCCACCTGTCCATCCTTTATACATTTTACTGGACCACAAAGGTAGAGTTACTCCAGGGACTGAATTGTCTGCCTTTGGTTAATCTCTTATCCCTATCATAGGAATATCTGAAGCCATATAGTCTTTGTCCTCCCTTTGGCCCCTGAAAGCATACATTAAAAAAAAAAAAAAAGAGGAAAAACCAAAATGGCACCAATTATAATATTAGATCCGTATTATACTAATAGCGAATAAATACGTGAAGATTCCATTTATGATCAATTATTTAGTCCCAGTTTTCCAGTCCTTGCTCAGCTCTACGTAACAATAAAAGCAAAATAAAATAGTCTTCATTCAATATTAAAAATACAATCTGTGATGCCTGACCAGCCACTGGAGTGGAATAATTAAATCTTCCTTTACCTCTCCACGAATATACCAGCTTGCACTGCATGGACGATGCTCCTGAACCGGGGCTTTTCCTCAGACCTTTTAAGCATCATCCCCATCTGCCGCGTGAAGGTGGAGGCCAACCAATCCCGGACCTCAGAGGGCACGGAATCTGACTGAATATCACTGAGCTCATCTTCTGTGTCCAATAAACGCCTGAAGGGGAGTGGGAAAATGGGTAAATAGAGGGCTCTTAACACAGGTTTATAACATCTCATACACACTCTAATTAAAGCAGTTGTTAAAAATTCACTCTTTTTTTTTTTTTTTTTTTGGTAATCCTAATGGAACACATTTTTGACAATCTATAACAGATTGTTTGTTTTTTTGGATAGCCACATGCCAGATTGTGAAGCTCACTCCCAGGCAGATAAACAAGAGAATCAGCACACTGAAACAGAGCTCCATTACTTTCCCATGATTTCTCATCTTCAGCTTTCCAGTATTCACAATCCCCATTTTGTCATCCTTTTTAGCTGGGTGAGATTTATAACATTTCCAAATAACAATCAGATAATTACTTCCTTTTAAGTTTTGGAAATTTTGCCCAGGACGCTTCTGTAGACATACATTTAGTTCTGGTGAAACGAATTGACATGATAGATTGGCCAAAACTATTTATGCACATGTCAATGGGTAGAAGCAGAAGTGTGAACAACACCCCACCAGTTTGCCTCAATCCTGACATGGATGGCTACCTTAAGAGGATAGTTCAGATCTTGGACTCTCATCTGAGAATGACAGCAACTGTGCCTACTGTGCACGCCGTTAGATCATCGGTTTCCCAACTGATATGTAAATTACAACTTAATTTGAGTGGTACAAAATATCAATACACAGGTGTCATTAACTCACCTAGTCTCATCAATGTACACTGATTCAAGTACGGTAGCTGCATATTCCAAATTCTTTTTTAGGTCTACAACCGAAGCCTCTCCTCTCTCTAATTGCTTTACCAAAGACCGCAACCTAAGAGAGGAAAACAAGAACCTGGTTAGCACTGAGAGAAATGGGTTTGAGATTGAGTAGCAATTCAAAATACAATCCGACATAAAACATAACCTCAAATATTGTCAGATTAAGATCCTTTGAACTTGGAAGATCCAGCAAAATTCCTTAGTACTATTTCACAAGAAAACAAATACACTTTTGATAGTTTGAGGACCCCTGTCCATGTAAAGATCACAAAACACTTTCCTTCTTGAGAGATCGTTATACATTTAGGCACAGTCTACACTGAAAGTTTAGGTCAACAAGGCTATGGCATTCAAGGATGTGAAAAATTCACACCCCTGAAGATCATAGCTATGCCAGCATAATCCCATAGCATAAACACAGCTAGGTCAACAGAAGAATGCTTCTGGTCAAGCTAGCTACTGTAGCTCGGCGAGGTGATGTTCCGACAGAGACAGAAGGACACCTTCTGTTGCTGTAGGCTGCGTCTACACTACAGAGTTATGCCGGCATAATTATGGCACCATAACTATGCCTTATAGACCCTGTAGTGTAGACATGGCCCAAAGCACAAGGGCCTAATCCTATGAGATACGTACTAATGTCTCCAACCCCCACTGAAATCAATGAGAACTGAGGGTACTCAGCAACTCACAGTAGCATCCAAGATACAGCAGTTTCACATTATCCTTAGAAAGCGCAGTAACTCCACTGAGTGGTATTTGTTGACAAATACTGTCTTTTTGTTGCAGACCAGTGTAGTATCTAGTACCATATATTTTGGAAATGTTACTATATAAACACCAGAAAGGTTTAGGATTACAACACTTAATGGTCTTATTACAACACAAACATATCCCCAGTTTATGTACTCTATACTTAACATAGCCAACTGACATTTTTGAAATGAAAAACATTTTACTGAAAAATGGCTTTTTTCAAAAATGTAACTGTTTATTTTTTTAAGTTTTCCATGTTTAGTGCAATACAAAACCAAAAATATTTTAATTTAATTCTTTTGAAGTTTTCTTTTTCCTCTGCCTGCTTTCTCCCCTTCCCTTCTTTTTCACTGGAATATTGGAAAAAAAGATTTTAAAAAGGGTGGTGAAGAGGAGATGGGAAAAAATTAAAAAGAGTGAGAAATGGGGAGAAAACACCAAAAGTTTTAAAAAGCCAAATTTTTTCCAATAAAAAAATTCATAATTACATTTCAAATAAGTGACAAATCGTTCCTTTTCAAAACTTGTGGGGAAATATTTCCGTATTTTTTGGGAAAAGTCTTCAGCACTTTTAAACAAACTCTAATATTAAAATATTACATTTTAACAGCCTAGGGCTAAATCACAAGATACAATCTGCCCTGGGCAAGGTACAAAGCAATTTGGAGAGCCACAGTATCCCTCCCGGCTTTCCCAATGCTCTGGGGAAGGGAGTAAACTGCATTAGCCCCATGTATATTGTCAGGGCTCAGGAACAGCCAGTATGAATATATATACCATAGCAGTACCTCTCTAGAGCTGCTGCCTTGTTCTCCAGAATCTCAACTTTCATTTAAAAACATTAAGTCTCTAGCTTTTATGGTTGTAAAGTAAACCTCTAAATGTGAGCAAAGCATAACTGATGCAGAGATGTCTACCTGAGCCTGCAGAAAGCCTGAAATAATAGCTCTGAGAGTTGTGAACTGCCCCATTCATCTCAGTAACGGTGTAACTCAGCTGCCCAGTGATCATTTGAATGTCAGCATTGTTCACTATTTCATTCCTTAGGTAAGAAAGAAGATGAAGGGTCCTTGATCTGCACAATTCACCGTGCATGTTGATAACACAAGTGGGTGGCATTTTTGGGTGCACAAACACTTCTTTTTTCCCCTAATGAAGGAGCCAAGCCCAAGGATCTGTTGTGATATCTGGGCTACAAATTTACTGTAACTGTGAGCTCAACTGTGAAAAGTGAGTGAAAGTTCATACGTGGCCCAATAACCTATAACAATAAATGTTGATGGGAAAAGGTGCAAAAGGGAGACAGAAAGACTGAATTAGTCCAAAACAACAAGGCCTACTGATATAATTTAAGGACTGTGTTAAGATCATACCTGGTAAACAAGAAAAGTGTGGGACCAGAAATCAGTGTACCCAAACTTGTATGTCAGAAATTAGGCCTAACTGGTAGACAAAATCATGAAGAGATGGGTTACTTCCATCCATCACTCCTTTTTTGGGGTCATTGAAAGAAGAAACTGTGGGGGAAAGCTAGTTACCGCAACACTGGCTGACTGAAAGAAGTGAAAGGAACAAGCTTCACCATCATGGCTGCCACCCCCACCATCCCCTGAGATTCCTGGATCTAGCTTGACACCATTTTTGCCTTCTTCATCTTAACCTTGAGAAATGTGCTGGACAGAGTGGGACAGAAAGAGGTACTCAGATAACACCACCACTACCTCCACCCTCTCCAGTTTAATCCCAACCTCCATTCTGGATGTGAGACTGCATCTCCTCTTCTCCTCACAGGTGTCCTTTTCCTTCCCTATCCTATTTCTTCTCTTTCCTGTCTAATAAGAGTCTGGCTTAGTCAGCCAAGATTGTGTATTTTGCAACACGTCTGTGACCAGAGAAGCAAGTAAAAGCAATGCTCAAAACAGCCCAATGCTGGTACAAGTTTATCAGGTCTTGGAGTGGCTGATAAGACCGTGTACTTGTACCCATGTGTTTTTGCAGCAGTGAGGTTGCAAGTGAGATTTAAAGCTAGAAACAGGAGCTGCATTTTCTATCTTTGCGGTTCTTTTCCTACCCCTTTTTGTGTGTTTCTCTTAGGAAATGGGATCAGACTTTTTAATAATCATGACAACTGCAGCCCATCAACTAATTTGTTCTCTTTTCCCCAAAAGGACAATTATTATCTTCTTTAATACCATCTAAAAGACTGTCAAAATAGGGGATTTCCTTCTAAAGATTCTCTACAGCTAAAGGGCAAAAGAACAAAAAAAAAGTTGTTAACATGAAAGCCTTACTTAACACTTTATAGTCCAAATGCTTTAGCTGTTTTGTCTTCTTTCCTGTATCTTCAACAGACTGTTACAAGGTTTTTTAATGATGTCTTTGCCACTGAGATACTAAGCAGGATGAGGTCTCTACACACCAAATGGTGAATCTTGTTTAAAACTGTTTAATGTTGGATAGTTTCAGTTAACACCTTTGTTTGGGCCCTTTAGTCCATCTAAATTCATACAACAGAGCCAAGCAGAGCTCACAGCCCCACTGAGGAAGAACCCAGCTCAAGGAGCCAAGCAGCCCACACGATTATCTTTTGAACAGCTGTGCAATCTACTCTGAGCGGCAACTCACGTGGGCAGACCTTAGAAGAGTGCCACCACTTTTCCCCTCCCCACTGCCACCAATTCAACTCCTTCCTAGTGCAGCACGTCTGTTGATGCACCTGCACAGTTATACTGCTCAGTGTAATGGGGACAGAGACAAGGCCAAGCCTCCTATCAATTCCTCACCAATCCCTGGATCTTCTTGCTCACTAGAGGGGGAAGGAAGAAATGCTTAGGTTCTGCCATATTTGCTTCCCTTTTCAATATGTTAAGGAGGGCTTTTACAGGTCTCTGTTCCCAGACTATGCAGACACCTATCTGGAAGGGAAGTATGCTAGTAATGATATCCTCTCTCCTAGAGCTGGAAGGGACCTTGAAAGGTCATTGAGTCCAGCCCCCTGCCTTCACTAGCAGGACTAAGTACTGATTTTTGCCCCAGATCCCTAAGTGGCCCCCTCAAGGATTGAGCTCACAACGCTGGGTTTAGCAGGCCAATGCTCAAACCACTGAGCTATCCCTCCAAAAGACAACTGTGTTTGTTCCTGCAGGTCTGGCCAGGTTGAAGACTTACCACTCTGTTTATTGTCTTATAACCTGTATTGCCATCTCAGAAATAAATGGCTGTCTCCATTCCTGGCCCGTATGCCTTTAACCCCATCACCTCAGAATTAGAATTAGAATATTTGCTGTGTAGTGAAAATATTTCAGTTACATGGGCTAAACTTGCAGGGTTAATTTGTATTTTCAAAATCTGTATTTTTTTGGAGTGGTGTCAATTTAAAATTTGTATTTATTGTATTGTGTGCAATTGCCTATGGCTAAGATGCTATATTAATAAACTACACAACAGCTTCCCTTACAATACACCCTCTTACTCCCTTGTGTTGGCATGCAGGGTGTAGCCCTTAACTAGTTATCAGAAATACCAACTGTATGTAGGCTGGATGAGTTAACATTGCAACGGTGACATTAAGTTTTGCATTTCTTGCCTTTTATTTCATTGGCTGAAGCACACAGCAGCTCTAATCCACAGGACCTTCAAAAATTTGTACTCAGTACTAGTACAATGAGTAGCTATTAGTTTATGGCACCCACATCCATCATACAAGAAGATTACATGGAGTATACAGCGCATCAATCATCTGGCAAACCAGAAGTAACATTGTTATGATGGAATGGTGTCACACAATCAATGTTTCTTGCATGTAAAAAATTATATTGTCTTTGCCTCACCATTCATTATCTACAAATACCTATGATTTATCTAGCAGCAGCTGCTGCTGCCTGTTACCTTCACTAAATACGAGTCCAGTGACATTATCCTTAATGTGCTAAACGCATCTATACAGTATTTGGTTGAAACAGTTCTGAACAAATCATAAATGTAGAGCTAGACTGAGCTACCCTCACTTCCACTGCCTGGCACCTGACACCACAATAGTCCCACTGAAGTCAACAGGGCTACTTGTGGAAGAAGGTGCTACTCACCATTAGTAAGGTGATCAAATCTGGCCTGTAGGTAATGACAACTCTAACAGCATTTCATCTATGTATCATGTCACATGACCATGACCACACACAGTTTCTGCCATCATAACTGAAGCCAGATTGTAGATCAAAGTATGATTGACGGCAGAACACTTGGTAGTGATCTGCAGAGAGTTGGCTGGTGACATAATACTGGCTCCTCCTCCTTATTCCACCTGCTACATTGCATTAAAAATGCAGTTAAAACTCACACAATATTTTCCTAACAACACTTTTCTGTAGAAAAATATGCTGTGGTTGGCAACTTCTCTGTTAAGGTGTGGTGCACCTGTGGGAAAAGCTTGAGGACCCCCATTGTAGATGGCATATTACCACACAAGGGGTTATTTCACATTTCAGACCAAAGAATAATATAATAAAATATACAAACAAAGAGCCTGGTTCTATGCAGTACTGAGCATTCTCAACTGCCATTGAGTGGAGCTAAAGGAACTCAAAACATTGCAGGAGGTGCTCAGCAACTTGTAGGATCTGGCCCCCTATTACGTCCAATGCAAGGAAAGAATATCTATACTCCAACCACCTCTAAAGGGCTCTGGGGCTAAATGGGAATAGTGCTATTCAATAAGACTAATGGCATGTGTAGGGCCTGCAGGCTTTGGTTCTCTGGGAAAATCAGCTGGTACCAAAAGCTCACACAAACCCCAAAGCATCATTCCTATTCTGTTCTACATTTCATTAGCGCGTTATCTTGGAGATTAAAAATTCTGGACAAAACCTAAATTCATCATGGAAGTGACACAGCTTAAGAAACAATCCTAGCCTGCCAGTTTAAACAGAGTGTGGGTAGTAGCAGACAGTGCAGTTGTTTTCAATATATTGTTAAAAGTCAGTCTTTCTGAATAACTGTGTTCCAAGCATTCCCTCCCCCTATTGTTATAAATAAAGTGATAGCTGGGTACAAATATTTATCTCCTTAGCTAGAGGGCCTGCTTTTGTGGTGGTGTTTTTTTTTTAAAATAGCTTTACATATTACTGCAGAGCAGATTAACACTGCCAGAGTCTGGATACCAGTCAACTTTAATTAATGGGCAAAGCACAAGCATTGCCTGAATACTCAGGACCAGCTCCTCAGCGGGTGTAAATCTGCTTAGCATTATTGATGATCCTCGATTTTATTTTAAACGCAACTTCTCTGATTCACCACGTTTCCAGACCTACAACACCATGTCTCCATCTGACATTAGGAATGACTATTTTGGTATTTGGGAGGTTCCTTCTGACAAGCATGTTGAGAACTACAAAGACATGTGAACTATTAGAGTTGATCAGTGCATATCCCCCTACTCCTCTCTTGGTATAGACTGTAAAGAGTAAATGAAATTATCAAGTAAATAAAGCTATTCTGAATTTATATCAGCATAAACAAGCTCAGAATGTGGCCCTTGACAATTTATATGCAACATCTAATCAGCTCATTCACTAACCATTCGTGCAACTACATGGCAAGACAAAAGGCTCTTCTTTTTTACCTTACTTTTGCTAATCCTTGTTTTGCTAATCCTCAAACTAAATAATTCACATGAAAAAACTTTTGTGGTTTCACTCCTCTTCTCAGCAAAGCCTTAGCAGTTGTGGACAGCTCATATATTATTGTCTGTTTTCCTGTTTATAAAATATAATAATTGTTATGCCTAGCTCTTATTCAGTGCTTCTCAATGTAGATTTCATAGTGCTTTACAAAGGAAGTCAGTATTATTATCTCAGTTTTACAGATGAGGAAACTGAGGCACAGAGAGGCGATATGATTTTCCCAAGATCACTCAGCAGGCCAGTGGTAGAGCCAGGAATAGAAAACAAACCTCTGAAGTGCCAGTCTAGTGCTCTGTCATCTATGCCACCCTGCATTTCATAGGGAAATGAAGAAAATATACTCTATGATGCAATATTCTTGATATTTTTATCTTTTGATTCTTTTTAACAAAATAAATATATTTAAATTATATAGATTTTTTCATATGTAAATCTTCCAGGCATTTTACAAAGGCAGATAAGCACCAGTGTCTCATTTTTAAATATGGACTAAATTAAGTGCAGAGTGATGGCACAATAAGTCAGTAGCAGAGCTAGGAATAGGTCTTCTAATTCCCAGTCTCATGCTCCATCAATATCCCTGGCTACCATTATATATACTCTGTCAAAGGTGTGCATTGCACTTTCCAAGAAGTCATAGTCCCTAACTGAAAGACCTAGTACTGTACTATAATTTAAATGTGATACTAACAATCTCAACACACCAATAATACAACCAGACCAGTCAATGGCCTCTTTCCACACACACAGTAAACCCAAGACAGATGCATTACTTTCCTCCTTCATTGCAAATAAATGTATAATAATAAAATAAATGGATAATAAAAAAAACAAATTTATAAAACCTTTCATCCCCATGAAATAGTTCCAGAGTTGCAACTAAACATGAATGAAACAGCAGTAGTTCATTGTTAACATCAGGCCCTGAGCTGTTTCTTGACTCGGTCTGGAATATGCATTATAGCTTCCCAAGCAAAATACTGTTAGTGAAAAAGTGCAATGATTTCAGGGCACCCCCTTTGGTCGGATACTGTCAAACAATACTAGAAAACTCTTCTGATGAGCCAATATTTGTGGTTCAGAACATGGATTCTAAACCTGGGGGATGCAACTCTGCTGGGAGGTGCAAACAAGTCCAAAATGCTAGATGACCACCCTCCCCTTCTTTCTGACTAGCTGGCAAATTTTCTGTTGTAACATGAGGTCACAGTATAAAAAAGGATTGGGAACCACTGTTTTAGAGAACTGAATGGTATAGCAGTCTGACAAAAGAAAGTGAGAGTGAAAACAAAACATCAAGCTACTAAGTTTTCCCTGGAATCACAGTTTCAAATTCCAGCAGGAGTGGCTCAGCTCTTTATATTTCTGAAATTTATTAAGCATCAGGACTTTGGGACGAAACTTTTAAAAAGTCAGGACCTGATCTTCATCTGGAGTAAACTGACAAAGCCTTATTTGAATCAATTAGCGCTTCGCCAATTTACACCATCTGAAGGCCTGCCCTTGAGGACATTAGAGATCCCAGAACTCATTTTGTAAGAGATGGGGTTCGTCTTCATGTCCTTTGTCAAGTTTCCCCTCTCCCCACTCTCATGAAATGTTCTGTTGTGCTGGTTCTGTCCCACATATGACCACATTTCAATGGGGACTTATGAATTTGAAAAATAAATAATAATAATACTTCAAATAGAAGTCCTTTGCAGCAGCATAACACTTTGGGATAAAAGGTGATATAACAATATAAGATATGATACTAATTACATATAATTACTAATAATGTTTCCATACTTGACCCACTGCAGCAAGACATATTTAATACAATTTTTTTCCAAAATAAACACAATTAAATAAACACTATTTTCATTAACTCCAATATGGGGCAATTGTGTACAGCCCTATTCATCACAGTGATTCGTCAGTAAAAGAGACATATAATTAGACCCACCCATGGTTACAGCTAGGTTCTTCCTAAGTTTCCTCCAGGTAAAAAAGAATGTCATTCCAGCTAAGCACCAGAATGGCACACTTGATTCTGGCAAATCCTTGTCATTCATTAACTCTGGAGGCATGAATCAGAGGCACCTCCTGCTATCAGACTGTGTTTATGCAGCTTTTATTAGTCAAATTACATTCATGTAATGAAAACTCAATGGAATGATTTCAAAGACCACTCATCTGTGACTAACATCATCTTTTGATACCTAACCCAAATTGCTTTTTTAGTAATTATAAAAATAAGCTTAAAACAAACAGAATAGTAACTTGAAGAATTACTTACTGGGCCTTAATTTAGGTATGCAAACTTCAGAGGGGATGAATGGAAAGCAAACTGGAGCTGTTACAAGATACAAAAATCTATTGAACTAAGGGCAAAAGTCTTTCTGACCTGCATTTCAAACCCCCTCTCATTCAGTGCAGAGCATCCACTGATGTCAATAGGAAATACATGCACAGAATGAGTACAGAGTAAGCAATGGAGATATGCAATGAGGAGAGGAAAGAATACTGTGCATAAGAATGGATTTATAAAGGTAGAAATTATGCAGCTATGAGTAGTGGACTAAGGCAGTTCCCGTCATATTTGCTTTCATGTTGTTGACAACTCCTGCCTGTTTATCACGAGATTCATGATATCTTGTGTTTTTCTTAAAGCAAAACTGGCCACAAAAAGACTGATTGCTGTAAGTATAAAGCAAGTCATCTTCCCTCACGCAGTTAGGAATATGGGCTTCCACCAAGCTAAAGGGGCAAAACTATGGCGTGAATAGCATAGCCCCACTGTTCTTGTGCAAATCTGGGCAATTAAGTAACCACACTGGAAGTCTGATAATTGCATATGAACTGGGGAGTGTAAAATGCATGGGGGTTGTAGGCAATGGTTCAAATTTAATTGTTATTAGACCAGATTTGCAGGGATTGGGGGGGTTCTAAAAATAACAGTTTAATTGGTGCCAACTGAAGACAGTAACTGGGGACCAAGCACCAGTCCAAAAATGGGGGACACTGGTCTCAAAAGTTGGCCCCCTAGAGCTTGAACAAGAGGTCAAGATTGCAGAAATAGAGGATGAGTTTATCTTCAGGTTTGACTTTGTCACATCTAATAAATATTGATGCCAACCAAGGTTTTCTGTAGATGCGACCAGTGGAAATTTCCTTTGAAAATGTAAGACCGATGCCTTGCAGGAGGTTGGTGTGCTGTAAACAAGTTGTATTAATGCCTGCAACTGAAATGATTCTGCCAAACTAAATGTGTGGGAGGCTTCCCACCAGATAAGAGATGTGGATTTATTGACACTTGCTTGAGCCAAGAAAGTCAAAAGGGGGTTCTCAGTGCTAAAGTTTTACTTGACCTGAGTCAGGTTTTTTTTCTGTGTCAGATTTTTGAATGTCTCAGATAACACTCAGGTTACCAAAAGGAGCACTACAATAGCACAATGTGAGCCAGTGGGTTTGGTAGCAGCTGGCACAGAAAAGGACTCAGAAGGGAGAGAATGAAGCAGAGTTCCCAGAATTCCTTCTGGAACAGTTCCAGAGCAGTGCTGTCCATTTAAAGATGGAACAGCAGTTAAGTTTACTTTCTGTAGAAAAATTAGGATTGTTTTCCTGGTCAAGTAACAAGATAGGGAAACTGTGCTGGGACAACACACAATTGACACTGAGGACACTATTGGTTGCCAGTTGAAAAAAGGGAAGAATCATAGAATCATAGAATCATAAAATATCAGGATTGGGAGGGACCTCAGAGGTCATCTAGTCCAACCTCCAAAATGAAGCTTTAGGGGTTATTCAAGAACTGCAACAGGAAAGTATACCTGAATCCTCAGTCAGCCATTGGGCCTTGTCCATAGTATTGATAAAGAAAAAGGATGGCAGCACTAGATTCTGTGTAGAATATTGAAAGCTGAATTAAGTCACCTCGAAAGATTTGTATCCTTTTCCAAGGATAAATGATACACAGGAGGCGCTGTAGCTGCCTCCTCTCATTTGCTGTTTCATACTTCCATGGAAATTATTTGAATGTCCTGTTCTTTGTACCTCAGAGGTGGCAACCCTATTTACAAGGAGCAATCACTGAAAAACACAGCGGTTCATTCATCAGCAGGAATTACAGGCATTGTTTTGTCTCCTCCTTTGCCTCCTGAAACAACTTTCTTCCTGATGGATCTTCAAAATACTTTTTTTTGAGTACACAATTCATTTGTGTTATTGAGAAACAGGACAGTGGAACTGTGATAAACGCAATGGCCTTGGCACAACCAAGTTTGGTTGGCTGCAGAACCAACCGAACCTTAAATCATGTATGCAAATCTCAGCCGAACTCACTGTCCCAGAGTTTATGTTTTCCGGGCCACAACAATAAGTCCCTCACTGACACCTGCAGGAAGGGATGGGCTATGCCTGAAATTATTAATAAGCTTAGGCTGAATGTGGAGTTCATAACAATAGACCAAGCAAGTCCTAACTGGTTTAGGTACAGACGGGTCTCAGCAGAAAATAATTTCTAAACCATAACTTGTCCCTCTTGGTCTTAACTCCAAGTGCCCTCTGCTGCCACTGAGAATTACAACCAAATACTACAGGACCCAACCGCCCTCCTTACTTTCCTCTGATTTCATGGGTGTGAGATCAGGCCAAGTTTTTGTTGTGGGAAAGGGAGACATCACCAAACTAACAGCCTGCAACAAGAAGTCATTCTGACCTACATTTTCAAATGTGATCACTAACTTTGGTTGGCTCAATTTATGGGACCCTGACTTGAGAAACTCTAGGTCTGGTTCCTAGGGGTGCTCAACACCCCCACCTCCAGTTGGAATAGATAAGAACTGTGGAATGCTCAGAATTAAAGCTAGTTGGGGATTGGTCAACAAAATGTCAGAAAAATGCCAATTCATTAGGAAGGTTTTGGGGGGAGACGGACACACGCACACCAATAGCCTCATAGTTAGGACACTCACCTGGGATGTGGGAGATCCTGGGTCAAGTTCTGCCTGCTTTGGAGCTGAAACTTGAACCTGGATCTCCCCCATCCCAGGTAAGTGCCCTAGCCACTGGGCTATTAGTTGGTGTAGGGTGGTTCTTGGTCTCTCTCTCTCTCTCTCTAAAATTTAACAGCCTTCAAATTCTTGTTTTCCAGCCAGCCCAACACAGAATCTTTGAAAATAATACCAAAGTGCCTCAATCTGGGAGCCCCAAAACCGAGGTACCCCAATTAAATAGCCACTTTTACAAATGTCAGTGTCTATTGCCTCAGTTTAAGTTAAAGGTTAGCATTGATTGCAAGATACAATGGCCAATAATTTCACATGCGTGTCTTAAACTAGGTACTGAAGGGTAAGCATCTAAATCCATATTTAGGCACCCACAATTGAGAATTTTGGCTTACGTCCACTTTAGCCAATAGCACATATTTATTCAGGTTAGTGTTGGTGCATCAGACGAAGTTAAACCTTTTGTTTTGTAAAGACTAGTTTTCTTTCCTTTGAATCCATAGTTATCCCATTTCTGAGTCCTTTGGTAAGGTCATTCATCTGCACGATTCTAGCAGATTGCTTTGTGCAGTTCTGAAAGTCAGCAGTACATACTGGCTCTTTATTTAACGCTTGCTGCAGAGATCAGGGAGAAGTCCAACAGATAATTTAAAAAAAAATAAATCATTGTAACCTTAGTTTCCCCCCCATCTGTTACCGTTAAAATATCCGCTGGCAGAAAGTCTGTAATTATCTTCTTTTCAGTTTCTAAAATCAATTATGTTCCAGACCAGCTTTTTGGAACCCGCAGGCTGCTTAGACAAATGCAATGGTGTGTGCACACAAAGTGTGAAATTCAAACAAGAACATTTTCCTGCCTGGGCCCTGATTCCTACCCCCAGCCACAAGAGACTGAGTGTTTTCGGAGTCTCATTCTTCACAGGTGGCCCTCTGCTCCAGTCTCCAGAGTCAGATGAGTACTATCCTCACCACTAACACAGCCAAATGGTCAACTCCAGTATGGCACCATGGGAATTTTTTTTAGTACAATATTACTTTTTTCATGTTTATATTGTAGGGGTGAAATCACAGCTCCACTGAAGTCAATGGAAAAGCTTCTGCTGATTCCATTGGGCCTGGATTTCACCCCAGATCTTCAACTGGGATAAACTGGACTAATACCATTGAAGTTAACCCCATTGAGTTCGGTGGAGCTCGGCTGATTTATCCCAACTGAGGATGTGGCTCTAGACTTATATGCTTTACACTTTCTTATAAGCCAGTTTTTAAATTTCTGTTATATTTTTGCAAATGTCTCATCCATACAAAGATTACTGGTGATGGATGATAGAGGTTCCTTTCAATTTACTCAGGCACTCAACTCTCAGATTGGAGATCAAAAGATTCAGCCACCTTCCCGATATTTAAATGCATATGCCACTACCTGATAAAGATTTTGGAGGTAATCTGTATTGTCTTCTATTTTGTAGAGATTATATGTTGTAGTACCTGACAACTAAAGGGCCAAAATATTCCTCCAGGTACAAACAGGTAATGAGGTCAGTGGGAGTTGTGAGCATTTTTAAGGCAGAACTTTGTATTGTAACTGATTTATGTGATAAATAAGCTTTGCTGTTTTTTGTTGTTGTCTGAACAAGAGAGCTACAAAAATAAGATCCAATCAACTGGTTTTACGCATTCTGCCTCAGATTGCCCTCATTATGATAATCTATTTTAGATCTTTTATAGCTTTTTAATGTTTGTTGCCTTTGAAAACTTGCTTGCAGTATATTTATGTGCTCTAAAATCAAGGTGATGAGCATAGTATAAGAACTAGAATAGACCATCAAGGAAAAAAAAGATACAAAGACAGGCATCTTCAAGAAAATCTCAGGCCTGAGGGAGGCAGCATCTGAAGGGCTTGGAGGGATTTTTGAAGACTTCTTGCAGAATTGGACAATCACAGTCTAAACACACACCTCTAGAAGTCAGGAACCCCTGCAGGCAGATCCTTGGCTGATGTAAATTGTCAGAGCTCTATTTACTTTAATGACAACTTACATCAGCTGAACATCTGCAGCTCCCTGATTTCTAATCCTGGCCTTGATTCCCTTATAGCCTTGGTTGAAGTATTTAGGCTTGCATTTTCAAAAGTGCCCACTAGTTTTGGGAGCCTGAGTGCCCACCTCAAGCCATCTTAGACCTGATTTTCAATGTACAAACTCCAACTGAAGTTAGTGGGAGCAATAGTTACTAAGCATATTTGAAAGTTAAGCTCATTATATCTCACGTAGGGCACCCAAAATTGAGGCATTCGGATTCTCCCCCACTGGCCCAACGATTAGCCTACCAGACTCAGATTATTGATTGAAATTGTTCTGGAAAAACATTTCCAAGGAATCTTACTTTAAAATACTCACTGGGTCAAAAATAGGTATAAGCTAATCAAAATTGGAATACAAGTTCTGAAAATATCTTTTCTAAGGGAAAGAACCTATTGAAATTGAGAGAAACTACAAACAACCTACATTACTAGTCATTACCACAAAACATAGCAAATCAGTAGGTAGCTACAAAACATGCAGACTTTACACTGAGAATCTCCAGAGAAAGAACATTTCTATCCAACCAAAAGGTAAATTATGGGAGACATTTTTCATTTATGTATCAGAGGGGTAGCCGTGTTAGTCTGAATCTGTAAAAAGCAACAAAGGGTCCTGTGGCACTTTTAAGACTAACAGAAGTATTGGGAGCATAAGCTTTCATGGGTAAGAACCTCACTTCTTCTTGCATCTGAAGAAGTGAGGTTCTTACCCACGAAAGCTTATGCTCCCAATACTTCTGTTAGTCTTAAAGGTGCCACAGGGCCCTCTGTTATTTTTCATTTATGATTGTTCATGTAAGAAAAAAATTGCCTGTGATTTCCAACACTCACTCAAGGCAACACAAACAAGGCACTTCAAAAACATCTGTTTGAAATAACCCACAGTTAAACAGAGGAACAACACTAACCATGTCTTTGAACAGTGGTAATAAGAAAAATATGACAAGAAATGAGAGGAAACCTGTAAGGATTATTTATGAAAATAATCCTCTCTTTTCATAAATTATTATTGTGTTTACATGGGCATATGTCTCCCCTATCCCTTCTCGGCATGCCCAGTTAGATTCTAAATGCCATTCCGTGGTATCATCAGTTGCAGACATCTGTAAACCAATTACAAATTGCTTTGCTGTTACTTAAACAAATGCTTCAGCTCTGCAAGCAGTGCAACACTACAAATAACTTCCTTCCATCACATTCCCTAACTGAAGCGAATAGTAACTCCCTTTTGCAGATTAATGCTTTCATAGTCTCCTGGTTTTGTTTTCCTTCCTGAAGCAAATACTACCCGGCCAGCACAATAAAAGTCACTGAAATACTGGCTGCCATCCTATTTGCTTGAAATCCTGGCACCAGCACCATTCCCCACTGCTCCCAATGCCTGGCTGCAATTTTATTAGCAGCATCTCAGTCATTTACTTTGCTTGACCTTCCTATGGCCTAATTTCTGTATCATGTCAATAATATTGCATAACAGCATCAATAATGCAAAACAGAGAGCAAATACATACTGTAGCCAAGATAGGTGCTTTTGCTCTGGCTTACCCCCGCCCCAAATAAAACAAAGTAGAGTGGATAAACAAAAATCAAACCAAAACCTTTTGAGAATTCCTGTATCCAGTAACAGAATGTGGAGGCTTTACTTTGCACCTCACAAATACTGTGCCAAATGAAAATAGGTCATATGGGAATGCATGTAGCAGAAGAACAGGAACAGGGGGGAACAGTGAGGGAAGGGAGTCATTCAGAAGCAGCCATGCTGGGAATTACAGTGAATACAGAACTTGTATGGTTATTGAATTATCAAATTTACTTTAATTTTCACCTAACTAAGCAAAACTTTTCATGCCACATACAGCCTGTCAGTCCCTAACTCCACCAAAACTGTAACGTTCACAACTCTTATGGAACCTTGTTTGAAGTTCAAAAGAAAAAGTTCAGCTATTGCTTTTGAAAGTTCAACATTTTTGCCAGTTGCCACAGAGTGGCTTAGGACTCAGCACAGTTCCCCCATATTTAGAGCAGAATAGAAAATAACTATTCTGGCAAATATTGACGTTTTAATGCTCATCGAGTAACCAGTCTAATCCAGCTCAGTTAACTACTTCTTTATATACAATTCTTCCCTTCCTGATTTCAGAAAGTATCAAAATGCTGTAAGAAAGACTTATTGTGAGGTTTGAATAAAGCTTCGGATGAGCATCTGGAATAATGTGTGTATGTGTAACAGGATTTAGCCACTGTAAGTCTAGGTGTCCAGAGAGGATGTGGTGAGTTGTAAAGAGCACAGACAAAGCTAGAACTCAAAGTTGTTTAGAAGGCTACTGGTGTGCGCCTGTACTTCATAGTTATTTTGTATAATAAATGCTTCCTGATTAAGATGAACAGTGATTCCACGCATCATCTGAACTCTTGGGTGCTTATCAATATTAATTAAGCACCATATTACCTCAGTAAGGAAAAATTATTATTACTCAAGCCCTAATCAAATGTAATGATGTTGATTTCTGTCACTTTTGAATCACCCAAGACTGCTGAAATTATTTTAAACTCCCTGAAAGGTTAAAAAACAGCATGGAAGGACCTAACAATGTGTCTCTAGTGGTTATTTATCTACCCAAAGTAAGGGTCACATTCTTTTCACTCTTATACCGCTGGAACTATATTGACTTTAATAGGATTAATTTCATCAACTGTGTAAGTGAAAGAGGATATGACCTCACATTTAGGTCTACACTCTGAGCTACACAGAACATCTCAGCAAAGTTACTCTAAATTCTGTTAAAGTAGTACATATGAATGACAGTGATACATTTTCTGGTTCCAAATCCATATAAAGGTAAATCCAAAAACAATAAGAAAGGATTCCCAAGTAATGGGTCCATTTCTGAGTTTGTAATGATAGCTAGGGGGAAAATACATTAATTTCCAAGTAGTTTTGCATTTTTAGTAAGTACTTTTTGCATGAGTTTAGCAGTAATAAGTGAAAGGTGTTCCATAAAGTAGTGATAGCACTAGATTAGAGAGAAGATGAAGAACTTTGGCAAGAACAGGCAGACATTAGAGCCGTGTGGAATGCAACATCGAAATTCTGGGCTTTCTCGGGGGACTTTACTGTTCCACTTGTAACACAAATCATAACAATCCAGGCTTTTACATATGAAATAATGTAAAATGCAGTCTGTAATAACTGAAGGAATTCCTGATTCTTTTCTTGGCCTCCGCCAGAAATACATGGAAAGTAAGCATCTGATTTGATTTTACTTGTACAACAGTAAGATGTAATGGAGGAAAAATATTTTTAAATTTGGGAGCTTAACTGTGGTATTTATGGATAGCAGATAGTAAGGGAAAGACTCTACTGGTTTCTGATGGTTTCTACCGAAGAGCCAGTATGCCCAGGGAGCCAGTAATCCAAAACATCCATTGCTCTGTTTCAAAACCAAAGGGGAGATTTTCAAAGGCACAAATGGCAGTTAGGCACCCTACTCCCTTTCAGTGAGAGTTAGGAATCTAACTGCCATTTGTGCCTTTGAAAATCTCTCCTCCATTTGCCAGCTGCCACCTTTCTATGACGATTCACATAGACAAACCATGGGGGTAGGGGGCTAGATGGAATGATTTTTTTTTTTAAACAGGATGCAATAAGAGCACAACAAACATAGCTCCTCTTCCCCCACAAGTGAAACTGGCTTACCCTGCTGAGCAATGAGATAGGTTCAGCCATTCAAAAAACAAAAAGAAGAAATACCATGTCATTTCTTCAAGATGACCAATTTCAATGTAACTAAAATTTGGAAATTCAATTTGAAAAGCTGCCTCTAACCGACACCCAAAAAATGTAGAAAAATAAAAAAAACCATGAAGAAAAGTTTTGCTGTCAAAAATCACTAACAAAAATGCACGTTCAGATATTCATTGAAGTTGGAGGGAGGGAAGCTAATTTTGAACCCTAGGTTGTTTTGACTCAGTTTTCATACAAGTCTGGTCTCAACTGATGTTCTCAAGATGTACCAGAGACATTGGATTTAATATGATACTCTTCTGGAGTGCAAAACTTAGAATTTTACTGAACAAACCTTGTGTGTTCCTGGAATTTCCTTTGGAAATTACATTTTTTTAAAATTATGACAATAGGATATTAAAGTGACAATATAATGTCTTGTCTTTCATGCTTCGGGGGTGGAGGGTGGCATATGAGAAGAGAACCTAAACACTAATGCAGAGTAGGAGTTACTCATGAAATCCTCAAATTTTAGATATCTGTTGAATGAAAAAAATGAAAGGAAAAACATCATAGCAATTAGACAAAGAAATGTCTGCATTGCTAAATGTCAGATGTGAAATAAAAGCCTGTTTGTGTTTAAGTCTGCACAATAGAGTAATTGGCCAAGAACATTTCTTCTCTGTGAATACATTACCTTCTATGGTTGCCAAAGTCAGAGGGACTACAGTGAGCTCCTGAGAAAGTTATGTCAGACAGGGAAGAGGAAGTGAGAACAGTCATCTCTCAAAAGCTACTGGGCAGAAGAGGTTGAAGAAAGATTTGGCAACAGATATTTGCCCTACATTGTGCTAAAAGACTGGAATTCAGTCCTAGTCACAAGTTTGCTAAAAACAGTGATTCTGTTACTCAAAAAAAGCACTCTACAAAGAGCGGTGTAATTTTCTTCTCCTCTAGCATCATTTACAGGGTAAGCTCTTTCACAACCAGTTTTTAATGTATAAAAAGTCTAGTGGGACAACTGAATTACTGAAGCCTATTAAACCATATTAGTGGTTGTATTTTCTTGGCCCTGTTACATTTTTTACATAAACCTACAGAGACTGCAAGGTTCCTATCCACCAACTAATTAAACTTATAGGGGATGAAGAATACAATTCATAACTCATTTGTCAGCATAGACAACCTTAGTGTAACCCATGTGAAACTCAGTGTTTGTTCAATAAGGCTTTAAACAAATCTTTTCCTTGGTTCTTATTATCCATATGGGTTCTGACTCTCCAAGTTTCAGATTCAATCCCCCCAGAATTAGGGATGCCAATCCTCCAGGATTGTCCTGGAATTTCCAGGAATTAAAGATTAATATTTTGGACAATGCTAATCAGGACTTCCTGCTCCAGACACATAAGGGCTTGAGCCTTATCTTTGTTACACCAATTTTACATTTCCGTTGCTGTCAGAGATGTTACTGCCAATTTACAGTAGTGTTGATAACATCTGTTTTAGGCACTGAGTAATTAAAATAACTGTCTCTTAGTTATAGAAGCAGGGCTCACATCCCTTTTTAGCCTACTGGAGGATAAATTAACTATACTGATACATACTTCAGCAGGTCTGATTTAGTCCAACAGAAGCCAGTGATGCCCAGATATACAAGCCAATCTAGTGTTGAAGCAGAATGCAGTTCAACAAAAGTATAATTACAAAACAAAAATATAATGTGGGAACAGCAAGGAGGTTCAGTGTCATATTTAGTGGTTCGATTTTCTGGATACATCATAACTGAATATCATATCAAATATACAGTGGAGTGACAGATATTAGGTGCCTAATGTTTCACCTTCAGTATCAATATAGAGATCTCTGTCTGATATTTCACCAGTGAAGTCACCTAGGTTAATGTATAATTTTGTCTATAGCTAATTTTATACAATGAACAAACTATTGTTGAGTGCTGCCCTTTAAAATTAAGCTTTCACTTCTATTTTTAGGTGATGCTCCCCACAGGTACCCAGGGTCGTGAGGCACCTCACCTTTACCTTTGTGAAGGAGCACTGTCTGTGCCTGCTGTGGATCAGCTCCCTGAAACCAACAACCTCTGGCAACACAAGCAATTCCTTCTAGGCCTGTCTCTGTTTAGGTAGCAATAGGCCTACACCAATGCCTAAGTCCTCCAACATTCTCTACAGCATCCACCCCTTATCCACTGGGACACTCACAAGATTACCAATTCTGCCATTCCCAAAGGAACAGCACTCACCAGCTTGTAAAATTCAACTCAGGATCTCCATTTTGCTTAACATGATGGCACTGAGATATATTTATAGTGAAAACAAGACTAAGTTTATTATTAAAGACTAGAGAGTCAGGAAATAGTGACTAGAGTTATTGGAAACAAATGGCTACATACAAAACAAAATCATAACACATTTTCTAGAGACTAAACCTAACTAGCAGGTTAACCTCCTTCTAGAAATACCTCCACATTCACTGTCTTTACTCAGACAGGATAACTCTCATGCCCACTTGTTTTTTCCTGTGTGCTCCTTTTCTGTTGATTTCACATCTCTTCATTAACAGTTGACTTCGTATGTAAATGGACATCCATTGTGTTAGCTTACAATCCTTAAATTACATCCCAACAGAGAGGCAGGTGAATAAATGTCTTTTGCCTGATGGAAAACTTGTTTTTCACCTCTGCTACACTATTTTTATATATAAACAACTTACATAGTATTTGTACATGCATTTCACAATTATATTAATGACCACTGTGATACCAGCTTTCATTTGAGACCTCACATGACATTCTCGGTGACCCACAACGTACATACCAGAATCAAGATATTCCTGTAATCCCCTTGCCAGTTGGTATTAAGAGGTTCTTGGATCACATTTTCATACAGTTGTTCTTACTACCCTTGGAAGATAGGTGGTCCTACTAATCAAAGAGCAGGTCTTACCACAATACTGATTTTACAGCAGTCCACATGTTATGCTGTACAAAGCACATGGGATCTTTTCAGGAGAAGGCAAAAACACTGCATTTATTGAAAATACAACAGTTAGTATATGCTTTTTAGTCACACACACACACACACACACACACACGCACACAGAGTCCTGCCAGTTGATGTTTATAGTTACCAGTCTGTTGTAGCTCGAGTCAATCTAATGGCCAGTTAGATTGAGCATGAGTGTGGAGCTGGGCTCTTGTCGGTCGCGATCTGATGCTTCGAGGCTTTGCAGGACTCAGGGCCGGCTCCAGGCACCAGGCACCCAAGCACATGCTTGGGGCGGTACCTGGTAAGGGGCGGCAGGGGGAGCGCGGCGCGGCATTCCGCGGGGGGGGCGCTCCGGCGGCACGGCGCTGGGGGGGGCAGGCTCTGGTTGCGCGGGCTCGGCGAGGGGGCGGTGTGGGCGCGGCGCTGGAGGGGGGTTCCGGCGGCGCTCGGCGGGGGGGGCAGCGTGGGGCTCGGCGCTCGGGGGGGTTCCGGCGCGCAGCGCTCGGTGGGGGTGTGGCGCGGGCGCGGCGCTGGAGGGGGGTTCCGGCGGCTCTCGGCAAGGGGTGGGGGCGGGCTCCGGCAGCGCGGCGCTGGGGGGGGGGGGGCGGCGCAGGGCTCGGCGCTCAGGGGGGGGGTTCCGGCGGCGCTTGGTGCAGGGGGGGGGCGGGCTCCAGCGCTCGGCGGAAGGGCTTGGGGGCGGCGCTTTTTTTTGCTGCTTTGGGCCGGCCCTGGCAGGACTGAATCCAGAGTTCCATGGCAAAACACCCCAGCTTTATAGTTGTAAATGCCCATTTGAGTCCATGCATTTTGCAATGTCATACTGCAATCATTAGTCCTTAAGTGGTGTTATCATTTGATGGTTATTGTCAGGCTTCCCATCGTTATCTCCTACTTCTTGTCTCGCCTTTCGGGATGCCTGCCTCACCTCCGAGGTCGTCAATGCTGCTAACATATTTAGCATCGGATACAATGGATGTTTTCTGATTGTCTCCTGGTTTTTCCAAGTCTCTCACTTTTTCTTGACCACCTGGACATTTGTGATGGCTTTCACACCTTATCTTTTCCTGATGCATGCATTCCTCATTCACACAAACAATCTCTTATAGAAACCTTCAAAGGTATACAGACAGAATTTTATATTCAGCAGAATGCATTGTAAATCAAGCCTTGCTAAATCTTATAACTAAAAAACTATTCACATTGGGGCTTCAGGCCCTCAACATTCCTCTAATCTCCTTAACATAGACACAATACAAGATCCTGTCTCTTACTTACTAAAACCTTAAAACAAGAAATGCATATTTAACTAGAGTGCCTAATTTGTAATACATATAGGAAACCATAGTAAACATTATAACTTATCCTAAAACAAAAGGGTGACCATAATCAGTCATAGGTATTGTTCTGGTCTGTCATTCCTTTCTGCTATTCAAAAAGGGTGGCTGGCAGGATGTTGGGCTTCAAGTGCATGAATATGTTTTTTGTGTCCATCATTTTGTGTCTTTTGTCACACACAGAGTCCCACACTTGGGCTATGGCAAGTTGAGAGGTGCATTTCTCAAAAATCTGCCATACAAATGCATTCAACTATTACGGTGATGAACATAGTATAAGAACCTGTGTAGAATAAAATATGATCACCATGAACACAGATGAGAAAACAGCCACTTTAAAAAACCATCACATTACTGTAGAAATAAATACATCTTTCATTAAATGGATTCACTGAAAACATTCAGTGTGATATATGCTGTAGTAGAATCCAAAGACAAAGAGCAGGCACTATGAAGTTTAAAATTCAGCCACCACCAAAAGAAAACCCCTGATTTAATAGGAGCTGGAGTTAAGGGGATTCCCTTACAATACAGTTTAGTTGCAGCAGTAGAGATAGCTGATGAAATTTTCTACATTTTACAAAAGCTTCACCAGTTTCGCTAGTTTTTTTAATTTCCAAAAAGAAACTTATGTAAATAAAAGCTTACACTGATGTATTCTTGCCGTATTAACTTTTTAGTGCTACTCTGCTTTATGAATATACAAGATAGGGAAATAATAATAATATGCAATGTGATTGATTTGATAATTATTGCAGAAATAAAGAAAAGGCTTGGTATATTTTTCCTCTGTCTTTACAAAGTGTAATAATTCCTCAAACCCTCTTCCTCCGACAATCAGTGAATTTATTTTACAATGAGAAGCTGTTATACCATAACTTTATTCTTGGGGGAATTCTGCGCCACTGCACAATGCAGAATTTTGCAGAAATTAATGTTGTTCATGCAGAATTTCTTTTCCCCCCACAGAAATTGGCTGCAGAGATGTTGGCCACCACTAGGGTCCGCTGGACCTGGCAGAGCCCAACTCACAAGCAGAATATAAGGCCAGGGAGAGGGGGAGGGAACTGCAGGGTTCCCAGCAGCTGCAGTTCTCAGTATGTCCTGAAGGAAGGAGATGGCAGTGGGCAGGAAACTCCGTGCAAGCCGAGGACCCAACATCATGCTGTTTCTCCCTCTGGATCCCCGGGCTCTAGGGGAGAGTGTCTGGACCAGGGAGGGCCAATGGCTGGGCTCTTGGGGGGAGATGGTGTGAGTGTCTGACCCCCACAGCTAGGCTCTGGGTGGGAGGGGGCAGAGAAACAGGAACTGGGCTGTCGTAGGGGTTTCTTTAACTCTCTACTCCTGGGGGAATTTTTGTGTGTGTCTGTATTGTTACAGACATACTTGCTGACAGATATTTTGAAATAAATTACCAATATAATTGAAAACGGCGTGATTATATAGTGTTATTTTGACAAATAAAATTTGCAGAGTTTTAAAATACTGTGCACAGCATTTTTATTTTTTTGGCGCAGAATGCCCGCAGGAGGACATAATGTTCTCTAGTCACTAGGTGCTAGACCAAGGGATGTTTCTAAGGTAATTTTCTTCAACACTCATCAGGCAATACTGTGTTCACAGATCAACTGCTACACTCTGCAAAGTCAGTGCCAGAAACTTATATAAATATGCTAAAGAGATCCAGCAGCTAGAGGGCAGTCTAACTCCCAAATCCATCAACACACTGTGTTTAGCTGCAGATGCTATGCTGAACCTAAGAGAGCAAACGAATCTATATACCACATTCAGTACCAGAAGCAGGATCCTCCATTTAAAGCCTTCCTGATAAATGATTTTCTGGTTCAAAAAGGAATTCCCCATTATTGTAAACTGGAAGCTTTACTCAAAGAACCTACGTGTTTCAAACTTGCAAGATTGCCAATTTTCTTGAGAGAGAGAGAGAGAGAGAGAGAGAGTTGGGAAATATGAGGGAGGGAAGTCAAGACTTTGAATCCAAAAAGAGGGGTGTGTTGCAGAGAAGAGGAAAGAAGACAGAGAGATATAAAAATCAGATGCATATTTGGACTTTGGGACAAGGACACTTCCACAGCAAATATAGCAACTGATCAAGTAAAGATTTTGACAACACAATATTTTCTAATGAAAGTGTGATAATCGTAGTCTTAACTCAGCCTTCAAAAGGACAAACTCATCAGGCTGTTGCCTAGCTGGAATACAACATACTGTACAAGGATATATCTAGACAAGAAAAAAAAATGGTGCTCGTTAGCCTAAGAGTTTAACCAACTGTGACGTTGTGCAGTCTATATGGTTTTATAAAAACTTGATAATTCAATATAATGTAACTGAGATAGTTTTAGAGAAAATACGGTAATAAGTGAATGTAACGTAACTGGGATATGCTTCATGCAAAAGGTCTCTTGTAAGGTATCATTACAAAGCTTATAATCTACTGAGTATGATCATCTGATTTGTATAAATGTACCACTCTTGTATCTAAAACTAGAAATATAAAATGTAACTCTGAGGGCCTATTGTAATTGTGTAAAGTGTGGACCATTAATGATGGTTTGGAATCTTGATGACTCCCATTGTCTGCAGATGGCTGTATTTACCTGTGAGTTTTCCTGTATATGTGTGTGCTGGCAAGTGAGTAATGAAGTCTTGCAGTGACATGTGATCATGTCACCTGAACTGGAATCCATCTTTAACCTGGTGCTTTTCCAGTGAGGGGGGGTGGAAACCCAGAGAGACAAAGAGTTCCCGCCTTATGCAAAAGATATATAAAGGGGGGAAGACAACAGAGAGGGAGGAGCCATCATGAAGAATCCCCTAGCTATCACCTGAGCTGCAACAAGAGCTGTACCAGGGGAAAGAATTGTGCCCAGGCCTGGAAGGTGTCCAGTCTGAGAAAAACTTACTGAAACATCTCTGAGGGTGAGATTATCTGTATTTAGTTTGATTAGACATAGATTTGCGCATTTTATTTTATTTTGCTTGGTGACTTACTTTGTCCTGTCTGTTACTACTTTGAACCACTTAAATCCTACTGTCTGTATTTAATAAAATCACTTTCTATTTAGCAATTCACTCAGAGTATGTATTAATACCTGGGGGAGCAAACAACTGTGCATATCTCTCTATCAGTGTTATAGAGGGCGAACAATTTATGAGTTTACTCTGCATAAGCTTTATGCAGGGTAAAATGGATTTATTTGGGTTTAGACCCCATTGGGAGTTGGGCATCTGAGTGCTAAAGACAAGCACACTACTGTGAGCTGTTTTCAGGTAAACTTGCAGCTTTGGGACAAGTGATTCACACCCTGGGTCTGGGTTGGAGCCAGACGGGAGTGTCTGGCTCAGCAAGACAGGGTGCTGGAGTCCTGAGCTGGCAGGGAAAACAGGAGCAGGGGTAGTCTTTGCACATCGGGTGGCAGCTCCCAAGGGAGTTTCTGTGATCCAACCCGTCACACCAACCTCAATCTTTTTCCTGGTCTATACTCAGGGCAATACCTTGTACCTCAATTTAGCTGGTCAAGTTAGACCCTAATGAGGCGCTACGCTTCAACACCACTAGCTTAGCATGTGCTAAGGTTTACATTGCTTATCTATACTCGAGTTTTAGAATGTATTCATTAGAAGTTGTTAGTTAACAACATATAAGACAAGGTTGCAGGGAGTCCTCTGAGGGCTGATGACGACCAAACCATTTCACTTCACCATCAATCTCAAAGACTCAGTATGGTGGGAGTTTCATATAGCTTTGTCCAAAGCATTCAGCTAAAGGGATCTTCAGAGGGTGATGAGAGGCACATCCTCTACCTTGCCTTCTGGGGAAGAGTGCACTACTTTTACAGTGCTTGCAGCCTTTGCTGGCTGTGGACCTAGACTGCACTTCCACTAGTTAACTCTGGCAACTTGGGTTTGAGTCTCAGAGAGCATCAGTATTCTCCATTGTGCCATACAACTCCCATAACTCATTCAGCTCCCTTGTGATGAGGGAGGTGTTGCACCTGTATGGTATAATGCATGCATTTGGTGGAGAATGTTGATGTGTCATGACCCACACCTGGTTGACAAGATAGAGTATTGAAAGTGCAATGTCCTAATATTCAATGTGGTGCTCATACAGAACCTTATTATATCCAATCTTTTGTTCTAAGTGGAGGGGGGGGAAGGTTAAAGAATGAGAGCGTACATGTTACATGGCCTAAAGTGGATATTACCGACTATTAACTGGTCAGAGAGGTGTCTGATTTAGCTGATGTGAGCAGTAGTTTTTAATGAGGTAACTTAGTGACAGTGTCCTGGGTTATTAAAAATACATATATTTCTATTGAACATTTATTAAACTTGTCAGCTATTTCAGAATTGAAGATATGTCAGAAAAGAGATTTAAGAAATATCTTATTGATCCTAGATTTACTGCTTTAAACATGCTTAAAAGAGTCAAGAAACTGTCCTTCTACACTGTGTTTATACAGCATCTGGTACATTGAGTCCCTTATTCGGATCAGGAACTTTAGACCATTGTGATACAAAACCATACACAACCAACAGCTAGGGATTTTAGGGCAAATATCTTCCCAAAGTTTAAGTAATAGTTTTGCTAGTGTTATTGCCACACCATTGTCAAAATGTGGATTTAAGTCACATGGTTTACTCAGAATTAAAAACAAAATAAAATACAGCAAATTAAATCCAGCATTAAGAAAAGCCATGAATAAATAGACATTTGACCTAACTCAGGGGTTTGTTCCCTGATATTCCTGGGGGACAGGCTTGGTGATGCATTGTGTGTAATAAGAATATATAGCAATGCCAGTGTGTTTTGACTTCAGCGTGAAGAGATGCTAATAGGACGAATACACGGTTTTATTAATATTAATGGCAGTCTGCAGGCAGTATTAATTAAGGAAAAGATAAATATGCCTCTTTTAGTTATTGAACAAAAACAAGACCAGCTCGTATCTGCTGTTTACATAATTTCTTCATCTCCCCTTTCCTTCGTCTGTAGATTATAGGTCCTTTATAAAGGGAAGCAGCACAAAGATCACCATCCACCTTTGACCACACCCCTTCCACAAGCTGATGTTGCAACAGCATATTTCCAATCAAATTATTTATGAAAGTTAGCAACACTCATCATCATTTGTGCCTAATTCCTTCCTATGCCCAATTGTGGGAATAATGTTCTTGAAATTTTTTCACGGCAAGGACTTGCTTCTTTACTTTTATTGTTTTAAAGAGCCGAGAGAAGCTGACCCATCTGCTTGGGAAGTTGTGTTGTCTCCAGAATCTTTCTACTCCTTGTTTTACTCCCTTCACAACACTGGATGAGCGTTACTTTGAAGTCTAACTGCATGATTTCATGCTGAGCCTCATCTCTCAAGCACTGGCGTCCTCAACTCCGACTGAGTTTTTAATGGGAGTTGAAAGACCTCAGCATCACAGGGCTGCCAAGGATATTGGGGGGGAAGAAGGGACAATTGTACCAAGGTCCTGAGCTAAGAGGGCCCTTAAAACATCCGTAACGTCTGCATAAATAAAGTAAAATGGGAGGGAATAGGACCCCAGCAAACACGTTGTACCGAGACCCCAAATTTCTTTCCACAGGCCTGCATCTCATAACATAGAGTCCATTGAAAGAAAACTCCCACTTCTTACTATGTGTGCTCATAGGCAGATTGTTTAAGATAATTCCCAATTCACAAACTAATCAATGATTTTAAATCCCTCAGCATTGTGCCTCTCCCCGTTCTTATCACCTTCAGTATACTGTAATATTAATTTTTAAGCTGCGTAGTACAGAGAGGGCCAGTCTGGGCGGTGATATGGCAAGTTACAAGGCTGAGTGCCTTCAATTCCCACCAATTTTAATGGAAGTTGAGGGTGCTCAGCACCTTGCAGGACCAGGCCTTCCATGAAAACTTTCCCATTAAACTAAAGCTTTTACAAATTCTACCGTAATCAGTGTAGGGTGACCAGCTAGTTAGATTAGGATGCAGTCACCAGGGTCACTCCACTCACCTTCCATCAACCATTAGTGCCAGTGAAAGACGGCAATTTAATAGTGAGGGGTGAATTAATCTCAAAAAAGGTCCAGTTCACATTTAAATAAGGCCTCAATACTTCTGCTGCTTGCCAGAAGGCTGTCTGAACTACTTGACTTTCTAAAACTAGGCTGAAGATTTTGATCTGCAGCTTCAGGATATAGGCTATCAAAGGAAGTACAGAAGTCAAGAGAGACAAAAAAAACATATTATGTTACCTACTTCCCACCCTTGGGATCTTTCCATTGACTTCAGTGGGCTATGGATCAGACCTATGGCAATTAAGGGAATCTGGTTAGGTCACTTGTGAAAAATTCAGGTCACACTCAAAATCATGCCGATAAGCTCTTTATACCATGGCATGTCACAACATCAAGTATTTTGCACAAGAGGCATATTACTGAAAAGCTGTTTCAAACGAGAACGTTTTTAAGCAATTTATTGGGACTGTTTTTCATATATATTCCTCTGTAAAGTCAGGTGCTTTAATTACTTTGTCATGAATTGTGCAGAGTTTAAAGGGAACCTTTAAAACCTCTAAAATAACTTTTCTACACCTAGAAATGCCACAGTTTTAAAGTCCAGTATTTCAGGGTATTCTAGAGTCAGAAATAAGTAATGGGCAATAATAAGTTGGGAAACTCCCCTTTCGAGTGGAAATTTTTTTTTTTAATCCATTTTTAACTCAGTAGGGCCATGAAAAAACAGATTCTAACGCGGTTCCATTTTAATTCATAATACAGATGCAAATTGCCCACCTTGGGCTTTGGCCAGTGGTAATTTTGGGGAATAAATTTTGATGTGGACACAAGTGTATCTGTTGTTCCAGGGTGGTGTATTGTCCGTTAACAAAATTTTTACATAGAGTTATGCTTTATTTTTCCCTTGTACCCTTAAGCAGTCACCTTGCCCACAATTGAACAAGAACTGCATGAAATAGTACACGAGAGTTAAAAAATACTAAAAAGTAATTGAACAAGCACTTTCATGCTTTGACGATTTTTAAGCAGGAAAGTTATAAACTGTGCAATGTAAACAACCATCCCATTAAAAATTTCTACAGCCTTTTAAAACATTGTTATATAGCTTAAAGGCACCTCAGCATTGAACAATCCAAAACTATCCATTATGGACTCAGGAATAGACAGTTTTATGAAGAGACACAAGGCAGGTGAGATAATATCTTTTATTGGACCAACTTATGTGGGTGAAAGAGCTCTGTGGAAGCTCGAAAGCTTGTCTCTTTCATCCACAGAAGTTGGTCCAATAAAAATTATCCCCTCACCCACCTTGTCTCTCTAATATCCTTGTACCAACACAGCTACAACAACTCTGCAAACAATTTTATGAAGAAATTTTGAAGAAATATATGGTTTTGAGTAGAAATATTTCTTGTTTTGATAAAAAGTTTTTTTAAAATACAATACATTTTATATCCAAATGTAAAAGAGCTGAATTTATGCATCACCTTTGACAATTAATATTTAATTTAAAAAAATTCAAACCAGCACGCAATCTCCTAATTCTATAGCAAAAAAGAAAGGGGATAATAAAAAGATATGCCAAGGCACTCACAATAAAACTTATTTCCCTCTGGGATATTGCTAAGATTGAACAGTAATTAGTTTAATTGTAAACTGTTATTCAGGTAACACTGGATTTAAAAAATAATTTAGCAGATTTAAGACTATATTAGTTCACAAAAACACTTATGTCATGTCAGTTAAGGTTGCTATATACATATATACCAAATACAAAATCTAGAAATGCTAGGAAACGAAAAGTTAAGGCTACCAACAGTATACACCTAATACTCCCACACCCAGAATCATATACTTTACTAACACAACTATCATATACCACAGAGAACATACCACAACCTTCCCCCTATTCCACCTACCTCCACGATAAGCACAGCAAACACCACCCCATTGTGCTATCCTTCTTTACAGTTCCGTATTCTTACACACACACACACACACACACACACACACCATGTGCAGGGAAGGCAGTGCTTTAAAATGATTCACATTATCCCATTAGTGATTGATAAATAAGACTTTAAAACACTCCCTTTGTACAATGGCAAATCAATTAATTCCAATTTAAACAAATATATCTGCATAACCAACCGCCCATATTGGGACAAGAGTGTTTTGGCACACAGAAACTGCATATTAAACTCATACAATTTTATAGGAAAGTGGCTATGTCAACCATAATTAGGTAAATCTATCTCCTTTTGGGGGGGGGCAGGACAGAGTGTTGAGGGACACAGGAGGCAGTCTCTCTTATGACCCCCTGTGACCTGCCTCCAGGCTACACTTAGTCTATCAAGTAGCTAACCATATCGGTTAAGGTGTGATGCTGGCAGACCAGGTGCCAGCTCATGCCCTAGGCCTCACTGAACACTGACAAATGCATAGCTGGAAACTAGTCTGGCTTACCTGTGTGTTCGTATTGTTAAAAGAGATATACATTTGATAAGAATGTGTTCAGTATTTAGACTTGATGAAATGCTTATAGGATGCTGCATATATTGATCTCAGTTATAACATCTGTAGCCCATGTGTAGCGGGGTGGTTACCCCGCTCCTGCAGAGGGGTTTAAAACAGCCCTGGCAGGGGGCTGGGGCAAAGGGAAAAGTTACTGGGCTGATTGGGGAAGTAGCCACAGCTGGGCCACGCCCCAATCAGGCCTCAGCTGGCCCTATATAAGAGGCTGGGAGCCAGGAGCTTACAAGAGTCTCTCTCTGAGTGCAGAGAGAGAAGGGCCTGGCTGCAGCAAGCTAGAGATAGCATACCTGAATGGAGCAGGGCTAGGGACAGGCTGAGGAGCTGGGGAGCTCCAGCCTGGATAGCCCCAGGCTGCGGCCTAGCGGAAGGCCAAGGGGTACTGGGGGTTGCAGAGGGCAGCCCAGGGCTAGGCCAAGGCAGCAGGTCCAAACCGTCCTTGCCAGTATTGAGTGGCCTATACTGCAGTCTGCCCCAGGGAGCAGGGGCTAGTTGGTGACTGGCAGTGGCCTAGTGCTGAGGCAAGGTGGGGACAGTGGGTGGGGGTTCCCTGGGAGGGGAGACCTAGCATGTGTGGGTATTGCTAGGGGGCAGCACCAGAGCAAGAGGCACCGGGGTCCTGGGGGCCAGTACAGAAGAGGACAAGGCAGATCACCAGCCTGCAGAGGGTGCTCCAGAGGCTGGTGAGCTAATTCCCTGGATGACCAGCAGGAGGTGCTGCAGGGGTGAGTATGGACCTCTTACACCATGGTATAGAATTATGAGTGTTTGCATTTTAAACCTCTAATTGTGTAACTCAAAGAGGAAAGGTATGCACTAATTAATGTAAAGTGCTCATCCTACACATAATAAAGCCCATTGAAACTAAACGAGCCATTGTGAAACATCAAAGGACAAAGACTTTATTGACTGCCCACACACACAGGAAGAGACAGGTGCCGACACTTGTTCCATCAGTTTGAACTCTGGGGGAAGGGAATACCAATTCCTGACCAGAAGGAACTGTATCACTCTGCTGCATGGAATTTAGGGAGGGCAAGATTTCTAAGCTTAAGCAGGGGATCCCTAAGCTGCTTAGCTTGAATTAGCTCTAAAGGACATACGGAGTTCACATATTACAACAGCTTCCATCACCTTTTTCAACCTAAGACTAACTTGTCTGTGTACGTTTACCTGCTTTAACCTGGTAAATAACGCTCATTTCTCTTTCTTAGAAAATCTTTCATTAGTTTATTACAGGACTGGATACAGGCATTGTCTTTGTTGAGCGATCTAAGGTACAACTGGCCTAGGGTAAGGGTAGGTCTACACTTACCTCCGGGTCCGGCGGTAAGCAATTGATCTTCTGGGATCGATCCCGGAAGTTCTTGCTGTCGACGCCGGTACTCCTCTCGCCGAGCTGGAGTACCGGCGTCGACGGGGGAGCCTGCCTGCCACGTCTGGACCCATGGTAAGTTCGAACTAAGGTACTTCAAATTCAGCTACGTTAATAACGTAGCTGAATTTGCGTACCTTAGTTCGAAGTGGGGGGTTAGTGTGGACCAGGCCTAAGTGTTTGGTCCTTTGGGACTGGAAGTAACCTGAACGTTGTTGCTATTTCTGGTGAAAGGGACCATCTATCAGAAAGGTAACCTTGCCTAGGTAGCAAGATAGTCCCCTTGGTACTCTGGTCTATCTGTGACTCCATGTTAAGGCTGGTGTAGTGCTTGAGGAGTTCATACTTGACACTTGGTTGGTGAAATCCAAGCCTAGAACACAACCAGTTTTGGATTTGTGCCCTATTTCTGAGCAGACTGCCTGAGGTTGGAACTCACAATCATGAGCCATTTTAGACAGCCTGACATAAGGAAATGTGGCCCTTGAAAATTTTAACAATAACAAGGCAAATACTGTTGCAGTTCTAGAGCTACAAACTTCTAGGCATGCGTCCTTGCTCCTTTAAGACTGTCTTCAAAGATTTCTTCTATTTATAGTTAAGTAGAGCAGACCATTCTCACGGAGTTAGCCGCACTAACTCCCTACTCCCTGTTCTCCTGCAGAAGTTTTGCTTTTTTCCCTCATACAGGGCTTGAGGTCACCTTAACAACTCTTCCCTTTTGATTACAAGTTTCCCTGCTTAGCTACTGTACTTCCATTTATAACTACTGCTGAAGGATGAGGTTGATACTGGGCCTCAGTGCTAAGTGACACGTAGGGGAAGGAAGAAGTGAAAGACCAAAAATTATTTAGACTGCTAATGAATTTGAAAAGGGTGATAAGGCTTAAATGCAAGTCTGAATGGTTCCATCTGTTCATCTTTTTCACTCTGTTCATTAGTCTTTAAAATGTAGGGATGGAAACTGTCAATGTATTTGAACAGCTCCTACACAATGGAAACTTGATCGTGATTGGAGTCTCTAGATTGCAATATCCCCAATAAATAAAGATAAGTTTGTATCACAAATTGCCCTGTTGTAATATTTTTTTTTATATCTCAGAATGTGGGAATGGCTGAGTTGACCATTCAGCTGTACAGCCATGCTATATGTGGTCTTTATGTATGTGTGTAGGTCATATCATGAAGGTCTGATCCTGCAACCTAATCCTGTGCAAGTAGTCATTGACTTCAATTAAACTACTCTCATGAGTAAGGGTTGAAGGATTAATGCCTTTGTTTTCCTGGAAATCTTTCCTTGGAGTTAGTGCTAGGGGTAACAGCTTTCAGTTTTAGCCAGGATTTTAGCCACACAAGCAGAAGCTGCTTATGGGATGTGCTGAGTCAGTAGAAACGCAGCCACACACCCTTGTGTGTCACTCCTTTTTGCAGCTGCACAACTACTTCCACCCCCTCTATTTAAGAGCTGCAAAAATGATCAGTGATTGCAGGTACCTCGAACTGTTCCAAGTTTCCTCCCGGTAGACTTTCCATCACTGCCACTGAATCAAGCCCCTGGGGCTTTAAAATCTAATTTTGATCTTTTGTTTTTAATTTCTTCTCTACTCTGTATCAGTCTTGGATTATTCCTACTTAAAGGTCAACAGTCAAAGCACAAGACACAGAAGGCTTATTGGAGTTGTTACAGATAAATTATTCCCCTCCCACCCACACCCAGTAGAAACTAGTTTGGTTTTTTTTCTTGATTAAAAGTTATCTGAAAAGGAAAAATTGGTAAGACTTTTTTTTCTTTGTTAGAATTTTCGGACTCTACTGCAAGCTTTCAGAGAAGCAATAATCACAGATGGGTCTCTCACTCTCTAAAGCAAATTAATGTCAATATAAGTGTAAGTGAGTCAGACCCATGAGTCTATAAGCATTAAGTTTCACATTAACTGACAAAGAGCTTTTTAGAATGTACTGTTATGTTCTGGCTCTGTGAATGAAGCTGCTGAAGGAATATTATACAGAACACTGTCTTGGGATATGTTTGAATTCATTATTTTCCAATCTCATAACTAAATTAAAATGAAGCAAAAAATCCAAAGGAATTCAATAAGTCACACTTCTCTCCTTCAAACTTCTAAAATAAGAGGCATGAAAGTAAAGTAAAGACCAGGCAAACTTAATGGTCCAATCTTTAAGATATCCAGTGGGCCAAATATAGCCATTGAAGTCAATGAAGTTTCATCAGAGATCAACTGGATCCACTGTTTCTTCTCAAGGAACCCACATCAGAATGAGGTGGAAATCTTAGACAAGAACATTCCAGATTTGCTACCTTGACCAGCAAGATAGTCTCATTAAAGCAAAAAAACATCTTGTTGCGGAGGTATGTTGCCAGGGCTAAAATAATTTACAGGTACAAAATCTTAGTTAAAGAGCATTCAGTTACAGAGATCACTCTTAAAAACATGTCAGTTGCCCCAGATAATGTCTTATATAGCTAAATATCTATAAAATATTTGCAGTATTCTAGGTATTTTCTTTCAAGTAAAGGGATGTTTAGGTAATATTGCAAATACTGATGTACAGAAGCTGTACTTATCTATCTTACTTAAAATTGATAACTTTGTATGGGGTTAACTCTACAGAGACTAACATTATTTGCAGATGTTTTAAAACTTGGGTCAAAACTAAGTTCTTCCTTTACCTTTTCTTAAGATAGTTATCTGGTGGGAAAAGCCTCTGAATTTTAAAGATATTTTGTTTTAGTTTCACCATCCAATAGCAAAGAATTTTTTAAAAGGACAAATATTCCCAGTACTGATATTTCATTAGTTATTACCAAAATTGTGCATCTTCCTGAAGATACCATCAGTGATGTTAGTGCTCAAAGAAATAAGCCTTATTAATTTTAGTTCAGTCATAACAGAAAAAAGGTAGCATTTTACATCTGCTTTACATGGTGTCAGCACACTAGATTGTGTACTTTATCATTTATATTACAGTAGCCTCTAGAGGTTCCAATCATGATTGGAGGACCATTGTGCTAGGTGCTGTACAAACAGATAGGAAAATAGTCCCTGCCCTGATGAGTTTACGTACTAAAGAAACAAGAGAGACGAAGGCTGGGAGGAAAAACAAAGAGGTGAAGACACTTTCGTAAGGACACAGAGCATCAGGGCAAAGCTGGGAATTAAAATCCATGTGAAATCCTAGCCTCATTGACCAGGTCTCTTGACTCCCAGTTCAGTGCCCTACAGCATGCTTTTTCTCACTATAACAAGGGGCCAAAAGATTGTACAGCAGCTTCTCTGTAAATCAATATTCCAAGAAATGAGAACCAGCCAACGTGGCTTCATGGAATGCAGCTCCAAGAGCTGAAGTAAAAAGAAGCTTGTTGGTTCTTTCTAGGTATCTATACCACCCTCTAAAGTGACAAGGTGAGTGAGGTAAAAATTTTGTACAGGCTCAACTTCTCTTCAGTATCCTGGTACCAACATGGCTACCTCAACACTGCATACATACCCTCAAATGCGGAATTTGAGCACCTGTGAAAATGGAAGAGAGGGAACTTAACTAAACAAAACTGTAAAGTCATAATGTTAGCTAAATGCACCATGAGGAATAAGAAGGAAAGTATATTGTGGGGAGAGGGAGCAGAACTAATGAAGTACTGGTAGGAACAGAATAAAATTAATAAAGACACAAAAAATGGCCAATAAGTTGGCTCTATTTTAATAAGTTTGAACAACTAGTTAAACAGGAAGACAATGTGAAAACAACTGCTTAACAAAGAGCAGAGAAGGGAATACTTGGAAAATATGAACATACATAAATTAGCCAGTCCAGACAATACAGTAAATCTCTGAGGATATTAAGGAATTGGCTACTAAAGAGGCTAAAGTAGTAGGGAAAATCTATAAGGTGCTGATCCTGTAAGGTCCCTCAATCAATACTGACTTCTGTAGGGGATGGGAGCTCTCAATGCCTCACAGGATCAGCTCTTAACATTTAAGGTGATAAGAACTGGGGGCGAGGGGAAGCAAACTATTAAGTAGCAACATACAGTGCTCTTAAAGTGCACATATTTGAACTAAAATTACTTTCAATTATATACTGTCCTACAGGCTTTGTTCTTCCTCCTCTTGTTAACCCCATTCATCATGTCATGCCTAAATTAGGACCTGACCTTGCATACACTTAAGCAACTGGACAGCTTTACTCACATGAGTAAAGCCACACACACAAATGTTTGCAAGGTCAGGACTTTAGATGGTAAGATCTTTGGGATAGAGTCTGTCTTTCTATGGAGCTGAAAGTGCCCTCCCCCCACCCTGCATATACCTTCTAGCACACTTTTTTTGCTACAAAAATATAACAAAAGAATGATAATTGTGTAATATACACTAGCATGATATTTGTAAAAACAATTCAGCATCACTCGCATGGATACTTTGAAATTTACCATCATGAGCCTCACATGAAAAGTGCTGAAAAGTAGTTAGCATACAGCATCAAAGATCTGTTTAGCTACCTTAAAAAACACAATGAACTGGTTACAGCTTGACTCATGCTATCTCAGCATAAAAGTCACAAAAGCATAGGAGCATGCTTTATACAAACTATGCTCTCTCCAGTTCATTACATATTTTATTTGAGTGCACTAATAAAAGCTTAAAGAAAAATGATGTATGAATTATCTTGCATAATTATTCATTGACCCCCTAGTTATAATAGAGTATTGTATGGTTCACCAAAACATACTGGACTATTGGCTTCAACCATCTGGATAATCAATCACTTTGGTTAATTTTTTATATAAATTTGTTACAGAAAACAGAAAATAAAATAATTACAAACCAGATAAAAGCCCAATTTGTGCTCACCCAACTCCAGGTGAGTGTGTACAAGACAAGACTGAGTAAAACTGTACCTTTAAAAATCTGACTGAATAGTTTTGCCTTTAGACTATGGTTATAAAAATGGGTGGAATTTTCAAAAGTGCTCAGAGCTGGCCAAATTCTTCCCCCAGTGAAGTCAACAGGAGTTTTACCATTCACATCAATGAGAGCAGATGTAGCCTAGTGCTTAGCTCATATGAAAATTCCATCAAACATGTTTAGTAGCCCTTCAGCCCACAGAGGAAACTGTGGAGAATTCACTATATGATATCTATTCTGACTAACTTCTATGCTGTGGCTGAATCAGTTCACCACCATGATACCGACTGACTTCAAAAGCCCAATAAAAAAGTCTCCACTTCAGAACTGAGAGAGAGACTGAGGTTTGCGCTGATTCTTATTTGCTATCTCCTTCTTTCTTTGAATTTGTCAGGAAAGAATAGTAATGCAAGGTATCAATTCACAAAATATAATGGAAGAACAACATTAAAAGGACAGTTAATGATGGCTTCATTTTGGCATTGCTTTTTTACCCTTTACACAGGCAAAACTTTCTAGGACAATCGGTTGAAAATTATTGTAATATGTTAAAGGGTATATTTTCAGCAGGGGTTAATTAACTACAGAATTTTTGCTTGAAATTCAAATTCAGGCAAAGATTTAAGTTTGAGTCCCTATCTACCTGAGCATGGGTATAAATCAAGTAGCCATGGGCTCAACTCCTAAGATTTAGGCCCAACAATTTATTTTGTGGGCAAAAAACATGGGTGTAAATTTTGCAAGTGCCAGCAAATAAGAAAGCTGTTTCTCTTGCTGGATGAAATATACTCCAAAGTCTTAATTTGGAACATAAACATTGTATTTCTGAGCTGGAATATAACACAGCCAGTTCTGAGTGCTCACGAGCATTCAGAGCTCAGCTGCATGGTCCATATATGGTGGATTAGCTCATTCCTTTCAAATGGCCAGCAGCTGATAAGAATGTACCTTCAGTCTAATTACCTTTATACTCCAGCCAATGTGAGCACAAGAACCTTTCGTTTTTTAATATTTTGACCCAAATGGTGCCTCTAGGCTGTATAGCAGCTATCAATAGTCTCCTGCCTTAACATACTTCAGAAGTGACTTTGATAATGAAAATCAATGTAAGCTAAAGGCAGGATAGCTTCTATAAAACTATCGTAAGTAAGGTTTCCCATCCTCCTACTCCAGCTATGATGTTTTCCCCTCAGTGACTCATGAACTTCATTGAAATTTCACATTGCTAACTTTCCACCCATAAAAAACCCACTCATTGAATCAATGTGTGTTTGGCCTTGAGGACACATTGAAAAACTACAGGCTTGTTTTTCAGAGAAATTTTAAGTGATTTGTAAAGGTCAATATAGACAAAGTTGTTTAAGGGAAGCTAGTGCTGCCGTGCTGGAGACATCAAGAGAGACATCAACAGAAAAACAATCAATCAAGCACGAATGGAAACAGATATTCTGTCAGATGCATGCATTATGGCCCCAATTCAGGCAGGTACTTAAGCACATGCTTAACTTTCAGGTAGGCATGTGCTAAAATGCCTTCCTGAATCTAATACACGTATTAACTGAACCCAAAGACAATATGACAAACATATTTGGAGTTTGTCCTAAAACAGTAAACTTTAATCATCTGAAATAAGGCAGATTCTCTTTGAGAGCAGCAGCACAAAAAGGAGAGAATAAGAAAGTAAGGTGGTACAATCTAAATGTACAAAAGCAGAGTGAGGCCTGTTACTGCAGAACACTTATGAAATGGATTTTTGTATCTCTTCTCCACAATATAAAAAAAGGAGCAGATACAAGTTAGGAGAGCAATTGTTAGATGTCAAATGTGTATAGTACATGGAGGGAAGCACACGTTACAAAATAATATTTGTTCTTTTTTATGATGTTGCTTCTGTTAGTGCATAGTAAATCAACAACGAAGGACTACGTTGCAACAGTCACAAATTCTCAGCCAGAAACAACTCATGCCAGCAAAAAGACAGAGGTGTAGCTCAGGGGTGTCAAACTTACCCAGCAGAGAAGTAAATTCCATTTTTAATTATGCCATATTTCCTTTTGGCATTTTAACCCGGCTATCCTGGCTCTTTTATACTTTTAAAATAAGTTTTTTCTATTTTCTACTTTTTGGTTTGTTTTTTAACTCTTGTCTATTTTTCTGTTTGCTTTGTTGGTAGTGGGGGGGGTTATTGGGTTTTGTGTTTAACCGTTTTCTCCCAAACACCAGGCCTTTGTCTCAGTATTTTCCCAGCACCTCTCTCTCCACTGTAATTTCTTCTCCTTTCCAGCGCTCTTAATCTTCTCTTCTATGCACTGTACCAGGCCACTGAAGGTTGTTCATATGGTGCCAGGAGATGAATAGCAGACTAGTCAATAGCAAGACAAAGTCTGAGAAATGTTCACTCAAAAATTATGAACCATTTCCCCCCCACCAAAATACAATGATTTTGTCTGGAAAAATGATCAGAACTGCAAATTTTGAACCTTTTTGACCAGTTCTAGTGAATAACATCCTGCAGCTGTAAAAGTGTGCTGCTCAGTCCCTTCAGTACTCCTGCTCCCAGGAAACTGATGGGACTGGATGCACATAACTGATGCCAGAATTTGTCCAAAAATATTTGGGCTGACACAGCATCATCACAGATAATTGGTCCCAGGCCATTTATGTCTGACTTCATAATATTTGAAGCCCAGGGTTATGGTTAATTTTTGCTAACGAGAAACAGTGAGCAAGGAACAATTATATGCCAAACTATCCCTCAGGAGACATCCAGTAACAAGGAATGTTTATGATTACAGTTGGTCTCCAGCCCTCTCTCTTGGTGAGAAGGCCTGTGAGTTAAAGCAGAAACAAACACATGGTCTTTAATTAACCTCCTTTCAACTAACACTTGACTTTTTCCAGGAGATACAGTTTCTCTCCCACTTCAGATAAGAACACTGGTGATTTTGAGTGGAATGGATTCAGACTAAAAGAACAATGATGATCGTTTCAACATCCCCAGAATTGCTACCAGATGGGACAATAAAAACCATTCTGCTAATCCAGAAACTAGGGTTGCTAACTTTTGAATCACACAAAAACAAACACTCTTGCCCACCCCTTCTCAGAGGCCCTGCCCTCCACCCCCCACGGTCACTCACTCTCTCCCAGCCTCACTCACTTTCACCGGGCTGGGGCAAGGGATTGGGGTGTGGGAGGGGGGAGGGGTGCAGGATCCAGCCCGGCAGTGCTTACCTCAGGCGGCTCCTGGTCGGCGGCGCAGCGGGGCTAAATAGGCTCCCTGCCTGCCCTGGCACTGCACGGCTCCTGGAAGCAGCCGACATGTCCAGCTCTTAGGCAGAGGGGCCGGGGGGCTCTGCGCACTGCCTGTGCCCGCAGACACCAACCCCGCAGCTCCCATTGGCTGCAGTTCCTGGCCAATGGGAGCTGCGGAGCTGGCGCTCATGGTGGGAGCAGTGCACAGAGCCCCCATGGCTGCCCCAGTGCCTAGACGCTAGACAAGCTAGCCATCTCCAGGAACTGCATGGAGCCAGGGGGCCTGCCTTACCCCTGCTGTGCCACCAACTGGACTTTCAGCAGCCCGGTCAGCACTTCTGACTGGAGCCACCAGGGTCCCTTTTCGACTGGATGTTCCAATCGAAAACCAGATGCCTGGCAACCCTACCTTCAGACTGAAGAGAAAGGTACTATAAGAAGAGCCTATTGGCCATAAAATTATATATGATGGCTCAAAACACCTGTAGAATGGATCTAAACGGTTATGTAGGTTACTAGAATTATTTTAACTGAACACATCCCTATTAAACTCTATAGCACTCTTCCATAAGTATCAATATATACATTCAGGGGAATATTAGGTACAGTGTAAGAAACCAATAGCAACATGCTTACAGCCTCACCTTCTATCATCAAAACATACAGGAGCTACGTTGTAAAGTAGAAGATCTATAAACCTGGATCAGAGTTCTAACAATTCAATAAACTAGCTGAAGAACATTCTTAAAAATGTCCAGGAAATAAATAAGTACTTTGGAACTTAAGACAAGAAAAACTCTGAATAAGTTATCACGTATTAGCTGGCTCCACTCATGTGATTTAAGTGTCTCATTTGGGACGTTTTAACTATTAGGTTATAAAACTAGTAGCAGGTGAACCTGAATCTTCAAACAAGAGGCCTCTTGTCTCAGGACATACCCTCTCCTGCCTGCTCAGCCTCCACTGATTGGGCTCATCCAAGGGAGCAGGGTTGAAACAATCAGGTCACAGCTTCCCTCAGAAACCATGTCAGGTAAAGTGAAGGAGGCCTGTGGAAAAGCTAGGTCTCTAAAGATTTGTTGACATGGGCTGATGGTTCACAAGTAGAACTAGAACATGAACCCACCATATTTTTTCAGGAGAGTGCAAAGTCTTGCCCATTTGCACATCACAAATCACACACATTTCATGTAATGAAACATAAACCAAAGCATAGTACAAAACCCTCTCCTTGCCCTAGTATACAGGCAAGTCTGTCCACCCTGAGCAACATTCTGATTCCCAGTGATCCACAATAGATAGAGTAATTGATTTAATCTAAGGCTAACCATTATTTCCTTCCTTCCTTCTCCGCACATTCAAAAATGTTAGTTCCCTACACAGTTCCCACCACAACAGTAGATGCATACAGTCTAGCTCCCTATTCTTCACTGGTGAACAAACCCTGGGGGTAAATTCCTGGCTTCACTTAAGTCAGTGACGAAACTCCCACTGATTTCACTACGGGCAACATTTAAGCTGAGTTTCAGAGTAACAGCCGTGTTAGTCTGTATCCCCAAAAAGAAGAACAGGAGTACTTGTGGCACCTTAGAGACTAACAAATTTATTAGAGCATAAGCTTTCGTGGACTACAGCCCACTTGAAGTGGGCTGTAGTCCATGAAAGCTTATGCTCTAATAAATTTGTTAGTCTCTAAGGTGCCACAAGTACTCCTGTTCTTCTTTTATTTAAGCTGAGGCGTTCAATCCTGCACTTCTTCACCACATAAATCTTCCAGCGATTTCAATGGCAGGAAATTCAGGATCCAGACCCAGACAAGGTCTATGCACCATCAGAAATATATACACATGGTAAGTAGTCTAGATTCCATTTAAAAAGTAGATGGGTGAGTGTATGTGCATATATGTTAAAAATATCTACAATTTTTGAATACAAGATCAAAGGCAAGGTGTGATGGGGGAGAGTAGGATTTAATATCTCTATAAAAGGCTTATATAAAACCCAAACTTATAAAAAAAAAAAAAAAACCTCAGCAGTAGAGCTGGTTGAACATTTTGGTGAAAAACTGTACAAATTTCAAAGTTTATTGAGGTTCATTTGTTTGTTTATTTAGTTGGAAGATACTTACCATTTTCTGACCAGTTCCACTCAACAGCTGCCCAATAAATACCACTTCACCATTTCATCCACATTTTACAATCCCCATGGTGTTCTCTGGGGAAACTCAAGAATGACGCTAAATTGGAAAATAAGAGAACCACTTGGCAGAAGGCTTTCTGCATATTGATTAGACCAGGTTCTTTGCTTTACTTACTCACCACTTATTACTTTATTAGAGAAAATTCACTTAGAACTCTAAAACCACAATTGCCTTGACTTGCCCATGCACCCAAGGCCAAATCCTGGGACAACTTATGCAAGCATGCAAGACCCAAAATTCACTAGAAATAGGGCAGAGCATTAGTGTGGCTCACTGTAAACTGGGAACTGTAGGTGGACTAGGGCATACCCAGTGCAACTGTACCCAACATACACTCACTGGGTCAAAGCCACACAAAGGAAAGAGCTTATCAGCCACTACCCTCTTCCATATTTAGTTCTAGTATTCATAGCCCAGATTTGCCAACAAGCTGTCTGGTTGGGGCTGACAATTCCAATCTTCGACCCTGTGACATCTTTTTATGGAACAAAACACCCCTTTTAGTTGGACTTTGCTCAATTTACTACAACTTTGTCCTTGGTGTTTCATCTACATTTTAGCCTAGTACAAGCTATTCTTATTAATCTTAATACAAGCTTGCAAACACAATACAGCAGTCAGCCAAATAGAGTTTTAACAGGGCATTACTGATTACTAAAACTTCACTGCAACTATTATATGTGAAATGCACACTTCTGTGCTAACGCACTGATTAAACACACACCAAAGATCATTAAAAATTATGCTTAGCAACAAGGATGCTTTTAAGAATTTAGATCAACAAAATCAATATTCAGCTAACATCTCTAAAGGCCTAATTGTATTGTTTTAAAAAATAATTCCAGTATTTTTATGGAGAGAAAAAACAAAATATACTCCATTGCAGCATATCTCGATTGCTTACTGTAAAACAGCACATCATTTTTGTTATATTAATGAGCAAATTTTTTTTTAAGCCTGACACATTTGTGTAAATATTCAAACAAAACAATTTGGTGAAAGATTTATTCACCCTTCCCCCACTTTAAACATATGCTTAGCATATTTACAATGCTCTTCAGACCAGAAAAGCACTTGAAGGCGTTTATGTAATTACGTAATAATGATCTTGGGCCTTGGCAAACATGATCACCACCTTTGAAAGAGTCCAGCACAAGAAACTGTTTTTAAGCCAGGTGTATCCTGAAGGTCCCCAATCAGTATGAGGATGCACTTTTCACATGACTTTGCTATTTAAATTCTCCTGTGAAAAGATCAGAATTCCCAGTGAACAAGTGAAAATGGCTCTTCACTGAAGCCCTGTCCCTAACTCAGCACATGACAAATTACTTGCTATTTCTGGCACCCCTCCAAAAAAGTCATGTCACCAAACTGACACTGGAGTCAGTACCTAGGTTCCCTGTAAGCTGTGCGGCCACGCGGTAGGCTATTTAGGGCCGTGCAGGTCCTAAATAGCTCACACCAGAACTGTCGTGGCTGGCGAGAGGAGCCCCTCCTCTGGCCCAGCCCCAATGGAGCTGCTGCGACCTGGGAGAGGCGACCCTTCCCCCCACCCCCAAGTGCTGCTGCGGGGAGAGAGAGATCTGGGCACAGTCCTCTCTCCCTGTCATAGCCACAGGGCTGCCTGCACCCCAAACCTCTTATCCCTGGCCCCACCCCAGAGCGCTCACCCCCACACACACCCCAACCCTCTGCCCTATCACTGAGCCCCCTGACACACTCCGAACCCCTAGGCCACATACCGCCACATGAATTTTGTTATGTGCACCAATATGGAGGTGATGTGGTGTGTGACACATCACCTCCATATTGGTGCACATAACAAACTTCATTCTGCACATGGGTGGGAAAATTTAGAGGGAACACTGGTCAGTACCCAACTCAGCACAACAAATCTCAACACATAAAAGGTATTGCCAAATAAAATAAATGAACTTGCATATCTGAGGAAGGAAGGAGGAACAAATCGAACAGATCTGTGAATCAGTCTTGCTCCAGTGGCACTTCCAAGGTGGGAACTACACACAGACCTGACCCAAAATTTGAAAAACCTAGATCCTCCAAGCAAGTAGCAAAATCAAGATGACAGCTTATGTTCAGCAAGACCCATGGCACCTCACACCAGCAGCACATTTTCCCCCTCTCAGGTCAGCCAGTTATGTTTTTGAACTAATGACAGTGTGTAAAAATTTACACAGTGCAAATTATAAAAGTCTATGTGACACAGTCCTGCCTTTGCCAGCACAAGAGAGAGCAAAACAGCTACCGCTCAAAGAAAACATGTCAGATGAGAATTACACAGAAAGGGCCAGCAAGGCAGTTGTCAGGAGCAGCCTGCCATCTATCTGTTCAGGTACCTAATCTGGTAGGACCTTCAACATCATTGTTTCTGAGCTTCTCACAATCACTAGTGGATTTTATTCCCATAATACCCATGTGAGGTAAGGAAGTATTATCCCCATTTTACAGATGGAGAATTGAGGCACAGGAGTAGATTGAGTGATTTGCCCAAGGTAGAACAGGAAATCTGTGCCTGAACTGGTAATTGAATCCACGTCCCCCGAGTCCTACTCCAGTGTCTCATTACTAAGACTGTCCTTCCTTTCCAACGTTGCCGTTCCTCTAAATTGGAGCAACATGAGTACCTGCACTTTGCCAGGGAGCACTTGCTGCTGGGTGTTTCATTTATTTTGTGAATTTGGAGTTTTAAAGGTTTTCATTTTGGATGAAATGCTATTTGGGTCTGGTATGTACTGGGCCAAATATTTTTTCAGTTATCCTATGTTAGTTGTCCATACTGCAGGCCTATAGGCATTAGATCCCTTGTATTAGAAATATGCCTGGTACAATTAATGTTTATACAGTGTTTGGATGATAAAAAGTATTCGTATAGCATTTTATATTACTATTGCTGCTGGGCTCATGCATATTGTTCTTGAGTCGTGGGATTTAGGCTGAATTAAACAACAGGGCCATTCAAAAATCCTTGCTGGCAACTTCTTGACGGGGAACAAAAGCAGAAGCGTTTAGCATAAATGAACACAGCAAGGATTCTGAGGGCAAAGTAGGCTAGCAGAGCAACAAGAAAGGTACCTATGTAGGCAGGGTAATCTAATGTGACTGCATGCCAAGGAAAATCCTCTCTTAATCTCCATGTTTGTCATGGTTCTGGAGGACTGACCCAATGGAATGAAATTAAAAGCTAGGAAAAATAAGCTCTCTCTTGGCTTTTCACATTACACATTCCCTTAAGGATAATGTCACACAGGAAAAGTTATTCTGAGCAATCCACTTTTTTTGTATATACCCAAATATTCCCAAATCTTTTACAGAGTTCTCTCCAGTAAACACTCATTATCAATCTTTCATCCATAAGCTTCAGCACAGCGAGGAACACGTGCCAGATCTTTGCACACATTTTCCCGGTACACTCTTCCTTATCAATCTTCTTCAGACAGAATTTCCCTGATATGAAACCAGTTGCTTTTTCACCTTCCCAGCCAGTGGAACAGGGAAACAAATGCCAAATGTTTCTGATTACTCTGCTGTATGATAACTACAGAGTATATTCCATACAGGACATTCTCATATAGAGTAAAATAAGGATGAGGGACATGCCTATGGCCACAATTACAAAAATAAACTGTTATTCTTTTGTATTGGATGCACTGTGATAGTGTACTGTCACTCCACAAATTAACCCTCACTTAAGAGTCATGTTATATATAGTCACTCAGTCCCTAATTAATTATCCTAAAATACGGCCACTTAGGAATGTTGAGTAGTTTTATCCTATTGTTCTTGCTTCTGTGAAACCAGAAAGGAATATGTGATACCTTTAGCAGCATTTTTAAAAGTGTCCAAATAGCATGAAGATTTCAAGTAAACTCAAGTGGTGGCCCTTATAAGGATAATTTCACTGTGGTAACATTTAAGACACAGCAGTTTGCAGTTGATACAGTCACTGACATCTGCGCAAAGTGGATGTAAAATGTTACTATTCCAGTTATACCTGTGTAAAGCTATAAGTGACTATACACAGTGCAAGACTATGTAGAGTCAAGCCCAGAATTCAGAAGCTATTAGTACAACCCATCTTTATAATAAAGTGCAGGTAGATTATGTTGTTTTCAAAGTTTCTGGAGGAATCTCACAGATGGCTATAGAATTTACTATTAATCAAGATGACACGGACTAGAATGCTGCTCTGTTGTTGTATTTTCTTTGGGTCCTGCTTGATACATTAAGATGTGACCAATACCTTCCCTTTTGCCTAGATGTTTGGCAGACTATGGAAAGCTGCTTCTATGTTTCAGTGGCCACTTACTGATTTAAGTGTCAAATCCAACTTCCCACTGTACAGAACTGTACAGGCTAGTCCTGCAATGTTTTTCCAGAAGTCATGATCCTGGTCCAAGTAATTTCTCTTGGCTACACACTGTCATACACCCACAGCCCATTAAAAACTATCTATGTGCAGAATATAGGAGAAAAATCGTATTCACTGAGGAAGATGAGGGAGTTCTGCTTCTGGTAAAGCTTTGCCTTTGAAATGAATCAAATTACAGTGGATGGGCAGGGTTGTTTGCTTGCTTTTAAAGTGGAAAGACGCTCTCTAATCCCCCTAGAAAGGCTTTATTCCTTCTATGCTAATTATTCATTTTTAAAAAAACCTCTATTTTTAAATTAAAAAAAAACTGAATGAAACAAAATGATGACCTCACTTCAACAACAGAAAGTGATTAGGAGTGCCTCAATTTTAGGGTGTGCTGACTTTCCTTAAAAGGGGCTGGTTTTCAAATGGTGGGTACTCAGTCACTTCTGAAAATTAGGCCTTTTTAAACAGTCTCAAGATAGGCACCCACAAAATAAGATTAGTGTAGTCTCATCAGTGTAAGCCAAATGTAAGCCAAAAACCTGTGCTTAATTTGCCATTTTGGCCGAGACTTCACTTTCATGGTGGTGAATTCTCATTAATACTGCCCCTAAAAGACATGCTTATAGCAGCCGATAACTGCATTTCACTTTGATATTTCCTTTCACTTTATCTGTTGCAATTTCCAATTACCTCAGTACTGGTTAATTAAGGGCAATATTTCATTTATAGACATACAACACACATATTGGACTTTGCCAGAGGAAGTGAGATATTATTCTTGCAAAGAGACAAGAAATGGACTCCCTAGATTTATAGTTATCTCCCTTCTAAATTGTCATGAGTTTGTTACATTCTCTTTTAGTTTGTTTGAATTTAATGCTGGCAAAAGGTGCCAGCCTCACAGTCCTGGAAAGTGATGTCAGTTATCCACAGAACAGACACTCTGTGGACAGTAGCAGTGAAAGCTGCCTACACACAGAAGAACCATTTTGGGGGTAAATGCATAGCTCAGTCACCATGTGTATTCAGTCCTTCCCCTCTGATGAGATTGCTCACTGACATGCCAATTAATGCCAGGTGTGGGTAGTGTTTGTGGACATTAATTAGTCTTCTAGGAACTGGATTTAGATCACCACATCCATTTCATTTAGGCCATTGAGCAATTTTTAGTATTTGAACACCCTTGCTAAGAATATTATTAGGCTTCTGAATTTTTAAGTTTTCAGCCTCACAACTGCACATCAAAAATCCTTTTATAAGAAAGCAGAACTTGACTTCCTAACAGTCCAGAGGTAGAAAACGTGCACCTATATTAGAGTTAGTTTGCATCAAATGGAATAGGCAAACATTTTACTGAAGTCCAAATGGATCCTTTAACATATGCCAAAACTTGAGTTAGTTTTCACTCCCTTCTGCTCTGACTGGTTTCAGATGAAATAGGAAGTGGAAAATATTAAAGCACCATGAGAGAAGCTAATTTCACATTATTTCTGATCTTCCTGAAATCAGGAGGCAGCAGAAGTCTCACCAGAAGGCCTTGAGATTTCCAGACTGATTTTCAGATTAAAGATGACAGGTTAAGCATTGGAGAAGAAATTTAGCCAAGTCAAAGTTTATAGTACCACTGATTCTTTCAAGGTCTACCCATGGTTACTTCTGTGATACTGGTAGATCAGATGCCAGCTCTTTCCAAGGCTGTAGACATCAATTGAGTACTGACAAATTCATAGCTGGAAACCAGACCAGCTCACCTGTATGTTAGCATTGCTCAAGATCAGTGTTAGACTTGTAAGGTGCACTAGTGTTAAGTATAAAATGTAAATTGCTACATGCATTAATCTCACTTGTAATGTCTGTAACCCATGCAATAAGGTAATATATAAGTTTTGCTTGATAACTGTAAAAAATGCCAGCTCTGAAATTGTGAACCCAGGCAGGAGCAGTGGTTCCCTCACCCATCAAGCAAGACTATCAAAAAAACTAAGTGGGCCATTATGCTACAAAGACTGAGTTGATGGCCCTCTTACACCAGTGAAGATGCTATGTTCAAGAAAGCTTGTCCCATCAACTTGAATTCTGGAAGAAAATGAAGATAGCTGACATGAAAATTCTTCATCTCTTTGCTGTTTGGTAGGGTGACATGTCCCATTTTGGCCAGGACAGACCCCTTTATAAGCCTGGATGTTTTTGGCAAAACTGGACATCTGGCAAGAGCAAATGGGATAAATGTCCAGTTTTGCCAAAAAAGTGGGGCATGCCTCCGTAAGGGGGTGGGCAGGAACATTCATGGGGGCGAGCAACAACACCAGGCAGCTCAGGCCAACTCCATGCAGTGTCCCATTTTCACTTTGGGAAATATGGTCACCCTACTGTTTGGACTCTCACAGGACTGGAGCTAGAAAAAAGCAGAGATCCCTAGGGTCAACCTGGGCTAGCCCAAAAAGAAATTCAGTGCTGACTGATTACAACATCCCTGTCACATTTTGGAACCATAGACTGTAACTCATTTGTCTATATATGTTGCCTGTTTTAACCTGTAAATAACTCATATCTTTTTCCTAGTTAATAAATCCTTAGTTAGTTTACTATGGGATTACCTACAAACATTGTCTTTGGTATGAGATCTAAGGTACAAATTGACCTAGGGTAAGTGATTGGTCTCTTGGGAGTGGGATCAACCTGAATATTTTGTGATCTTTGGTATAAGTGACCATTTATCTCTAAGTCCAGTTTGCCTGGGTGGCAAGATAGAATGGAGGGACCAAGTGCACAGTCTGTAACTCCATGATAAGGCTGTTACAGAGTTTCAGGAGTTCACATTTGTTACTGGCTTAGTGAAATCTGATTATAGAACAAACCACCAGTTTATGGGGGACTACCCTGCTTTTTGACTTTCTACCCTGAGGCAGGCACTCACGGTCATGAGCCACTCCAGACAACATGACAACTTCATATGCTAACTTATATCAACATTGACATTTCACGTGAAACCAACACCATCAGGCACTTTAGGCCCTAACATCAGTTCGTTTGGCTATTTTTAAAAACGGTTCGGAGGGGGGATGTTTATACAATCCAAAGTTATAAGAAGTATCATTGTGTATTTCAATGTAATTGTAAATAGTTTTCCATTTAGATTTAAAACTTCCTTTACAATGTTTGCAACCCTAACACTGAAACACTATGCTAATGGATCAGAACAACAAAGTGAAACTGACAAGTCTATTTTCATTGTCCAAGGCGAGCAAAGATGGTCAAAATGGGGGAGAGCACACAAAAAAATTGAAAGAAAATGAACAATTTTCATTTTGTTTGAACTGTTTTGTTCCCTTGTGTGTCCAGCCTGCACACAGAATGAGGCGGGGCCTATGGCAAAATTACTCTGATCATGTAATTAAAGATCATAATGCATACACACACAAGGCTGAATTAAAGTTACACGGGCTACTGCAATGCTGGTGGTCACCACCAGCTCCCCTTATAATACACAGGTGGGAAGAGTCTTTCTATATGCAATTTCTGGGATTCAATCATAACAAACTTCCTTTATTCCTCTATAAAATATTAAGGAAACAATTCTTGACCAAATGTTGCCAATCTAACGTTCTTCAGATGCACCAAGTCACAGAGAGAGTGGGCCTGGTTCTCCTCTCACTTGTGCCTGTTACATTATATAGGTTTACCATACGTCCTCTTTTTCCCGGACATGTCCGGCTTTTCGGCACTCAAACCCCCATCCGGGGGGAATTGCCAAAAAGCCGAACATGTCCGGGAAAATGGCGGCTCTGCTCCTCCCCTGACTCTTCGGCTCTGTTGAAGAGCCAAGCTGCCCGAGTGCTACCAGCTTCGGGCAGCCCCCTTGCCTCCGGATCCCAGCCGCCTGCCGGGCACTTCCCCTCCCGGGCTCCGGCGGCGCAGGGTCCGGATACATGGGGGCTGCCCGAAACCGTTAGTGCTGGGGCAGCCCGGCTCTTAAACAGAGCCGAAGAAACAGGGGAGGAGCAGAGCCTCCAGCTGCGGCGGCTCTGCTCCTCCCCGACTCTGTTTAAGAGCCGGGCTGCCCGAGCGCTAGTGGCTTCAGGCAGCCCCCATCCCTCCGGACCCTGCGCCGCCGGAGCCCGGGAGGGGAAGTGCCCGGCTGGGGGCGCAGGGTCCGGAGGCAAGGGGGCTGCCTGAAGCCCAAGCGCTACTGGCTTCATGGTTTGCCGGGCAGCCTCCAGACCCTGCACCCCTGGCTGGGTGCTTCCCCTCCCGGGCTCCAGCTGCGCTGGGGAAGCGCCGGCCGGGGGCGCAGGGTCTGGGGGCTGCCCGGCAAACCGTGAAGCCGGTAGCGCTGGGGCAGCCCTTTCCTCGTGGCTGGGAGTGGGAGGGAGGAGGGGGCGGAGTTAGGGTGGGGAGGGGCAGAGTTGGGGCGGGGCTGGGGGTGGGGAAATGGGTGGGGCCAGAGCCCGTGGAGGGTCCTCTTTTTTTATTTGCTGGATATGGTAACCCTACATTATATTTGTGTAATATCACTGGATCCGCTGAAGTAACGTACTCCCTGTCACAAGGCAGGACATTCTCCCCAGGTTGCCACAGACTCTCTGCCACACTCAGAGACACAACAAAAACAGCTCACACTTTTCATCTCAGGCTTTCACTGCCTTTCCTCCCATCTTTTATAGCTTCAGGTGAAGCGCTGCTCCTTTAATTGGCCCAACTGGGAGCATCTGCTCTGGCACAGGGGAGTTGGGCCTACTTCAGTTACTGTATTTCAGTGTTCACTTTTTATGGCTATTTCTGTAATTTTTCTTTTAAGAGCAATAATTGGATTTTATGTTATACTATATGCTGTTGTACTGATATAGTTTGGTGTAGGTTGCTAAATGTGTACCATGAAACAAACAAACTGCAGTGGGGCCCATTTAACAGTATGACAGACATTTCAGCTTTTTAAAGTTCTGACTTTTGTGGGAATATAGAAATTGCCATAAAGGATCTCAGTCCCTTAACAGTAGCCAGATGCTTCAGAGGAAGTGCAAGAAACTCTCAGGCCTTGTCTATACAGAGAAGTTGTAGTATTTTAATTATACAGTTATATTTAAAGTGGTACAATTCCTCTAATGCAGATGCAGTTATACTGGCAAAAAAGGTGTTTATACTGGTGTAGCTTGCATAGGAAAGGGAATAAAACTATACACCCACAAGTCACCTTTACACTGGTATAAATGCATCCACACTAGGGTTTGGACCAGTACTACTATACAGTTAAAAGTAACCCACATCCCTACCCAAAATAGTTATACCAGTACAAAACCCAGTAGGTAGACCACACATTATTGACAACTATGTAATACAGGAAATAATGAGTGTATTTACAATGAGTATTTCCCAAAGCACAATGATTTATATGCCTTCTGCATTTTTAAAAACCCTCGCTAATGTGACTGTGGATGTTTCCATTATTCATATGAATGGATAATCCCTTTTTGGATCCCACCAAGTTCTTGGCCTCTTGATTTCTTTTCTTACCCTTAACATTGCATTACTATTATTGTATTACATATAATAAATCATAGAATACTTCATTACAAGTCCACAAAGCATTTTTCAAACATTCAGCATGAAAACATCCTGTTGTATTCTTATTCTTAGATTCATTTTATCACTAGGGAAGCTAAAGTACAGACAGATTAAAATGTGGTCCTACTCTAAAGAGGGACTATATAAAAATAGCATCTTCTTTCTGAGCAGTTCTATGTATCTTTTGTATGTTGAATGTCATAGGGTAAAGCTCTGGACCTACTGAAGTCCATGGCAAAATTCCCATTGATTTCATTGGGGCCAGGGTTTCACCCATAGCTTTTTACTTTAGTATAAATATAGTTACTGATTTTAACCCTGGCCTGAGCCAACACAGCTAAGAGTGAAGGAGCTAGGTTCTATCCCTTCTCTGTCCCCAGCATCTACAGAATTAGCTATGAAATTCCTATCAGTTATCCATTGTGCAAGTCTTAGAAGACCACAGAGTTGCACTGGTGTAAGGAAGGATTTAATTTGGCCTGCAGAGCCTTTAGTACTGATGATGATCCAATATCCAACTTGAATTTCAGAGCCCAGGGTCACTTTCCAGGGTTCACTGTCAAATAAAGCTTCTTTTTTGTTTGTAGACTGATCCCATATGATACCTAAATCATTGAGACACAAATGTGGAAGGCTAAAATACAATTTTTACAGATATTTTACACAATAGAACACAACCATAATCGTTGTCAAAACTGGCAATAGAATCCAAGAGTCATCTACCTTAGTCCCCTGCTAGAGAACATGGTCACTATCATGCTTCAGAAACTGATTTGACACTATTCATTTTTTAAAATTAAAATATATTAAGTGAATGCTCACTAATTGACTTTCTGACCAAATTGTCTCAGGCTGTTTGGACAAACAAGGACATGAATTCCTAACAGATCTGATTAGATTAGTAACCACAGCAAGCTTTTGATAATAACTAGGTTTAATAGACCACACTATTTAACATCTTATTTTCACAGCTTAATGAAACAGTCATTAATGTACTTTCTAATCCCATCAATATTACTGCAAGCAGAGATGAAAATATGATAACCTCAAAGGTGCTGCTAGCAAGCAGGGGAGAATCCTTATAAGAAGTGAGAAGAGATGTTTTTATTACATCATGAAAATTAATTTGAATCTGGCTGCTGCACTATATGACTGTAACAGTAGCTAGTAAGAACACAATCCAGTTACCCAAAATGTTCAAGTAACCAAGATTCTGTTTTGTCCCCAGAACCTGTACTATGCTGGCTTGTGCCTTTTCACTAGGTTCCATCTTCTCTGAACCTAGCACATGTTGCCTCCATGTTCTAAATGGACCAGCTGTTTAAAAAAATGGCTAGGAGTTTGTAATCGCTGCACTGTTGGCTTATGTGAGCAAGAGCTCAGGTTTCAAAGCTCACAGGGACAGAGCTCATAGTCAACTGAACTTCAGGTTATCAGAAAGTTTATGATCTTCCTGAGACTTTCAGACATATGGGTTTGTACTGTACTAAAACGGTTATCTTCTTAGTGCATATAGGTCCTCTACAAGATGGTTCTTTGCTAGCAGAGGCCTTAGTTTTTCGAGCTAAAAATTTGTGAGCTCCCAATACTCACTCACTAACGTACAACTTTGGGGTCTGTGCATATCAGTCTTCTGAGGTATTCAGTAAATCTGTTTTTGAGAATACTTATACAAGGTGGGCCTGAATGTGTGAAGCCTGGAGCACCTTCACTTTCCAGGTCAATGGAGGGTAAGGATACTCAACATTTTGCGGGATCAGACCTTGACCTATAGAACTTGGTATTATTATTATTTTTTGCATCAACTTCTCAAATGAAGTGCAGGATCCTCCTGACACGCAGGTTTCTCGCTCCATGAAAAATATTTCTCGCACTTCTGAAAAAGTGGTGAAAACCTTCTCTGACGGGAACTATTGAACATCTCTATAAAACGTCTGCAATTTCAAATAGTCCTTCCATTATTTGTCATTACATGTAATAAAAAAACAGGCAGTCATAAATAGGCCACAGTCTCTGCACGTGTGTTTCTGACATACAACCTACATTGAAAATACAAACAATAAAACATATAATAAAATGGCACAGCTTTCCTGCAGTACAATGTGAATTGTTTTTTCCAAGAAAAAATTAGGTACATTTTAACCCTTTTATCTGATCGTACAGAAAGGGTCACGTTACATGGAAACAATGCTCAGTACAAGGAAATGTAAAGCAGAATGGAGTATTTCATAGGTGCTTTAAGAAATCAAAATAAGCATACTTCACTAACACTATTTGTCAAAATCCTCAGTTTGATATTTTAAATATGCTATATTTTTTAATTTATATTTATATATGCTATATATTTTAATTTTTAAATATGCTATTTTGCTGGTTTTTTATTGTTTTCAGGGGTTGGCTTTTGGGGGGGGAGGGTTGAGCTCATGTATATGTTGCTATCAATTAGTCAAGTATCAGGGGGTAGCCGTGTTAGTCTGTATCTACAAAAACAACAAAGAGTCTGGTGGCACCTTAAAGACTAACAGATTTATTTGGGCATAAGCTTTCGTGAGTAAAAACCTCACTTCTTCGGATGCAATCAATTAGTGTTTCGATACAGCACGTTTATACATCTGAGTCAGTAATTTAGCAAAACATCCCCTGAGGTTTCCTTTCACCAATAATTAGCATTGTTTAAGACAAACATCATGTCAGCTTGTTTAATAAAGCCAAATTAAAGGGCCCGGATTTCTCCGGCAATTTACTGCAATGAAAGTGAGGAGTGTCATGCTGGCTAGCAAATGACTCAGCTATCCTAAACTATACAGTCAGCTTGCTGCAAAATGAGGGAGGTGTCCTTTTTTTATTAATAGTTCTATTCAATACAGCAGTATATATATATTTAAGATGGGGAACTGCACGCAATGCTATCACCGTTTTTCATTCCCATTAACAACCTGATACAAAACCCTGCCTGCCTTCACCAACCTAAAGGTCTCAGCAGTACACTCCCCAGCTGTAGCTTTAAATCATGCTATAGGGGAAAAGCTTCTCTTATAGCCTCTGAGCAGCTCACAGGATTAGATGTGCTTTGTGTTTTTAACAAGTTGCTTTCCAGATGCTAAATGGCTCTAAGGATTAAATGAATTTTATTAAAAACAGTGTTTCCAGCCTGTGAGCTGGAACATGAAATGCTGTGTATTCCACGAGTCATTGGAGAAGGGAATAATGCCACTGAAATCACCAGAGTAAAACTAGTGAGAGCACAGAATTGGCCCAGAGTTTCTTTTATAGTTACTGGGTGGCTCTAAAGATAGTTTTATTATACCAATTTTCCCCCACATGTCCCTCCTTTCCACGGTGTTGGACAAATTCAACGGTCGTCTCTGTTAGACTAGGGCCACATGATGTGAACAAGATCAGCCTCACTTTAAATTACTGCCATTTATATCACTCATTGCTTTGAGAAGAGTGTACAGCTTTATGTCAAATCAACACCTTAACGTAGCTGGCCATAGCGTGCATATTGCCCACTTACTGGCTCCCTATTTATTTCTGGGGAGGATTCAATGGATTGATACTGACCTTTTTAGTAGTTCCCTAAGAGACCACTCACCTCTTTCCCTAGGCACCGCCATAGGAGATAAGGTTTGCTGACATGCTGTATGCAGTATGGCCCCAATCCAGGAAGGTACTTAAGCATTCACATAACTTTAAACATGTGAATAATCATGTGGCAATAATTGACTTCAGTGGGACTGCCCATGTGTTTTAAGTTTTGCCGATATACGAGTGCTTTCCTGGATCAAGGCCTAGGTTCCCAGATTAAAAAAAAACTCGTAGCTTCTGCCAGGTGATTTCAGGGGAGGTTCCTTGACTCAGAAATGCCCTTCTTTGGTAACTAACACAAAATAGTAACCTTGATGTACAAACACCTTTTTGCCAATGCAGTCATAGCATTTTATGGGACAACTAATCCTGCTATACCTGTCTTGTGGGTAAAGGAGTTCAGGCTACAGGGCTGTCAACCCAGCACCTTCATAGGCATTCAAGTCACTTACTTTTTATAGTATTTTTAAAAACTTCATCACATCATGTAACAGTTATTGGACAGAAAAAACCTGGCTGTCTCAGCCGAAGGGCCAAATTTTATCTACCCATTAATCCATCTTAGGTACTATATTCCTAAGGAGCATATCACCGCTATTTCCAATTCTCTTTCCATTGGTACCATTGCAATGCATTGGCCACAGCTGAATTACACCAGTGTCCATTCTCCTAAATTCCTGTTCTTCCCCAATCAACTTAGCTGCCATTGTCGTCCCAATCTCCTTCTCTCTCTTGAATTCACATCCTCCTCCCCTCACTAAGGAGGGTAAAGAAGGGAGCCGGGCCTGATAGGGCTCTTTAACTGCCCCTGGGATTAGTCCAGGCTAGTCTTTTCCCAGAAATCAGTAGGAGATGTCTTTCTTTATTCCCTATCCCCAATTAGGGGAAGAAGAGCTAGCAAGGGAGCTGATCTTCCTATAGAAGACACATGTAGAAAGTGTCTCATTGCTCCACCTGCCAGCAGGAAGGCTACGGGCCCCAGCAAAAATTCAGCCAGACACTAGCTCTTCCTGGCAGATCTCCTTCACATTCCCCTGCCAGGTGAGTCCTCACTTCATAAGAAAGTGAGGCAATGGGGAGAAGAGGAATTCTGGAAGAGCGGCGCCCCTCCAAATCTGGGAGAGGAAGAGCCTTCCCTTTGATTGACCAGGAATATTAACTGAATTCCCCCATATTTTCCCTTTTATGCTGTCTAATAAAAAAAATGGAATGTGATTGTCATGCTCTGGAGTGCAATCCAGACCAGTGATAGCTTGTGCCAGCACCTGCCTTGTAACTCTGGGTGCCTTAAAATGCGCTGCTGCTGTAGCTTCCTGGTCTGGATGCTCTCAGCCAGTATACAAGCATACACTGAATGTCATAAGCAGCTTTGGACCAACAACTCTGACTCCAGCAGCCTGCTTGTTATACTACAGCTACACACTGGCCCCACCAGCCCTGGTTACACTTGGGAAAGATGAGACCCCCAACACCCCTCCATACCAAATTTTCGCAGAACAGACTGTTCTGCTATGTCCAGTTCTTTCCTAGACCATTCAGAGAAATAAAGTCCATTTGCTCCTTTAAAGAGACAAACTGCAGCACTTATCACTAACTGGAGTTATCTATCTCTTCAATTCAAACACAGCACTGGGCTGGTTTCGAATAAAAGTAAAACAAGTTGATTAACAAAAGGAGAGAGGATTTCTAGTGAGTTCAAGTATAAAGGAAAGAGCTAGAAATGGCTACAAGCAATTAAAAGTGAAAAACGCTTTCTAGAGACTAAGATGTAACAAAACTACAGTCCTGATTCAAGGGAAGATTGTCACCAAGCTATCTTCCAGCGATTTGGCTGATCAAATCTCTTGGTGAGGATCTCCCACAGGATCTAAGCACTTTGAATTTTTTCTCTTATGAGATAAAGAATCACTTCGGATTCTTTGCCCCTCTTTTATATTCCAGTGACCCTTTGAAATGGTTTCTTTTGAAGGATACCCCCAAAATAAACTGTATTCGGGCTGTGATGAAGGAGACATGGAATCTGGTGGTCAAGGAAGTTACATGCTGGTTTAATTTCCCCATTGGTGTTTGCTAAAATGCAAATTGATCTGTTCCTGCAATCTCCTCCCACTGCTGTGATTATCGGTGTTCATCTCCTTCCCTTGTTAGCTTGATGGTTTTGTTTAAGTTTTATGTAAATGCATTCTGATTTTCTCAATGCATCTTGGAAGTACCTTCAAGGTGTCAGAACCACATTCCTTTGTCTAGGGTGGTGTAACTACAACCTTACCTGGCAGACACACTTTAAGAACATAATTTCCAATTTGTTTGTAATTTTGCATTTGTCCTTTGTACATACACCACACAATAATATTAACAAATCAGTCTGTTATTAGCATTCCATTGATATCTTACATGATACCTTTTAGATACAGGTTATGACATTAATGAGTCGGGGGTACACTGAACTGGTCAGGCCAGCTGATACGTGTGGCCAGATACCAGCAAGCCTCTGGTTCTCTTACATTGGGATGCTGTTAGGGTCACAGTGACGCTCTGAGAATTGTTAGGAGAGGTGTTTACTGGGCTTTATAAAAGCTGCAGCTTCAAGCAGGATTCAGGTTTTCAGATTGGCCTGATATTCCTGCTTTGCAAAACATGAATTTAATCACTTTAACTCTACCAGATTCACTCCAACCTGTGACTGTAGACTACTTTCTAGCGTCCCAACAGACACAGGCTATTCCCCGTGGAGCCCTTCTGTGTATTTGCATTAGCTGGAAACCAAAAGATCTCAAGTTCAACAGATGCTAATCTGCCAAGACAGAAAATAAATCCTTGAACCAGGGAACTTGGGGGCCACATTTTACTCACAAAAAGCAATGACTCATTCTGCTTCTCAGCAGAACCCATCCCTTAGGAGCTGCAGGGCGGATAATAAGGAGAGAGAAGAAAGGGAAGCACAGAAGTGTAACGGAAAGAGTGAGCATTAAATGTCTGCAGCAGAGATCTTAGTTAATTGCATTGGCAGGGTGGGGCAGAAATAAAAGACATTTGTTTTCAAAGCTCACCTACTAGAATGAGATGACTATAACTGACATATCATGCATCATGCACATGGCTAATGTGCATGCCATACCATAAAATATTAGCCCTATAGTTTATAAACTTTGCTCATATCCCTTTATTTTTATAGTCACCCCCCAAAAAAGCCAACAAGTAAAATCTTCATTTCATGAAGCTTCCATAGACAGCAGTCATCTACAGGATATACAGCAAGGGCTGTGAAATATACAGACTTTTATAAAAAATTTAAAACATTGTATTCTTAGGGCCTGACTCTCCTCTCACTTAGTGAGAATCAGTAATAACTTAATTGATGTATGTAAAACTGATGAAAACAATAATCTCCGAGCAACACGCAAAAAGAAAAAAAGTTACCTGCCTCTGTTTTCAACCATAGAGGAATCTGAATTAGAAACAGGCTTCTCAGAAAATCCACAGGAATTTCCCTGAGAACCCAGGGGAAAAATAAATGTGCTAGACTTTAACACACTTGTTCAAAACAACAAGAAAATTATATAGATCTGTCTAGCAACGGTTTGCCAAAGGCAAAATAATCTTTGTTAACAAGATCGGGTACAAGCCAGCAGGCCCACAGCATTTCCTTTATTTACATTTTTATTTACTAAATAGCTCTGTAGATCCAGATGTATTATCTTCTCTTCTCAATTATTTATTTTTGCCTTGAAATGAAAACTGCAAATGTTTTGATAAATGGACCAAAATGCTCTCCCATCCCCCGCATGAGAGCTGTCTGTAAAGTACCTTTTTATTCCCAAAATAGCTGAGATGCTATTTTGTAACAGCTTACTAGAGCTAGGCAAATACTGCAAAATCCAGAAAGGATTCATGATCACATAAATATCATCTTTTGAACTCTTTCAGTCTCTTCTAGTCAATGTATAGGTGAGAAAAAATATTGTTCTTTCGGGTGTTTGCAGAAAGGATAAGGATTGCCAACACTGAATATGTATGTGCATGAGTAATTCAACCAGAGAGGGTTTTGTGGCCATCTTGAAAGCTCTTTTCAGATTTGGCAGTCATCCAACTGGGGAGCAAAAATAACCACATGTGACTTAGGTGATCAAATAGCAAATTACAACTAGCAAATACTCAAAGCTGTATTGTGGTGAGTAATTCCCAAGCATATTCATAGACTAATACAGGTTCACATAAACCTTTCAACAAATAATTATGAATAATGACCATAGAGGTCAAAATCAAAACCTGTCCACGAATCATTTAAGAACAGGAAAAAAGGATGAAATCCATCTAATAAATTGATTGCTACACTCTTCCACTTCCTACACCTCCTCGGTGCATCTTTACAAATCCTCTTCTATTCTTGTTACAGCAACAATACACCAGGACCATTTTTTGGTCTTCCTCCTTAGCTGGGAGCAGCACACCAGCATGCCAAAAGATTGCAGTTCAACACCACTCTGTCTACTCTTCACCATACCTGTACTGGGGTTGCCTTAAAGCACTAGCTAAGCAAAACAAAACAAAAATCATAAACCAGTCAGATCTTCTCCTATGGAAGTGGGTCACAGTGGAAGGCAACTTACAGTTTGATCTCCCACTAAGGCAGCAGGACCGGAGGGAAGAAAATCACATCTCTTCTCCGACTTAAAAGTGTTTGGGGTCCTGGCTGGCATGTACAGAACAGATCTGAAATTTTGGGATGCTCTTCTCCCAATTAAAAGAACAATACAAGGGGGACTGGCATCTTTCATTCATCACTAAACTTCCCCCACCTATTCTAGAACTAGGACTGCTGAAAAAGAATCAGAGAAGATGGCTTCTGTTTAGCCAATGGTTCCCAAACTGGGGTTCATGAACCCCTGGGGGTTCACGAAATGTTACATGTCGTTCTCAGGAAAAAATTCCCTAATGGCGGACAGAGTCCTCCCTAGGGACCCCAGGCAACACGGGGCCAGCAGCCCCTGGACTTCCAAGAGCTAAGCAGATCAAAGCAAACATCTCCATCACACTGAGGAAATTTAAACTTCAAGACTCCTTATAAGAAATGGAAAGGGAGGTGGATATTTTTTGCTGTTTTTAAAATTAAATAGGCAGCTAGTATTGTTTTTAAAATTATTATGAAGAACAAGTTTAAGCTTTGTTGTAATGTGTGTTATTTGCCTGGACTGCTCAAGATCTGAATGCTTGTGAAGAAGGAACTCTGAGTTGGCTTCTTAAATACCTTCATGCTGTTTCACATCTGATACTCCTTGATGAAACATAGGAGCCTTGTCTTATAACAGGCTTATTCAAAGTGATACCACCTATGAAAGTGAGAACTTGGAAGAGTGTTGCTGTTCTTATAATGTAATAAAATACTGTAATGATAAATAATAGTGTGTAATAAGCATGTCAAAAATAAATTTTATATTTCCAAGATCACTGCTTTTATAATTTATACTCAGGTAAAGAAGAAAATCCCTGGAAATATTCATTTTTAGGAGGGGGTTCATGAGACTTGACATTTTACTGAAAGGAGTTCACAGGTTGTTAAAGTTTGGGAACCACTGGTTTAGACTGACATGATGCATCTTAAGCCTCTACTCCATACCTAGATACTAAAATGATGGGTCTTAGGTAGACCACACATTATCTACCAGTTTGACAGGCATAACTAACAAAACAGTCTATTTGGTTGGCTTCTCTTACAGTACCATTGCTAAGAAGAACCTCGATATTTTACTTCAAAGTACAAGTTTGCTGTTGTTTTTTTCTTATTATAGCTTCTGCCAACAAAACAGTACAGTGTGAATTTTGATTACTTTCCTAAACGGGCACTTGCCCATATTGCCCCTGCTTCCTTTTAACTTTGTTAGCTTGATTGATAGGGAGTTTATCTGGCATTCTGACAGTTGGCCTGAATAATGTTACCGCGTTCAATAATCCTTACTCAAAGGTCAATTTGAACATTGCAAAGTGGGTTCAGTTGGAGTTCATTACGTTGGAAAAAATGTACATATATTCCCTTCAATATTTGGGGGATAGATGGCTTGCTACAAATTGCCATGAATAAACTCCAAACTCTGAGCATTGACATATGACCTATTGTATTTTATTATACACACGGGGGGCAGGGTCTCGTCAGGTAGATAATGTGTAACTCATGCTGGGGAATAACAGTTAATATAAACTCAGCCACATTCTGTAAAGAAAGCAAGGAATTCTTTTTAAATGTATGATTTTTTTTAAGTGTTGATAACACTGAGGGAGCTGATCCTTCCAACAGAAGAGCAAAATGGAAGTGAAAACAAGTTGTAACTTCCTTTCTAAAAGTTTCTTTTATGTCAGACACCCTTTCTGCAACCAACTCCTCCCTTACAAAAATATCTAAGCTGTATTCAACAGTAATGTTCCAATTATTTAAATTAATATTATTGTAAATGTATTTTGTTCATATTTTTTCTATTAGGTAGAGTGGGCACACAAAAATTAAATTATAATTCTAGCAGTGTTCCTTATTGTAAGTACATGGAATATCTCTGAAATCAGTAATATATCTAAAACCTTGGGTGTTTTAGAAGACTCAAATTTGTACTTCTGTCTCCCTCGATCAGTTTGATTATTACACTGCTCCCCTTTCTGTCTATCGTAAACATTTCTTCTGTTTCGAGTACCAGTGTGGTAGATGAAATGCAGTGAGTAATGCACCATATTAAACGGATAGATTCTGGTTATTTTAAGCTACAGTATAAATGGCTTCCACTTTCTTATTGATTCATTCTGAATTACTGTACTTTAGACAAGATGAAAAACTGAAGTACCGATCATAGGCAGCCATGAAGAATCCATAGTATTATTTGTAAGAATTCTGCCTACCTAAAATCTCTCCTTCACTGCTAAACAACTGTTCCACTCCATTCCTCAGGTAGCTATATAGTTTCAGTGGTGGTTGAAGTGATTCTGTATATGCGATCATTAAACTTTGGGGTTTGCTGTCCTTTCTGATTAACGCTTTACAAATAATTCAAGTTATTAATAGATCTTAATTTGCTGATCGTTTGGAAAATAGACAACTCCTTCTAATTTCATATTCTTGTTGATTCTTTTCTTCCTTCTGTCCTCCAAAAGAACTGACTTAGCTCCTTATTTGGGCAATAAATCTGAGGCTAATTCGTGCAAAGATGAGTTAGATCAATTTTCAAGTAACAAGTTGTTTTATTTTGTTTTGTTTAACTCCCAGACTTACAAACTCAGCCTAGAAGCTGAAAGTCAAGCTCACACAGTGTTTCCAGAAGCCTAGCTACGTACCTCAATCACATCTTAACTTCATCTCTAATACACCTCATTTGGGTCACAGTAAAGTGAAAGGACTCAGACTGAACAAGCTCATCAACCAACAGCACATACTGTAACTATACTCAGTGGACAGAAGGATTAGACAGAGACCTGCGTTCAAGTCCCATCTCTGTCAGAGCTTTCCTGTGTGATCTTAAGCAAATCCCTTAGGGCCAGATTTTCCAAGGTATTTATACACCTAAAGATGCAGATAGGTACCTAGTGGGATTGTCAAAAGTATCTAGGCACATAACTCCCATTGGGAGTTGGAAATTGTTTTCAATGCCACTCAGCACCTTTCTACACTTTTAGGTGCCTAAATACCGTTAGCTTCTCTGTGCCTCAATTCCACACCCGTAAAATGGGGACAATAGCACTTCCCTACTCACACAGCAGTATTGAAAGGATAAATATAGTCAAGACAGTGAGGCACAGAGATACTTTGGTAACGGATGCCTTTTAAGTACCATAGATACTATCTATCTATGGTACATATACAGAGATCCACACACTTTTAAAAGCCCTTTCTTTGGTCTTTGATCTTCAATTCCATTTACAGAAATCGCTCAGATTGTCTTGAAACAGTAAACACATAACTCACACATGCTTTAGAAAAAATATTTAAATATTTTCATCTAGAACAGGGGTTCTCAAACTTCATTGCACCATAACCCCCTTTTGACAATAAAAATTACTACATGACCCTAGGAGGGGGAACCGAAGCCTGAGCCCCACCGCCCTGGGTGTGGGGGCCAAAGCCCGAGCCCCACCGCCCCAGCTTGGGGGGACCAAAGCCAAAGCCCAAGGGCTTCAGCCCCAAGCAGGGGGCCTGTAACCTGAGCCCCGATGCCCAGGGCTGAAGCCCTCGGGCTTCAGCTTTGGCTCCGGGTGGTGGGGCTTGGGCTTCAGCCAGACATGGCAATCCCATTAAACTGGGGTCACAGCCCACTTTGGGGTCCCGACTCACAGTTTGAGAACCACTGATCTAGAAGCACAAACATCACACAATATCCTTTAATCATTTACTTTCATCATATTCATCTGGTTTTTATAGTTATATGTGCTTGCCTCTTTGCATACTAAAGAATGGGAATACTTGGCAAGAAGTTTGAAAGGAAGGGGAAGAAGGAAAGAGGTGATCAGAAAGGAGAAAGAGGTTGACTGGATAGGCAAAGAGAGAAAATACTGAAGGTGGGGGGAAATGGTAAAATTAAAAGGGAACCAGAAAAAAGACAAGTTTCTTGTAAAGAAAGAATTTTGAGAGAGAGAGAGAGAGAGAGAGAGAGAATGGTCTTAGACAAAAAGGAAACTGACTTTTTTTAAAAAAAGTAATAAAAATACAGAAAACTTATATTGGGAAAATAGATACTGAAAAGACACAAGGAAACAAACCCCAAGGAATGCAGCATCAGGGAAAGGAGAGGGAGGCAAAAACCAAAAAAGGAGACATAGTACAGGTTTTTTTACTTTTTAAATTTAACCCAATACTAATATGTTATGATAAAATACACATTTTATTTAGGCCAAAAGTTTGAAAGCTGGGAGCCTTGGGACAAGCACCAAAATAAGTGGCCCATATTCATAGGCACTGAAAACCTGCAGATTTTTTTTTAAACTGAATAGGAGCTATAGATGCTCAGTATCTCTGAAAACCAGATCACTTATTTACATGCCCAACTGTGGATTCAGGTGCCTAAACTTTAAGCACCCAAGTTTGAAAATGTTGGATCTATCCTGTTCTTCCTAGCTTTCTTCCATCATTGCCAATGAACATAAGAAAATTAAGAATGTGTATCTTCAGAACTGATTAGAATCTCACATGAAATCTTTTGTTAAATGGGTATCTATTTGGAAAGTCAAATACTCATGCATTTGACATGTAAATCTGTGGTATGGACTGGACTAATCCCAAAACATAAACCAAGTGTTCTTTTGTTAAAACAGGAATAAGTTGCACAGTCTCTGCTGTGTGATTATATAATGGGAATCAGGACCTGCATACATCAGATCTTTTTTGTTTTATGAATACAGCCCTAACAGAAGCCTGAAATCTCAAGTACTCAGTGTAATTATACTGAATAAATGTGATAAAGAGAAGACATCTGTGTTATTGTTTAAATATCACAAAGTAATGAGCATTTTTTTTTTGCTTATTCATTTTCATTAAACCCCACTGTTGATGCCTTTTTCCAAATGATATTCAAAAGAAGTCTCCATAGAGACCACAACTAATGTGAGGAATGCAGGCATCTAGTTAATATTCCATTAATCAAAACGAAATTACATGGCATAGCAATGCAGACAATTAACAATTAAAATATTTTGACAAATAGAAAAACATCAGAGAGCCCAAGATTGATCTTTTGACATCAGAACTACCAACTAATATTTTCTCCACATTATATTGGTCAGTAGCTCATAGCTGATTCATTTGCAAAAGAGGCACAGTTTTCCTTTATTAACACAGTCCCTTATAGGTGAGACCAGTTGAAAACGTCAGTTAAAAGTGTTGCCAAGACTTTGGCAAGGAGTGTCAGCACTGGATGGGGGGTGGGGGAATGGCCAAAATGGGACAATTGGCAGGTGTAAAGTCTGTAATCTTGGACTGGAAATCTAATGAGCCAAAAATACCCAGGCTGAACAAGCTGTCTCATGGTCTTTTGCCTTTTCCATTTCTGCTCCAGTGCAAAAGGGCACAAACATGAAAAGCATATTTAAAAGAGAAGATAAACTTTTAGAACTGAAAAGTTTTGGTTCAGGTCACTTATTTAAACCAACTGTTTCACCCATTCCTATGGTATAGAGGATTCTCTCTGTCCATATCTGAAATCTGTGTTTAGGCACACCATCTGCCAGATTTTGCCCATTTGCCAGGACACTGACAAGATATTTTTGGATTTCTTGTCATGGAGAATATAATCTTTCTATATAAACGTACCAAAACATAGGATTTATTCAGTATTATAGTGTATTTTATAGAAGCATTTACCTAGTGGTCTCATAATATATGAGAGCAATATAAAACATCCAGCAAATCTCAGACAACCCTATTGGCACATTCTGTACATGCTGTCTCCTCAATACAGCTAATCCCAAGCATTTGAAAATCATGAGTGAGGCCCCCAAAAATCATGAGACGTGCTAAAATAAACCTGGAAATAAAAAAAATAAAATAAAATGGGGTTTGTTTTTTTTATTAGCTCTCGGGTTTTTGAGCTTTTAGGTCTCCCATTTTCAAGCTTTTCTTCACAACCATGAGGGCTAAATACTTACTCTGTTTTTTAAATGAAAGCTGGAATTCTAATGTAATCATAGGACTCCAGGAGCTGAGGCATTAAGAAAAAATGAATATCATGAAACTCATGATAAAATAATGAAAGTTGGCAACAATATGCCTCCCTGTTGAAAGCAGGGGCCCACGTGTAAAAGGGATATGCACAAAGGCATTGCATGCAGTGAGTTAAAAAAATAAAATGAGAAAACCCAAAATAGTAGCATAAGAATCATCTGTTAGTGTACTGTGGAAATCTGAGCAAGAGTGACATTATTGTGGTCCACAAATGAGATTCAATTAATTCATTAAAGAGATCACAGGAGACTCTATTTATATTGTAAACACTGGGAACAATCAGAGGGGGCTTATGATGTCCTTTCCCACCTTAGAGGGGATGAAAAGGAAGTGCAATAAATGCAATAAAAGCCTGTGCCAAAAATAAAAAATGAATTCTATCAAACAACATATAGGATCATTTCTGCTATTCTTTTTTGTGTGTTGATTAGCACAGACTGGACTGCTCAGAAAGTAAGGTACTACTCCATGTGAATAAGAGAATAAGACAGAATCTGGCACATGTATTTTTCCTATTTGCTAACAATTCATCACCAGACCATGGATAACCACCTTCTTCAACGTCACTATATGTGAGATTGGTTAGCTCTCTAACCAGTACTATATATGCAAACTCATCTTTCAGTGCAGGGCTGACAGGTGTCATGTATCTCACATGAATAGGGTGACCAGACAGCAAGTGTGAAAAATCGGGACAGGGGATGGGGAGGGAGGGGGGTAATAGGATCCTATACAAGAAAAAAGACCCAAAAATCAGGACTGTCCCTATAAAGTCGGGACATCTGGTCACCCTACATGACCAGCAGCCCTGTCATGTATTCCTAGAGCCCAGCTGGATTTGGATTTGAATGGTCTAGCTGAGCTGCAGGGATGAACTGGAGCTCCACCTCCCAACCACCAGGACGGCTGGGTTATCAACTCTGTGGGCAGTTCCTCTGCTGCCCCCATCATTGCTCCCCCTGCAGGATCTCGGATGCAATCAGAAGGAGACAGCAGCTGTAATGACAGGTGGTGAGCAAACCAATATTTGCCCTGGCTCCCTCAGCTACTTTCCTCAGATGTTCCCCACCCACAAACCAAGATAGCACCCCCAGGCATCCAGCGACTCTCCTAGAACCCACTGCTCAGCATTCACCTTCCCCCTTCAGCTCCCAAGTATTCATCCATTCCAGCACCCACACACATCCTCCAGCACCCACTGACCTGAGCACCCAAGTACTAAGGGAGTTGCTATAATCACTACTCTCCTTTAAATGGTGTGGCTTTTCAGGAAAATCAAGATTTCTCCATTTTCTCATAAGGATAAAACAGACCTCCTCATTCACACAGCAATGCTGTTGCATCCAGACAGAGAGATTACAAAAGGATTACTAGATGGAAGCATTCCAATTTTGAAAAACTGGGTTTTAATGTTCCCTACTCAAAGTATTTTTTAAAGAAATATAATGCCTGTAAGTGCCTGTTATTTATATCTTCAATCACTGTGAAATCACAGTCTGTAACCTCAGAGAGATGGTGACATGCATGCAGGAACAACCTCAGCAATGAACATTGCTCACAAAAGCTGTACATTACCAAGTGAGGCCAGTTCCAAGCACAAAAGTTCATTACAAAAAGACCTTTATCCACTGTACAATTCACTCTTACTTGGTGTATTTTTAATATGATGAACTAAAGGATACATTCTTTTTCTTAATACACTGGCTTAACTCCACAGTTGTGGTAATAGGATTTTGGAGACAAAGCTATGGTCAAAGGACATGCAGTTATTCTGTGGATATTTAACAGACTGTGGCCCCAGCATATAATCTGAGTTTTGCAGACAGATTTATATGGCCCATCAAAGTTAATGGGGCTCTGCATGGGCACAGAGATCCTGCATGGATCTAGTTGAAGGACTGGCACCTATATTAAAACCACAGAGCTAAACAATAGTATTTTGATATTTAGCCAGACACTGACAAAAGATCCTACCGAAGTTCTCTCAAATGATTCCAGACCTCTCATTGTGGGTATGTCTACCCAGCAAAAGCTGTGCTCGGACTAATCTATCTGAACTAGCTTGAATCCAGCTAGTGCTGATAACAATAGCAGTGGAGAGAGCACTGCACAGGCTTTAATACAGATGGTCCACACATCTGGGCCAGATCCTGGGTAAGTACTTGGTTCACTAGTCCCTTGTGAAGCCCACGCTGCACTATTTTCACTGGTATCGTTACTCACTCTGGCTGAATTCAGGCTAGTTTAAGTAGGCTAGTCCATGAACAGCTTTTTATGTACAGACATACCTTGTGAGTATATGTACTTCAAGGAATTTAGAGTTTGTTGAATTTACTTCTAAAAATAAATAAATGCCGGATGAACTTTTCACAAAACTGTGCCCCAGATGACTAATTGTGTTCTTTTTAATAGTATTTATGTATAGCGTAGTGTGTATATTGTAGTGCAATTTGGTTGAGTTCCAACTTCCATTATAACTTTCCTATTTCAGTTGCTCATAACTTTTCCAAACTAGTACCTTGAGGTGGATTTGAATGTTTGGAAAGTTTAAGAAAAAATGGCTGAGTTGCTTCTGAATTATGACTGCATGAGGGGGAAAAAATGCCCTCCTCTCCATATATTCTGATCACACATATTGTCTGCAGATGGCTCGTAAGTGGCTGAAATCAGCAACTTTGACTCCCATTTACTTCATAGAGCTCAAGGAGGTCTAAAATTTAACCTGCATTTAAAGTAACCCAGTCCTGTAATTTTAAAGTTATGAGCACTAAATATGAGATGGCTTCAACACCTGAAAGGTAGTTTAGGCATTACAGAAATTTTGAATGCTTAGTTCTGCCTGTACTTGTCATGCGTGATTCCTTAGGAGCGCTAATGTAATTTAAGAAAGAATAGGGTATGATGTGCATTTTGCATGTTTTATAGTCAAGGCATGTCAAAATGTTCTTCAAAAGAAGGAGTGAAACATTGCCACTAGCGTGACTCTTTTAGCAAATGCCAGCATAGCAGCTATTATACGCTCCAAATTAGCTCACAGAGAGTGCAATCCTGTTGTAATTTAAGTCAATAGAAGTCTTACTATTAACTTGAATGGGTATAGGATCAGGTCCATATAGCCTTGAGTATTTGAATTTATTTGGTTCAGAGAGAATATGTTGACTTATATACAAAGGTTCTACCAACTCTTTCCAAAACATGCCAGCGTTGGATGAGAAAAACAGCACTTCCCTCCAAAGTACTATGCTGCTAATGTACTTTCTGGTTATTAGTGAGATGCACTTACTTTTCTCTGTCAGATTTGCAATAAACACCACTGATGCACAAGCTGAAATCAGTAAAATGATGACATTACATTTAAAACCATAAGGTATATTACTTGCCTGAGGCAAGATTCTATTGCAGCTCTGAGATACTAAGCCCTCTTTCAGGGAAAACGATGCACACGTTTACAGGGCACCCTCAACAATTCAACATTTACCAGCTAGTGGAATCATTCAGCAGAAAACAAAAACACAGCTGGTCTTTTCCTCAGGGGACAAAGTTGATTACAGAAAGCAAAATAAGTTAACACACAATAAAATAAATAGAAAAAAAAAGCAGCTTAAGGTTCAAGCCAGTCCTTTGGTCCCTGAGTATGAAGTTCAGCTTTCTCAAGGGGACTTCTCTAGTCTGCCTCTCAAACACATGCTTCTATACCCTTTCTCCTGATAAGTGGGAGAATGAAGTGGCACTGAAATTAACTCCTTGTCCACCAGAGGGCAGGTAGTGTCCCTGCCCCTTCTTGGCACACCCATACATTAGTGTCTGAAATTCCAGATATGTACTATTCCAAATGTAAAGGAATAACAGAATTACCTAAGTTACCATTTTGTGGTAACTGAAGGAAAATGTTGACCCTGATGGTGACTGCTGTATAAACTCACCTACAGAAATAACTAGTTACCCCATGGCTTCATTAAAATCTTTAAAGTCTATGAATTGAATGCTATAACTAAAATGGCAAATATTGTACCATGTAATTGTTTTAGATGTGTATGGTACAATCAGCTACTGCACAGCATAATCAAATATATTCAAATACTAGCTATTAGTATTTTAGCTATTTCTAGTGTTTTTGCTAATGAAATTTCCACTTTTCAACAGCATGGAAAAAATATATAAACTTTGGTGACTGCTTGTAACTTGTCTTTATTCTACACTGGTCTTGCATGTAGTTTTGTCAACTTCATGCTCATCTTCAACTATTACTTTCTGTGAATAAAGGGGATTCTCTCCCCAAAAAACAGGCGGAGGTTCCATAGATTCAGTTGCCTGTCTTTCAGAGTAACCTAGTAGAGAGACAAGATCGGCAAGGTAATATCTTTTATTGGATCAACTTCCGTAGGTGAGAAAGACAAGCTTTTGAGAACCCTGAACCTTGTTTTGATCCGCGAGAGTGTGCAGCCCCGCCCACCCGGAGCGCTGCTTTACCGCGTTATATCAGAATTCGTGTTATATCGGGTCGCGTTATATTGGGGTAGAGGTGTACCACTTAAGGACCACATCCAATGCCTATTGAAGTAAATAGAGTGTTGGGTCATGTCCTAAAACCACTACATTCTAAGATGACCTTCCATTCAAAACTCAGATTCATATAAACTATCCTTATAGATGTGATGGTTATTTTGACTTTGGTTAGGTGTACTTGGCGGAGGGAGGCACTGAGAAAAGTATATGCAATTTTTCAGATTCTAACTTTGTTTTGGTCTCCTGTCTTTTTTATAGTTCTACTCTGTGCCCTTTCATTAATTTCTTATGGCTTTTTACAACTGAATTTTCAGCTGCAGTCAGAAACAGCCCTATTGAGTGTATGAAGGAGATTTCTGAGTCATGAAGCTTTCATAGAACCATAGAAATGTGGGACTGGAAGGGACCTTGAGAAGTCACCAAGTCCAGCCTCCTGAGCTGAGGCAAGACCAAGTAAACCTAGACCATCCCTGACAGTGTTTGTCTAACCTGTTCTTAAAAACCTCCAATGATGGGGATTTCATAACCTCCCTTGGAAGCCTGTTCCAGAGCTTAACTACCTTATAGTTGGTAAGTTTTTCCTAATATCTAACCTAAATCTCCCTTGCTGCAGATTAAACTCATTTCTTTTTGTCCTACCTTCAGTGGATATGGAGAACAATTGATCTCAGTCTTCTTCATAAAAGCCCTTAACATACCTGAAGACTTATCCCCCTCAGTCTTCTTTTCTCATGACTAAACATGCCCAGTTGTTTTAACCATCCCTCACAGGTCAGGTATTCTAAGATTTTTATCATTTTTGTTGCTTTCTTCTGGATTTTCTCCAATTTGTCCATATCTTTCTTAAAGTATAGCACCCAGAATTGTACACAATGCTCCAGCTGAGGCCTCACCAATACCAAGTAGGGCAGGACAATTACCTCCTATGTCTTACATACAACACTTCTGTTAATATACCCCAGAATGATATTAGCTTTTTTTCGCAATTGCATCCCATTGTTGACTCATATTCAATTTGTGATCCGCTATAATCCCCAGATCCTTTTGAGCAATACTACCCTAGTCAGTTATTCCACATTTTGTAGTTGAGCATTTGATTTTTCCTTCTTAAGTTAAGTACTTAGCACGTGCTCTATTTAATTTCATCTTGCTGGATTCAGACCAATTCTCCAATTTGTCAAGGTTATTTTGCATTCTAATCCTATCCTCCAAAGTGCTTTCAACCCCACCCTGCTTAGTGTCATCCACAAGTTTTATAAGCATACTCTCCACTCCATTACCCAAGTCATTAATAAAAATATTGGATAGTGCCAGACCCAAGACTGACCTTTGCAGGACCTCACTAGCTACACCCTTTCAGTTTGACAGTAAATCATTGATAACTACTCTGAGTACAGTGCACCCCACCTTATAGTAATTTAATCTAGATCATATTTACCCTAATTTGCTTATGAGAATCTCAGGTGCAACTGTGTCAAAGGCCTTACTAACACCAAAAATGTCACATCTACTTCTTCCCCATTAGCCACTAGGCCAGTAACCCTGATAAAGAGGGAAATTAGGTTGGTTTGGCCTAATTTGTTCTTGACAAATCCATGCTGGCTATTCCTTATAACCCTTTGAAACAGATCTTATAATATGTATATATCAAAGTTAGCATTTCACAATAAGATGTATGTATGCAAAATGCATTAGGGCTAAGCTGGGACCTACACTTCTCCCTGAGGCCAGAGGGAGAAGGATTAAATATGTTTCTGGAAGCAGTAGCACACTAGATTCATATAAGGATGGCAAAAGCAAAAATTACTATACCATCAGGTGCTGAAACATTAACAAACAGGGCAGATGCTGTTTCAAAACACAATCTTGCTGCATATAATCTTCATCAAACATTATCATTCATTTTCCTCCTACCCCTGAAAATATTTACATCAACCAGGAAACGTCAAACAACATTTCCTCCTTCTCTTTAATCATCAGTATTTTCACTCATAGTTCATCAGGGACAGATGACTTTATGCAAACCCACTTGTGGCTTTACTTCATCCTACCACTTGTGAACTATGAAATCATCCCTAGCTTGGGAAAATACTTTTCTTACAAACAGCAATATGTATGCACATTCCCCCTCTTGTAAATACACTTCCTACTTTAGGGCACCCTACTGTGTAGGTGTGAGTATTAAAATTCTGTTTCTGCGGCTTTCATTTATTTTTATAAAAAAAACTTTAAATTCTGAGGCTCAACAAGACAGTTATTAATTTGTGCACTTCAGAAACCACTGGCCCAGAGGATATAGAATTAAAACTAAACTATATGTATTATCCTTTTTGGGAGCAAGAGGCAGAGTACATTCTCAAACTGTATAATAAGGGCCTGATTCTGATTTCACAACAATTCAACACTAATGTGATCCTTTCCTCCCTCCCCCGCCCCCCGATTTCAGTGGAATTACTCCCAATGTATAATGGTATGAATGAGAAGAATCATGCCTATGGACCTATGGGCAGGCAGATAGAAACACCTGTAGTTAATGGCTGCCTAACACTTTCCATTATGAGAGCCCATTTTCAGGGCCTTATAACTTTATTAAACTTTAACCGCTGGGACTGGAATTTTTCCAGATGAGTGTCTGCCTCAGGCTGAATTTGTGTGTTTAAGTTTCAACCAAAACAGTTCATCCATTTCCAAGAACATTAGAAAAAATACAACTGTTTTGCCCACGTAAACAAATTCTTACAACCATTTTATTGAGAAGCTCTAGCTTCATTGGTGCAGGGAGGCCACTGGTGTCAGGATGGGCTTTTTGTTATTCTGGTGAAAATCCACCCAAATTTGACCAAGTTATAAACTTTTTCAAAAGTCTCAGTTTGTACATGCACAGGAGGGATTTGTCAGAAGCTTGCAGCTAAATTCTCTGAAGATTCTGACTGTACTAGGTATGTTCCATCCACACAGAGCTCCGCACATTCCCACAAAGCAAGTAAACATACTCCACCCAAAAGGTTTCAGGGCCTGAGAGCAAGCCTTTCCCTGCAATTGCTCATTTTGGCAGCTGGTGGTTACTATAAATTCTGACTGTCTCTCTCTTGTGTTCTCAACATCCCCACCATTGATGCCCAGGCAATGTGGAGGAGGGGCAAGCAACCTGACTAATATAGAGAATTGAGGAATGGATGGGGAAATAGAAACAGAGGGGACAGAGACAGGAGCTGAGGTGGGGAGATGATAAAGGCTGGGAATGGAAATGGGGGGAAACCAACGACAGGAGTCAGGGGCTGGTATAAGAGCAGAAGTGGACAGAAATAGAAGTTGGTATAGAAAATAGGTGGTGGATTAAACAAAGACTAGAATTGAGAGTAGAAGTGGATAGAAGCAGTGGAGCATGTGAATGGATAGGTGTAGAGTGGGACAGAGTAGACTGGGAGAAGACAAGGGTAGCAGGGATTATAACTACTAGAGTACTCACCCTGCAGAACCTGGAATTGAACCCAGGATTCCTGAGTCACATCATTCCTCTGCTGTCTGTTGTGAAATCCATGAGCCAAGTGTTTCTCTCATCCTGCTCTAGTGGCTGGTCCACCTAGTGGATAACAGCACATTACCACTAGTTTACCATTAACTCAAATGGCTGAGGTCTGTGCTGTGGATCTAAAAGTCCTAACTCTGCTGATGACCCAATATGGTTCCACAAGATGGAATTTCTGATTTTTCAGTTTGCTTTAAAAAAATAAACAAAAAACCACCTAGGAAATTGTATCCGAAAGAACAACATTAGAAGAACATTAAGGTTACTAAGTCCAAGTACTCAGAAGTTAAGAAATGCCAGAATTAAGGTTCCTCATGGGTTTATCCAAAGGTAAATTAATAATTTTGTATTCAGCCCAGGATTTCAGTGGTGTGCATGGGCAACCTTAATTCTGGCATTTCCTAATTTTTGCATGCTTACTTTTGCAACATTAACATTCTTTTAATATAGTATTTTTGTATGTAATATCTATTTAATGTGTTTTTGTGCCCTCTTTATTTTATTTATTTATTATATATATATATCACAACAGTTCGCAGATTATCAAATGGATATCACTTCAACATCCCTCATATATATTATTAATAGATTTTAAAAAACCTGCTCATTGTGTGTCAAGTTTCAGCCTACAATAAATATAAACTCCTAAATACTGAAATTTAACTATTGTACGTAGATTTTCAAGTCAATGGGAGCTTGGCACTGAACTCCCCTCTCTTACTTCTGAAAATCTAATGTACATTCCCTCTATAATGCTAGTAGCATTATTATGCTAATCTTGCCCAGCCCTTTTATCTCCCCATAAAGCAAAAAACAGGATAAGAGACAAACTAGCAATCTGTTACTAGTGAAGGCAAATAGCCAACAACCTGTACTGTGATCTAAAAACCTATTGTGACTATTATCCAGCAAACACTTACACATGTACATAGCTTTACCCACATGAGCCTACTTATGTGAGTAAAGTTATGCCTGAATGTAAGTGTTCGTAGGATAGGGTCTTATCTCCAGAGTAGCTGAGCACTGGGGCTTAAACTTCAGTAGAACCTTAATAATACCTAACATGTAGTTTCACTTCAGGTATGTCTCCACTGCAATTGAGTGCACCAGGCTCTCTAGCAGTAATACAGTCATCACCACAGAACCCACTAGCAGAGCTGCAGTCTTCCCTAGATTATCCAGAATACAAATAAATGCTGTTTTCATTGTGAAATTAGACAGGTTTCCTTTCTCCATCTAAGTTGTAACTGCAACTCTACTACACATTTGAAATGCAATTAAAATATTTTTCCACATGTAGCCACGCTCTGGCAGCATCAACAAGTCAGCATACAAATTATGCCGGTGTTAAGTAATGACAGCGCATCTAGTGATTGATACTGGTGACAGATACTTCAAGATAGCTGTAATGTGCATACACTTCGGTATATCAAGCACTTCCAAGATTATTAATGACTGCATGATTTTTTATGATGGTTGCTAAATAATAAATAATGAAAGGGTTGGATAATATTTTCCATTATAAAAAACAAATTTGTAGATGGCTCTTTTGCAATTACAAAGGGAATATGGTGGGGAGATTAATACATTTAAATATTCACATCATTTACTATATAACATCATATGTTCACAAAATATACTATTAACTCTACGGAAATAATGAATGTCTTTTTTTCAGCAAACGTATTTTTATAAAGCCTTTGATTTAAAAAAAAAAAAAAAAAAAAAGGAAATATGCACTGGTTTTGGACAAAGATGCATACAGTGGAGTAGCCCCACAGATTGCAATATTGGTCTCAACTCCAAAAAAAAAAAAAAAAATTCTAAATGATCCTTTGCAAGTCACACTTACTTTTATTGAAAACTATGGGCTAGACTGTGAATGTAAAGCCACGATCCCACAGCAGGGAGATCTGCTCCAACAGGACTATACCTAAAACCGTGCCTCCAGGGGCTACTGGGGGAGAGAGCAGGCCACAACATCCTTTGCTATATCCTTTGAAAAGGAGCAGCAAACACAACTCACTTTTGTCTCACACAGCCCCACTAGCTGGTGTGGATGGAGAAGCTGGGCTTCACACCTCACCTCTCCTTGTTTGGGCAGGCTACCACCAACACCATCACCCATGTGGAGCAGCCCTTGCGCTCAGTGAGTGGAAAGACTGAAATTGTGACTTGCCTCTCTGTTCACCGGCACAAAGAGGGGAGATTCCATAAGCCAACAGATTCTGCACTCCAGGATAGGTAGTTGTTTGGCTTCTGTCCTTGCCACTCCTTCCTTCCAAGCTCTTATCAGAGAAACCAAACTATAAATTAAACCCAGAGGCTCTAGTTCTTCATTCTATAGAGGTCTTTACTGGGTTTTAATAATAATAAAACAATGATTAGGAAATAGATGTTCATACTGAACCAAATTAACATGAACAGCAATATGGAACAGCCATTCTTTGCAGACAAATTATTAATCCTGTATGAATGACCTAATAATTCAGGGCCCACTTCTACCACACTTATGCATACTGAGTAGTGCCATTCTCCTGTGTATTTGCAGTGAAATTAAGGGTATGTCTACACCACAATTAGACATCCACGGCTGGCATGGGCCAACTGATGTTCAGGTTAGGTTACAGCCCGACCTCTACGACCTTCCACCCTCACAGGGTCCTAGAGCCTGGGCTCCAGCTCCAGGCCAGACGTCTACACCGCAATTAAACACCTTCTTAGCCCGAGCCCCTTGAGCCTGAGTCAGCTTGTACTGGCCAGCCACGGCTTTTTAATTGCAGTGTAAACATACCTGAAGAGAATACCTGCAGAATGAGGTAAATCAATCCGTGGAACTACTCACTGACTAAGGTATCACTCAGTGTGAACAAGGGTGGAAGAACTGAGCCCTCTCATTTGTGCAGAAGTATAGCTAATGTAATCCTTAGCCTTTCCACATCCCTTGCAAGGCTGCTCCTTTGATATGTTGATATTAGTCGTACAGAACTTCAATAGAAACATCATGATTCTGCTTTCAGTTCTTTCACACTGAAGAAATTCTATAAATACTTTGTTAGACAGTATGATAATATAAGATTAGAAATGATAGTCACAAAGGGAATAGCAGATAGTGTTGCCAACCCTCCAGGATTGATCTGGAGTCTCCAGGAATCAAAGATTAATCTTTAATTAAAGATTATGTCCTGTGATGAAATCTCCTGGAATACATCCAACCAAAACTGGCAACCCTAATAGCAGAGCAGGCAAATAAAGGCAAACTAGCTTTGGTGGATATAAAATCAAAAATCATTTTGTGATGGGCATGAATTTGGTGGATCCAGGACCCTGCTATATTTATCTTAAAACAGGCAACACTCTGTTTTTACTCTCTCTTCTTTCACAAGTCATGTTTCTATCAGACCACATGTCCTATGCTTAGCCTTACTTTTTAAAGATTTTGTCTTCAAATATCCTTTATTCTTAAATATTTGAAAGGATCTTTGAGATCTGGAGTGGGACTTTATAAAAATGAGACCTCGTTTCTGTTGTATGCTCCCTACAGGCCTGTTTTATCAAAGGGATATAGATATTTGAGACTATTCTAATGTTAAGAAATATAGGACATTCTAGCTTTTTACCATTTGAAATATTTTGTGTATATATATAGTGGAAGCCACTTATTAGCAGTTTCTCGGTTCCCAGCAAAAAGTTGCTATTACTGGAGGTTGCTAAAGGCAGGTTTGTGGGCTACAGCCAAGAAAGGAAGGGCTGGGTTGTGTTGAGCCTAGGCTCCAGTGCAGAACAGGCCGCAGTCTGGAGAGTGCAGGGAAAGGTCCAGTCCATCCCCTCAGGGCACCAGTACCTCCACTTCTCACTCCCCACTGCTGCCGTCTGCAGCCTCCCCTCCCTGCCCACCACGATGGGACTCCGGCAGGAGCCCCCTTGTTGGGCAGGATTGTGAGCGTCCCAGCCCATTACCTCCTGTGGGGGTGGCAGGTTCCTGGCTGCAGGCAGGTTTGTAGGGCTGCAGCCAGGGCAGGCACTTCCCAGCACTTCCTTCCCTAGCTACAGCCCCGCAATCCTGCCTGTGGCCAGGGCCTTTTGTCCAAAGAAAGTTCTCAATAAGCAATGTGCTGTTGCCAATATCCAAAGACCATTAACATTTAAGTCAATTGGATGGGATTGGCTCCCAGCAACCAAAAGTTGTTAATATTGGGATTGCTCATACCTGTCATCCACTGTATATATGTACTAGCTACAGTGATACCTACCACATTTGTACTTTCATGAACACTATGCTTGGAGAAAATGCGGGTGACCCAAGGGCCCAGTGGATTGACAGCAGCATTCACAGCACCTCTAGTTCCAGCACCTATGGCAAAGCATTTAAGCAGATGCTTAAGAAGACTTAAGCTAATGCTTCAAATTAAACATGTTTAAGTGCTTTGCTGAACAGAGATGGACTTAACCAGATGCTTATTTCGCAAATGGCTTAAGCACATGCTTAATTTTAACTGAACTGTGGCTTGAAATTTGTTACAATTTTAACATGTACCCATTAGCCCTTTGATGAATCCATTCTATGTGCCTTTAGTTCATACATTTTCACTGCTTCCCATAGCCCAGGGACAAAATAGCTGCGAAAAAGAAAGCTGCTTGCACAGTAGTATGCTTCAAGTCTCATCAGCCACACTGCCAGCTAAATTCTGGTTCCAGTTTCTTTATTTTTGGTGATAGCTGGTCAGATTGTAAAGGGCCAAAATAACATCGCTTGAGTTACATATACCAGGCTGAGCGGGCAGTCTGAATAATCCTCTTCTGACTGATTAATTGAGCAATGTGGCTATGGAAGACACTGATGAGAACGCAAAAAGAACAGGAGTACTTGTGGCACCTTAGAGACTAACAAATTTATTAGAGCATAAGCTTTCGTGGACTACAGCCCACTGCGGATGCATACAGAGTGGAATAAATATTGAGGAGATATATATACACACATACAGAGAGCATAAACAGGTGGGAGTAGTCTTACCAACTCTGAGAGGCCAATTAAGTAAGAGAAAAAAAACTTCTGAAGTGATAATCAAGATAGCCCAGTACAGACAGTTTGATAAGAAGTGTGAGAATACTTACAAGGGGAGATAGATTCAATGTTTGTAATGGCTCAGCCATTCCCAGTCCTTATTCAATCCTGAGTTGATGAGAACAACACTCATGGAAAAACCAATATACTTTTTATAGTTGCTTTTCTGAACATAACCATTCATTAAGAATTTCCCCTGTAGTGCCTTGTATAATTTACTCAAACAAATTGAAAAAAGAGGGACAGTATGCTGGAAAAATTAGAAAAGAGAATAATTAAATTAGAAAAATCAGTACGAACATGAAAGATGCCCAGAAACTGCTAGCAAGCTACTAACATGAAATGAGGATGACAGAAATGTTACTATTCGGTTCCAAACAAAAGATTTATCAGTAGGGTGATGGAAGAAGCCAGGTAATGGCTTGGTTAAAAAGAAAAAAAAAAGAGGTCACCAAATCAATAACTGTCTAAGAGTTATAGGCACTATTACTACAGGCCCCCATAATGTTAGAAAGATTTATGATTTTTTTCACCACTCTTGTACAGAGACATCTAGGCAGCAATGCTGGGTAATAACTTACAGGAAGACAGCTAAGTGCAAGAAAGGAAAATATTAAAAAGGAGGGAAACACTTTAGGCAATTAAACATCTTAATGGGGAAAAATATTAGAGCTTAATGGCACAGCCACTAAAATGTATACACATCACAAGCCTAATCCTGCAAGCTCTCCAGGCACAGAGCTCCAACGACTTCGGTGGGATTCCAGCATATGAATGGTGTGCAGGGATGGGGCCGAGCTGATGATGCGAGGAAGAAAGTGAGGGGCAGGTGCTTTAATAGATAAAGCACTCATCTGTCACCTCAGGAACCCTGGGATCAAGCTCAGTTTAAGGCCCTAAGTAAAACAGATTTGATGATCTCAGCTTAGTCCCAGTGGACAGTTCTCCTCACAAAAACCACACACCACAACACAGGCACAGTGCAGCATGACTGGCAGTCTTTGCCCAGGACTGAGGTGAAATAGAAACTGAACTACCTCTACCCTTAGAGAGGACTGTCCATCCCAAATCAGGGTTGAGATCAGTGGTGATGCAGCACAGGGAGACTTGCTCTGTAGCTGTCTGATTGTACTTAGCCTAGGGAATAGAAAAGGAAGAAAAACTTCAGTTTCCACTTCAGCCAGTCCCCTTCTCTTCAAAAACCACAAAAAATCCACCAAAAAAGAAAAAAAGAAGAAGTTGGGGAGCTGGGATAAAATGGAGATCAGGGTCATTTGGGGACATTCTGAATAAACTAGCTGATTAAATTCACTCCTTACCCACTTCATTTATTTTGCTTATCAGTGACCTGCTCTCTTATATGGAATAAGTGGATCGAATATTGGGAGGTAGTGGTATACGTACACTACAAGTGAAGCTGAGAGAATTGGCAAGCAGGGGAAGATAAGAGAAATCCTGGATGAAGGGGAGAAGGCATTTAGTATGTAAGACCTATGCCTACCATCACCTGGATAAACTTGTTTGAATGTGGTATTCCTTTGTCTCCTTAGACATCATGCGCATTAGGTCAGGATTTGCATTTTCTTCTGCTTGGGAAGCACATAACACAGAATGAGTGCAACTGAAATCTAATAATAATAAAGATGACTATGAGTAAGATTCAAAAAACTGAGTTTGGAGATCATGTCTCAATCTTTTAATTGTTCCTTTACATGAGGATTCATCTAACAATACACATGATCTTTTCTATAAAACTTAGATAAAGATCTTTTAGAAAGTAGCTTAACACTCAAATTCTCATAAACCAGCTTATTCTGTGAAGGCCAGTGAATTGGACTTACAAATGTCTGTTTATCACAATGAGCATGCTCAGTAGGAAATAGTAAATGCTGGATTTACTAGAGAAAGACACAGGGCTTGTCTTCACTACCAGGGTAAATCGACCTAAGTTACGCTACTCCAGCTACATGAATAAAGTAGCTGGAATCAATGTAGCTTAGGTTGACTTACCCCAGTGTCTTCACTGCACTGCATCGACAGGAGACGCTCTCCCGTCGACTTACCTTAATCTTCTTCAAAAAGAACAGGAGTACTTGTGGCACCTTAGAGACTAACAAATTTATTAGAGCATAAGCTTTCGTGGGCTACAGCCCACTTCTTCAGATGCATCCTTAGTCTCTAAGGTGCCACAAGTACTCCTGTTCTTTTTTCGGATACAGACTAACATGGCTGCTACTCTGAAACTTAATCTTCTTGGGGAGCTGGAGTACCTGGGTCAATCAGAGACTGCTCTGTGGTCAATTTAGTGGGTCTTCACTAAACCCACTACATTGACCCCTGCTGCATCAATTGTAGCAGCGTCAATCTCCCTATAGTGAAGACCAGCCCTGTCTTAAACAGGTCTATAATATACGGCAAGGTAATGAATATTGGCTTTTCATGTATGGGATTGATGAGAAATACACACACACACACACACACACTCACACACACACACTACTTTGCTATATTTTTGAAATTGCCTTCACAGTAGGGTGACCAGATGTTCCAATTTTATAGGGACAGTCCTGATATTCAGGGCTTTTTCTTATACATTTCTTTCCCATTACCCTCCACCCCCGTCCCGATTTTTCATACTTTCTATCTAGTCACCCTACTTCACAGCCATGGTGTGCCCTGACAAGACCACTCAAGTAAGTCTTTAGAAACTACCTGTCATCTTATAATAAGGGAAGTCTTGCTTTATCTACAGTTAAACTGTATTGCCTGACATCTCAGTTAAAATATATACAACTGGAGTAATTTCGTGATGAGCCTGAATCAAATCCTTACAAGTGAACAAGCAGTAATGAGTATTGTTCTCTTACTAAATGTGAGCTTAAGGAGATGGGAAACAGGAGATTAAAAATTATAAAAAGTAAACTTTCCCTTGATATATATAAATGGTTAGACTGAATTATTTAAAAGAATAATCTCTTCTTCCTATATGGGTGCATCCAAACCTGTCAAGTGATACTAAGGGGAGAGAGACTTAAGCTCTGGATAAAAAAAAACACCCAACCTAAATTTTGCTTGTAAATCTGATAAAATAACGGTATCTTCAAATTATGGATCTGAACCTGACTCAGAAAAATAGTTTATTGACATCAACTACTCATGTAAGTGAACAATCAATGAAATACAGTACTATCACATCCCAGAAAAGATCATGTCCAATCATTAGAGAGATGTGACTTATATCTGTTACATTAAAAGGCGGCTGAAGGGAAATAGCACAAGGTTGCAGGAGATTATCAGTAGGAGCAATTATTTGGTGTCACACACACACTCACACACACACACACACACACACACCCCCCAAAGTGTTACATTTTCAAACCTACAGAACAGGTTATTTATGCACCCTGGCAAAATCTGTATGCACGAATGTCAAGATCTCATACAGCGTGTGCAAGTGCATTTTTAGAGGCATATCTGTAATATTTGCCTTTGAAAAATTCACCTACAATGCAAAATAATGAATGATAGGTATAGAAAAGTGTCATGAGTTCAAGTTCAATGGTCCCTAGACTATGGAAAAAAAGGCTACCTTTAATACCACCACCACCACCAACGTATACTAATAGGATGCCCTATCCCCCATAGCCTTTATTTACCTAAAAATGTAAGTCAACATAAATAGATTAAACAAAAGCAAAAGCAAAATGACTTTAAATAATTAATCCAGTACAGAAACAAAGAGAACCCCACTCAGCCACCAAGATTATGGATCAACAGCATTTGCTTTATTGTGAAAGTTGTTAGATTTTCCATTAGGAGTTTCACTTACAAAGCTGATTTGACCTCCCCTCTAAAATCCACGAAGTAAGATGGGTTGGCCTCATAACTGGGAGGTCACTTCCGAGGCTGAGGTTAAATTGTGCTATGAAGTTTGAAGTGAATCATATAAAGGATTCCTGAATTCTGAAGCCACAAATGTAGCAATGTTCACCAGAGCTGAAAATATTTTCTAACCTTTTTTGTCACAAAACAAAACAAAAAGTAGTAAGAGAAATAACCAGGGGAGCCCAGTCAACTAAGATTTGAGATCTAGAGTCCAGGATCCAAATTCAGCTCACTGAAGAGCATCAGTAAAGTACTTCCCATCTCTCCCCTTTTCTTGCACCCTGAGCAGCTCTGAACTGCCCCTCTCCCAATCTGGACTGTTCTACCACAGTGCTGATAGCAGCTCCCCCAAATCCCCCAGCATGACATCCGCATGCCCTCCACAGCTCCTCTCCCTCCCAGCACCCCTACAGTTCCCACAGACCAAAGGATTTGTCTTGGAGGGGACTTTCAAAAGCAGTGAGGTCCAGATGGGGAAGGAGCTCAGGAGCAGCTCAGGGGCTGCAGGAGAAGAGCCAACACATTTCTGAGGTTTGTCAATGGGCAACTCCATTGCTATAAACCTCTGGAGGTTCTTCAGGTGGAAAAGGCTTGCCCGTGCCTTTCCCAGCAGTGCAGAATTCCCACACTCATCCCTCTCTCTCGCGCGCACAAACCTCTGTTTATTTAAGTACTCTAATTTTATGAGCTGGGCATGTGGGAAGTACTAGTTCTGTGCCTAATGGCACTCAGATAATTGGCTGGTGTGTATATATATATATATATATATATACACACACACACACACACACACACACACATAAACCTGATGCTTTGAGTACCACCCAGGATTGGGCACTTAACAAAGAGTGGCATCGATTACCTTCAGTGTGCAGTTTGTCTAACCCAGAATTAGTACAACTCTTATGTATGTCACAAAAAAGAAAGGTGCAAAGCAGAACAACTCCTACAATATTAAGGCATTTTTAGTTTTTGTGATCACTAATATAAACTATTTAAGCTCTGGATAGATAAGATAATACGAGCTACTGCAATGTTTGTGAACGGTTCTGATATGTGCCTGCAGCATTAATAATGTTTTTTGTGAGGAAATACAGTAACCATTGTAACTCAGCTAAAACAGTATTGGTCTGCTTGATACATAGTGTTATATGCTACCATGATCTTTTCCTCAAGATAGATTTGTTGCTGGGAATTATAAGAAATGAAGTAATTTAACAGCAACAAAATTCCCCAGGGATGGGATACACCAAGATGCTATGCATATGCACAAGGAATGGTGTGACACACTGTTTGGCTAAGCAATTATACACAATCCATCTATGGTAAACAAATGTTAATTTCCAGGCTTTGTCTACTTGTATACTGCACTGTATCCCTTACAAACAATTTGTCAAACTACCAGTTTCCTTCTGCGGCACATGTTCCAAGAGCTGTGAATAGATGTGCAGTATTGCTCTACAGAGAAAGAGAGCATGATCATTAGTATCTTACAAAGGACAAAAGGCATGAATTCAACACTGCCAAGGGAAAATGTCTAAAGCTGGTTGAAACATTTCCGATGAAATTTCTTTTGGTCGAAGCTGAATGTTTTTTGGAGACCTACCAATTTTGAAAAAGTTTTCATCTGGAAGTTTTGCAAGAGAGATGCTATCAGAGTGATCCAGGGTGAAAAATTCTGTTCTGAATCAGGCAGAGCAGAAGCTTGATCCCAGGGTGACATCCTACTCACCAGGCGCACGTGTGCGCGCACACACACACACACACACACACACACACCCCTGCTTTCAAACCAAAAAGCTATGGTTTCAACCACAAAATCGGCATTTTGACACAACTCTATTTTTGCAAAAATGTTCAAAAAGTTTTGGGTTTGTTCCAGCACAGAACCCAAATAAATTTTAACATCCTTGCAAGTTGCCATGAAACAGAATGGCCATCCTCTGTTCAGCTCTAGAAGTGTCTCAGATTAATATGTAAAGCACATATATTTTTAATATAGTAGGTGGCTGGTTTTTGTTTTTTTTAAATGAAGTACGAGAAACAGTGACAAGTGATAAAAGCAGATGCAGAATGACACTGTAAATTTCTTTGTAAAGCATTTGTTCCTAACATAACCAGAATGCAGGACTGTGCTTCGTCAGCTGGTCTTGAAAGCTATTCTCTCTCCTCATTTAAATCCCTCCTGAAGATCCACTTGTTCTACAAAGCCAAGAAACAACTGGCAACTATGTCACCTACTTATCCATATCAATCTATTTTATTTTATCTTTTCTTTTAGGAGAGTGAGAGGGAAGAGGAGGTCAGGGAAGGAAGAGCACAGGACTTGAAGATGAAGGTGGTTGAATGGTGGAGGGAAAATTGTGGACAGCTGAGGAATTAACTTAAAAAAAATTTAACTAGTATGATGTGAGCCTGTCATCACCCATCTCCCTTTGCTTGTATTCTTCTTCCCTGTGTTTGTCCTTGTTTTGGTAGGTTTTTAGGTCTTTAGAACAGGAACTATATTTGGAAAGTGCCCGGCACATTTTGGGTGTGCCCATCAACTGGTAATAGAAGAGTTTGCAGGGAGTTTTGATTTTCACTCAAGACCCCATAGTACAAATATATAATTTAGTTCTGTCTTTTTACAGTTGTAACAAAACAAAAAATGAAAAAACAGTGCCTGTCCGGTGAGAACTGGGGATATGCAGTTGGAAAGGTAGCCTGCCAGGCAGTTAGCCCAAACACGCTGCCTATTACTAGCATATCAGAACATGGCCCTGTGTGGCTGCTAAAGCATTTTCTTTTATTTTTATTTTTGAAAGTTAATCTAGCTCAGAGCCAGGATTAGCAGAGCCGCCTCCTTTCAGCTGTAATGTCGGTGCTGAAGCTCACAACACAGAGACTTTTGCCTCCCAGCCAGTAACGCTGTATAAACATGTTTAATGCTCATTCATGCTTCCTGGCCTGCGTGCACTCATGCCCATCTGTTGGAAGGGCATACTGCCGGCTCATGTGATGGAAGGACCCTTGGCATAAGACACCGGTGCCGAGGAATGAGGGGTGGAGGTTATGTAGGCAGCAATCACAACCATCCAAGTGACATCTGCTCTGCACAAAGTTTCTGCTCTATGCCAGCGCTATAGTGCCATATGTCTGTTTACAATTATACTGCACACCTGGGGAGATGTACGTCCACTAGACAGGGCACTAGAATGGAAGTCAGGAGACCTGGGTTCTATCCCAAGATCTGCCACTGACCTGCTATGTTATCGTGGGCAAGTCATTTCACCTCTCTGTGCCCCACTTTCCCTATCTGTAATATAGCAGAAAGAATATCTTTGTAAAGCTGATATGAGAGAAGAATTATTATTACATTATCTCATAGGCCTTTTCCATCTTTCTCTTCATATTGTGTGCGTGTATGGCAAGGCTTTCTGTAGCTCCAATCAATAACACTGCCTTTCCACACCTTCAAAGTTGAGTCCCACCATTCAGTTTGGCATTTGTTTTTGCTTATCTCTTTTGAGAGTTAGCTTTTATTTATTAGGGTCTATTACACCTACCAACGTAACTCTTTACACCATCCCCGCAGAGGGGGATCATTCAGTCAAAGGGGCTCTCATTTTCCCCCAGCTGACAACCCTACAGCTTTATTGCTGCTTCAGCATGCTAGGGATGGGATGACCGTATTTTCTGATGTAAGTGGTACTGAGTAGATTGAGCCTATTACTCTGGGGGTTAAGGTGTGGGGCTCAGTTAGTGGAAAGGGGGAAAGGATACCAATTCATATCAAAAGAACCTGCATGTGCTGTAGGTAAAAACATCAAGGGACTGGCCAGACTTCTTTGAATACAGTGTAGGTAATTCGTAGTTCAACATCAAAAAGCTCACCTACCCACTAAGCGCAAGGAGACTGCACCACAAATCAGGGAGTACAGCTGAGCTCAAAAGCAGGTTTCCATTCACCTGAGTATGAGTAGCCATTAGCCAGGTCTTTGACACGGTGTAATGGAGGATAAGAGTGAAAAATATGTTGCATTAGTTAATGTAATATAAAAAAAAACTGTAGAGGATGATGGAAGATAAGCATCCAAAGGATAGACACTCACGTTAGAGCGTGATTAAGACTAAGCGAACTATGCCCATTATTCAAGGCCTGACCATGCCTGTTGTTAGAGTTTAGCCAACCAGACTGAAGTCATTTTCTTTTAACACAGAACTGCGGAAATGTTATCATTGTCCTTTCTGAGCATGCTTGGTTACACACTTCGGATGGCATCAGCATGGGCCCCGTCCTCTATTTCAGTACACAATGAGATGTGATATTATTTCACACTCTGCTGGTCAAGGAAGGGCTGCTATTACAGAGATTCTAAGAAATCCAATAGCTTCCTGCAGAGAATTTACAATGAAAGATGCTTGATTAATTTTTTCCATGTTTGGTATCTATTATAAGAGGGACATCCTACACTTTTTCAGTCTGACTGTGAAGGTTATATGCCACTTGCTTCTGGGAGAACAATGGATGTGGAGTACTTCAGGTAGGTGTGTTACTTACAGCAACTGAAATAATTCTGTACTGTAGCATTGTAAATACATACTGTATTTGATGATTACTGAACCAGGATTATTACTGTATAAATGAATTAAATCACAAACGTACCCTTGCATGACTCAAATTCAAAGTGGAGAACTGGAATAAAGTAGGGTAGCAAAACAGAAAATAAATTACATAGCATAGGAATAGGCAAGTAATTAAACAGTGACTACTATATAAAGTGCAATGCAGGAGTCTGATAAAATACAGACAATTCAAACAACTGGATTAATAGTAAACTCTTATTTTACATGATTAAATTCAGTATGCAAGTGATAAAATTGAAATTTATAGGGTGAAATCTTGACACCGCTGTAGTCAAAAGGAGTTTTGTTATTAATTCCAGTAAGACAAGGATTTCATCCATAGATTGTAAACTCTTTGAGCAAAGACTTGGTCTTTCTATATTTAAGTATCCCGTGTAATACAATTTGGGTGCTATATATAAGTACACTGTCAATTTGGATGCTATAAAATAATTTTAATGTCTGATGCCTTTGCTAAAACAGGCAGCAATGGAGTTTAAAATAGCCACTTCACCCATAATGCCTTGTGCCCTAAGAACAGCCTAAACTATTTATAAAACTCTTTCCATAACACAACTGGATTAGTGTCATGACATCACATAAAGCATAAATAATACTGTATAAAATACATGGGCGTAATTTTCAGGTCACAAAGCAATGAAGGTCCATTGAAGTAGTAAATAAAGCTAAGACTATTTATGGCAGCTATGGTACAATTAGTTGTATTGCAACTATTTTATGATCAAGACATAATGAATATGCAAATTCCATCAAGCTACAGGTACTCTTACATTCAAAATTATGTTTACTGATATTACAGGAGTGAACTATGCAGTTCCATTTGGGGTTCTAACAGTACAGGACATACAAGGAGCTAATGTGTAATTTCATACTCATGTGTAACATTCTTCTGCACTGTTACTTAAGTTAAGTGCCTGCATCTAGTAAACAAATTGCAATTTAGACATTGTATACATCACTTAGGGTATAATTAATAGCACTATATTTAGTGTTACTGAATTTTCCCTCCAGAGAAAACGCTTTGAGCTTGTTTTAGCAAGAGGGGGAGCTAAAAGGAAATTCATTTCACAAAATACCATTCAAAACACTCACCAACTTGCTAGCAAGTGCAAATTTCTTCTGATAATTAATGCACGTTTACCAAGTCAACACCACCAAGTCAGAGCAACAGTGTAATTTTAGAAACACTCCATGCAACAGCCAGCAGCAACGAAGAAGGTCACAGCCAAGGTTACTGTGCCATTTCTTCAGCATAGGACGCTTAAATAAACCATGAGAGTCTTTGCAACTGTTTTAACATTTGATATTCTTTTCTGTTCAATTTGAACAAGCCTACTACTTGGGTGAAAAAAGGCGGGGGTGGGAAAGAAAAGGCATCAACAACATGGCTGGAAATTTGCAGTTGGCAACAGACTTGCTAAACATTTGAAACATTGAGCAGCATTTTTACCTTCACCTACTATTGTTGTAACATTCTCACGGAATGAGAGAGTAACAATATTTCTGTGTTGCAATTAAAGGGCCAGATTCACACACCCTGGCAGAGGTTAAGGTTAAGGGTGGAAAGCTGCCAAGCTGCAGCTGTGACGGCTGCCCTTCTGGCCAATACATCAGGGACTGAACCCAGGACCTCCTGAGCTAAAAGTGCAAGCTGCTTCAGTTTGAGCTAGTCTCTGTAGCCAGGGACTGTAAAAACTCATATCTTCCATGGATTGGCACGGAGGGGGACCCGTAACGCGCACTCACCACCGAGTTAAACAAAGGGGACGCAACCTCTCTTACACTGGGTATGGACTAAAGGAGTCAATGCAGTCCGAGAAGTGGGCAAAACTGGCCAGGGAGGCACCATGGCCAAGTCAGCCAGGGGGAGAGCTGCCACTCCGCACAGCTTCTGTAGGTTTCCCTCTGATGGGGGTAGGGGGGAATTTTGGGGTTGAGCTTCTTGCCCACCAACAGAAAATCTGAGGGAGGGATGGTGGCAGCAGAAACACTGCCTGTCCTTTGCCAGCATGAATCCCTTATCCCACACAGGGGCATTGTGTGGCACAGGGAGGCATCAGTTTTTCTGAAGCTGACCACCCATCATATCAGTATTTTCCATGTTTCCTGTGCTCTCCATCTGAAAGCTACTGACGTATCCAGGGTGCAAAACTGTAAAGTGTTGAACACCCCCAAGGTGAAGTCAGTGATAGATGCATTGTCAAATATCAGGAGCCAGGCCCCCCAAAATCATGAGCGTGGCATAAAAAACATAAGATCTTTTAAAATATTTCTTTTTAATTAGCCTTCTGGGTTCTCAGCCTTTAGGGTTCACACTTTCAAGCTTTTCTTCAGAAGTGGAGGCTAGAGACTCAGTTTTTAATGAAAGCTGAGATTCTCACTTAGTCACATCACTCCAGGAGCTGGGGCTATAAGAAGAATGCCAAATATTACGAGACTCTCAATAAAAATCACAAGAGTTGGCAACAGAGTGACAATATCAAATATGTGCAACAAACAGCTTGCGAACAGTCCACACAAAAATTATTCATATACATTCACATGATATATATCTATTTCAAACAATGAATAAATCTAAGAAAATCATAAGCGACTCATGAATAATATCTATCCCATCATACATACCCATTGTACAAATTAGTCATTCAGTTCTACAAATTTTACAAGTATTATTTAATCCACAACTAAAGTACAGCTACTCCTAGATTGAAATTTGGTTAAAAAAATGTTCAGCAGCTAGTCACATAGTATTTTGACCATGGGATTGGCTAAAAGTATCTATATTAATGACTGAAAAACCACGAATTCAAAAATATACTTCTTTTTCTGGTAAATGTTTATGGCCCATATTTGAATGGAAGGAAATCAAATGACATGGATAATCCTGGTCATTTGATATTATCCTGGGTTACTATGTCTTCTTTCTTTTTTGGTCTTGGGAGTCCATTCCATGACTGCTGAGAATAAGCCAGGATTTAGGGCAAGACTACAAGGTCAGATTTGAGAGCACAGACTGCACTAGTCAATTTCAAGCTAGAGAGAACTAAAATGGTATCTCTGTATCCAGCAGCCACAATAAAAACCTCCTTTATATTAATTATTACCAGGGCACTACAGTCTTCACAATAAGCCATCTGTTTCAATTAGCCATACAGCATGAGAAAAAAATCAAAATGTTAAGCAAAGAGCTAGAAAGCTAAATTTCCTTCCTCTATGAATATCTCACTAAGAAAAATACTATGGGGCCCATTCCAGTTCCCTCTGAGGTCAATGGAAAGACTTCAGCTGACTTTAACAGGAGTTGCACCAGGCCTTCAGGCAGTGTAAAAGTGTATTTGCCAGGGGTCGGCAACCTTTCAGAAGTGGTATGCCGAGTCTTCTTCATTTATTCACTCTAATTTAAGGTTTCACGTGCCAGTAATACATTTTAATGTTTTTAGACGGTCTCTTTCTATAAGTCTATAATATATAACTAAACCATTGTTGTATGTAAAGTAAATAAGGTTTTTAAAATGTTTAAGAAGCTGCATTTAAAATTAAATTAAAATGCCGACCCCCCTGGACAGGTGGCCAGGACCCGGGCAGTGTGAGTGCCACTGAAAATCAGCTTGTGTGCTGCCTTCGGCATGCATGCCATAGATTGCCTCCCCCTGGTATATGCATTTAATATAAGAAACAGAAATTGGTTTCTCTGTATGGATGAAGCCCTAAGGTATTAAAATATGGCATTATGTAACTAGTTGAAATGATAAATATTGATATTACTGGTTTTATTTTTTCTCATAACACACTAAAAACCATTTACAGGTATTTTATCAATAAAAAGGCAGGCATATTGAAAAGATTGCTTATTTAAATAAAAGAAACGATTTCCATTTTGTGAAAGGCAGAACATATTATTCCCTCTGGTGCTTTTATTTGTTTTCCTGGGTTTTTTGTTAGCTTTATTTATAGCAAGTCCTTGCCCTTTATGTAGGGAAACCTCACAAATAGCAATCTAAACTTGCAAAAGGACAGTCACTATGGATTTGTCAGTAAAAAAAACAAAACACTAGTTCTCTTTAGTTCCACTTGCACTCCAAACGAAAATCAAAAATTTAGATAACCAAGTGTGGATTTAGATGCCCAATGTTAGGTGTCCATGTTTAAAAATATTGGTCCTACTGTTTATTTATGCTTTATCCACTGGACCACACTGCCTCGAAGCAAAATATTATAATATTGTCTGGTAAATATGTAAAACAAAGCACAACTAAAGGAGATAAATATGGTTTATCTCCATGCCAGTGTGTCCTGAAGAAAATGCAACTGCCTTCAGTGTGTGTATATTTTCTACAGTACCTATTGTGGGGTGTTTTGGTTTAGTTTTTGGGGTGTGTGAAGGAGGGGGTAATATCACAAATGAACCAGCCTATTCTGCATCTGTTAATGCCAACCTCATTTCATTTTCTCCAAAGTTTGGCATTTTCACAAATGAGCTAGGAGAAGTCTGTGAGCATAGTGTCCTATGAATATGATCTTGGCAGAGATTTATATCCAGAATAAGACAATATTATGCAAAGTGTGGACCATTGTTGTTAGCCTCTTAATCTTTGCTTTTTCCTAAAACAATTCTGTAGTTAAAGCCAAGAGCAAATTCCAATACGTCTTGTCATATAACTATTCAACTGTAACTAAGTACCATTCATAACTGAGCTAGTTGCTTTCCTACTATGACAGAAGCAAGTTCCAGTCAAGTACATTAAGTAATTAGTCTTTTGGTAAAATAATTAATTTATGTTACTGTAAGCAGCCCAACAATAATGAAGTTATCAGTCACACCTGTATAGTTTCATGCATCTATTCCTGCAATAAAAGCAAAAGGAAATTATGGAAAAATATAGTAGGCAATATGAAACTGATACAAGTAAATTTTTTAACTCTCCCTATGACAAATATTCTTGTTTACCTTTTACAGAGCTTCAGGCTTTTAAAAATAACTTGTCTCAAGAAACCCAGTGCTATGAATGGGAGGAGGAAAGAAGCTGGAACTGTAGCTTTGTGGTATGAGATTAGATTGTAAATTTAGAGTAGGAACCATGTCTCTGTACTAATTTTTACAACTACTTGCACAGCACAGCCATGACCTTAATTGCACCTTTACAAACTACTGTAATAATAATATTATTAATAATTAGAATTGATCCACAATTTTTTTCCTCAGGGAAATTAGATTTTTCAACTGCAAACTTGAAATCCAAAAGATTTAAGCCAATATCTTCCAGCAGACACTTCTTGTGAAAAATTTTGTTCCACGAACACCCCAATTTTTCATCAAAAAAACTGCTCAGCTGGAAAACTTTTGGTGATAAAATAATAATAATAATAAATAATAATAATGGAAGAAGGATGAAACATGAAATGGTGGCTTTGCAATACAAGTTGCAGAGAAACACATCCCTAAAACTTGAAGGTCAAATCTAGGCTCAAAGCTCTAGAGGCAAATTCAGGTACAAGGCTGGTAATGGTAACTCCATAAAACTCAACAATTTTGCAAAAGATAACATGATATGGTTACATCAGTGGCTTCAGTATTCCCTTGTACTTCCCTAAACTTACAATAGGAAATACCTTAAATACTGAATGTATCTACCTTCAAAAAAAATATTCAGTTATCCAACGCAAATGACTAGCTTTTAAAGACTAACTCTGTACTTTTCTGTCACCCTCTTTTGGATCATATCTCTGTTTTACCCGTAAGGATATTAAAAGCCTCAATTTCAATAATCAGATTTACCTGTACAATTTTGTGTCTACTTGCAGCATGCACAATTGTATGCAAGGTGGAGGTATGCCCAGGGGCTTGACTAGACAGGCCTCTCTCTAGGGGAAGGGGGTGCAATGACGGGCATGAGCAGTCAGGTGCCAAGCCAAAGGTCAGAGTCAGAGACAGCATCAGGGGTAAGGCAAAGCAGCAGGCACCTGGAATGGGGCAGGACAGCAGGAAATGGGAGTAGACAGGCATCTGGGATGGGAGAACAGGGACCGGGAGCAGGCAGAGAAGCAGGAATCAGGAGCAGAAAGGAATACAGGGCTCAGGAGTCAGGTATGCAGGAGGGGGCCATAGTAGCAGCCAGGCAAGGATTCTTCTAGTTATCACTATATGGCAAGACCTCCCTGCCCAATTTTCTTCTGAGCTACTGCATCCTTAAGTCTTTCCCGTTGCCACAAAGGAACATAGGAACTGACATTGGAGATCAACCAATGGTCCAACTGTCCAATACTATGTCTACAAAGATGCCTAATACCAGATGCTTCAAAAGAAAGGTGTAAAACTCCCATAATGGATAATATGCTATGGGAGACATTTCTTCCTATTCCCAGGCTCTTAGTGATTAGTTTATATCCAGTCAGAATTTAAGAACCTCCACCTCACTCTCCTTCAAGTCCATCCTCAGCACTTTCTCAGCCATAATGCCTACAGGAAACTGCAACCTGATAACAGTTAGCCATTTAGCAGCAGTCATCACAGCACGTGCCTAAGAATTGTATACAAATGCACCCAATTATTTTTGTTGATCTGTCTCTACCATTTTTCCCAACCCAGCCTCTTGTGTCTTGTGCACCTGTTCGGGCTTCTCTTTTAGATTGCAAGCTCTTTGGAGCAGGGTCTACCATTTTTAAAATAGCACCTAGCACAGTGGGACCCAATCTGGATGAGACTTCTAGGCCCTAGTGCAATCTGACTGTTCTGTAATAATAATAATAATAATAATAATAACAATAATGATGATGGAAGGTTGATATGCCTTACGTTTTTATCTTAGCTAGTGTAATTATGGCCAACATTCTTATTTATATAAAGGTACTCCCTTTTGAATTCTATGATGGACTTTGACTGAATAACATTTTGCAGCAGTGAATTCCACAGATTAATTATATGTGGTATAAAATTTATACATATTTTAACCGTTTTACATGTGTTGCCCATTAATTTCATTGAGCGGCTTTTTGTTCTTGTATTTTGAGAAAGTGGAACCAGGGCTGTACAACTAACTTTAAGTATATAATTCATTATGTTATGTGTCTCTAGCACATCTACCTCTACGTGTCTGTAATAACTAAATTAAGATACTTAATGAAAATGGTCACAATTTATAATTAAAGGTACTATATTACAAAATGTAGTAAGGAACCAAATGTTTATGGCAGTGGAGAATATACGTGTGGTGGTGTGGTTTGTATTACTATTATTATTATTTTGTGGCTGGTTAATCATAAAAGTTGACCATTCAATAGCTGTAAAGGTCATTTATGGCTAACCCTAGCACATTGCCATAAGGTACTGAAGTCAGATCTGAAGCTCAGTGATGTAGTTCTTGGTGCAATAGGCTAAATAAATAAATAATGGAAAAAGATAGTAATTTTCCCCCTCAAAGTGTATCCTTAACATTTTGTTGAAATGTAAAAAAAAAAAAAAAAAATCAACAAGTTTTGACCAAGCTGATTTGCAAAACAGAGGGAGGAGAATTTTCATTTAAATATTATCAAAATTTTCCCATATTTTTTTTTCAAATTTTGAAATGTTGATGAAAATTTTGACGACTCTACTTCTTAGCCTGACAAGAATCAAAAGGATTGGAAATGCGAATGTGATGCTCACAGTTCTGGGCCATTAAATGCTTTAAATTGCTATCATAGCTGCCCTTCACCAGTGGCACAGAAAGGAGTGTCACACCGGAATTTTGTCACCAGTCCCTCTATCTCCTGGACTCACATGGAGGACAATACCACAAAATGGATGTGGTTTACAGAATGGGGATCCATGCTGTCCCTTGTCTAGTGAAGGAATCCATAGTAGATGTGGAATGAGGTTTCAGAAACCTGCCAAGTTAAAACCTCAGACTTCTGTCCATTCCAGCCATCCTTCCACAAACCTTTCCTGGCTGGTTTAATTTGGATGGACTCCCCAGCATATGGGCAAACAACAAGAGAAAGCCACAGAGAAATGTTTAAGGCTGAATAAATTCCTGCCCCTTAAAAAAGGCTGGAATGTTATAACACTCAGTACTTTAGGTCCCCATCTGTTATCATATACTGTATATCAAATGTGCTCTAAGAAACTTAGGCACAAAAGGACATGACAGACTCAAGTGGGTGAAATGAATAAAGAATGACATTTGGAATGTTAATGTTAGCTGTTGAGATTAATCAGCAACTCCCCAACCCCTACTGCTTTATCCAGTAACTATTTGCATGCCAAATGAGAGGGTTTTCTTCAAATTATCATTTTCTACTGCATATATCAGTTACTAATGGTGCTCTCAATAAGCACTGTGGGAGAAGAACAAAAACATCACTTGATGACTTGACTTCCAGTTTAGTGATCATCTCTCTCCTTTTCTTTTGGATTATTTCTCAGGTAACGCCTGCTCATTTTATTAAATTCCAAAGCAGGAAATTAACTGGGGAACAGCATATAACTCCAAATCCACATTTCAGTAGACAAAATTCTTCCTTCAACTATATTCAGGGGCTCTCATTGAAGTCAGTTGGATCTGCATATCTGCATCCAATGGCACTTTGCTTCTAAAATTGATTGAACAGCTTTTTGCTACATTATATAACATTTGGAACATGCAGCATCAACTCTAGTCAGGGTGGGAACAGGAAGACCAAAATTAAATTAAAAACAGAAAAACCATTGGAAATCCCTAATGGGCATCAATCTGTGTTTTAATAAGAAAAGATTACAGGTCAGATTCTGCCATCCTTGCTGAAGCTGAATACTTTATTCTATGGGAAGTCCCAAAGATTTAAATGGGACTTCTTGAGGAGTAAGGTTCAGCCTGAGAAAGAGGAGCAGAATCTGACTCAAAGGCTACATCTTCACTACAGGGGGGGGGTCGATTTAAGATACACAAATTCAGCTACGCGAATAACGTAGCTGAATTCGACGTATCGCAGCCGACTTACCCCGCTGTAGAGACGGGGGCAAAATCGACCTCTGCGGCTTCCCGTCGACGGCGCTTACTCCCACCTCCGCTGGTGGAGTAAGAGCGTCGATTCAGGGATCGACTGATAAATCGATCCCCGAGAGGTCGATTTCTACCCGCCGATTCAGGCGGGTGGTGTAGACCCAGCCAAAGATAAGTGAACTAAAAAGGTAACAAATGACTACTCCAGTCATTTTCTATGAAGAGTGAATAGCTTTAACTGTTCAGAACATTTTATAATGGAGTTCTATCAACCCAAATTTGGGCAATTCATCCTAAAGCTTCCAGAAACTCTCACTGTCCATCAAAAAGTAATAAGTTGAACAGCAGAACACATTCATTTTCTCTCTTCATCTTGCCTGAAACCTTTTCTTCTTTCCCTTTCTGCTCTCTCTCTATTTCAAGATTTTGCTATACAGTATTAGTTAACAAAGTACACAACACATTCAGCTCTTGCAGCTAGATATTTCTTTTTTAAAATAGACATTATAATGAAAAAAGAAGTTTGGAGGCACCAGGGCAAAATTCAACTCATGAGGGTTCACTTGTAATTTTCAACATGCTGTCAACAACTTCCAACTTTTATTGCCCCTTTGCCTTGCTGCAATAAAAAAAGGAAAACATGGTAATCAGTCTGTAGAAATGTATTTCTGATCTTTCATTTTGAAATTCATACACAAGCTCTTTATAAAATGCTAACCTGAATCAAGCTCCCATCTAAATGTCAAAGGAAGATCGTATACTTATTGGAAAGGAGTTAATTTTCTCTAATCATCTTGCAGGTTAAAAGAAGACATACAAAATCTCTTTTCAGGATAAAAGAGAGAGCTTTTTTTATGGCATAAACTGTAAAAAAAATTATCAGGAATCTTAATAGGGTCTCCAATTATTTATACAAAATGCTTTAATGATCCCCAGGATGGAACTCTTACAATACAATTCTAGATACTTTAATATAATGTTAACATTAATACATTACAATCTTGCTAATTCTTATTCGCTAGTCCAAAAACCTGGCTGTCTCACCCCACTTCTCAGATTTAAGAGGAACAGAGTGCCAATGGTCCCCTTAGTCTGGCATTTTGCAACTGACAATTACATTTAGAGGATGGTGCAAGAGAATACCTTGCAACAGAAAATCCTGTTCATAGCGGAAGTATCTTCCTAGTTATTAACAAGTGTTTGGCTTGTGGCCTGAAATATAAAGGTGTGTATCCCTTTTAAATAATTTTTCATATCTAACTTGAAGGTGAATGTTCTCATTAACAGAAATATCTAAACCTATTCTGAATCCAATTAAACTCCTTGCCAAAAGGTGTAATTCTAGGCAATCATTGTACAGCATATAAACACATATTTCTATTTATCAAATTTAATTAGCTAATTCATTAGGTGTCCCATTGTTGCTGAATTATGAGAAAGGGCATATAGGAGCCCCTAATGCTTTCTTTATATCATTTGTTATTTTCTTTACCTCTAATATGTCCCCTCTTGTTTGTCTCACCTCTAAATAAACACGTCCTAACCTTTTCAATCTCTGCTCACTTGGAAGCCTTTCCATGTTTCTATTCATTTGCATCACCACTCTCAAGACCCCTTCTGTTTCCACTACATTTTTTTTTTCAGATGGGGTGACCATAAATGAATACGATATTTAATGTCGGGGTACGCCATCAATTTACACAATGGCATGATGATTTTTTTCAATATTATTCTCTATCCTGTTTGATTTTCTGGCCACCACTGGCCACTCAGATGTTGTACTTTCAGGAATGGTGGCAAGAAACAGGGTGTCCACATACAAAAGTAGGCAAAAGATAAAACATCAACTAACAGACCTTTTAATCTATGGGTAACCTGCATCTTCATGACATGTCTCATGCCAGTTCAGAAAAGGCTTATTCCCATCAATTTTATTGGCATCAGCACCAAGCAGCACCCTGGCAAGGCTCCAGAGCAACATATCCTTTGCACGGACATGTGACAAACTGGATAGCAGTCATTAATAAGGGTTTGCCAGCTCATGACATGACAAAGGTTGTTCTAGATTTGATTTTGACAAATAGGGAGGAATTGGTTGAGAATTTGAAAGTGGAAGGCAGCGTGGGTGAAAGTGATCATGAAAAGATAAAGTTCATGATTTTAAGGAATGGTAGGAAGACAACAGCAGAATAAACACAATGGATTTCAAGAAGGCAGACTTTAGCAAACTCAGGGAGCTGGTAGGTAAGATCTCATGGGAAAAATGTCTAAGGGAAAAACTGTTCAAGAGAGTTGGCAGTTTTTCAAGGAGACACTATTAAGAGCACAAAAGCAAATTATCCCATAGCTCAGGTCTCCTGGCAATAGAGTGTAAGGAAATGGCTAGAACTGCTTAATTGTGTGTCATAGACCCTATGGTACAAGCAGAGAAAAAAGATGCTCTTTAGCTCAAATGTTAGGAGATTCTGAAACAGGGGACTCTCACCTGTCCCAGCTGCCTCTGGGGTGTTCTGAATGGCCATAGGATGCAGCACACTGACAACTGTGAAAGTCATAGGTAGCCACAGACTTGTTACAATAGCGAAGGGACAGCAGTACCATTTGCAAAAGAGGAGTAGAGATAAGCATATCCTGTTTCATAGGTAAGTACACTCCAGTCTCTAGAGGAAGTGTTGTATCACCCCACAAGCTATACTTCCAGGAGCAGTGCTGCGGTGTCAATCAAAACTGGTTGGCCAGCGTGCTCCCTCCTGGATTTGCCATCATTTGGAAGAGGTGCTACATGATATGTTCTATTAACAGGTCAGCTCCTTTATGTTCAGCATATCAGTACATAAGGCAGATGTTGGGGAGTACTGCACATACCTAGTCTAGTGTTTCAAAATCTGTTCATTTCTGTAACACCACAAGAACAATCTGTTGCCACAGCTAAATAAACAAAAGCAGGGAGCAAATGCAGCAAGAGATATAATGGGTCAAGTCTAGGGTGACCAGATGTCCCTATTTTATAGGGACAGTCCCGATTTTGTGGTATTTTTCTTATATAGGCTCCTATTATCCCCCTACCCCCGTCCCAATTTTTCACACTTGCCCTCTGGTCACCCTAGTCAAGTCTGAAAAACTAAAGAGTAAAGTCTAAGCAGGGTTTTAAGGATTTAGTTCAATGGTTGAGATCCAAAGCCTAGATCGCTGCTTTTGGGCACAAGAACAAATCCTCCCTCCACCCCCAATATCTATCAGTTTGGAATATAAAAATCATAAAGCAGAGTAATAAAGAGGGATGGGAGGACAGCAAACAGGCAACCAAGCATGACTGATTATTAATAGCTTGTGGTATGCACATCATAGTAGGTCTTTAGAGATTCAGTTGTTTTTTGTTTATTTTGTTTTTTGCTTTTTATCTATGTATGTTTAATATTTTCCAGAACAAAATGAAGAGAACATTTGAAAAAGAACTCTTGAACCATATGTGAGACATGCATTGCCAAATTCAGGCTTACTTCAAAACAGTTGACAGATAGTGGTTTTTTGAACAGCTAGTTTAACCAAGAAAGCAGTACTTGTGTGTACATTTGTCTGCACATGCAAATGTGGGTAAGCAAAGTTAGATACATTTATCCATATTCATGCACTAACATCTATTTGTATGCGCACATCTCGGGTTTTCACATGCCACCAGATGCACTCACAAATATTGCAGGTGAGTAGAGGAGGCCCTTTAAGATTTGGCCAAGTATTTGGAAACAACCAACATTTAAATAAACTATCAAAATAAACCCTAGATAGTCTATAATGAAATGTTTTGACACAAACTAAGGGCTTTTGTCTGTGCATAAATTATTCCAAAATAGCTATTTCGGAATAATTCTGTGTGTGTGGACAGTCTTATTCTGGAATAAGAGTGCCTTTATCAAAGTTAGTTTAGTTCATTTTGGAAGAGATTTAAAATGAGAAAAAAATTATAACAATACTAGAAATATTTATTGAAAAAATTATGTCTTCCGCATTTAGTAAATTGTAAATTATAATTCCTTCACTCACTGAATTAATACCAAAATTGATGAGCAACTGAGAATTTTACATTATTTCTGAAGCTGAGTCACCTTCCTGCTAGTTAACACAAAACTAACAGCTAAGAGGATTGTAATGTAATGTACGAAACAAATGAAACAGATGGGGAAAACATGGCTTTTTACATTTATATACAAGGTCAATTTTCCAAAAAAATAATATTTGCTTGGCGGATGTCTGTTTCAGACAAAGTTGTTATTACTCCATCTCTACGTGATCAGTGACTTTTACTATTAATTATCAAGGACATTCTACAGGACACCCATTAAAAAAATGCATGCAGTTTCAAAGCAAGTGGCTATTTCCATGTAGGACACTCTAGATTCAAGTTGACAAGCCTCATGGATCCTTTGAAGACCTAAATAGTTGTTGGTTTAACTGATAATCTACCCAGTTGGATAAGTTATTTTTCACTTTTCTTATTGAGACGTAATTTGTAAGGGGCCAAATCCTGCTTCCACTGAAGTCCCAGGCCAAACCTCTCCATGGACTTTGACGAGAACATGATCAGGTCCACAGCATATGACTGTTTATTTCTAGACTCTAAAAGCAAGTATTAAATACATTACTGGGGCCATTCTACAGCACTGCCAAAGCTTCAAACCTCAGCTTTTAAACAGAAAGGCTTGAGAGGTGCTGATAAGTCGCAGGCAATAAACAGATGCTGAGGTATTGTCACAGGAATGGCAACACTAAGTGACAAGTCAAGCTAATTTACCACAATGCAATTGCTTTATCTCTCTGTACTACAACAAATAACACGGTTGTTATTACTAAATGACAGAATGAGGTGCTGCAGTCACATGCAACAGAAACTTGTTCACTGAAGAAAAATTACTACATAGAATATACTCTCTGCACAATTTTTTCCCTCCACATAAAGTATAATTTTCAACAACTAGGTGCTTCTGAGTATTCATAGGGATAAGGCCATCTTTCAAAGCAGGCTGTGTATTCACTTGTATACTCAAATTGTCTGCAAGGGACAGTTCACTGGAGTTTGGCAACTGACAGTACGAAGCAAGAGAGTATTGCACCAAATGGAGGACTAGAAGCAATTCAAGGTGTTTTCACTTTATTATAGAGAGCGAGTGCTACTAATTGTTGCAAAGAAATGTAATGAGAAGATTTCTAATAAAGTGAATTTTCAGTGGTTTTCACAGATGCTTGCCATCTTGACATGTGAGGAATCATGCATCAATTTCCATGTCAAGATGAGTCTATAAAAAGAAATAGCTACTGTATCCTAAGTGCTTCATTCAGTTCAGCACAGTTAACCATTTGTATGCTGTTAGCCTTGTCTGTGATGCAAGCAGAAGGCATTCTGAACAGCCTTTAATAGTTGATCACTCCTTGCTTGATAAAGCTGTTAAACTAGTTTTCACATGTATTCTTTTGGTGAGAATTTAGTGCTTGCGGAACAAGTTTCCTCACATCGTCTCACAAAAGTCACCTTGACTTGGGGAAACTACTCCCACGACCCTGTCTTGGAAGTATCCGAGACTGCCCTTTAACAGCATCTCTAAATAGACAAACATTGTGGGGTTGGGGGGGGGTGCGTGTTTTTTTTAAAAAGCACATTAGGTAACACATTTTAATTAACATGTTTTAAAACCCTAGTGTAGACAGAGCAAGCTGTTTTTAACATGACAGCTGGTCAAGGTGAATCCTAGGTTCCCCGTCACACTGTCTACACTAGAATTTTAAAATATGTCAGTTAAAATAAGCTAGGTAACATTTTAAGCCCATTTTTTCTAGTCCAGACAGGGCCAAAGATGATAATTTAGGGCCAACTGTGCTAACATCTGTGATATGAACATCTGTCCACTGTGAAAAGCACTTAAGTCACCAAACTCATTTCATACAAATCACTAAGCAGCCTTCACTATAACCTGGGCTGGATTTAAACTACTGAAATAAAAAAAACAAAAGACCCTATAAGCCCCTTCCCTTTAGCTGGTGCTATCCAACCCTTCCTTCTTTCCCTTCCTCACTTTCACAGACACATGCACCGCATTTTCTTTCAGTATTAATCGTCCAGTATTCTGTTACTTTCACACTCAGATTTAGATATTACTGTAACTTAAGGAAAATAAAGAATATTCCCCTTGCTCTTATACTAGAAATTCAGAGATGTAGCATAGACTAACACCAACAGGTTTGGTTCCTCATTGCAGCTTCATTTGCAATTTTGTTAAAGATTCATTTTGTGTGGGGTTTACAGCAAAATTTAAGCTTGAAGTGAAGCGTTCTAACAATGTTATTCATTTTTCTGATTTGTCACATATCATGCTGTAGTCTTTTCATCTAGAGCTCACCCTCAATCTTGATTCAATGGAACACTCTTGACATGTATCAGGGAAATATTGTTTGCGTAGACAAAGATTGGGTCCTGGAGAAACACTCAGGCTCAGGGAAAATCCTATGAACTAAAAGGGGTATAATGCTATAAGGATTCATAAGAGCTATCCCACACAGCTTGCAGTTGCTCAGATCTCCTTTTATCCACAATGTTTGTTAAATATATTTACTGATGAACAACCTAGACAGCTATAGTTAAACCCTAATTCCATTGCACGTCTTTCTGCTCTGTTCCCGATCAAGCCCTATGTACCCAAGAGCGAAACCGTGATTTAACTCAGCATTTCATTGGAGCTCCTATTTCATAAATCGTTACAATTAAATCTATAAAGTGAAATAGATCATGTTGTTGTCTCCATTGTTTAGTAGCTGACAGAGTCCCAGCAGAAACGTGTGCAATCACAAACTGAAAATAGTCAGCATATTGCCTCGAGGTGGGGAAATCACATAATTCCCGTTTGTAAGAAGTACAAACCTATCAGCTGCTTAGTCACTGTGAAGGAAAAGTAACAGCAAGCTGATTGCTTTTCAGAGAATGTATGACATATTTTAAAAATAGCCTTAGATTTCTTTCCTAAGCAAATTTAGTGCAGGTAAGAGTTGTAGGACTGACTTCTTTGAAGACCAAAGTCATCTATTTATTTACAGAGCCAATATAGTACAGTTAGCAGCAGTGCAACAATGCCCTATACCACTAGTACCCCTTAATCTTCCCTGTACCTTGACCCTTCAGTGGAGAGCCAAGCACAGGCATCAAAGTAGTGGCTTCATGATATAGATCCGTAACTACTACAAACTGAAATGATGCCACCAACTCGTTTCACACAGGTCACCAAACAACATCAGATACTAATTATTCTGGCTCACTACTGATCTGGGGTAGGATTCTGAGATCTGCTACATGATAAATATTTCAGCCACCACCTCATTAGTCACAAAAATAGGCAGATCCCCAATCAACAATCAGATTAAGCAGTGCTGTCGGAATTTGTTGAAATACTGAGAAGTGAGAAATGGACAGGGATGATATATGTGAACAGTGTGTTGCTCAGTTAGGGTGTTGGAGAAAGAATTGGAGAAAGTCTGGAATTTAAAACGGTCCTTTAACCAGCAAAGAAATCAGTACAAGAGGATTCTAAGCATGGAATACTCTCACAACAGATGTTGATGTACATCTTTTCGAGAAAAAGTCAGCAAGGTCAGGTGCCATCTACACTGAAGATTCCCCACTGGCAATCTTACAGTCCTAACCAAAAAACTGCTTTTATCCAATCTTTGCTAATACAATTCTAGACTTTGAAAAGCAGTGAGATGAGCTAATGGACAACAAGCTTAGAAGAATTCTTTGTCTTAGAGAATATGCATCTCCCACAGAGAATTACGTGTACTGCACAGTGCACTGCTCTCGATAATGAAAAAGATGAAGCTAACTTAAAAGAGTGGAATTCTTTTTTACTTATCACATACTAATCAAGAAAGTAATTAGAAGCATGTTGAAAAGATGTTTATGTAAATATTAGTCAAGGAGTTTTCCAAAGCAATGAACCTTAATTACATGCACCAGTAAATCTGACTGCACAGGAGCCTAGAGATAAAATACTTGTGCATGTTAGAGCTAATCACTTCAGAAAGAGATCTGATTGATCTATACCACTTTAATTACGTTCAACCAATTATTCTTTCTTCTCTGTGAAGCTAGTGTTGTATCCAGATGAGAAAGAGTTTAGGATTATACAACATGAATCAGCATTAAGGTAAGCAGACAGTAGCTATATTGAAAAAATTCATTCAGGCTGGACATTGATATATAGTAGAGCTGCCTAAAACCCCCAAAGTCCTGTGCACACATGCTGTCGTGACAAATCAAGGCCAAGTCATTAGGAGTAATATCTACTTTGGTTTTTCCAAAGTCTGGATTCAAAACACAGAAGAGATCTTTATAAGATATCATGCCAAATTTTGCACGTGCAAATACTCAATCGGGTATTTGGGCACACACCTGAGCAGTTAGACATTTTACTAGCCCTGTGGGTGGGCAAGTAACTGAACTGTAATACAAACACTTCAAATATTTACACAGAGTAATTGCAAAGTCAGGCACATGCAGGTAGGTACACGCGAGCAACTGCACACACCTACCTGAAAATCTGACCTTTAAACTGTACAGAAACAGAGAAGCAAACATTCTTCTACACAACAGACAGGTAAATCAGTTGGACTACAATAGACCCAGGAATAAAACATCAATTCAGAAACTGGCCAAGTATGTATGATATGATATTCCATAATGAGGATCCTATCTCTTCTGATTCACTAGTAGATGAATGGGATTAGGAAGAGGGGAGGCACCCGCCATAAAATATAGCAAATTACACCTTAATCTTCTTCGTGCTGCAATTCATTGAGTAATTTTAATGAATTTATGGTCTAGAAACAAAGCGAACAACACACATGAAATATATTCATGGGCAGCTTTTTAAACCAATGCATGCACAAACAAAGCCCAATCCCCTTGGTTTCTTAAAAAGAACAGGAGTACTTGTGGCACCTTAGAGACTAACAAATTTATTAGAGCATAAGCTTTCGTGGACTACAGCCCACTTCTTCGGATACATATAGAGTGGAAAAAATATTGGTTTCTTAAAGTTTATTTTCTATTTTTAAAGTTAGCACTATGATGCCAACCTGTCAAAAAAGTTACTAGTACAGCCCTTCTTCGCATGCTCTCCATAGCAGCAAATTGAGTGCTGCCAGTATTTTAACAAGGGACTCCACAACCATTTCCTCCTTAACATATGAGAGTTCTGTGCCCCAAAGCGTGTGATACTCACAAATAGAAAGCATGAAGGAGTGGTGAATCTGTTCATTTGTCTTCCCATCTAAAGTAAAGTGCCATATCCTAATTATAACTGAGGAAAAGAGCAGCTCTACAGGGCAAATAAAATGTTCTTTACAGGAAAGGTTTCTACTTTGTTCATAGCCATTACAACATGAATTTTGCTACTACAAACACCGAGTTCAGTCTACATAATCTGAAATGAGACGGGAGGACAAACACCTTCTATGAAGTGGGGGAAAGGGGAGAGTTTCTTCACATCTCCAGGACGTTGTTTAACAAAAACCTGCTATTTGCTCCAATCTACCTTATCTCAAAAGTGTAAAATGTGCTTGTCACAAATATTTTTATGTGCCCCGAGGGATAATTTGCCCCAAGAGGGAGTGAGGTCAACCAGAGACAGGGAAATCACCCCACACTTTCTTTCCGGGGTCACTTGAGAGCCCCCTCCAGCACATGCTAGAGGGGCACAACTTGAAAGTGAGACACATTTGGAAAGCTAGGAACTTAAGAAGGGTTACATTTATTTCCTCCATTTAAAGAGAAGCTTCCAGAAGTGAAAGTTCATTGACCCATTAGCCCCAGGAATAATGTCAAATACTAACTTGTTTTCCCTTTCTCTCTCTCCCCCTCCCCCAAAAGAATTCTGTCCTTCAGCTTGATCGCTGAACGAGAGAGGGATTAAAACAACTCATTACCAATTCAAATAAAATTTGAGACAAAGCAAAGACACTGGGGTTTTGAATTAGTCAGAGAATTGCTGCATTTTAGGATAATTACAAAAAAATTGTCATTTAAGTTACCTAGTGCTTCGAAACTTGCCTAGAACTTACTACAGATCATACATTACAAATGCTAAATGGTTAGGTCAATGGACTAACTACCCAATGCCGTTAAAACCAGAAGATGGTCCAGAGCTCATGTGATTATTGGCTTAAGACTCAGATCTAATTTATCATTCTATAAAATTCATCTCAAGTTATTTTTGTTGTCTTTCTTCTTCATTTTATTCCCCATAGACAGCACAATGCTCAAAAAACAATGCATGGTGACATGACATAAAAGCAGTGAGTTTGCTTATTGAGATCCCAGATCCTATAGTTTCCCATTTATTTTTTGCTGCCTTTTTTCTTTTAGCAGACTGGGTGGGGGATGGGGGGAGGAGAGGACGGCTCAGGGAGTAAAGACTACAGTTTGTCTTCCTTGTGGAGTAAAATGAAGAAAGGACAATTGAGATTCACCCTGCAAGACAGAAAGCAAAGGGGAGGGGAGGGACCTGCTGGTGTGAAGGGAGTAGGAAACAGTGCTTGAGTGAGGGGGGGATTTTGGAGGTATAAATTGAGAAAGAAATAATGTCACTACAATGTTATTAGTTTTATTGGTTTTCTGAACAACACTGTGTTTTAGAGACCAGTGCAGTCATATTACAAACAGGGCCAGTATATAAAGACAATACACTATAAAGAAAAGTAAGCCTTAGAAGCAAAATGATCTTTACCAAGCCTCTACCTTTGCTAATATTTGTACCATGTGCCATAAGAAATAAGGCTGTTGATGTTATCGTCCAGTGCCAGACACTGAACCATCTATTTCACCACAGAACACTCACATGGGTGACCGGTGTGGAAGCTGACTCCACACCAACCTATTAATGTACCTTGTACATTAATCTCTAGGGAGTGACAAGGGATAGATTAGTATCTACATCTGCTCAGTTCTTGGCATTTTCTTTTCTAGAAATTGTGACAACAAATTTTACCTCATTTTTATCAAATAGATTTTTCTGGCTTTGCATCTAACAAAACTATTTCTGAGAATTGTATAATAGGCAAATTATCTCTGAAGAATCATGGGGTCATAATGGAAAGTTTAGAATATTTTTAACTGATCTCTTTATCATGTTTCCATTATCCATCTTATAGAAATTATGTATACATTAAATACTATGAGAGATGCTCTCTCTCTCACACACACACACACACACACACTCCTAATAATCCAATTCTCAAAACAGCTAAAATTACAGTGGAATGCTTAATATGCATTCTACCTACTGCAGGGATATGTTCAACATGTGTAAAGGAGGAAAACTGCACAATCCAAGAATAGGGCAAACCAGTCAGATAAAATAAATGTCAACCTGAACTCGATCCCAAAACTCAGAAAGAAGCCTATCTGAATCTATTTCAAGGTATAATAAGGTTCAGTTTACTTTTCTCTCCATTGCTTTCCATTTTCACACTTCCAATTTCCTGGCTCCAGCTGGCAGAAGCAGAAGTGCCAAAATACCACAAACAAAGGCTATTCTTCATCTAATCTAACTCAGCTATTTATAGAGTCAGTCACCATCGTATATAAGTGGTGAAAATCAACTCTCCAATTGCCTCTTTCCAATGACCACTAGAGACAACAATTCAACAATGAAGACAGAAGCATACAGTATTGGGAGTCTCATGAGACTGCTTTTTCCCCCTTTATCAGATTTCTCCAGACCAGCTTGGCAGACTCAGGAGTTTTAGAGAATCATCGATACTTCTAGGAGTTTATTTTACTGATCCTCTAATTAATTTCTGAAGTTCTCCTATCACAAGAACAGTTTAATGATTAAATACTGAATAGAATATTTTTATCCATGTGTATTATTATACAAATCTCAAAAACTTAGGCCTGATTTTCATTTCATCCCAGTCAGAGGAGAATCAGGTTCTGTGAGTCTGGGACATAGAACAGAAATAACTTCTTATGAACTTGCTCTTTTCCAGCTTCTATGATTCTGCAGCATCAAATGCACCCATTTGGGGAGGAGGTTATTACACCTGTTTCCAGATGCTGGCCAGAATTTGACCCAAACTTTTGAAACTGCAGTATAGAAGCTTTGAAATTTAAGTGTCTACTTCTGGGATCGGCAACCTTTGGCACGCATCCCATCAGGGAAATCCGCTGGCGGGCCGGGCCCGTTTGCTTACCTGCAGCGTCTGCAGGTTCAGCCGATTGCAGCTTCCACTGGCTGTTTCAGGTCAATGGGGGCTGCGGGAAGCAGTGCGGGCCAAATGTTGCTGATCCCTGGTCTAGTTGGTGTTGCCATGGTTCTAAACACAAAGGGTGAAATTCTGTCCCAGGTGGACGACCAATACAAAGAATATTTCACCTTGTAAGTTCCACTGAAATGGTACATAGGTTTTCCCTGGCCCTCCAGAGGTGTCGGAAGTATGGATGCTGGGGATGCGGTAGCACCCCTCCCTGAAGTAGTAACAACAACCAAACACATGCTTTCCGCTTTCAGCACCTCCACTATAAAAATTGTTCCAGCAAAAATCATGCTGAGTTTGCCAGAGCTTTGACTAGATTCACAAAACATGGCGGGGAGGGAGAGAAGCAGCTTCCTTATATAACCTTTAGCTCAGTAGTTAGAGCATCGGGGATATGGAAAGCTTGGGTTCAGTTCCCCCCTCTGTCTGATATGGAGAAGGGATTTGAACTTGGATGTTACACATTGGAGGAGAGTAGCCCAGGAACGCCGCCAGCTTTTCTGCCGCCCTAGGCGGCAGAAGGTCCCACCTCAAAAGGCCACCCCCACAGAGGCGGCGGAAGGTACCGCCGCTGAAATACCGCCGCGGTCGCTGCCCCCCAAATTGTAGCACCCTAGGTGACCGCCTAGGTCACCTAATGGGTTGCGCCGGCCCTGGAGTAGTCTCGGGTATGGGGTATTCTGGTCTGGGAATCTCTCATGTCACTCATATCGTGGTGTGGAATGCATGACGAACACAGATCGCCATCTAGTGGTCACCTGTATGGCATTGATGCTCCAACAGGCAGCTAAACCTTCTGAGATGATGATGAAGTTTGACATCGACGCACTCCATGTGCCACGTTTAGCGAACAGGCTTTGTATTGACATCAGCAACAGAGTCTCAGCTTTAGCTAATCTGCCAGGTGACGTGGAGTTTGCCTGGTCCCTGTTCTCTTCTACCCTCAACCAATCTGCTGAGCAGATGATTGGCTATAGGAATCCAGCACGCCATCCATGGCTATCATAGGAGGCCTTCCAGATAATGAAATTGAGTGCATGGTGATAAGCGTAGTCGTATCAGCTGAAGCAAAAATTTAACACCTTTACACTCCGCGATTGTGAGGCATATTATAACCAAATGGCAGATGATGTCGAATTTGGCTTAGCCATGGGCAACTTGAAGCCAGCATTCCATGCTGTTCACAACCTCAGCGGTCAAGAGATAGTCACTACAAATGGCATCCTGAACGACAGCCAAAGCCATCCATGTAAATCGGATGAGGACGTTCTCTCACGCTGGATAGAACATTATCACAGCGTCCTGAACCATCCTCCAGTTGCCGTTTGTTGAGAGCTGGATGATCTGGCAGTCACTGCGGTTCCGGATCCAGACATTTGTACTGATGCACCAACACTGGATGAAGTGAAATGTGCCATCTCTAAACTGAAAAACGGACACACAGCCGGTGCTGATGGCATCCCCTCAGGGCTGCTAAAATGTGCTATTGATCCTGTAGCAGAATCACTTCTGTCCATCTTTTGTCTGGTGTGGGGAACTGGAACCCGGCCAACCGCCGGGAAGGACAGTATTGTGATCTCACTCTTGGGGCAAGGGGCCACGCAGGTCTCCACAGGCCGATCACCTTGCTCTCCATTCCAGGGAAGGTATTTGCCTGTGTTTTGCTGGCACGCCTGGGAGCCTTTACTACATAGAAAAGTCGTCCTCAACAGTCAGGCTTTACGAGGAACAGGTCCACATTAGATGCCATTTTGGCCCTTCACTTGTTGTTGGAGATACATCATGAGTTCAGGAAGCCCCTGCACGTAGTGTATGTTGATCTTAAGGCTGCATGTGATTCAGCCCCAGTCCTGAGCCCCCTCCTGCACCATGAACCCCTCATCCCCGGCCCAATTCTTTGCTTAGGAGTTGGCATTTCTTTCCTTTGTTCTTTATAAACGGTTCTTAGGGGTGCATTGCTGTGGGTGCTAGACTGTCTGACTTGTAGGCCTTGTCTGCACTGGGTTATTTTACACCAACATAGCTGCATTTGTGCAAGCTACTAGTGTAGACAATCCATGCCCTGTTAACTATGACTTGTGCTGGCACAGTTTATCTCAGTATGAAACCCCAGTGTAGATAAGTTCTTAGTAAGGCGACAACTCCACTTCATCTAAAAAATTAGTTTTATAAAAAACAAACCCTTAAGACCCACCCCCCCATTCCCCATTCTTCTTTCAAATTCCATTGAAAACACTGGTTTTATAGCAAGGACAAATTTCAATCAAGTATTTGCAACCCAAACATTACAGCACTGAGAACGTGGAAGCACCTTAATTGATTTTCATTGTCCAAGATAAGCGATATGCAGACTGTGAGAGAGTCATAAATAGGTAAAGAAATACTTGTTTACAATATATGACTTTCAGGCTGGCCATGTCCCCAATAATAGAGTTTCGCATTTACCTCCCTGTGCACATTAATGAAGATTTACCCTTTTAGATTCCTTTCATCTTGGTTACTAGGCTGAAATATTTGTATAATAGTTAAAACAACAAATCCAGTTAAATCAGTGTACATCCCCAGTAGTAATGCTCTGCACAGCCATGTCAGTAATCCAGTTCTGCCTGCTCTCCAGCCTGGGAAAGGAAAGGAATGTCTTACCCCTCATCCCCGGCCCCACCCCAGAGACCACACCCCCAACCAGACCTCTTACCCCCCCACATACCTAACCCTCTACTCCTGCCCTGAGCCCCCTCCTGCACCGTGAACCCTTCATCCCCGGCCCCAGCCCACAGCCCTCACCTCTGCACCCCAACCCTCTGCCCAAGCCCCTCCCACACCCCAAACTCCTCATCCCTGCCCCAACCCAGAGCCCTCATCCCCTCCACCCCAACCCTCTGCCCCAGCCCCCTCCTGCACCATGCACCCCTCATCCCCAGCCCCACCCCGCAGCCCTCACCCCCACACCCCAACCCTCTGCCCTACCCTGAACCCCCTCCCACACTCCAAATCCCTCAACTCCACCCCATTAATTTTGTGTAATAATAATAATCAATGGATAAATTCTTAATAAAGTTACCCAGAGAAAAAGAACAAAAGGGTAATTCTGCAAGTGATGGCCTGAGTTCGAAACCCAGCTTGCAAACTGAAGTTATACAAAAGAAAGATGTGGCAAATCTAAAAGATAAGAAAAGGGGTTTTCATCAGTCTTGGCTATCAAGATTTACATGGTTGGAGTACAATAGCGAATTAGAGTTTTTTGCTTTTGACAGTTATTGATCCAAGAGTGCTTGGTTGCTTCCATATTCAAAAGAGTATTAATAAAGTTGATATTCTTAGTTAAATACATTTTTCTTATGATAGTGATATTGTGCAATATAGGAAAACTGTTAAACACTTACTGTTTCCAGTCCAATTTTACATTATTTTAAAAAATATATATCAGCTTACAAGGCAGGTGGGGGGAGGGTCTTGGACCCATTCTGGACATCACCAAAAATTATACAAACCTGCCGCCCCTGCTTACCAGCTCCTCCAATTCTCACACGGAGGTTCTCTATCGGATTGGCATAGCAGCATCTGCCATGGGCCGTTTACAACAGATATGGAATCAACATCTTAGTATGACAACCAAGTTCAGGATTTATTCGAGCTGTATCCTTCCCATATTGTTGTACGGCTGCGAAACATGGACACTACGCTGCTCAGACTGGACAAAGCTGGAGGTTTTCCACACAAAATATCAACATTGTATATTGGCCATAAAGTGGAAAGACTTCATCTGTAACGCAGATGTTTATGGTCACTTGGGTCTACAGACTATTGGGGCCATTGTCTGCAGGCGGTGCCTTACGCTTTTTGGACGTGTCGCAAGGATGCCACAAGACGTCCCAGCAACCGCTGTTCTCCAGGTGGCTTGTAACTTCCAGGATAAAATTCCACCAACCGAGTGGTGGAGGTGGCCCAGAGGCAGACCCCCTATTATATGGGTTCATCAAGTATGTTCCAATGTTGGACTCTCAGGCCGTCAAGCCTTTGCAGTTGCGCAGGAACAGACCACACGGCGAACGATTGCTACGGCCAACTATCTGGCTAATCGTTGAAGAGACAGAGAATCTCTCATGTTGAAGCGGTTCCACATTTTCTAACTAACTAACTAGTCATTGGACAAGGATGTGAACTTGGTCTCCCACATCCCATATTAGGTGAGTGTCCTAACCACCAGGCTGTAGAGTCATTCTTACTCTTTCCCTGCCCCATTCATTATCCATTGCCATTATAAAGGACTATGAACTGCCACTATGAATAACCTGATCTGCAGCCTCACTAGCCAGATGTTAGTTTTAGGGCCTGATCCTGTGAGGTATTGAGTTCTCTGAACTCCTGTTGAAGCCAGTGGGAGTTGAGGATGATCAGCACCTTGTAAAATCAGGCTCTCAAAAGGATAAATGCTTTTTCTGTTAGTTATTAAACTGTAATCCTCTAATGTACCATGGATGAATCATATATGTTGCTGGAATTTTGTCAGCTTATTAAATATATATTTTTAAAATTACTTAATTTGAGCTGAGCAGCATTATAATTACTTGCAGAGCTTAAGGAATTAAGGATTTTTAAAAAAAATTTAATTAAGATAACTTTGCAAGGTCAGTAGATAAGCTATAGAAATTAAATAATGTCAGAACTAAATAATATTGAACTAAGTACATAGTCAAATGAAACAAAATGCCGGATGCCAAGACTTATTCAATGCCGTGCTAATATTTTTAAAGCGCATTACTGACAACTGTTGCCACTTATGACTGCCTGTTCCATCCTTTAAATAATCAACTTCCTTAAGTACAGAACTTCCATTTTTTTCCACTGCTTCACTTGAACAGAGATCAGAATTAATTCCATGCATCTTCCCAGGGCAACGGCACACATGGTAACAATGTCATATCCTAAAAGTATTAAAGGGAAAGATTTATTCAAGGAACATTATACTAGACCAAAACCTCAACAGGCACATAAGTAAGCAATTATCCCAAATTAGGCACTTAAAGAACTAAATATTTGCATGCTTCCTTAGGACACCATCCACTTGAATACCATATCCATCTTAAAATGTATTATTATGAGTAACGCTGAAGATTTCAACTAAAAAGTATTAGAGAGAAAGAAAAACATTCAGGGTTTTTTTATTGTTTATTTGTTGTTGTTTTTTGACATTTGACTTTGTATAGTGTATAGTGATGCAAAAATGACATTCATAAAATTACTATAACTTAAATCTTTTTAATATTAGGTAATTACAAACTTGTTTGAGCCTTTACTGAATATTAAGATTTGCCAAAAGTATGTTATAGCCAGGGTACTTGAAAATAGAACAATACCATTTATGTTTAACTAGTTGTGTTGTAAAATGTTCAGGCTGGTTAAAGAAATTGCAGGACGCTTCCGCTTCTATTTCCCAAGCACAAGCAAGTGTCAGGAAGTTAACCAACCCTTCCTTAGCTATAAAACCAAGTTTCTTACCCCTAAGAGTGCTATACCAACTCAGAAAAATTGCATTTTTAAACTTTGCTTTGCTTTAACTTTGTACTAGTTTATTTTGTGCTACATTTAAAAGAAATATTGGTTATTGAAATTTGTGCTTTGTACAAAATATTTAATAGCAAAACAGATTGTAACTCCAAGAAGGTTGGGTCATGAGAGAACCCCAAGAGTGTTTTATCTAGATCAGGACATCTCCCTTTGTATAAGATACCAGTTGGTACAAATGTAATCCTTATCTCAAGAAGAGAAACCATGTAAAATATTCATGTTTTAGGAAAAGACCTGATTGTGGAAAGCAATGTAGGGTTGCATTAGCAGAGCAATAAATCTAGGAGTAAAGTAGGCCTATACTAACTCCCTTTTTTTTTTCTACTTGTGTGTTTAAAGCTCCAGGAAAAACATGAGTAGCTGGAAATGTTTATTTATTTATTTCTTAAATGTGGAAATGGCAAACCTTTGTGAAATGCATACTTGCAAATATTTTAACAAAATGCAAAGCTCCTAATATCATTGCTATTTAAATGGCTAAATGCTTTATGTACCAACTTGGAATCAAATGACCTTGCTAGACAAATTACTAATGTAAGAGGCCATTTAAGTATAGAATATTTGTATTAATGGAGAATTAATTAACAACTGGCAGTGCTCAGGCAATACAGTTGGAGCCGTTATCAGTTCCGGGATATTAGAGAGACAAGGTGGATGATATTATCTCCCAAAGTCATGGAGGCAATGAATGAATAACAGCAACCATCTTAAATTTAAACAAGCCTGAAAGAGGTATGTTTTTCCCAATTTCATGGAAATAGGAAGGACAAATGGTACATAGATGGAGGGGCAGCCAGGACATATTTCAGTGAGTGACATTGCTACCTGGAGCATAGGGTCAAATTTGGCTCCGCTTCTCTTCTGTCCAGCTGGCCAAATGGTGTTATAACTTGCAGCAGCAGCAGTTCTTGCACTGTGAGTATCAGAGAGGGGAAAATTGCCCACCAAGGGCAACCGAGGGGAGAGGAGTAGGGACCAGAATGGGGTCCCTGCCAGGGTGGGATGAGGGATGGGACAGGGACCGAAATTTCCGTCCCCCAACCCGCAGGAAATATCTCAATTGGCATCACTACCTGGGGAACCTCCACAAGACGTTATTATGGATTGGTGAGAGGAAATTACCTTAGGAATTAGATTTAAAAACTTGTAATGATTTTATTGGAATACTGAAATGCAATTGTAACTTAAAATATTAACTTTCTCTTGTTAATCACCAGGTGGTTAGAGCATGTATTCCTAAAGAGTGGACAGGGACTAAACAGAGAAACAGCTAGACTTAATATTCTTAATATTGGTTAATTTGCCTGTCTAAAGACTGCTCCTTAAATGGCTTCTTCTAAGTTACTGATTTAAATATTTTCTTCAATCACATAGGATTTAGTTAAGATTGCTTACATTGCCCATCTATAAATTGGCTGTTATTAATAATAAACAACAGGATTCACCTGTCCTAAAACAAAATTATCTTGCCCATTTATAAACCTTCTTAGTTATCTCAAGAATCAGGATATAAGAAGATTGGATCCATGACCATTTTGGGAAATAGGACCTTGGTCTCAGCTTGCCAAGAGAAAAAGTGCCCCACAAAAGGCAGGGCCCACTCTCTGAGGTGTAATCTCTGCTAAAAGCTCCCCACGGAAGAGTCATACAGAAGAGATTGTAACTGAAGTAACCAGTTTATCATTTGTATCATTTTGCTTAATGTTTTATTTTCATTTCTTTAATAATAATATAGCCATTAATTAATTGTGATTATTTTTCTTAGTCTTAATCACAGTATCCCCTAAGTTATGTGAAAAAAAACCTGTGATAAAAATAGTGAGAATCACACCCCTGAATTGGCAGTAAGGGAAACAATTAGTAAGAAATGGCCCACCCATTTCTTGTTTCTGACGACTAAATATTTTTTAAATAAAATTACTTGGCACCCAACAATAGAAAATTACCTCTCTCTACCCCACATGTTGATGGCCAGTTTCACTTCCTGTCTCATGTGTTAGCATAAGACCACCATTCTTACACACTTCCATGGGGGGTGGTTCACGTACATGTTCGTTTCCAGAGTTTGTAAGAGTGTGTTTAACAGTTACTGCAGCAGCAAAACTGAAAAAGCACAGATTTGCCTAGAGAAGAGAGGGAAAAGTAAATGCATAATTTGTACTGTTGCTTTTATGCCCTGTCAAAGAAACCCTTCTAAATATCAGTAAGGGGATGGGGAAAAAAATCCCTGTAAAAATTTTTAAAGATTTTGTTTGGATGTTTTAACTTTCGGAGCATACAGTTTAAAGGGCACTATCAGAAACCTGAAGTTTAAAAAAACCCACTACCTTTGTAATCAAGTTGATAGTACCTCTTTAATGTTTTTGCATAGTCCCACATGTAATAACCTTGCGACTCTGTGAGGGGTCCCGCCCCCCCCCCCAGTTTGAGAACTCCTGATTTAGAATGAGTTCACTGTGAAGAGTGGCATCTGCATCTCAATACTGCATGCAGAAAGCCAAATTAGACAATATACAACAATCAAAATAGCCATGCAAATATTCTAATGGGCCAGACCATGTTTGCATTATTCTTGTGGACAAACTACAGAAATATGTACCCTATGCACACGGCCAATACAAGGACTATGCATCACTTAAGTCTTATTTTCAGAGCTTAAGTGGTGCACAACCCTCATGGTGTATAGGGGTGAATTTTATCTAAACAGATGATAAATCCAATCAGGCAGATACCAGCTGAGTGCCTCCTGAAAGGTGCTGGGTGCCCTAAATATCCACCGACTTCTAATTGAGGGTGCTAAGCAGCTCTAAGGAGGTAATGAGCACTTCACAAGATCAGGCTTAATACAATTGAGTGATATGAGTGTAATTCAGTCTCAATAATGGAATAGAACAGTCCTGTCATACGAAAAATGAAAACAACTTCGGATCTGACAGTCCTAGAAAGTTTCTGCTTCTGTGCTAGTTATTTGTTTATCTACCCTGTAAAATCTCTTAGGTAACGATCGAAATATATATCTAGTCTTCACTAACCCAAGGTTAACTAGATGAGAAGATGACAGAGCCCTACATACTGATTAAAATAGCCTGTGTCTCTGGTCCTGCAGTGACTAGTTTGCATCACAGCTCACTAATTTGGGTACTAATTTGGGACTATTGAATTTAGGATTGCTTAGATATCTGTGGAACTTCCAAGTTTATGAAGAAAATTATATCAATCTACAGTAGTTTTTAAAGCATGAGAGTTACTGCAATTATTGCAAGAGTCTATATTTGTCATACCCTATTACAATTTTAGTATGGCTCAGATAATATAGTGATGAGGCCATACAAATACCCAGGTAGACAAACCATGATAGTATTGTAGATGATTATCTGCATTTGAAAAAATAATCATGCAAAAGACCAATTCAAGCTGTTGCTTATTGTATGGCGAATATGGCATTGAACAAGACATGAAAATGTCATTAAGGTAATTGAGCAGATTTCACTTGCAGGAGAATCTTTTGCATTGTTTTTCTAATAATATCATAAGGTTTATCACAAAATCCAAAACCAATAAAAATCATGATGATTACAATCCTTTATTTGTAAGGACGTGTTTCTTTTGTCTGGATTGAACTTCTCAAGCATCCTTGGCCAGTGAATGAACAATGTACTGACAGTGCCTAAAACTTTGAACAAATTGCAAATCAGAGTAGTCTGTGTACAAAATACGGTATATTAGGGTGAACAGATGCATAACAGTTTCAGTCTTGAGGGCTAGCTGTGCATACAACAATTTAACAACACTTGGAAATTTTTCATACTGTAATATTATTAGGGCTGCCTGGAAAAAAATAATTCTATTTGGTGAAAAATGTCAAAGTTTTGGGATTTGGTTTCATTCAGCATCAGGATGGAACTAAGACCTTTCGTAGTTTTTTTGCAAAAATCTAGAGAGAGATTTCGGCAAACCAGCATTTTCTGATGAAAACACATCTCATCAAAAATTCCCAATCAGTTGCAAATATATAAAGATACAAGAGAACAAAATCTAATATGTATTGGCATACACTAAGACTGCCACAATGTCTCACATCAGCCAAGACAGACTATAAGGATCCGGCTGCCCTGGGCAAAACAGAAAGCCTCCACCCGCTATTACTCCAGTATTTTTCTCCATGAAGTGACTGTTCATAGGATACAGCTGGCCTCAATATAAATTAGTCCTTAAGATTGTAAGATGCTGAAAGCATGGATATTTCCCTCCAATATTTTAACCTGCTGCCAATGATCTATACATTGCCATATAAATAATTAATAATTAACAATACTACCGCCAATAGATAAGCATGTGAAACTAGATGCAAAAGTGAACAAAAGACCATTACAGCTGTCGCCCTTCTGGGTTTGGTGACATTTGAAATCACAGATTCTTTTGTGTGGAAGAAAGAAAGAAAAAGAAAAAGACATGATTAATGAATAGAGGAAGGAAACCAAGGCTGACGACTGGAATCAAATCATTTCCATATTTTTGGAAACCCCCATTCAAAAAATAGGTGCCACTTTGGGGCACTAATTGTATTTCCATCCTGCAGCATCCTTTCCGGGGAGTACTCGAGCACATTAAACTTCCACCTCAGATGGTCATACATACCATGCGTGATACCTTTGTCACACAGCAGGTGACAAATCCAAGACTGAAGCTCAAAGCCAGCCATTTTGCCCTACAGGCAGGCAGAGCCTGGTTTCCAGGCACAAAGAATAACTTGCTGCAGTACACAGTATTCTGGCTGACATCCATCACTTGCTAAGGAAGGTTATCATTACTAGACGTTAAGTAATTGCTGTGCACAGGCTCCTGCAATGACCTCTTACCTCCCTGGGGCCAGTACCAACTGTCTCATAACGCAAGGCCAAAAAGCATATGTATCCTGTTGTGGAGAGCGTGGATTCCACCAGCCAACAGACACTGATACCAGCACAAGACACAAACTACACACACCATGCACGCAGAGATAAATCAGTAATGGAACAAAAATCCCAAATGACATAAAACTTAACCCCCATTAGTTGGGAACAGGAGGAGTAACTATATACGGATTACCAAAAAACACCCAACCAGATATGCCATAAACATCTCTCGCACATTTCCATTCTCAGTTAAGTTGATAAATACATAGATATTGGGTTTACTTCTATGAGCTTATATTCTAATTTACCTCTCTTCTGATGCTTACAATGGTAGCATAAGTACATCCTCATACAAAAAACCCCACAACCTGAACACACACTCTCACACTGATGCCATAGTAACATATATAGAAAACACAAATTAGATTGTGTACTCAGGTTAATGAAAGCAATACAAAATATGTACGTAGTGATCGTTCACCTTCTAGGAAATTATTTTCTGCTCCCTACAAATCATCTCACAGCAGCCAAACACCTCTCGCTACAGGCACATCCATAACGATATAATTAACTAGCGGATCAAGCCAGCAGCAAATGAAACATGAGAGAAATACAGCTCAGCTGAAGACAAACAAACAGCGCAGATTCTACTATTGGGGCACCAGCCCAGTGAGAAACATACATTTACCTTCATTCCAATTCTTTACAACATTGAAAGCTGTTTATCATCTGGGAGAGTTATTGTGTTAAGTAGATCCATGCAAAGCAGCTGTTCAAGTGTCCCACAATGTGCAGGGTACAATTACAGAGTCCAATACAGAGATCTCCAAAGCAGCAGCAGTAGGACCTCACTGGAATAGCCACAACACAGCACTGAGGGGCACTTTCAGAACACCTTCAGGGCTCAATCCTTCACAGTGCAAAGTACCCTCACCTCCTACTGAAGTCAATGGGAATGGAAGGTGCCCAGCACTTTGCAGGATTAAGCCCCTAATAAATAATCTGATGCAACTAAGGCAAATTGCAGTGTCCCACCCTAAAACTTTGACCTAGAATCATCACTGCCAAGCACACAATCGAAAGCAAACAAAAACAATGCTCCCCAGAGAGCAATGAATCAAAGAAACACTACTGCAAGAACACAGTAAGATAACTAGATCTTTTGGCAGTAATAGGGTCTGTTTATCAATGGGATCCCAATCTTCCTTTGGTCTCCTGCAAAGGCATGTGTCATCAGCAAGACTAAAAGCCAACAAATCAAATTTTTTATTACTGCATGTGTACCGATAAAAGGAAGAACTAGCAGATATTGCAGAAGGAATTGAGAGAAAATTTGTTAGGGCTCACAACCAAATCCTTCCGCGCTTACTCAGACACAACTCCCACTAACACCCTTGGGAATTTTGAGTAATAAGTACAGGATGGCGCCTCACAAAGGGCAACGGTCTGTGAAATGGATTCCCATGATGAACAAAACCAATATGTTAAATACCGGTACATTAAAAACCAATACAGGAAAGTAAATTCTTTCTTCAACCTTTTTAAGGGACAGTCGATTTACAAACACCTTCCGAGCCTTCTGTGACTTACTCTTACCTCTGTGATGTTTTCTTGTATTTTCTCCTGCAGGAAAAACATAAATAAAAGTGAGATAAGGAGGCCAGGCCTTTGAAAAAACCGCAGAAAAAATGGACCAGTACCGCCAAATCAGAAGCATTCAAGTATCAGAAGCTAAGGCACAGTAATCTCTGCAATGGGGAAGTTCCAAATCTAATAACCCTTTTTCTTACCAGTGTTGGTCTGCTGAAACAAATCTTATACAGCTGTGATTTCAATGAGAGATAAGGGCCCAGTTCTGCTTACACTGATGTCAATGGTGGTTTGGGCTTTTTGCCATTAACTTCAGTTGAAGCAGGCATGGCTTGTGTGAGTGTGAATGCCCCCGTTCATATTGCTGCTTTTTGTGAGACTGGCCCAGAATAACGAAGTAAAAATGTATTATTTAAAACTAAAAAACATAATCCGAAAATGCATGGACACATGGAATGTAATACCATTTTCTTTTTAATTGAAGGCATGGACCCTGTACCGTGGTTGCCAAATGGTAAAGCCTCTACTATCTTTAGATAGTACAAATGTGGTACAACAATCTCTGTCCCATACTCAGATGTTTTCAGACAATGAGCAATATTGGACTAATTAAACTTCTGGATATTTAGTTTTAAAGGTTTGAAAATATTTAGTTAAGGCTTTCTTGTGTGAAAATTCATTTGTTAGAATCCTCACACACAAGAGTAGAACAACAAAACATTCACAAACAGTAGCATCAAGACTTAATAGATTATTGTCTACTACTGGCATTCACAAAACCATGACATACAAAGAGAAAAGCTCAAAGTCACATGGCATTATCTAGCACTATTTAATTAGAGCTGGCAGAGAATGCAATTTCTGTTTCATGGAGGATTTTGAGATTCCAAAACTTGTTTTCATTCCAATTCAGAACAGAAACCCAAAGTTTCAAAATTTTCTGTGAAAGAAACTTTCTTTAAAAATTCATTTCAGATCAACTGAAACATTTAATTTATTTTAAGACAATTTAAAATTCTAAATGAAAAGTCATTTAAAAAGGAAAAAATCAAAACAGTTTGTTCAGAAAATGTTGAAACAGCCTGTTTTAACACTATCAGAACTTCCTCTCCTCTTTTTACTTCACGACAAAATTTAGAGAAAATTACATGATTTCACAAAGTATTTTGATTTCAACTGCATTTTCCAACCGAAAACTGTTCCTTCAAAGTTTTCCAGCCAGCTCTAATTTTAATTTCCCTAACAGAGGTGGACCTACATTATGGTGGTGTTTGCATTTGACTCACATTTCACTCTTCTAATCACTTGTAGATTTCTATCATTAAAAAAGATTCACAAAGCAGTCTTTTCATCTGAGATCAGTATATTGCACTAGAACAGTGGTTTTCAACCTGTGGTCCACGGACCCCTGGGGGTCGCAGACTATGTCTAAGATTTCCAAAGGGATCTGCACGTCCATTAGACATTTTTTCAGGGTCCTCAAATGAAAAGAGGTTGAAAACCACTGCACTAGAAAACCTTGCAATATCATAGGCAACAGTGTTAGGAAAGGGAAGGTTGCCTGATTTTCAAAGAGCATTATTCTTTATTGGTGTTTTAATTTCCACACCTGCACTCCCATTACAGTCACTTTACATATGCAAACCATGTTACTTATTTTGTTTATAGACATATAATTTGCATGGTATGGTTGAAAACAATGTAGTTAAAGGAACAGCTGTTTACAGGCTCAGTATCAATAATGCATGCATGCCTGTGCTTTAAAAGAAAAAAAACTGTGTGCCACCAACAGCTGCAGCCATATAGCAATAAATTTACAGTATGCCTGCATTTCCATCCAGTGTTACAAAAACAAAGTCTGTTGCTACTGATCATCAAAGCTGCTAGGGGAAAGAATTGACACTTTAAAGCTAAGTTTTCAAAAACAGCCTCTAATATGCAATCACAAATAGGAGCATTTAGACATCTACCTGTTTGCACTTGTCTCCCACCCAAGATCAGGTAGTTAGGACACACGGTAGCACAAGTCATAAACTAGAGACTGATTTAAGATTCCTTTGAAAACATTGCCAGAATCCACTATTGACTAGAATCATCCATAGTCATATGAGCTTACACACTGAAAGACTACCTTGAGTTAGCAAGCAGAAATGGTCAGGAATGGACAACAGCTCCCTCTGCAGTTGTCTTGTTTGCCTACATGTAGGGAAGGGTGGGATGGGCTACCAAATTAATCTCATTACAGGAGGAATCTGATCTGAAAGGAGAATGTTGGAACTAAATTAAATTTACTCCTGGGGAGATTCTGTGCCAAAAAAATAAAAATTCTGCAAAATTCTGCAAATTTTATTTGTCAAAATAATGCAATATAATCACACCAGTTTCAATTGTTTTGGTAAGTTATTTAAACTATAATACAGAAAAAAGTCACAATAACTATTCAGCATTTCCTTAACACATGAAAGTTAAGTTACAAACACTTGGTAACTAATACCCTGCATTCCAGTTATAATCCTAGATTTTCATTTAAATTACATTACAGAACACCAAAACAGGGAAGAAGAAAAAAAGAAGAATGTCATTTTAAATTGCTCAGACTTCTATACATGAAAGTCATATAGTTTTGCTAATCATTGTCCTGGACCTGGCTAGGTACTTTGGGAAGTGTTTGGTTCTGATTGTCCTGACTTTTTACTGACTGCTTGGTAGATGTTTTATTTGCCCTCAAAGTCATTTTTTGTAAAATGGGTGAGTAAAATAAATCCTGAGCTGTACTCTAACCCCATTGTGCCACTTTGGCACAGGAAAAAAGTGAGAAAGCACATAGATCTTCCTAGCTGATTCCCTTACTGTCATTTATAAGGGTTTACATCACTCTGGCAATGTACGGGTCTTAAAACTTTTACAGGTTTTATGGTCCATGGGGAATTGACGGATTATGGGAACAGCTAACTAAGAATAGGAACATTAACAATGTTACTATGCAGGCAGGCTGCTACATTTCTGCCTCAGGGAATGAGATCAATTAACCATCAACAGCAACATTAACAAAATGTGTTTTTTTTTTACAAAAGCTATTTTCTTTAATTTAAAAACAAACAATTTTGTAACATACTAATATTTAAGAGTTTTTTCGATTCTCAAAAAGTTACAGACATGTTACTAGGCAGGCAGGCTGCTACATTTCTGCCTTGGGGACAGAGCCTTTCTTGTGCGTAATGAAAAGACCTACCCTAATCCCTGCCCAGCAAGCCCCAGTAGCAAGTGAGAGGGACAGAGTCTCTCTTGCTTGTTGGACAGCCCCGCCCCCGATGGTAATCAACATCTCCCCCGCAGGCATGCATGCCCAGTCCCCCTCGCCCCCGCAGTGATTTGTGTCTCTGAGGCTACTACAGGCACGCTGGAACTGACATGCTGCCTGGGATGCCGCGGAAGAAGCGCATGTCCCCCCACAAATTTCTTTTGCATTTTTCTGCATGGGGAAGCACAGAAATATGCAGACCATATGAATTCTGTGCCCCCACAGGGGTGCAGAATTCTATCCAGAGTATTAATTGTGGGATTGGAGTAACCCTTGTAACAGATAGCTGTTCAGTGGAAACTCACAAGAACCTCCCTTTCTACAAACAAAGGTAGCTGGAATGATAGCATGCTAGTAAAGGCCATCATGACTAAGATTATGTCACGATTATTTTTAGTGAAAGCCATGGGCAATAAACAACAATTCACGGAAGCCGTGACCTGTCTGACTTTTGCTGCTGAGTCTCCATGGTTTCCTCCACCACAGTGGTGACTGAGAGCTGTGGGTTCCCCCTATTCCTGTGGCAGCTGGAAGCTGCAGAGGGGGGCCCCTATGCCCACGGTGGCTGGGAGCTGCAGGGGAGGGGTCCCCCTACCCCACGCGAAGCTGTTGCCCGTTGCTTGGACCCTGAGGAAGGCCCCCTCAGGAGTCTGTCACCTGTCACTGGGTCCTTGCAGGGGGGCCCCTGTTACCTGTCGCTGGAACCCTGACAGGGCCCCACTGCCTGCCAACTCCAAAGTTCTGCAGCTCCAGGGGCTGAAGAATAGAATGTCAGGGAGGTCTCTGGAAGTCACAGATTCCGTGACTTCCATGACCTCTGTGACATAAACGTAGCCTTAGTCATGACTGATGCTGCATTCATTCTTGTTAGAAATCCAGTGCTGATGGCCTATGACAGGGTTCAGGAGCTCTGCCAGATCTGGGATAATAAGGAGTTGACTCAAATTCAGCTTTCCTTCTCCTAACCCTAACCCCAAGTGTTATTAATGTAAATCCATCTATTGTGGACTGCATTACTCCCATAAACTGCTCTTAACTTACGTTAAAGAACATATTAACAAAAGCTGGTAATTTTTTTCATACGGAATGAAATTAAGACTCAGATTCAGTGGGCCCTCTATTACTTTTATTTAAACCTGAGTAAGTCAGGAATAACTCCGCCAAAGTCAATGGTGTTACAGAAGCCTCACAGCAGTGCAAGGGCAGATTCAGTTACAATAAATGAAGCTGCCAATGGAAAAGGGCGATTCATCAGCAAAAAGATTATATCAGAGCAGAACAAAATGGGGGATGGCTACAATAAAGCCTCTGAAGCAAATGAAATAAAGTCAATGTATCAGCCGAGCCAATTGCTTCACCATCCATATCTCTGAACAGATAAGGCAAATTTCATACCAAGGTAACACAGAAGCAAAATGAAAGGCTCTGTACAGACCTTTGCAGAATGAAGTCCAAGGACAGAACAGGCATTTTGGATGATTTACCCTCTCATAAGTGATTGGTTTTTATTATTCCAAATCATAGTTTAGGCACATTGCTAGTATTCCTACATTGCCACTGTCCATCCTGTATCTGTCCTGCAGATAAAGAGACTTCAGTATCCAGCTATGGCAATCCAGCACCTTTTCATGGATATATTATGTCACCTGTATAACTTTCCCCATATAGGTATGTAATAAAACAAACATACCTGTCGCTGGCTTGTACATCTCATCGAGCATTATTGATCAGCAGGGTCCTACAGTGTGTTATATTAAGACCATACAAAGTGTTTCAGGTTTGGACCAGAATCAAAATCCATGGCTACCTAAACTGTATTGAATAGTATCTCAATGGCAATGAGACTGTGTAAGAACCCTATCATCCACAGAACGTTCATTTTAAGGGTGTGCTCACGCATAGCTGATAGAACGTTTTGTAAACAAACAAATCTGTCTAGTCAAGTCTCACACTGGTGGTTACAAAGGCTATCACATATAGCCTCCCTCTCAGCAGAGAACTTCACGAAGTTCACCAAGAAAGTTTCTCTGGTATGTTCTGAAGTTCTGATACTAGTAGACAAATTTTAATCATAGCAGTGTTTATTTGTTGGGATCCTAGATTACCAAAACATTCTTCCTGTAGATAAAAACATGAATTATTTTCAGCATGAATAACCGGTACTGCCTACTGTAATGTACTGTCATGTTGAAATGTGTCTCATCACTTTGCTCCCTTGTGATTGGCCTAATTGGTGTGTAAGTCCTAACACTGCTGTAGTTAATGACAGTGTTCCTTTAGCTCATGTTTTTGGGGCCTGTGCTTTGGGAACACAAAGTCTGCAGTTCTATTCCCTCTTGATGACCGTGAAGGCCTATGCAGCCACATTCATTATACTACCTACCTATTGTCTCCTGAGTCTAACTTTTCTGTAGGTGATGTTACATTAACCAATCCTGCAGGACTGTAATATATACCTGTAAACAATTTTATCCTTATTATGCCCATCGTTAAAGAGTATTTAAGTTTTAGTTTTAATACACCTCTACCTCGATATAATGCTGTCCTTGGGAGCCAAAAAACTTACCGCATTATAGGTGAAACCGCGTTATATTGAACTTGCTTTGATCCACCGGAGTGCGCAGCCCCGCCCCCCGGGAGCACTGCTTTACCACATTATATCCGAATTCGTGTTACATCATGTCATGTTATATCGAGGTAGCGGTGTATAAATTTAGTGATGGTGAAAGGAGCTGGAAAATAACTCCGCAGACTCAGGGCCGCTCCAGCTTTTTTGCCGCCCCAAGCGGCAAAGAAAAAAAAAAGAAAGAAAGAAAAACAAAACCCGACTGGGCTGCCGCCAAAGAGGAAGAGAGGGAGTGAAGGACCTGCCGCCGAACTGCCGCCGAAGACCTGGACGTGCCGCCCCGATAACGGACGGAGTGCCGCTCCTTTCTATTGGCCGCCCCAGGCACCTGCTTCCTTCTCTGGTGCCTGGAGCCGGCCCTGTGCAGACTGAAAATCCCTGTTAGCAGAAAAGTTATAGCACAGATGGTGGCAATACACCTGTCATAACTATAAAGGGAAGGGTAACAGCTCTCCTGTGTACAGTACTATAAAATCCCTCCTGGCCAGAGACTCCAAAATCCTTTTCCCAGTAAAGGGTTAAGAAGCTCAGGTAACCTGGCTGGCATCTGACCCAAAGGACCAAAAAGGGGACAAGATACTTTCAAATCTTGGAGGGGGGAAGGCTTATGTTTGTGCTCTTTGTTTGGGTGTTCGTTCGCTCTTGGGACTGAGAGGGACCAGACATCAATCCAGGTTCTCCCCATCTTTCTAAACAAGTCTCTCATATTTCAAACTTGTAAGTAAAAAGCCAGGCAAGGCATCTTAGTTTTACTTTGTTTTCTCAACTTGTAAATGTACCTTTTACCAGAGTGTTTATCTTTGTTTGCTATACTTTGAACCTGAGGCTAGAGGAAGGTCCTCTGAGCTCTTTAAGTTTGATTACCCTGTAAAGTTATTTTCCATACTGATTTTACAGAGATGAGTTTTACCTTTTTCTTTAATTAAAGGCCTTCTTTTTAAGAAACTGATTGACTTTTTCCTTGTTTTAGATCCAAGTGGGTTGGATCTGTATTCACCAGGAGTTGGTGGGAGAAAGAAGGGGGGGATGGTTAATTTCTCCTTGTTTTAAGATCCAAGGGGTTTGGATCTGTATTCACCAGGGAATTGGTGAAAGGTTTCTCAAGGCTTCCCAGGGAAGGGAATCCATTTGGGAATGGTGGCAGCGGACCAGAACTAAGCTGGCAGTTAAGCTTAGAAGTTTTCATGCAGGCCCCCACATTTGAAACCTAAAGTTCAAAGTGGGGATACAGCCTTGACATGGTGGGAGAGCGGTGGGATTCATTTTAAACCCAAAAGCCAGTAAGATTTTTTTTTTCCTTCTAACTGCTTGGAAAGCAGAGCTGAAGGTAGATGCATATCTTATCTCTCCTTGCCTGAAGGCAGAGGTGTTAAGTTTTTTTAACAAGGGCCTTTGTTAAGAGAAGGGTTCAATTAATGAGCAAACGACTGGTAAAAGGAATTTACAAGCTGAATTGTTTTTTTTTTTCTTTTTACATCCTCGGGAGTAGCTAGTTAGAAAGTATCTGTTAACTCAGCAGCAGCCAGAGCTGAGTACATCCCAGTTTCAGTCAACTGCAGAGGGGTGTGACCCAGCACAAGAAAACAGAAAAATGATTACAAAAGAAGAAAAAGCCAAAGAGGAGGCCCACAAGAGAGCTATGGAGCTGAAAGAGAAAGAGATAGAGCTGAGAGACAGAGAAGAGAAAGCAAAAGAGGGGGCCCACAAGAGAGAGATAAAGCTAAAAGAAAGAGAAGAGAAAGCCAAAGAGGAGGCCAACAAGAGAACTATGGAGCTGGAAAAAGCCAAAGAGGAGGCCCACAAGAGAACTATGGAGCTGGAAAAAGCCAAAGAGGAGGTGAGAGAAAAAAAAAGAAGCATGAACTGGAAGTAGCAAGGGCTAGGCCGGATACAACAGCCAATCCTAACAACTCCTCTCCAGGTACCACTTCCCATCCCAGAAAATTCCCCACCTACAAGGCAGGCGATGATACTGAGGCCTTCCTAGAAAATTTTGAAAGGGCCTGCCTTGGATACAGCATCACTCCAGACCAGTACATGGTAGAGCTGAGGCCGCAGCTCAGTGGACCCTTAGCAGAGGTGGCGGCTGAAATGCCTAAGGAACACATGAACAGTTATGAACTTTTTAAAAACAGGGCCAGAATCAGAATGGGGCTAACACCTGAGCATGCCCGTCGGCGGTTCAGAGCCCTAAGGTGGAAACCCGATGTGTCATTTACCCGACATGCCTACCACATTGGGAAAAATTGGGATGCCTGGATATCAGGAGCAAATGTTAAATCTATGGAAGAGTTGCCCTTCCTAATGCAAATGGAGCAGTTTTTAGAGGGTGTTCCTGAGGAAATAGAAAGGTACATCCTAGATGGGAAGCCCAAAACTGTAACCGAGGCGGGGGAGATTGGAGCCAAATGGGTGGAGGTGACAGAAAAGAAAAAAGCTAGTAGCAGTTGGAGCGAATATCAGAAGGGGCAAGCCGAAACAAAACCTTACCACCGGGGACAACCCAAGGCCCCACCCACATCCCAAGGGAAACCCCAGGCGCCTTCTCACCCCACCACAACAGTCTCCACCAACCAACATCACCCCAGTGATACCTTAGCAGGGCGATGTTTTAAATGTAATGAACTGGGACATATAAAGGCTCACTGCCCCAAGAACCCCAACCAATTACAGTTCATTACACCCCAATCACACCAAAGATCCCCAGACCCAGATGCCTCTCTCATACCTTCGGAGCGAAGGGAAACCTTGAGAGTGGGAGGAAAGAAGGTTATCGCTTGGAGGGACACTGGGGCACAAGTGTCAACTATCCACCAATCCCTAGTGGACCCCAAACTCATCAACCCGGAGGCTCCAGTGACAATTCAACCCTTCGTGTCACAGTCTGTAACCTTGCCTACATCCAAGTTGCATGTCCAGTACAAAGGCTGGTCAGGAGTGTGGACTTTTGCAGTCTATGACAATTATCCCATCCCCATGCTGCTGGGGGAAGACTTGGCCAACCATGTGAAGCTAGCCAAGAGGGTGGGAATAGTCACCCGCAGCCAGGCTAAGCAAGCTTGCACCCCCATCCCTGTTCCTGAGCCGTCCACCAGGCCCCCGTCTGTGTTACCAGAGACCCAAACCAAGGTGGTGGAACTGGATCCGCTGCCAACGACTGCAACAGCCATAGTGGATCCAATCCCAGAGACCCAGCCAAAGCCAGTCCCAGAACCGGAACTGGCAACGCAACCAGCACCAGAACCATTGCCAGCACTGAGTCCAGCACTTGCAAACCCATCTACAACTCCAATGCCAGAGGGCACCAGCGAGCCTGAACTGGCGGAAGCAGCAGATAACCCTACCCAAGAGGCTCAGCCAGAGCCTGAAATACCACATAGTGCACCAGCGGACAGCAGTTCACAGTCAATGGAAACAGCCCCACACCTGCATCGCTTCCAGAGGGACTAAGCCCTAGTCCACAGTCCAAGGAGGAACTGATGTCTCCAGCATCAAGGGAACAGTTCCAGGCCGAGCAGGAAGCAGATGACAGCCTTCCAAAAGCTTGGGCGGCGGCGCGGAGCACCCCACCGCCTCTCAGCTCTTCTAACCGATCCCGGTTTGTTGTAGAACAAGGACTTTTATACAAGGAGACTCTTTCTGGTGGACACCAGGAAGACTGGCATCCTCAAAGACAGTTGGTAGTTCCCACTAAGTATCGGGTAAAGCTCTTGAGCTTAGCCCATGATCATCCCAGTGGCCATTCTGGGGTGAACAGAACCAAAGACCAGTTAGGGAAGTCCTTCCATTGGGAGGGAATGGGCAAGGACGTTGCTAATTATGTCCGGTCTTGTGAGGTGTGCCAACGAGTGGGAAAGCCCCAAGACCAGGTTAAAGCCCCTCTCCAGCCACTACCCATAATTGAAGTCCCATTTCAGCGAGTAGCTGTGGATATTCTGGGTCCTTTCCCAAAGAAGACACCCAGAGGAAAGCAGTACATACTGACTTTCATGGATTTTGCTACCCGATGGCCGGAAGCAGTACCCTTAAGCAACACCAGGGCTAAAAGTGTGTGCCAGGCATTAGCAGACATTTTTACCAGGGTAGGTTGGCCCTCCGACATACCTTACCAATTTGGGAACTAATTTCCTGGCAGGGACCATGAAAAACCTGTGGGAAGCTCATGGGGTTGCCACCCCTTACCACCATGAAACCAATGGCCTGGTGGAGAGGTTTAATGGAACTTTGGGGGCCATGATACGTAAATTCGTAAATGAACACTCCAATGATTGGGACCTAGTGTTGCAGCAGTTGCTTTTCGCCTACAGGGCTGTACCACATCTCAGTTTAGGGTTTTCACCATTTGAACTTGTGTATGGCCGCGAGGTTAAGGGGCCATTACAGTTGGTGAAGCAGCAATGGGAGGGGTTTACGCCTTCTCCAGGAACTAACATTCTAAACTTTGTAAGCAACCTACAAAGCACCCTCCGACACTCTTTAGCCCTTGCTAAAGAAAACCTAAAGGATGCTCAGGAAGAGCAAAAGACCTGGTATGATAAACATTCCAGAGAACGGTCCTTCAAAGTAGGAGACCAAGTCATGGTCTTAAAGGCGCTCCAGGCCCATAAAATGGAAGCGTCGTGGGAAGGACCATTCACGGTCCAGGAACGCCTAGGAGCTGTTAACTATCTCATAGCCTCCCCCACCTCCAACATAAAGCCTAAGGTATACCATGTTAATTCTCTTAAGCCCTTTTATTCCAGAGAATTAAACGTTTGCCAGTTTACAGCCCAGGAAACAGATGACGCGGAGTGGCCTGAAGGTGTCTACTACGAAGGAAAAAAGGATGGTGGCGTGGAAGAGGTGAACCTCTCCACGACCCTTAGACGTCTGCAGCGACAGCAGATCAAGGAGCTGTGCACAAGCTTTGCACCAATTTTCTCAGCCACTCCAGGATGGACCAAATGGGCATACCACTCCATTGACACAGGTAATGCTCACCCAATTAGAACCCCACCCTACCGGGAGTCACCTCATGCCCAAACTGCTATACAAAGGGAGATCCAGGACACGCTACAGATGGGTATAATCTGCCCCTCTAATAGTGCATGGGCATCTCCAGTGGTTCTAGTTCCCAAACCAGATGGGGAAATACGCTTTTGCATGGACTACTGTAAGCTAAATGCTGTAACTCGTCCTGACAACTATCCAATGCCACGCACAGATGAGCTATTGGAGAAATTGGGACATGCCCAATTCATCTCTACTTTAGACTTTACCAAGGGGTACTGGCAAGTACCACTAGATGAACCCGCTAAGGAAAGGTCAGCCTTCATCATCCAGGCAGGGGTGTATGAATTCAATGTACTCCCTTTCGGGTTGCGAAATGCACCCGCCACCTTCCAAAGACTTGTAGATGGTCTCCTAGCGGGATTGGGAGAATCTGCAGTTGCCTACTTCGATGATGTGGCCATTTTTTCTGATTCATGGACAGAACATCTGGAGCACCTGGAAAAAGTCTTCGAGCGCATCCGGCAGGCAGGACTAATTAGTTAAGGCTAAAAAGTGTCAAATAGGCCAAAACAGAGTGACGTACCTGGGGCACCAGGTGGGTCAAGGAACTATAAATCCCCTACAGGCCAAAGTGGATGCTATCCAAAAGTGGCCGGTTCCAAAGTCAAAGAAACAAGTCCAATCCTTCTTAGGCTTGGCCGGATATTATAGGCGATTTGTACCACACTACAGCCAAATCGCCGCCCCGCTGACAGACCTAACCAGAAAGAAACAGCCAAATGCAGTTCAGTGGACTGATGAGTGTCAAAAGGCCTTTAACCAGCTTAAGGCGACACTCATGTCTGACCCTGTGCTAAGGGCCCCAGACTTTGACCAACCGTTCCTAGTAACCACAGATGCGTCCAAGCGAGGCGTGGGAGCAGTTTTAATGCAGGAAGGACCGGATCAAGAATTCCATTCTGTCATGTTTCTCAGCAAGAAACTGTCTGAGAGGGAAAGCCACTGGTCAATCAGCGAAAAGGAATGCTACGCCATTGTGTACGCGTTGGAAAAGCTATGCCCATATGTTTGGGGACGACGTTTCCAACTACAAACAGACCATGCTGCGCTACAGTGGCCTCATACCACCAAAGGAAATAACAAAAAACTTCTTCGGTGGAGTTTAGCTCTCCAAGATTTTGATTTTGAAATACAACACATTTCGGGGGCTTCTAACAAAGTGGCTGATGCACTCTCCCGGGAAAGTTTCCCAGAGTTAACTGGTTAACAATTGTTCTTGGAATGAAACATAGTGTTAGTTTTTATATAATCAGTAGTATGTCTAAAGGTACATGTGTCTTATTAACTCTGTTTTCTCCTAGAACTCCAGGAAGAAATCACAGCCAGTGTGGAACCGAACGTCCAACACTATCTGTGATTTGGGGGGCGTGTCATAACTATAAAGGGAAGGGTAACAGCTCTCCTGTGTACAGTACTATAAAATCCCTCCTGGCCAGAGACTCCAAAATTCTTTTCCCTGTAAAGGGTTAAGAAGCTCAGGTAACCTGGCTGGCATCTGACCCAAAGGACCAATAAGGGGACAAGATACTTTCAAATCTTGGGGGGGGGGGGAAGGCTTTTGTTTGTGCTCTTTGTTTGGGTGTTCGTTCGCTCTTGGGACCAGACATCAATCCAGGTTCTCCCCATCTTTCTAAACAAGTCTCTCATATTTCAAACTTGTAAGAAAAAAGCCAGGCAAGGCGTCTTAGTTTTACTTTGTTTTCTCAACTTGTAAATGTACCTTTTACTAGAGTGTTTATCTTTGTTTGCTGTACTTTGAACCTGAGGCTAGAGGAAGGTCCTCTGAGCTCTTTAAGTTTGATTACCCTGTAAAGTTATTTTCCATACTGATTTTACAGAGATGAGTTTTACCTTTTTCTTTAATTAAAAGCCTTCTTTTTAAGAAACTGATTGACTTTTTCCTTGTTTTAGATCCAAGTGGGTTGGATCTGTATTCACCAGGAGTTGGTGGGAGAAAGAAGGGGGGGATGGTTAATTTCTCCTTGTTTTAAGATCCAAGGGGTTTGGATCTGTATTCACCAGGGAATTGGTGAAAGGTTTCTCAAGGCTTCCCAGGGAAGGGAATCCATTGAGAGTGGTGGCAGCGGACCAGAACTAAGCTGGCAGTTAAGCTTAGAAGTTTTCATGCAGGCCCCCACATTTGTACCCTAAAGTTCAAAGTGGGGATACAGCCTTGACAACACCACCATACTAGTTGTCAATGTAGCTCAACTCTTGCACGGAAAAAACAGTTCTGGAATTGTGATACTGCTCAGTCTCCCTGTACATACATTAGTTGACCTTTACTGAGACTACCAGTAAAGATTCCAAATAGTAATTCTTTTAGTAACAGGAAAAAAATGTAAATATAAAAGATAGATTCCTCTAAGTGATAAATGGATCAATATTTGTCATGGTAATAGTGACTTGGTTAGGTAGAATTAAAGATGTACTGGAGATAAAATAATATTCCCTGACTGTGGTTCACAAAGAGATACCGAGCATTGCTACTTAATCAGTGCTACTTTATTTTCTCCTTCTCTCACTAATATCCACAGTTTGCTTTGCTCCTCTCTCTTCCATTCCAGAGATGGCTGTATTTCAGTGGTGCTTTGGAATCATTTGAATGAAAGACACTATATAAATGTAACTTAAATTATGAATTCTTTCTTTTCTTTCATAAATCAAGTAAAACTGTGTTTAAAAAGTTGGAGCAAGATCAGGATCTACTAGTCTATGTGCACTTTGAAAGAATGCTGACCATCAGCTACCCACTGAAGCTGGGGGGCTTCCTAGAGAAAACATATATAGCAGTAGGAAAGCTTCCTTTAATAAACCTCTGGTAACCCAGCAGTTAGGACTTGAGCAGTAACTCAAGGAAGGCCAAAAAACATTGGGCAAAATCTTTGTCCTTTTCCTGTGACTTTCTTTAAGAAATAAATAATCCATTCCAGGGTCAACAGGATTGTCTTGTTCTCTCACTCACCAGGTCACAATGCAACTCACTCAAATTTGATGGAGTGGCAACTGGGCCAAACCTGAGTGGTGCTGCGAGTGCCAGGTCATAGTACCCAGAAGGGACACAGGAGCCGTAAGAGCTGCCACTACAGGGTGAGTTTGTTGTTTTAATTGTTTTTCCATTTTATTTTGCATTATCTCACATTTGCAAAAAACACAGGGCTCTACCTATCTCCATAAGTGGGTGGAGCTGAGCACATGCCCCTCTGGTCAGCATCTCATTGGCTAGTTTAGGCAGCTTCTGCCTAGCATGCTGGCTTTTAAGGACTGCGGTCTAAGATACCTAATTCAGACTTTGTGAATCACAGTGAGTTTTTAGACACCTAAAAGTTAGGCACTGTGACCATCAGTGTCACAACACCTAACTGCTTTTGTGCATCCAAGCCCACATGCTAGCAACACACAAGGAGTGTGTTTATCTTAAATAACCACATTTCCATGTGTTAGCCCACTAGGAGAAGTAGTTAAATTGACTGAGTGGGGGGAAGAGTAAGGCTAAGTAGCTTTGCTAACTATGTAGGTGTTTTTTCCCCCAAAACCACACAACTCAGAATCTTAGTTAGCTAAACGAATTGCTCCTTCACTCCTACACACTTTCTAAAGAATAATCTGAATCACTTAGGTGAAGTTTCACTCTGAACAGTGACTCCAAAGTTGGCATTGTGGCATTCCATATTTAGTGAATCTCAATGATTGATTAAATAAACTAAGCAAATCTGCAGTTAATAGGATGCTTTTCTCCAACTGTGAGCCCCAGAAGTCAAGCAATTTTATTTCCTGCTCATATATCATTACCAGTAATAAAAATCTTGTAGCCCCAGTCCTGCGCTCAGGTACACCTGTGCAGCTTCAGTTTGCAGTGTAAGTGAGGTTAAAATTGGGCACTTGGCAAATTGCACCTTTGATAATAATTTGGATAATGATGCATGAGCCAGAAAATAATCCAACTCGTTATCTTCTCTCCACTAAGCCGGTTTTGGATTGCTAGCAAGTGAGGAAGTCAGTGAAAACTTATTTTTGTCAAGAGAGTCAACAGATCTGGCTCTGAAGGAAGCCACAGAAGGAGTGGACCTGTTGTTTAAGAAGGTACCTTTTTACAAAGCCACTTTTCCAGCAGAAACACAACCTTCCAATGTCTGTTTTCTGCATGGAAATCATTTAAATGGGTTATTTCATGGGTCAGAGTGCTCCTTTTCATTTTTTATATTTAAAAGTACCTTAATTAACACATTTAAGATATCAGTGGGAGCTTAATCACCCATTAACATAGATACCCAATAATATCTGTCTTTATATTAGAGTTCTATCATGTTCTGAGCTCAGGCAAAACACAGCCATTCATCATTGCCTCTCTGTATAGGCTCATCTGAACAGATCATTCAGCAACAGTGAGAGACAAAGAGGTGCTGCTATATTATAAATTCCACCCCATAATATGAAAGACTTTGTTGGATCTGTGCTTTTCTGCACTGCCAGAACTGGGCTCTAGTGTTACAATAAGTCCTATGATCAGGTTGTTATAAATAGGTTTAATATTTTAACAAGCTGAAATTGAGAAGAGCAATTTATGTCTGGCAAAATAGATTGGTGAGAGTCAGGGACATCACCACCTCCAGCTACTTCCAATGATGTGTTACTTAAATATATTGTAAACTAGAGTTGGGTTAAATGTTTTGCACGAATAGTTTATTCACCAAAAAATGCAGTTTGGGTCAAACAGACTATTCTCAAGTTTGATGGCAATTTGATGAATATGTTTAGCCAAAAAAAGAATCAGGCTAGAGTCACAAAATAGTGGTAAGGGAACAGCCCCCTTTATAACATTTAGACAATGGTTAGGGGATTCATCCATATTCAATCCCACCCTCTGCCAGATGTGAAGCAGGGATTTGAACTTGGATCTCCCACAAGACTGTCCAACCACCTGCCCATAGATCCTCTCAAATACTGAAAACAAAGGGGGAAAAGAGTAAGAAAGAGGAAGGCCGTTGGGCCAAATATAATCCAGGTGTAACTCTAATTAAGTTAAGGGAGTTAACACATATGCTAGAGATGGTTGTAGCCCTGAAAGTGAAGAGGGGGCACTGTCAATGCAATACACATTTTCATTCGTTAATTATCACTACATATTGCTCAGAAGTAGTAAAAGCAGAAGAAACTTGTGAAGAGAAGAATGCAAGGTGGATAAAATATACACATATAGTTATTTTAAAAAGGGGGTTTAACATATTTGTTTAAAATTTACATTTGTCTATCTCTTGACATAGATGGCTACATACTCACTACAAACCAAAAGGATTATTTAAATAAACTGAAATCTCCTCTCCCAGTCATTTCAATATGCTGAATCAATTACATATCAATTCAAGTGCCATCACAGCAGAATTAATTATGTATATACATCAAAGTACAACAGCCTATATTAATAAAAATGCATAAATCAAATTGAAAAATGAAATCTCATAACCTGGACTATAATTTGGCCACCAGCATTCAAATTTCAGCTTAATGCCTCTGGAAGCACTGAGCCTATTTTAACAATCCACCTGAGACCACCAAATTTTCCAAGAACAAGCTATCTTCGTCCATGTGACATCTTGCTCAGATCATGCAGAATTGTGAGCCGCTGTGTTACTGCCTCAACAACAGTGAGGTTTGCTGCTGCTAACCTATATGTCTGTGCACCAAGCACACCAGCTTGTCTGCCTTTCCAACAAACTCTTCATGACTCTGCCAGTCCAAACCTTGCCTTGTAGGGAACAATCAGTGCGTCCCAATTCCTGAGTTCCCTAGGAGATGTCTTTCTGCAGTGTCCCGTCCCTTTCCCTTGAGACACTCACAGAAGTTTTTAAGTTTGCTGCCTCCAAAGAGACAAAGCTGAAGACCTACACTTTACTTCAATATAGCAGCACTGAGTTGGCCGTGTAATAAAACAAGAATAAGTTTATTAACAAAGAACATAAGTTTAAGTGATTTCAAGTAAGAGCGAAAGATCTGCTTTCTAGTGACTGAAACTTAACTTCAGCAAGTTACAATCTTTGTCTGAGCAGTTTTCTCACCTACAGTCAGTTCCCAGAGATTTCAACCCCCTTGGCAGAAGAAACCACCTCTCTCAAATTTTGAGATCTCTGGCCTCTTTTTTCCCTCAGGCGATGGATACCAAAATGGTCTCTGTTTCTCTTTATAATTCCCAGTGTCCACTGTCTGTTTCAAGAGCCAGGAATGCTTCCCAGGGGTACAGTCTCCATCCCCCTTCATGATCATTAAGTGGACATCTCCCCCACTTGCTAGTTTGATGACTATCTTCTGTGTAAATGTGCTTCCATTATTTCTGGTCTCGCCTTGCCCAGTTTACACTGGAGACACAGTTAAGCAGATGAACCAACATTCCTTTACACAGGACAGGCTGGGCTTATGCACTGCTTGCCAAACACCTTTTAACAACATATTTCCAGCACATATCTCTAATTCTATACACACCACCCGTACATACACCACGCAATACTATTAATGACCGGCATGTTACCAGTTTGCATATACCTCACATGACATGTTTTAGATACAGACTATGACAACAGTGAGTTTGGGGAAATGAGCAAGTCAGACCTAATGTGAGTTATGGTATGGTATGCCCTCTGCCAGTTGGCACTGAGATGCTCCCTGGGTCACAATTTGCCATCTATTTTAATTCATTGATTGAAACAGGACTAGCTTTCATGTTTTCTTCCACTCTCAAGTCAATAATACAATACCTTTATTGTGTAGAGTATCTTCCATACAGGCTGTATACCAGAATTCTCTGTTGGGTTAAACAATACTGCCAGAGATAAGTGACAGCAGAGGGAGAGTGAAATTAAGAGGTAGGTGAAGGAAATAAGGTAAGATATCAGCTGCAATTTGAAATGAGATGTAGGTCAGCTAAAACAGGTATGTGTCAAGTTTTAAAAACAAGAGGCATTTTGAATTGGATCTCATACTGAATGGTGACCTAATGAAGTTGTATGGGGACAAATTTCTCACTAGATGAGAGAATACTGAGGACAATGTTCTGCACTCAATGAAGCCGGGGGGGTTGGGATGTGGGCTGACAATAGAGATGGGATGTGCAACCGTCATGGTGAGCATGAGGATCTATAAGAAAAATGTAGGACCAAGGATGACACTAAAGTTTTATACATTGGAAACCAGTGGGAGATCTGTCAAGAATGAAGATGAAATTTGTGCTCAGTTTCTCAAATAGTTCAAATTAAGAAAATATTCTCGCTACATCGGCGGAAAACAAAAGCATGTCTATCAAATCAACAAACTGCATGTCACTTAGCTGACCAGTAACTTCCACTGATTTAGTTATTCAGTTTTCTTTACAACTTTTAAAAACATGCACTTTTGGAATAGTTCAACTTCAGCCCCAAAACGGATAGTGGCTGGCATTGCAGAATGATTAATAGTTGCCCATTTTGCAGCTGTGTCTACCTTTTTAGAACTTTTTGCAATAGTAGAGGTGTTAATTGTGGTGTAATAATTAACTATCCACTTGGATATTCTGAATATAATCAGTTTACCCAAATTCTACCTGTAGTATCATTGGAGTCTATGGAGTTACACCACAGATGATTCTGACTCACCCTGTATTGTTATGATAACAAGCAATCAGAATTCACTTTAAGAAAAAAAAAATCTATAATGGTTAAAATCAGTGACTAACTGTAACTTATCCATTATTAACTAACTAAATATTATATTTCTATCATACCTGTTTGAGCCATATCTTATTTAAAATTTTTAAATCAATAAATATTGTGGTGTGCAGGGCATTCAACTACAGTTCCGCTCGCAAATAGGCCCAATTATGCTCCCCTTGGTGTCTGAGGAAGTTTTGCTATTTCTTTAAATGAGAGCAGAATTAGACCCTATGAGCCTGATTCAAAGCCCCTTTCATGTAAAGACTCCCATTAACTTCAGTGAGATTTGGGTCAGCCCCACAGTGACTAAACTACACTCATTACTAGCGCTGGTCAAAGGTCTTTTTTCCAAACATTTTTGTATATTAAAAAAAAAATCCAGTTTTTCAATGAAAACTGAAAATCACACAAAAATAGAGTTTTTCCACCTTTCAGAAATGAATAAAATGTTCAATTTAATAAAAACCTCCTGCAAATTTAAAAAAAAAATCTCAAAAAAGTTTTCATTACTCTTGAAGCTTTCCACAGAAATTTTCTCCACTTTCTTACCAGCTCTATCTATTAGTTTATCAATAAATAATTGTGTCTTTAATAATTATGTTGTTATGTAGTATAACACGGAGAGAGAATGTGAAGCATCCCTTACAGCCCTGTCTCAGGTATTATGTGTATCCATGCACAGAGAGGTATTGGCAAGACAACCATAAGGTCTTGGAGCAGGGTTCCTCCCTTGACATAGCCGGTGTTGGCACCCAGTAGGGAGATACTGATTTATTCCTGCTGACTCTCTATGGCTCACTAACCACTATGAATGTAAGGGAGGTGGGAGAGGATTGTTGGTGAGAGAGGTCTCTGTAGGAAAGACCTAGAAACACAGCTAGGCTTAAGGAGCAAACTGAGGGTTACATTTTTGTTGTTATCTGAACTATCCATAAGGCCAAACCAAAAAGCCAGCAAGTTTGAAGTAAATATACAATGGGCCTGATTTTTTTATTTATTTATTTACTTTTTTAATTATTTTTTTAAAGAACTGAGTGGGATGACAATGGAAGCTGTGGGTGCTTATGACTTCTAAAAACCTGGCCGAAATTTTGTAGATTCTGTGTAGATCAGGACTCTAAGAACTCTGCCTGCGTTCAGTTATGCTTAACATTTTGTTATAACAACAGCTGCCTGCATGGGCTGAATCTTGAAGTCCTTATTCTGTTTTCACTCAGTTTTCAAGCAGTCCTTACATAGGCAAACTTCCATTTAAATTAGTGTGGATTTATCTGAAAAAGTAGTAAGTAAAACCTAGGCAAAATAGAGTTATTTCATTAGGATTTGGCCCTTTGAAAATAATATGGTCTATTGATCCTTACTTATAATGTTGGTATAAAAATTTTATTAAGATGATGGTGGCAAAAAAAAAAAGTGAACAGAGTTTGAGCATAGAAGTTTCTGGTTATCGGGGAATAACGTACAGACTATCGAGGATGCAAAGTTAGGTTTAAGATCAGGTGGCATAAGGAATACATAATCTGCAATATCCCCGATTGGGGGTAAAAGGTTGATGGGTCAAAGTCCTGGCATTGAGATATGAGGGTATGAAGTTCATAGAGTAGCTATGTTCGGGTGTGGAGTATAATGAGTGGATATGATGATGAGGATGGATTGACCCTCATTTGGTGAGATTTAATGTTCAGGGAGTTTATGGTTCCAGTTCATATGATCCAACGGAGAAGGTCACTTGGTTAAGCAAATATTCTCTCATATACTGGAGACAAAACGAATGAAAGAAAGGTATGTTTATACAGTACACATATGTACGTACTATGTATGTGTACAAACACACTGAAAGGAACCTACCTTTTAAGGAAATAAAGGCTAACAGAATGAAAAGTATAGAACAGAACTTAGTTTTAAAGAACTATGTTTTATGTTTTAAAGAAATATGTTTTATTCATTTTGGGGGGAGGAGGGGGAGATAACATTTTTACCATAGTGTGTGATCCTTTGCACAATTCCTGTTTGAAAACATACTTTTTTATCTGATCAAATGCTTCTTAGTAACTGGCTATTGGCTACACTTGTGGAACATTTGGCACCAAATAAGAGATGACCCTCAAAATACAGGATGGGTGGTACCCTATCACGCATACTCTGCAACCTCTCCCATTGAAACAGTCTATTAAACTTTTTGTGGAATGGAGCATGGGGGTGGGGGCTACATTTCCCTGGCATTCTGTGTACACCCTGATAGATGTGTTGCACGTTGTGTTCACATGGCAACACAGAGTGAGGTTGATTCCTTGCTATTACAAGGTTTTAAATAACGGGACCATACACACAATCTTTCCTGTTCGTTGTTTTTTGTTGTATCCTGTTTACTTTCCTACTAAAAGAACTATTCTGAAAACACGTCATATCGACAAGCAATGTAAGAAGGAATAGTCTTGCTGAAAATGAGATGAAAAGAATCTTTGTGGAACAAACAACGACAGCACGTATGTATCATATATGTTCAAAGTAAACAAATCATGCTTTGCTGGAATCTTGTTCCAGGCAGTAGGGCTACAATGTTAACATACTTTAATTAAATGAAAGGGTATGGATTACATTTTTCAATCAAAGCCACTATGTGACATTAGCACTTTGAAAATCCCATGGAGGCAAACAGGCAGCTGTCCAGTTTTGTTTCAGTCAGGGTGGCTTGGTGATTAGTTACAGAATGCAAGATGTTGGCAGGGAAAGAGTCATCATTCATAACCTGGATTAAATATCAAGACAGGAAACATGGATTGGAATTACATCAACCCAGTCCAGCACTGTATGCAAAGTCACAAAACAAATCTGCATCTTGCCCTAAGCTCTAGTAAATCTATCAGACTGTTGCTTGTTATTGTTTCCCCCACACACACGCCCATCCCCACCGTCACCACCCCCACTGTCTGCTACTAGACAGCTGGTATGACGCAGAATTTTAAATCTCATGTTTGTGCCAGCCCCTCCTCTGACTCTGGGTTACAGGCTGAAACACTCGGATTACTGTTCAACACGCCTAAAGCTGGGGTGAAAAAATTGCTGTACAAAGATGCAGTGTTCCCTTTCCAAAACAAGGCTAACGTCTCAAAAACCCCTGCTCAGGGCATTTACTAACAGCTACAAATACATTATCCAACGCTTTCAGTGACGTTACTCTGTGCAGTGAGGAGCTTTCTGGTGCTGCTCTGGCAGTGTTTCTAATTAACAAACCAAATATTAAATATCCTGCTCGTGAAAAGACACCACACACATTTCTCATAAACAGTGTTTACTCTCCTTGTGTGTTCACAACCATTTTGCGTATGTAGAAGAACCATGAGACTGTACGCGAGCAGGATGCAGAGGAGTGGGCCTTTAAGACACCCAGCAGTGGGCCTCTTACAGAGGAAAAGAAGCTCCTGAAGCTTCACTAATGTCTCTGACCTCACCAATTACACACACCTATGGCTTGTTAACGTAGATACTGTCTGTCAATCTGTCTTCACCATTAAAAGCATTGAAACATAAGAACACAAGAATGGCCATACTGGGCCAGACCAAAGGTCCATCCAGTCCAGTATCCTGTCTTCCAACAGTGGCCAATGGCAAGGGTCCCAGAGGGAGTGAATCTAACAGGTAATGATCAAGTGATCTCTCTACTGCCATCCATCTCCACCCTCTGACAAACAGAGGCTAGGAACACCATTCCTTACCCAGCCTGCCTAATAGCCATTAATGGACTTAACCTCCATGAATTTATCTAGTTCTCTTTTAAATCCTGTTATAGTCCTAGCCTTCACAACCTTCTCAGGCAAGTAGTTCCACAGGTTGACTGTGCGCTGTGTGAAGAAGAACTTTCTTTTATTTGTTTTAAGCCTGCTGTCCATTAATTTCATTTGGTGGCCCCTAGTTCTTATATTATGGGAACAAGTAAATATTTTTTCCTTATTTACTTTCTCCACATCACTCATGATTTTATATACCTCTATCATATCCCCCCTTAGTCTCCTCCTTTCCAAGCTGAAAAGTCCTAGCCTCTTTAATCTCTCCTCATATGGGACCCGTTCCAAACCCCTAATCATTTTAGTTGCCCTTCTCTGAACTTTTTCTAATGCCAGTATATCTTTTTTGAGATGAGGCTACCACATCTGTACGCAGTATTCAAGATGTGGGCGTACCATGGATTTATATAAGGGCAATAAGATATTCTCCGTCTTATTCTCGGTCTTATTCTCTATCCCTTTTTAAATGATTCCTAACGTCCTGTTTGCTTTTTTGATTGCTGCTGCACACTGCGTGGACATTTTCAGAGAACTATCCACGATGACTCCAAGATCTCTTTCCTGATTAGTTGTAGCTAAATAAGCCCCCATCATATAGTATGTATAGTTGGGGTTATTTTTTCCAATGTGCATTACTTTACATTTATCCACATTAAATTTCATTTGCCATTTTGTTGCCCAATCACTTAGTTTTGTGAGATCTTTTTGAAGTTCTTCACAGTCTGCTTTGGTCTTAACTATCTTGAGCAGTTTAGTATCATCTGCAAACTTTTCCACCTCACTGTTTAACTCTTTCTCCAGATCATTTATGAATAAGTTGAATAGGATTGGTCCTAGGATTGACCCTTGGGGAACACCACTAGTTACCCCTCTCCATTCTGAAAATTTACCATTTATTCCTACCCTTTGTTCCCAGTCTTTTAACCAGTTCTCAATCCATGAAAGGATCTTCCCTCTTCTCCCATGACAACTTAATTTATGTAAGAGCCTTTGGTGAGGGACCTTGTCAAAGGCTTTCTGGAAATCTAAGTACACTATGTCCATGGGATCCCCCTTGTCCACATGTTTGTTGACCACTTCAAAGAACTCTAGTAGATTAGTAAGACATGATTTCCCTTTACAGAAACCATGTTGACTTTTGCCCAACAATTTATGTTCTTCTATGTGTCTGACAATTTTATTCTTTACTATTGTTTCAACTAATTTGGTCAGTACTGACGTTAAACTTACCGGTCTGTAATTGCCGGAATCACCCCTAGAGCCCTTTTTAAATATTGGCGTTACATTAGTTATCTTCCAGTCATTGGGTACAGAAGCCGATTTAAAGGACAGGTTACAAACCGAAGTTAATAGTTCCGCAATTTCACATTTGAGTTCTTTCAGAACTCTTGGGTGAATGCCATCTAGTCCCGCTGACTTGTTACTAATAAATTTATCAATTAATTCCAAAACCTCCTCTACTGACACTTCAATCTGTGACAATTCCTCAGATTTGTCACCTACAAAGGACAGCTCAGGTTTGGGAATCTCCCTAACATCCTCAGCCGTGAAGACTGAAGCAAAGAATTAATTTAGTTTCTCCACAATGACTTTATCATCTTTATATAAACTATAATACAATTGTATTATATATCATGTCTTCCCTCACAGAACAATAGGGTAAATTCTGCCCTCTTCTCATTGGATGCAGAGGGATGACCCTCCTAGAATAGTACAGAAATAGTTCCAGTGAGAAGGGGAAGAGGGTACTGCACAGCTCCATGCTCCTGCATTGTATGTTTCGGGCTCAGTATGGCTCCCCATACACTGTCATCTAGCAGTTGAGAATCCTACTAGATAGGTGGAGAGATTAGGGAGAGTGGAGGGGAATGATGTAGAAGGAAAGAAAAAGAGAAGGATGAATGAGTGCAGGAAAAAAAGCCTTCCAACAAGCATGCTGAGGACTGTGACAGTCAGGGGCAGCTCCAGGCACCAGCGCAGCAAGCGCATGCCTGGGGCGGCAAGCCGCGGGGGGGCAGTGTGCCAGTCGCCATGAGGGCAGCAGTCAGGCTGCCTTCGGCGGCATGCCTGCAGGAGGTCCGCCGGTCCCGCGGCTTCGGCGGCAATTCGGCAGCGGGTACACCAAAGGAATGGGACCGGCAGATCACCTGCAGAAATGCTGCCAAAGGCCGCCTGTCTGCCCTGCTTGGGGCGGCAAAAAACATAGAGCTGACCCTGGTGACAGTACTGCCATTTAGGGCGTGTTAAGAGCTATCACTAGTAGCTAACTGTTCTACAACCGCTTGCATAAAAGAGCTCTGAAAATAACTGATTTTTGGTTCAGTCACTGAACCGAGAAATTGGGAAGGGGAATCATTTTGGACTGACCCCAATAAATTTTATTTGAATTTTCTGATGAACTGAAAGTTTAAAAAAAAAAAAAAAAAGAAGACTTCAACTTTTTCAGAATTTGGGGGTTTTATCTTGGGGTTTTTGACAAACAATTAGGCAAATTCAACATGAACTCACAAAATGTTTCAGTCAACCCAAATCTGGATTTTTTAGTGAAAAAAAGTTTCATCCAAAAATTTTTTAGCCTACCTCTATTAGATACCACAGTTCTAGGTGCTTTCAAAAACTTAAGCTAGAAAGAGAAATACTTAGATGGCTCCTGTTACCCTTTCCCCATGTTAGGGGCTAGGGCTGTGACAGCTACTCTAGTCTTTAGTTCTGCTGCTGTGCCGTGGCCTTTAAGGGAGGATTCAAATTCCACAGCACCCAGCTAGGACTTGTGGTCCTAAGTCTCTGAAGCACTTTTGGAAATCCTACCCTGTGTGTGTAAATATGCTGTGTATATCATACACTTTTATTTATTGTATGCTTAAAGTTAAACAAACCTGAGAAATGTTTAGATAGATAAGAGAAAACAAGCAGGAATGGCTACACTTCTATTTTGCTTTTCTTACAATAATATTCAATTTCCCTCTTCATCCTCGTCTGTGATTGTCTGCTCTGCTGTATGTGATCTCCAGATTCCTTCTCCCCCAACTTAGTCTCCTTTCACTTTTCAAACCGATTCAAGAAATCTGAATTCTCTGGGCCATGCTGCGTTCAGCCCGAGTGCGGACGGGAGTGTAGAGGAAAGGCTGCCTCATTTGTTCCCCTGTGCAGGAGGGACCAGCAAGAACTGCAGTCTGTTCTCACCAGAAACCCAGGACCACTCCCTGTTAGTGAACCCGATGGACAAGTCACCCCAGAGGGGGTAGAGGAGGAGGTAGGATCTGACCTCTCTTGCACCACCCATCTAAATTGGTCAGCCTGGCAGGAGAGTTTATGCTGTTCCCTATGCTCTGCCTGCTACTCTACCAGACATGTTCCTCCCACTCTGGTAGAGTCCACTACAAACCAGCGCTATGGCTAAAGCCCACAATACAGCCTTAGCCATTCAAATTTAAGTTAAGAATTTGTGCCATAGACTTGTGCCAAGCAGAGCCCTCGGATACATGCCAGGCAGCTCTCTGACGCTAATGGGAGTTTTATGCATATATAGTGTCTGGCCCCATGAGTGTAACAAATCACTTTACTACTGATGTAATGCCACAGACCTAGCAATATCCATTCGTGGTGTCACATTAATAGCAACATAACACAGCAATATAGGAAAAACGTGGCACACATCACATTTTAGGTGTATATATATATATATATATATATATATATATACACACACACACACACACACACACACACACACACACACACACACATCCCTTAATAAACCCATTCTTTGCTCTGCCTTTCTCTCTGAGAGGGAGTGTGACAAACTCTAACATGGGTCCACTAGCAATGGGGTACAAGGACCCCTCTCCCCCTGCATGCCAGTGCCTGCATTCATGAGTACACAGGGACTTCACCCACCCAGGACCACACATCATCCCAGAGAAAGAGGAGAGGGGGTAGGATGCACTGGCCTGCTTGGGAAGAGCTCCCCCTGAAGAGGTGCACCATCTAACTGCCCCTTATCTGGGCCAATGGCTGAATTCCAGAGTTTGCCAGGAGCAAGTTAAAAAGGCAGTAACAAGCAACCTGCAGTGCTCGATAATTCTCTGAGAGCCACAACTTGGATTTTCTGCATTCTGGGTGAAATCCTGGCCACACTGAAGTCCATGGGAGTTTTCTCATTGGATTTCACCCTCTCTCCCTTTCACAGCTTTAATTTTGCTTAAATCCAAAGACACATTCCAAATGAATCCACTTCTCATGCATACATTTTGCTTTTATGATTGCAAAAGACTAGTGGGCAAGTGTCTGCTGAGGCCAGGAGTAGAGTGGGCAGAGAGACTTGCTTTCAGTAACCCCAGGATGAATCTTTCAGAGTTGAGGCACAGCTGCAGGACATCATGGGGGAAATTTTCCACTGCCATTGGCCACGCTTTTTTCGGGCCTAAGGATATATGGCCTTTCACACGCTCTAAATTACTTTGAAAATAGTTTTAACACACACACTCCAGAGACTAGTTTTCAGAGTAGCAGCCGTGTTAGTCTGTATCCGCAAAAAGAACAGGAGTACTTGTGGCACCTTAGAGATTAACAAATTTATTAGAGCATAAGCTTTCATGGACTACAGCTCACTTCTTCGGATGCATATAGAATGGAACATATATTGAGGAGATATATATACACACATACAGAGAGCATAAACGGGTGGGAGTTGTCTTACCAACTCTGAGAGGCCAATTAAGTAAGAGGAAAAAAAACTTTTGAACTTCTCACACTTCTTATCAAACTGTCTGTACTGGGCTGTCTTGATTATCACTTCAAAAGTTTTTTTTCCTCTTACTTAATTGGCCTCTCAGAGTTGGTAAGACAACTCCCACCCGTTTATGCTCTCTGTATGTGTGTATATATATCTCCTCAATATATGTTCCATTCTATATGCATCTGAAGAAGTGGGCTGTAGTCCACGAAAGCTTATGCTCTAATAAATTTGTTAGTCTCTACAGTGCCACAAGTACTCCTGTTCTTTTTACTCCAGAGACCGTGAGCCTCATACCAATTTACCCCATTAACTACGTAGACTTCAATGAAGTTACTCCTTCTAGTATTTATAGCAATGCTTCGTGAGATTGGGAACAGCCTTGTGAATCCAAAAGAAAAAAAAATCCAAACCCCCTATAAAACCTCTGATTTACCCAAATCCCCAGCATTTTGATGGAAATTCAAATCTGAGCAGACATGTTTCACAACTGTTAGTGTTCTACTAGGTCAGTCCTGATGTGAGGTGTTGGATCTCGATTCATTCACCACTGGACAGCAGAAAAAGCCAAATGGTTTTAGTGTTACAGAGATCAGAATTGGTGTAAATTTGACAGAATGAGACAGAGGAAAACTGACTAGGAATAATCAATATGAATTTCAGGAAGAAAAAACTCTTTAAAATCCTTTTAAAAGCTGAGTTGGTTTTAATACAGTGCTTGAATCCACCAAAAGCTGGCAGATTAGGGGATGAGCTGGCCTCATTGCCTTTAAAAATAAAACAAAACACTGGATTTTTCAGTGGTCTCTCCTCACCTGCTTCCTCCCTTCTCCCTCCCCCCTCCCACCTCCTCCTTTTTATTTCAATGTTCTCAGCATGTAGGGACTTTCATCTCAGCAAGGTTTTTTTGTTTTGTTTTGTTTAGAGCATTCCATAAAGAGATCCTTAATTTCCCCTTGAGCGAGGGGTTTAAATTTATCTTCCCAAAATAACTTTTTCATATCCCTGCTTTCTATGCAAGATTGTGAGCTTTACCACCCTGATATACACAGCACTGATATTTAAAAAGCATTCAGTTTAATGTTTACAAAAGGAACCCCTTTCTTATACTCCACAGTACCTTTTATGTGTGTTTGTTTTTAAACTGTGGGAATAAATAATTGCTTCTTAGAATGTAGACATGATTCATTTGCACCACTACCAGAAGAGTAAAAGCTTTTTTTGTGATTACAGAAAAAAAAACTATGGTGTTTCTTAGTCAACATTTTCATGTGAAACACAGTCTTCCTCTCTTATTGTTATCTACAGGGGTCATTTATTGATTTAAGATTCATATAAAAAGACACAAGAGGGAATAAAACTGACTGAAGGGTTGAGGCAAAATTTATCACATTCTACTGAACTGCTATGCCTCCAAACACTTCTTTTTAATTAACTTCTCCCAAAGCTGCTGTGCTTTTACTTATTCATTAAAAATATTTCCTACCCTGTCCCTTTTTCATTCGTCAGAGAAAACTGCTGAGAGTCTCTCACTTCCTCTGTTCCTTGAGAGATAACATTCCAGAAAGCATGAAGTAGACTTCTGTCCTCTCACATTGTGCACTGGCCCAGTGGTAAACTTTTGGGTTTTGTCCACACTACCAACAGAACTGTGCCAACAAAGGGCCCGATCCTGGAAAAATTTTACTCAGGTGAGTTGTCCTTATTCACACGGAGAGCTCAACCGAGGTAAAGCTCAGCATGATGAGACCCCAAATCATGTCTCAATAGAGTTGTTGCTAGCAAATATGTCACATTCATTCCCTAACCAATAAGAACTTCTTGTTCTTTGGAGAATTACAGGTACTCAAGCAATCCTATAGATCAGGAGTCGACAACTTTCAGAAGTGGTGTGCCGAGTCTTCATTTATTCACTCTAATTTAAGGTTTCGCGTGCCAGGAATACATTTTAACGTTTTTAGACGGACTCTTTCTATAAGTCTAAAATATATAACTAAACTATTGTTGTATGTAAAGTAAATACGGTTTTTAAAATGTTTAAGAAGCTTCATTTAAAATTAAATTAAAATGCAGAGCCCCCCGGACCGGTGGCCAGGACCTGGGCAGTGCGAGTGCCACTGAAAATCAGCTCGCGTGCTGCCTTCAGCACATGTGCCACAGGTTGCCTACCCTTGCTATAGATGAACCAACTATGGGTTCAGCCCCCAAACTCTTATGTTCAATGGGAAATTGGGATACAGAGGAAATCTAGATCAGGTATAAGAGGCCTATAGTGTGGTTTCATGACAAGGTTTGCAGAAAAGACAATCCCTATTCACATTCATTAGGGAAGCCATACTAGAACCCTGTTAGCAATAACTCTGTTTAAATATGTTTGGAGCTAGCACAGTTCTGTTCCCAAGATGAACAGGGCCTTAGTTTAAACCCAGACTCTCAGGAGATTCAAAAAGATTGAAACCAAGACCAAAGACAGCAGGAGTGCCTTTATCACCTCCGGAAAGGAATTAGCATATTCATATTTTCAACTTGAGAAACTGACTAATTTACACATTTTCTAACAAAGTGGTGCTTTCTTAGGGGCTTTTTTAACCTCCCCAATCTGCTGCCAGCTAAAATATCTGGGGACAAAGCCCACTGTGTAGGAACATTTCAGGAATTAAAGGGAGCTCTCTGTTTTACCGATTACTTGGGCTATGTAAATGAAAACGAGGCAGGCCAGAGTACTGTCAGTGGGAGAACCAGCTTTTCTGTATGTGGCATTTTTAAAGATGAAAACCTAAAAATACTGTAGAACACATACCTGTCTGTATAGATAAGACAAATAGATACATAGAGTGGTGGCACTTACTTGCAAACTTGCCCTTTAACTCATGGAAGGAATCTTTTCTGACTGAAGTCAGTTTCACAACTTACTTCAATGGAAGCAAAATTAGATCTTGAATAAGTATAGGCAATAAGACCACCTCAATATTTGCAGTATTCAAGATACTTCCTAAAGTAAGTTGAGGGAAGTACTTCATCTGTATCTTAGGTGCAATTGGTTAGTTTTAAAGGATCACCAACATCTATACAATGCATTTTAAATTTTTCCCTTCAGATTCTAAGTCTAGCTTCAAAATTAAATTATATAGGAGGATCAGAGAAATGAGAGGAAGGGAAGGTAGAGCATCCATGTGAGTCCTGATTCAGGGATGGTTACTCTATAATTTCCTCTTTAACAGCATAGGGAAGTATTATGCATGGAGTTAGAGACTTATTATGAATCTATCAGTTTAGCATTGTAATCCTGGCTGCGGGGAAGAAGATTAATCTCCATTTTCCCCCGATTCCTTTGCAATGCTGAGAGGCAGATAGTGTTGATGTTGGTAATACCGTGTTAGCCAGAAATCAAGGTTTTATTTTTTGCACAAATAGAGCAAAAACCATCATTGAAAAATTCTTTAGACTACATCCTCTTCTGGTACAAATCAGCATAGTTACTCCGAATCTAATGGAACTCTTCTGGATTTATTTCAACTGATGATCTGCACCATCAAAGCACTATCAAAAACAGACACTCAACCCCAATTTTTAAGAAGACCTCAACTCCATTCCTCATTTCCCCCACACCAGTAATTGCAGCCAGCCTGTACAGCAATTATAGATCTGATTACTGGATCAGAGTGCACAGTCCACTAATTAGAAGTCTAAGTTTAAAAAATGCACCCACCATTATTCACACCCACAGAAAAATTGTAAGTGTAAAATCAGAGGCCATGTTTCAAGATCAGATTTTCAGTTCTGTCATGGCCATTGTCCTTTATAAGCCCTATTTAATATTGATGGACATCCTTTGTGAGGAGTACAAGTCTGTATTTACCAACCATAGTATTGTTAGCAAGTGGCCATGGAAGGGCACAGATGAGATGGAGTTAATTACATATTGCCAGTTTTATTGGCTTCTAAGCAATTCATCGGTAAAAGATGTTAGATCCCCTTGCTGGGAAAGACAGGTTTGAATGGAGAAGAGCCTTGTAGATTAGGCATGTATTGCAAAGAGGCGAATACAAACCTCCTGTTTGAAAATGAGGAGTCCTGTTTCTGTCACAAGCAGCTGTTAGGAGTCGTCAACACACGCTCAGTGTGTTCATCAGAAACATAGTTTCCTGAAACCTTCTAAGCTTGTCAAACTTCATGGGACAATACTCTTCAGAAATAACAGGCACCAGAGAGAACTGCTAATCTATTAAATACATGCTCAACAAGACAAGTGCTGCATATGTGCCAGCTGCATGTGGGTGCCCATTGCAAAGGCAAGACAGCTTGCTTACTATTTAACCACCTGTGGATATTTATAATGGTTCAGCATGAGCACACGTATTGGACAGCCTAAAACTGCATGGAAATAATGGTAGGCTTCTAGTTATACCTTATAAAAGTCAGGAAATTCAGACCTGAGAATTCCATCCCTGACCTATCCTGTTGCACTTATCTATTCCCTGCCCTTGTGATACACTAACATATAACCAAGTGAATACCTCATCAGATCAATGAGGTTCAGAAGTCAAGGATAAACTACGACTGGTGTGCCCAGCTGAGGGTTGCAGCTGGCAACTTGCCGAAGACCTAACATCCTCACCTGAGTTACATTAATTGGAAATGATGGCAGGCAGCCCACAACTAACACAGAGGAACAGCCCACAGACAAGGTACTTTCATTGCTTTATCTTAATCAAAGATCAATATAGAGCAGCACCTGCAGGAACCTGAAGTCTCTGAACTGTTCCTCCAAAGAAAGATGCCATTGGCCACAGGCTACTTTTTAGGGTTCAACTTAGCCCAGAGGCTCATTGTGTTCCCCTCACCACTTACCCCATGCTTTAAAAAAATAAAAAAGAACATTCCTTTAAGCTCCCCCTGCACCCCCTTATCCGCCACGCTTTCCCCAAGCATAGAGCTTCAGATCTGCGGAGAGCTCTCTGTAGGTCCGGGAACTGCAGGGGTGATGCAACAGTGGTTGCTGACTTGCTTTTCCATGGGGGAAGGACAAGAGCAGGGCCGGCTCTAGGATTTTTGCCGCCCCAAGCAAAAACATTTTTGGCCGTCCCCCTCTCCCCCCCCCCGTTTTTTTCTTACACCACCCCCGGCCCCGCCTCAACTCTGCCCCTTCCCCAAATCCCCAGCCCTGCCTCCTCCCCCCAGGCTCTCAAGCCTAGGAGGGAGGGAGGGAGGGGGAGATCCCCAGCAGCCGCGGCGCACGAAACAGCTGATTCGCACGCCGCTGCTCGCCCTCCCTCCCAGGCTCTCAAACCTGGGAGGGAGGGGGAGATCCCGAGCGGCCGCGGCGCGCCAATCAGCTGTTTCGCGCGCCGCGGCAGCTCAGGATCTCCCCCTCCCTCCCAGGTTTGAGAGCCTGGGAGGGAGGGCGAGCAGCGGCGCGCGAGTGGCAGCAGCGGAGGTGAGTTAGGGTGGCCGGGGCACATTTTTAGGGGCTGCATGGCCCGCGTCAGAATGCCGCCCCTAAAAATGTGCCGCTCCAAGCACCAGCTTGTTTTGCTGGTGCCTAGAGCCGGCCCTGGACAAGAGCCACATACAATGGACAATCTCTACATGTGGATCTTGGGATGAATGGGACTGTAGTGACTGCAAGTACCATTCATAAAGAAATCCAGAGCTGCTCACGGTTCAATTCACCTTTTTTCATTATGCCAGAGACTCAAAAATGTGTCTACTTCTGTGAAAAACACACTTTACTGGGACACCCACTTTTTGTTTTGTTTATTTTTTAAACAAAACTGGAAGAATTGTTTCTAGTGGAGATGAGTCCATTTTCAAGTGATGGTTGTTGGCACATCAGAAACATTATAACCATTTTGCCGATGCAGGCTTTAAAAGGGAAAATTTGAAATCTCTGAACTGCCATTTTGGGAGGTGGAAAACAAGGTAAAAGGGCAAGCTTCTCAGATGTGAAAATCCAGCAAGACAAAAACTGAATTTCATACAGCTCTGACAGTAACGCATCACAGGTAATAGCCTATTACCCGACTTTTTAAAACATGTATTAATAAACCAATGCACACAGGCTCTTTTCCAGCTGTGATATATCCAGCAAATGAATAGGTATTTAGGTAAGTTATAAAACAGTCATTGTTTACAATGTAGAGCTCTAATCAGAGATATATTAACAGTTTGCCAGGTATAATTTATTGCCTCAATGAGGCAATTTTTTGCTGTCTTCTACCTGAGAGAGTGCATTATGGCTCCATTGACTCAATATTCCTTCATATTACACACATTTGCTGTGAGGAACCATTAGAATGTTAATATGTAGATGCCAATTAAAGAACGTTGAGAGAACTGTTACTGCATATGCCCATTTCCAAATGTTAATGTTGAAGGGATTTAGACTATACATGGACTAAAGACCAAATCCTCATGCCATTGCCTTGGCCTAGGAGCTGGGCTGAACATTCGGCAGATACTTAGGGATAAGGACAAGGAAACTTCTCTCACACCACACAGGAGAGTTGAGCATGCTGGTTGGCTCTTACATGCCCTTTGCCCGTAGAGCAGAAGACCAAATAATTCAAACTGCGGTAACTCCCCTAATCCCAAACCCTCCCAACCTGCCCCTTAAACACTACCTCAGAGTTCTCCACACCTCCCTGGCAGTGCACACCCTGTGCACGTTTCTCACAAAGCCTGCCTATCTTGCACAGCAGAACTGCACTAAATGCGGTCCACAGGGACCCTCACCAGGGACAGGGTTTGCCTCTTATTTAAGCAGAGAATATTCTAAGATACAGTGGTCTAAAAACAATTAATTTAAAATACAGTGTACTAGCCCCATGCCACCTTAGGCTTTGATCTTGTCAAATATGGTTAGTATTTAGCCAGACCTCCCAGGAAAATCTAGGTGGTGATTCAGTATGTTGGTCTGCCCACTGAGTCACTACTGAGTAAATACTCCATATGGTGTTAAGGGGTACTGTGTGGCTGCAGGTGCTGTCTTTCCAATGAGACTGAGCAGAAACTGAACCCTGAGCACCCGTGATCATTAGTGATCCCATGGCCCTTTTCATATGAGAAGTGTCATGATCAAATTCCCAATTTGGGTAATTACACTGTGCCAACCTAAAATTCCTGGGGCAGTTTCAACTGGCAGTATTCTGTTTCACGTTCTGCCTTACTCTGTTTTGTAGAGTTTCTATGTCTATGAAAAAGCTCCAGCTTTATAAGGCTGTCTGCATTCCAGAGGTGGAAGAATGGATTCCTACATTTATCACAGCATATGGTTTATAAAGTGCTGTTCGATCTCTTGAGATGAAAGCCCTTGTATAGTTGTAAAATATATAAAATAGCCACATCTTTGCTTTGAAAATTACCCCCACACATATGGAAAAAAACAAGAACACTTCTGGTGTGAAACAGTGTGTGCCAATTTTTTTTCACATGCTAAACTCTCAAACATGACAAATGGAAATGGAAACACTTCTGAAGTCTTAATCAGAGTAACACAATTGGAAACCTGAAATGTATTGTCTTACAGTGAGACACTTTACAGGAAAGCAAGGAAGGCTACCTTACAATACATTGTTTCCTACAGGAAAAGAGATCATGAAACTCACAAGATAAAAGTGTTTTTTTGTGGATGCACAGTATATGGCACTTATGCACACACAAGGCGAGTATAATAGCAGAATGCACATAACATACATAACACAGCGTGATTCTGATCATTGTGCATCTGGGATAACTCCTTTGAAGTCAATGCAGGTATCCAATTTGCAAGGGTGTAAAATGAGATTAGAATCTGTCAGTCAGACTTCTATTGAACAACAATGCTATGGAAGATTTAGGCACAGATTTGAACATCGGGTGTAGTCTGAATCAGAATGCAGCTATTATTACATATAGCCATAAATTCATGAACTAGCAATTATACAACATGGTGCAGAAACTTGAAAATGAGAGGTTTGGTTCTGTATAGCTGTTCTATTTGGAATGGTTATGAGACAGCTGTCATCTAGTTTGATTTAGCTTCTTCATAAAACAGGCTTTCTGGAGTGAAGCCTTGAGAGAAATACATATTCATGTACGACTTTTAAGCCATTAAAACTCTTACAGAAGTAGTGGATGTTATTTATAAAATATGAAATCATTGCACACACAAAATATTGCTAAAAAACAACTCAAATTTAACTTGGACTCTTAAGTTTTTAGTTGTTCGCCTACTTCATATATGTTTCTTTGGCCCTCTCCTCAGAGGGAAGAAATTTTATAATTCCAACATGTGAGGATGAAAAGAAAATCAGTTCTGAACATCTGGACAGATGCAGCTTATTATGGTAACTTTTTTTAGGCTTCATCAGAATCTGAGGAGCCAGTAAGTGGTATGCACTTTAATACATACAAGGACGACGAAAGATCCTGTCTATATAACCACTCTGGATTGTCTAATTTTACTTCTGATCCATCACAGCATCTTTCTTTAGCGAACATACTTCTTCTGCGCTTAACACAGATGTATAAATTAATAAACACAATCTGACCTGCATGTATGAGTATTAATAAAAGAACATGGATTTCCTGCCATTATAACTGCTGCTAGAAATGTTTTCAAACTGCGCCTTCTTCCCCATTTGTTTATATTAACCCTTGTAGTTCTGGGACTGGTGTACAAACAGCAAAAAGAATGTCTTCTTAATCTAGCTATGTTTATCAACAACCTTAAAAATACTTAGGCTTTGAATAAAGTGTAACTTTGTGTATACTGAAGCTATTCTACTACAGCAAGCAAAATAATTAATATCTTGGTAATTGTTATATTGCAAAGCCTCTTCTAATGACATTTCAGCACCCCCATTGGGAAACATTAGTTCTGTAGCAACCAGGTTCAGCACATTTAAGGAAGCAAACTGATCTTTTGTGATAAGTAAGTGCAAGTCACTGTATTTACAGAGAGCAGGTGTGGAAACTCTTGGGTTATTTTAAAAGGTACACAAAAGAAATGAACTATAAAGTGTTACAATAATTATTTTACAACAATGGTAGGAAATAGAGAGAAGGAAGAGGGATAAGAAAGAGTATTACTTACAATCCTCGCAGACGAAGCCAGATTTTCTCGATTTGTTCTGGCTGTAGATATTTCAGAGAGTTGCTCTCAAATTCTTCAATTTCTTTAGTTGGTGACTCCATAGCTGCAGGTTATCACTTTGGTTAAAGCTCAGAGAGTATGGACACCACCCCCCACACATGCACACACTCCACCTTTAACACTGACCAGGAGCAGCAAGCATTTTTACAAACACTTCCCCCCCACACACATACACCTCTCCCTTTGATTAGAGGAAGTGTGTGTAGACAGTGAGAACTCCAGGTGTACACTGAGAGTAGCTGTGGCAATATGCCATGGTCCTGAGTCTGATGGAGGGGATTAGAGGCTGATCTCCAGATTGAAAGCCATCACAGATTTTTTACAATAAGCCAAGGATTCAATCAGTAATGCCAGCTGAACGATCTTTAGCAAGGAGGGGCGGGGGAACCCTTGCTGACAATTGAGCTGTCTGATGAAAGACTGGGGAGTATTGGCAGTTGTACAGTTCCTGATTCTCTGCTTCCCTATTCGCTGGACCCTGTGTGTCCTCACTCCACTGTGCTGTGAAAGGCAGCCCTCATTCCCTCCAGTGCCGGTCCTCCCTCTCCTTCTCTTTCATTTCAGTCTCATCCCCTCCCTTGTTTTCTTCCATTTACCAGCAGCTCTGCTGACAGACAAGAAAACTGACAACTGAGGAAAAAGTCGTCTGTCAGCATAGCCCGGGCAATGTTTCTCGCTCTCGCTCTCGCACACACACACACAGGCACGCAGAGTGAGAGAGCAGTCAGCTGGCGAAAGGTTGGCTGTAATGAAAGGGAATGAAAATTAAAGGAAGTAAATTGCACAACTCACTTCTGAGTGCAGCCAGCGGGCTTTCATGGCCGAGCAATAGGGAGAACACGCAGCAGGGCTTCAACTTGGGCAAAATTAATTGAAAATAAATAAATAAAGCCAGTGACCAAGGACCAAAACCAGAGGACAAGGGAAGTCCTTCGCTGAAGATATATCAAGTCCAGTGCAAACATTAATAATGAACATGTCTCCCCTCGAGCAATGTAAGCAACAATAACTAGCACTGGTACATAAACAACAATACACCTGTACCCCGATATAATGCTGTCCTCGGGAGCCAAAAAATCTTACTGCATTATAGGTGAAACCGCGTTATATCGAATTTGCTTTGATCTGCCGGAGTGCGCAGCCCCGCCCCCTCTGGAGCACAGCTTTACCGCGTTATATCCGAATTCATGTTATATCGGGTTGCGTTATATCGGGGTAGAGGTGTATTTATATGAACCAAAATAACCTTATCATAATCCAAATAGTAACTATTCTAACTTTCACCAAGAGAAGCAATATTAGCCAGTTCTGAAGTCTCCACCAATGTATCTATGTTTGCATTTTTCATTCTGTTTATTTGACATGTGCAGCTGGAGTAGGGTGAAAATTATTTTTAAAACTTTGCACAATCAGACTCAGCATGTTCTGTCACATATTGCAGCCGCTATCTGTTGTCCTTTGAGAAACCAACCCTACAGTGGGTGAAAAAGCAACCTCTGAAAATCCGTTTGCTGACTATGCCTCTCTATTACAGCTGTACAAATCTATCAGTTACCCTAAGTAATTTGTGGCATGAAACATGATCTATTCACTAATGAGCCCAATTCTAAAAACTCTTGTTCACATGAGTAGCCCTTCCTTGTCATGCAACTAGTTCCATCATCTTCCATCAAACCCCATCTGAGCAGAGTAACATTTGGCTTTCGTTCCTGGGCCCATATCCTGTTATCTGATATGAAAGGATAGATTCTTACACCTATATGGAGTCCCATTGGAGTCAGTGGAATTCAGCATAGTTGTAGGGGTCTGTAGGGTGCATGATTCATGGTATGAATTTGATTTGTTAAGCTATTAATTTTGCAAATTGCATACCCCACTTCTATATATTCAAGACTGCTTTTCATATTTAGGAATACTGAAGTAGAACATTCACTAAGGTAAAGGGCAGTTTTCACTAGTTAAAAAAAAGTCAATAAATAAAAAGGTTTGAGATGAAACCACAAAATGTTTTTGTGGCAGCTGTAAGGTCCAAATGAGAAATCCTTTCTGAGGCAAAAACCCCGCTGAAGTCAAACGAGGTTTTCACTATTAAGGGAACTGAGTATTAGATTGAAAGGGAGTTGCAAGAACCATGATAAGAAGTAGTGAAGGAAGAGATGAGCATTTCAGCAGAGGAAGAATTAAAGCAAAGGTACCAACAGGCAATGGTACACAGATGTGATATGCAAATACCTGAAATGAGGGAGGAAAAGGACAATGTCGAGTGATGCCAGCTGTGGGGGGCAATGGAAGGTCTGAGACAAGAGACAGAGAGGAGCGGGGAATGTGTTCGAGGATGCGGCTCTTGCACTTCTGCATTTGAGACATGTAGCTGAAGGAAGTTGAGACTAAAGGCACAAGCTTATCTGCTTGACACAGAGGTGGTGAGCAGGAAAGCGTCACTGAAGATGCAGCAGCGGTAAAGTGGCTTCCTGCCCCCATTTGATTTAGTGCAGTAGCATGTAACTTGAGATCAGGGGGCACAACTCAGTTAACAAAGTAAATAAAGCTACTAGCAGGAAGATCTAGCATTCTCTGTTTGTATTTTCCCTCCTTGGTTAGTGTTTTGTACAGAAGTTCAAGTACGGAAGAATCCTAAGAAAAATAGACCCTACATGATTATAAAACAAAGAATATTTTTTCTGTACATACGTTAAAAAAAATCGCCTAAATATAATGTGGTAGCTTATCCTTTCTCCCCCTGTAATATGAAAATATAAAGCTACTAATCAAGTGCAGCACTGAATTGTAGTGAGCAGGAGACTGGAAGCCAGAATCCTTCGTTATTCTGGCAAACTTCCAATTCCACTAGGTTTTAGTGCATTCTATCTATGTAGGTATTTATATCTCACAGCAAGTGATTAGCACTTCACACAATCAGACCCTCTGTATCCTTGGTCAAGTCACTTAACCTGTGTGTCTCAGCTTGCCCATCTGTATAATGGAATGAATAAGAGTTAACCATTAAATACAAAGCTTGTGCAAAGTGAAATACTTTTCCACAAAAAGAGTATAATTGCATTTTTTTTAAACCACAGAGGAGGAAATAATTAAAACAAAATCCTGCTAGCCACAGAAATGCTCCAGGGGATGGGAGGTGGAACCTTTTCTACTATTAATCTAAAGCAGTTGTGCACAAATTGCAATCCATAGATAACTGGTGGTCTGTGGAGCAATTGCTGGTGAGCTGAACAGGCTAGCTGGTTAAATTATGCAGGCTCTTCATGTTTCGTGATGTTAAATTGTATCAGCAACACCTAAAGATACATTAAATGTTTTTTCCTATTACTACTTCAGCAACTGTTGTAGTTGCCACAGGGATGTTATGCCATTGTGAATGGGAGGGAAAGCTTCCACATGAAAATCTTTCCCTGCAGTGTGAACTTTTATTAGCAGTAATCTTGTAATTGTGGTGCATGGAAGAGCACCTTCCATCTGTGAGGCTTCTATATGCTCAGCCAGCAATTAGCTGCTCCAGGGCTGCAGCCTGCAAACCTGGAGGACTCCGATGTATGCTTTTGGGATATCATGAAAGTTGCATAAGCAGCAAATCATGCCAAGATATTAGGTGGCTAGGGGTGCAATGAAACTCTTCTAAAGAGCCGAGAGGAAAGAAAAGGGTGGTTTATATTGGACGTCTTACCATCAGACGGAAAACAGTGAAATGGAAAGTGAAAATATTTATTTATTTACAGAGTTTCAGTTCTCAGGATGCAAGCATGATTGTGAAGCATTAGGAACCTTCAGTTCTAACTTTTCTGCACTTCAGCATTCATTCAGGTCTAAACTGTCTATGTCCAAGCCCCAATCTTATGTCAACAACGAGCGGTCCATGATCCACAAGGTCTCACAAGGGAGACAAAAGGAAGTGGGGTTGAGATGGAACACTCCTAGGGAAAACGTAGGTGTTGCAGGAAGCAGTAGTGTTAATAATTCCACAGGTGGCTCTCTTTTCTCTAAGACAGTACTGGCCAACTTACTTATATGCTGTTGGAGGCACTGTTTTTCAGAGGAGACATAAAACTGAGGTTTAACCTCTTGACATTATTCAAAATCTCATGGCAATTTTCCTCAAGAGTAGAGGTATTAATGCTGGGGTCGTGGGCAAAATCTATCTAAACTCTTCCTGCAGTTTCCCTTAGATATAATAATCTTCTTCACTTCTGTTTTAAAGAGTTGCTATGCACTATTAAATAGCTGTTGTGTCAAAAGGGAAGCTGCATTTCAGTGGTGGGTGGTATAATTACTATATAAAATATCTGTCTGTTTATAAATGACTTGGGGAAACTTCAGAGCACACTTAACTGAAAGATATTATTACAACTACTTGCGCTTAAGTTTGGTGCTTCTTTCTTGCTTGCTTTCTTAAGTAAGCTGTTATCCTGTCAAATTGCACCATATAAATAGCATATGCTTAGCTTTGTAGGAAATTCCAAGCCAATGATTATGGCTGTAAACATTATGAACCTTTTCTAAAAATATCCAACATTAACATATCCTCTAACCTGCTTTATCTTCATACTGATATACAGCGTGCAGGAGTAATGTCCAACTGAATGATGCTTATGGGCTGAGTAAAGGGGAAGCTTTCTTTAGCTTGCTGAGACAAGATGGTGCATGAGACGTAAAAGGGTCCAAGTTCCATGCCAGGGTCCATGGCAGCATGTAAGTTGCAAAAACACAGCAAGTTCAGCCACAAGATGGAGAATTACACCAACAGGTTACATTCATACGGAGCGTCTGACCACCATTTGGCAGATTCAGCAAAAATCGACCTACTTGTGTTTCTTACTCTCCTTCAGAAAGGATTAGTGCTCAGTCAAGTAAGACCTCATGTGAACTCTGAAGTACACTACATGACAAATTTTCAGCAAGGCTTTGGAGGGTGCATATTATGAGTCCTAACAGTTGGGTGTGCACTGCAGTGCACTTCTATGGTGGCTGCAATGCTGCACAGGCTCCAACCAACTATGCTGTACCTGTGCACACACATGCAGTCACTCAGGAGAGCGTGACATTCAGCATGAGGACTCAAAGCGATTCAGTACATTTGCTTCGGCCTCTGAACAAGGTACATGACACGTGAACAGAATTACTTGCACCTGATTCAGCCTCTATCACTGGGGGGAAAAAGAAAAAATCTTCACAGAAATTGTAAACATTGTTGAAAGTAAAAAATTTAACTGATAGTTCAGATATCTAAGGTACAGTTTAATCAAGAAGATCATGGATAGCAGATGTCTGATGAACTGTCTCTCATGAAATGAAGCCTGATTAAAGTTATCAGTTACAGCAGTGTGAATGGATGCTGATGTCAGTGGATTTACACAGGCATAATGCAGGCCCATGGTCTCAAATCTCTATTGTAATTCCAAATTCTATGAGTTTATTAAAACTAGATGAATTTACCAAAACCATTCCTGCATCTAATGCAAAAACTATCCTGTTAACTATCCTGCACTGACATCAGAACCCATGGGATTATAACCCCTGTGAAAGATGAGCTTTAAGAAAAGGTCAATTCCATTCTGTCATGTAAGGAGACAGCAAAATACTCAAGCTACAGTACCACCATCTCTTTCATAGCTCATGAGACTTTATAACGATGTGCAGCAAAAAACAAATATGTAACAGGTAGAGCTAGTTGAAAAAATATTTCTCTCACTGCAGAAAATTTCAGCTTTTCAGCAAAAAAAATCAAAAGCCAAAAAATTTTGACCAAAAAAATGCTGTCCAAAAACTGTTGGTTTAAAACTGAAAATTTTGATTCAGAAATGCTACTCTGGTGCCTCCTGGGAATTGTAGTTCAAGTACCTCATGCCTTCATTCTCCTTTATGAGCTAGGCACTGTAGCCAGACTACATCTTCCATGATGCACCACGGTTTCCTCTCTCTCTCTGAGCCACTGTGATGCATCATGAGAGTTCGGAGTGCAGTCCCATCATAGGATATGACAACCAGCCGGGGAACCTCGCATATAGGAATGGGAGCATGAGCAACCTGAACTACAATATTTCTGAATCAAAATTTTCAGTTGTCAGGTGTTCTGGTGATTTTGTTTGTTTGTGTTTTAATGAAAAGTCCAAATCTTCAGCAGAAGGCAGATGCTTGTGAAAAATCGTGTTTAATCAAAAACTCAATTTTTGGCCAAAAGTCAGTTTTGATTAAAATTTTCAAACAGCCCTAGCAACAGGTTGTCTGTCAAATTCCATTGAGTAGTAGTTTCATCAAGGCTGCTCTGCCTTGACATCTGACCTGGCTGAGCCTCACTTGCTCAACTCCATTGAAACCAGATTTAGAAGAAGTCTCTGCTCAGATCCTTCTTCATCCCCATAACTACGGTGATACTCATCAAAAACTAAAAGTTTCCAGGAAGATGACACTTATATTGTTATTATAAGCTCACATCACTGCATCAACTCCATGAGGATCTTCATAAATGAAGATTCAGATTCATTCACAGTAATGGCACTTTGATGCATTACAAAAAACACTGTCAATCTGAAGAGCACTTTGAAAAACCTATTTTACGGAGGCTTAAAAATTATTTTACTATGCATGGAAGTAGAAGGAAGGAGGGATGATAGAGAGCTGATGGCTAGGGAAACGGGAGCTTTACAAAATCCTCAGACAATAAAAGGTGAGCGGAGCCTGATGGTTGGAATTGGTGCTATGAAGCAGCATTACAGTAAGTAGGTGAAATTCAAGGGGTAAACAAATGGAATTAATTAAATAAACTTGCATGTCATTAGAAAGGAGAGTTAAATAAAAAAACTCCCTGCGCTTTAGCTTATTTTTTTTCCCTAAGCAAACACTTTATGAAGTTCCAGTCAAACTATTTTCTGAGGCTCTGAAATATTTGGACAACTTTCTTGCAATATTTCCAGCTGGAAGCAGAAGAGCTAGAAATCCTCTGTCTCATGAAACAGACTGTTCTCACAGACTTTTCAGACAGAAGAGTTGGATAAATATCTGAACTTATCCAAAATGAAGTCCAGCTCAGACTGTTCAAGGTTCATTAACCACTAATTATATTAACTGAGAACTGGGAGTGGGGATGTCCTTGCCTGTTTGCATGTTACCAATATATCCAAATCACTCATCATTACACAGACTGATGCTGCCCCCTACACTAGAAATGTACTCTGCTTGATCCTATGTTTGTTATACAAATAACAAAATAATAATAATTAAAATTGTATCTTTGTTAAACTAAATAGATTGAGCTCCTTGACTCTATCACTATGAGGCATGTTTTCTGACCCTTTCATCATTCTTGTGGCTCTTCTCTGGCCCCTCTCCAGTTTATCAACACCCTTCTTGAATTGCAGACACCAGAATGGGACACAGTATTCCAGCAGCAGTCACACCAGTGCCAAATACAGAGGCAAAATACTTTACTCGTACTCGAGATTCTCCAGTTTATGTATCCCAGGATCACATTAGCTCTTTTGGCCACAGCACTACACTAGGAGCTCATGCTCAGCTGATTATCCACCACGAACCCCAAATCTTTTTCAAAGTCACTGCTTCCCAGAATTGAGTCCCCCATCCTGAAAGTATGGCCTATGTTCTTTGCTCCTAGAGGTATACATTTACATTCAGCCACATTAAAATGCATATTGTTTGCTTGCACCCAGTTTACCAAGCAATCCTGATTGTTCTGAATCAGTGACCAGTCCTCTTCATTATTTACCACGCCCCCAATTTGTGTGTCCACTTCAAACTTTTTTAGTGATGATTTTATGTTTTCTTCCAGGTCATTAATAAAAATGTTAAATAGTGTAGGGACCAGAACGAATCCTGCAAGACCCTACAAGGAACACACCTGTTCAATGATGATTCCACATTTACAATGACATTTTGAGAGCTCTCAGTTGGCCAGCTTTAATCCATTTTAATACATACCACTTGTCAGTCATCAGTATATGCTAGAAAAAGAGAGTATGAAAATCATTTCTAAACCAGACCTCAATCTTCACCTTGCCTCATTCCCTGTACAGCAGACAGCATCCCGCATAGGCCTATCTCATTCCCAGCTCACCTTACAATATGTATCGAGTAAGACTGTGGAAAACCAAATTATATGATACTTTTTATTGTATTACCCGAGAAATTTCATGTGGTCATGTAATTCAAGATTGTACATACTTGCAAAGTCAAAATTAATGCTAAGCATCCCGTGCTGCCGTTTCCTGACCACAGTGATTAACTGTGCAACTTTAACTTTCTCCCAGTATAGCTTTTTATTGTTTTTTCTCATTATAATTAAGTAGCTCTATTTTATACAGAAAGAAACCCAGCAGCTAACCATGTAGCTGTGGAAGGCCCAAAATGCAGCAGATAAAGGAAGTTCTTTGTCTCTAACTGGAGGTTCTTTGAGATGTGTGGTCCCTATCTGTATTTCACACATGGGTACGCTTGAGCATGAGGAGCCAGTGTCCTGACATTTTTAGTAAGCAGTGTCTGTTGGACCACATAGATGCAGTTATTCTCCTCATGCTCCAAACTGAGAATACAAAAGGCAGTGCAGACTGACGCTTCTCCAGTTCCTTATCTTACTATGAATCTGGCAGCTGGGGATAGAGGGTGGGTAATGGAATACAGATAGGAACCACACATCCCAAAGAACATCCAGTTAAAGGCAAGTAGCCTCCATTTCTTCTTCAAATGATGGTCCCTATGTATACTCCACATTGTGGGAGATTAGTAAGCAGCAGTCACACAGTAGATTGGTGCGAGGATGCAGATGTCATGGTTGTCTGTAATACTGCTATGCAAAGCATAGTGTCTTGCAAAGATGTGTAAGGAGCTCCAGGTGATCATCCTACATATTTCTAATAAATATGCCGTAGAGGTGACTTGCGCTCTGGTGGAAGGGTTCTCACCTCCTCCAGTGGAGGAGGAGGAGGAGGAGGGAGAGAAATGTGAGCTAACTGGTAGCAAAGGATGACGCAGATTCAGAAACATTTAGAGAGTCTCTGGGTGGATAGAGCTTGACCTCTCGAACTCTCTGTTATGGTAGTAAAAAGTCTACGTATTTTTCTAATTGCTTTTGTTCACTACACATAAAAGCCAGGGCCCATCAGATCTCTAGAGAATGAAGCCTTCTGTCCTCATTGGAGGCGTGCAGTTTTGGAAAACATACTGGTAAGTGGATGGCTTCATTAATATGAACCTCCAAAATTACTTTAGGGATGAATTTTGGGTAGAGGAGAAGATAGACCTTCTCTTTATGAAAGGTGGCATATGGCGGGTCTGCTCCAAGCTCGCCCACCCTCCTGGCTGATGTAATGATGACTATTTTGTTATGGCTATGTTGGTCCCAGGATCTTAGAGACACAAGACGGGGGAGGTAATCTCTTTTACTGGACCAATTTCTGTTGGTGAGAGAGACAACCTTTCAAGCTTCTTCAGGACCTGAAGAAGAGCTCCGTGTAAGCTCGAAAGCTTGTTTCTCACCAAAAGAAGTCAGTCCAATAAAAAAAGATATTACCTCACCCATCTTGCCTCTATAATGGTGACTAGGAAAGCAACTTTCACCAAGAGACAGGATAAAGTACAGGTGGCTAATGGTTCAAAAAGGAGGCTTGGTGAGAACTGAAAGAGGTTGAGTTCCATTATGGTGCTGGCTTCACCAGGGATGGAAGAGATCTGATAAGTCCTTTCAGGAATCTAGTCATCATAGGATGAGTGAAGATAGTATAGTCCTCGATAGGAGAATTTGCTGTCAGATGGATCCATTGGAAACTGATTGAGACACCAGATGTCTTAAGGGTAAGTAGGCAATCAAGGGTAACAGGGACACCAAAGGACTCTGGAGATAACAGGTATTGTGGTGATCAACAGGAGAAACACTTCATTTGGCTGAAAAACTTTTCCTGCTAAAATCCTTCCTGCTCTGGTTGAGTATGGAGTGACTCACTATTGAACATGAGCACTCTACTTCTGATGTCCATCCAAACACCAGGCCTTGAGTTGTAGTGGTCCTGGGTTGGGATGCTTAATCATGTCATTTTGTTGCATTAGCATATCTGGAAGTGGTAAGATATCGACGAATGGCAGATTTCAATCTTCAGGGGATCTGAGAACTGGAACTGACTGGGACAGTTGTGCATGAGGAGGATGATTCGAGCCCTGTCATGGCAGATCTTTTGCAGGACTTGTGGTATCAATAGGATGGTAGGGAAGGCATATCTGAGGCAGTCTGTCCAGGAAAACAAAAGGATATCACCCTTCAAGCTTTGGCCCAGAGACATTCTGGAGCAGTACAGGGGAAGTTTTCCTGTTCCCTTGTGAGACAAAGAGATCCCAGCATGGTATTCCACATTGGTTGAAGACCACATGGTGTGTTGAAAAATATCTGCTGAGACAGGCTGCTAGGGAGTTTTATGCGCCTCGACGGTATACTGCTGAGTGTGTTATGTGATATCATATACACCAGTTCCAGAGGTCAATTGTCTCTACACATAGAGAGAGGGATCTGTTCTCCCCCCTGCTTGTTTGTATAGAAGACCGTCATTATATTGTCTGACATTACTTGGATATGGTGGGATCAGATGAGTGGGAGGAATGCATTGCAGGCATGAGGTACCACCCTTAATTCCAGTGAGTGAGTGTGCAGCCTGGCCTCCCAAGGGGTCCAGGTACCTTCTGCAGTGTGATTGTTCACATGAGCTCCGCATAAGGAGGTGCCTGTGACTATAGTTGTCTCGGGTGTAAGTCTGAAGAAAGGAATTCCCACCCTAACTTTCTACAGAGTTGTCCACTAGGTGAGAGAGGCCAAAACCTGGGTTGGAATTACTACTTTGGTATCAATGTTATCTTTTTTCTGGTGAGTACATGTACTGAAGCCAGGTTTATAGACAGTGGAGATGAAGCCTGGTAAATGGTGTAATATGGGTGCATGAGGCGACGTGACCAAGGAGGTTAGGGCAAATCCTGACTGTGGTCTGAGAGTGACTATGTTTCATTAGATCACTCATGATGCAGAATCTCTCAGTGGAAAGAAAGTCTCCTGGTATAGTTGAGTCTAGGGTTGCTCACATGAAGTCTATGGACTTTGTAGGTGTCAAAGTAGACTTTTCACGGTTGACGCAGAATCCCAGGGAAGATAGAAGATGGAGTAGGAAAGCTGTTGCCGACTGGACTTCCCCTGCTGGATTTGTCAGTCAAAAGCCAGTTGTCAAGATATGGACAGATGGTGAAACCATTTTGTCTCTCCAAGATACCACTACTGAAAGGATTTTTGTGAAGACCCTGGATGCTGTAAATACCCTGAATAGAAGAACTCTGAATTGGAAATGGTCCTGTCTCCAGTGAGGAATCTGAGGAACCACCTGTTGGGTGGGTGAATGTCTATATGAAAGTAAGCATCTTTCATGTTGAGGGCCATGAACCAAATGCCCTCTTCCAGAGAGGAGATTATTGATGCCAATGTGATGTATTTTAATTTTTGAATGAATACTTTCAGTTAGCATAGGGTAAGAGTCTTTCTCCGTCCACCAGATTTCTTGGGAACAAAGAAATATAGGGTATAGAGCCCCTTCCTCTGATGTTGGAGCCGGCACTGGTTCTATGGTGCCTTTCTGGAGAAGCATTGATGACAAAATGTCTGAGGAGAAGGTCTGGGCCTATAGGGTTGCTTGTGATGTTTCCTCTTGGGACATGGGTGTAAATCCCCAGGAAGCAGAGAGTTGTCTTAGAGTCTTATAAACTGTGTGGATTGTGTAAAGACTGGTCAGTCTTCTCATTAAAGATGTCAGATTCATCAAAGAGAAGGTCCTTGATGGTATTCTCCCTGGGGAACCCTCAAGATTGCAGCCATGACTCGTGTCTCATGACTACAACTCTGGCTCTAGAGGCAGTATTGGCTGTGTCTATCACTGCTTGAAGTGATGTCTTGGCCACCAGCCTGCCTTCATCAATAAGGGCTTGGAACTGGGCCTTGTCTTCCTGAGGAAGTCTGTCTTTTAAAGTCTGCAAATTTGGCATAATTCAGGAAATCTTATTTTGCTAACAACGTCTGGCAGTTAGCAAATCTGAATTGGAGACTGGCTGATGAGAAAACTTTCCTATCCAAAAGGTTGAGGTATTTAGAGCCATTGTCAGTTGGGGCAGTCTTGGAGTTCTGCACTGTGGACCTTTCTGTAGCAGCTTGCACCACTAATGGTTGGTGCCAGATGAATGAATAAAAACTCTGCCCCTTTAGCTGACATGAAATATAATTTCTCAGCTCTTTTCAGAGTAGGGGCAGGGGTCTGGTAGGTTCCAAAATGGCTTAGTTGACTGGAAGGACTACCCTCAAAGAGCTATAGGGTTGGAACATGTCCAGTAGGTCCTGTTGTGTGTCCTGGAGCTCTTTGACAGGTATCCGGAACTCGGTTGCCATCCACTGCAACAATTCCTGGTACTGCTTGTGGTCACTGGGTGAAGAGAGATGATGAAGCAATTGCCTTATCTGGTGAGGAGGATGACATACCCAGCACAACTGGTGAATCTGGCTCAATCTCCTCCACAAATCCTGACAGACCCAGTTGGTATTGGCAGGGAGAGGAGAGACAGTGTGATCCCCACATGGATCCATGGTCCCTGCAGTATGGATCTCACAGAGCCCTGTAAGACCAGTAAGGATCAACTGGAGGACCACCCCAAGGTATTGGGTACCAGCATTTCCCTGGCTAGCCATATTTGGAGGGAGGCAGATGGTTCCAATACCTTCCTTGGTCTATGACTGGGTTTGTTTTCCCTGGGGGGAAGCCTCATCTGGGGCATGAGATTCACTTGATGATATGATAGACTTGTTCTACTGGCAGTACTGCAAACAGTACTGGTGGGAGTATATTCCAGGTTGTGGACATAATAGGGAAGTATACTCTTCCCTGCCAGGTGGTTTCCACAGGTGCAGAGATGTCCCAAAGAAGAGCCAGACCTGATAGCAAGGAAGATTGTGGGTTGGACAGAGAGAAGATATCCTTCAATGAGGTAAAGACTTCAGTCCTCCTTGGTGTTTGGCAAGTTCCAGACAAAGATACTGGCAGATCCGGGTCATCTAAAGGTCTAGTGTTTCCCCACATGGAAAATGTTGGAGCCGTCAGATGGGATCCCAGCACTGAACTCTCAGACAGAACCACTGGGTACAGCTCATTAGGTTTCTTGGGAAGACTCAGAGATGATTCTGTCAGATCCTTCTTTCTTCATGCCTTTCCTTCTGGGACAGAAGGCTTATGCAGACCTTAGTCTTTGGGACCCACACACAAAGACTCACTCAACTTTGACTGAGATAGGGAGGGATCCTCTCTCATAGAGGCATATCTGTATGGAGATCTGTCCTTATGCCTCTGTTCATGTCCATTACTCTTGTGAGAGGGTTTCTTAGGCTTAAGAGTTTTTGCTTCGGCTACATAGCTCATGCTCAGAAGGGCACCACTCACCATCTGAGGCCATTGTACAGGGGGGTCTCGCCAGCTGAATCTGAATGGCGTCTCATGACCTACTCCATGAGGTGCTTCTGCAGATGGAGCTCTCATCTCTTGAGTTTGAGGAGGGAAGGACCAGTAGATGTTGCACTTGGTGGTGATGTGAGACTCCCCAAGGCAATAAAGGCAGTGCTGGTGGTGGTCACTGGTGGAAAAGGAACAGAGGCAGGGGAGATACTTCTTGAACCCCAGGACTCTTGGCATAGTCCCTATTTGGAGAGAGAAGCTCCCTGGGGAAGAGAGAACTAAACCAATGATGCTAACCATAAAAACACTAAAATACTAACCTATTAAAAACTATTTACAAATTTCAGAGTAGCAGCCATGTTAGTCTGTATCCGCAAAAAGAAGAACAGGAGTACTTGTGGCACCTTAGAAACTAACAAATTTATTAGAGCATAAGCTTTCGTGGACTACAGCCCACTTCTTCGGATGCATCCGAAGAAGTGGGCTGTAGTCCACGAAAGCTTATGCTCTAATAAATTTGTTAGTTTCTAAGGTGCCACAAGTACTCCTGTTCTTCTATTTACAAATTGTATTCATAAGAACACAGTAAAGGAAGATCAAAACGGACATAGAAGATTCCAGCTCAAATTGCACAGCCCTTTATATTTTTGATGTGGAGCACAAGGAGAACAACTGAACTTGTGGAGCAATGGACATTGCTTACTGAAAGTTTCTGGACTCAGGCACACAGTGCGCATTCATATCCATGGGCGGAATACACCTGGGGACCATCATGAAGAAGAGTGGCGGGCATGTTCCCACAGAACAGGGTGACAGGAAGTAGAGATACCTCAGCACTTCTCTGCAACCAAGGAGTGATGATGCACTGAATCTCTCTCCAGGGCAACATGGATGGAGGAACCTCTCAGATACACCAGATCATAACCACGTGAAGAGAAGAGTAGTACACTGCAGACTGTAGAGTCTATAGTCATGGCGATGAACTTATGGCCTTTGAGGGCAACCATGTAAAGAAGAACATTTGCATTTTATTATGAATTTAAAACCAACCTGTGCTTTTTAAACTGAAGTGTTTGAATCAGACCCATCACATATAGCAAGAGGTAGGGGGAATCACTTCCCCAACTGCTTTCCATTGCTTCTCCTGCAGCAGCTCTGACATGAGCTAGGCAGAGCCAGATTAACCTTTTGTGGATCCAGTGCCAAACATATTTGTGGGCCCCCATGGGGGAAATGGAGCATGGCATGGAAAGGTCAGTATCTGGAGCAAGGAGCCAGCCAGGGACAATGAGGCATACCATGGTGGGGGCGTCCCCACTATGCCCAGCACAGTGCGAGGGCACGGTTTACGAACCGGGAGCCGTCAGATGCACACTGGCCCACCCGGCCCTGTGCTACCAGTGTGCCCCTTCCACTTGGGGGCAGGTCTGTGTCACACCACACAGCCTCCCCACCCAACATCCCCCGACTCCCTATGCCCAGTGTCCCCTCCTAGAGACCCCCCACAGACCCCTCTGCCCAGTGCCCCCCTGCACAGAGACACCCCTCCAGACTCCTATGCCTAGCGCCCCCCAGACCCACTATGCCCAGCTTCCCCCCACCCAGAGGCCCCAACCACCACAAATGCACAGCACCCTGCATACCACCACTCCTGCCCAGCACGCCTCCGCTCACAGTCCCACCACAACTGCCCAGCACCCCCACCGCCCTCCACAACTGCCCAGAACCCCCCACAAAACCCCCACTCCCTAGCGCCCCAACACACAGATCTTCCCCCACCCCTCACAGCCCAGGGTCCTTCCCCACAACCCCACCACCATAACTACACAGTGCCCTACAGATCCCCCCACTGCCCAGCACCCCAACACACACTTCCCCCACCACCCAGCGCTCCCTCAACAAGCCCTCCACTGCCTAGCACCCCAAAACACAAGCTGTCCCCACTGCCCAGCGCCCCCTCACAGCCCTGTACTCCTACAGGCGCCCCAGAGACCCACTCCCCCATGCCTTGCCCCCCTGGCTGCATTCATCAGCCCTGCTGGGAGGGGACTGCTGGGCTGAGCCAGCAGTGCGGTCAGGACTAGTTCCAGGGTGGGGAATCGCTCCGGTCTGGCCCCTTGGGAGCAGTGCTATCAACCAGGCCAGAGAAGGAGCAGTGCCTGCCCGGGCCAGGCTCCCTCAGGACCCACTTGCCTGGAGGGGCCCAACAAAGCCCCCCCCCCGTTCCTTCCACCCCAACTGGTCGAGACTGCACCGGCTTCTGCACTGGTCCCTGGTGGCTTGGCTCTGGGGAGGCAGGTGATGCCCCACAGCTGGCGGGCAGCAGAGACTGCTTGGAGCCAGAGCTGCACTGGAGGCCAGCTGGGGGGCAGAGAGGAGCCCTAGGCCAGCCAGGCCCTTTTTTAAAAAGTTTCCCACCTGTGCTGCTGATTCTTTGTCCTGAATCACTCTGCGCATGCACAGGAAGGACGATGCCAGGTGCACAGCCTGCCTACAGGTACGGACAGCGGAGTCAGAGCGCAGTGCAAGCGGAGGAGGCCAGGGCCCCTTCTGAGCCTGGGCCCAACACCCTAGCGCTACTGATGCCATTGTAAACCAGGTACTGGAGCTAGAAGCACTCTGGGCAACTGCTGTCCCAAACCTGCTACATCTGCTCAGCAGCTTCTTTGCCAGCCACCTGCTGCTTTGCAGAGGATGTCAGAAAACAACTCTAATTGCGCCATTGCCTAATTATTGCCAGGCTGTGTGAACCCCAAGGAGAGCAGGATAGGAGCTAGTTTTGTTCTGTACGACCTAGGAGAGCACTTAGCAAGTATTTGCTTCCCTTACTCGTGCCCACCACCCACGAAATCCCAGGAGAGGAGAGTGGGGGGAAAACCAACACAGCCAGGGAGGCTGTTATATCTTTTGCCAGCAAGAAATGGTCTAGTAGTGGTACACTCCAGTCAAGCCCTCTCCCTGCCCCTGAGACAGCCCCAGTACTAAGTGTTGCAGGGTGGGAGGTGTTGAAGCCAACACAGCTAAATAAACCTGCTTGAGATTCTACCCAAGACCAGTGCAAGGGACATGCAGGTTGTTTCTACTCCCTGTGCCCTGCCTGAATGATGCAAAGGGAGCTGAACACAACCGAAGATCTCCCCTATTGACTGAAATAGTATGTTCGGCCCTCAGCATGAAAAGGCTTGGCCTATAAGGAAGCGGTAGTGTGTCTAAATGCAGGCAGCACTGATGCACCATCTCCCATTACTGAGTTGTGGAGGGGTGGGAAAAGCTGGGATTCAATCTCCTCCATTAGCCTCATACGAAGTATTTCTCTCTCACAAAACCCTTTGATTCATGGGACCAGACTCTGACCTTAAATTAGTCAATTTTAAGGCATTTTCCTGACCACCTAACGTCATAAAATCAACACCAAGTATGTTAGCCCCCTTGCAAATGGGTAACAGCCCCCATACGGCAACAACAGATAGCATCACTGCTGTCCAAAGCAGGCAGCATCAGCTTCCTACTGCTCTCATCAAGAATCTTTGGTGATCCAATGTTGCGGCTCCGTCCCTAACATGCCCCCATAGCCTGGAACTGTCCCTAACTCCTCCTGAAGGGGAAAATAAGCAGTTCGTCTACTATCTGTTGTGGAGAGGACTCAGCTTGACACCTAAAAAGATCAGAGCTAACTGGCTTGGATCTCTGCCTCTGGGGAGCCCATATATGTGTGGGAAGGGTGGCAACAAAGCTCTGCTTCTTCAGCTTCTATTTCCTCCTCCCCAACAGCTGCTCCTGCTGCATGTGTGGAGGGGATAAGGACTCCAGAATCTGTTCATCAGAGATCATGCTTCCCCAAGCCCTGAAAGCTTTTCCTACTAAACAGGGGGCAAGAGACATCCCCCCAAATCTAAGCTAATATGTGATAGGGAAAAGGACAGGAAACCCTTATCAGCAATAAGACAAATACTGGCTAACTCTGAAAGCAAGGTAAAAATGCATGCAGGTAAAACTAGTTATTTCATAGTGAAGTATTACCCCCGCCCACCCCCCCTCCTGCCCTAACCCCCCCTCCCCCACACACACACACAGAGTAAAACTATCTGACAAGGATGAGAGGGTAGAGAGAAGGGGTGGGCCTGAGAAGTCATGTGAAAAGTACAGTCTAGTGACCTCCAGCATCAGCAGCTCTGACCTTTCCACCATAGAAATAGCTTTTCCTCCTCTTGATCTCCAAGGATTTGACCCAATTCTCAAGACAGCCTGGCAGCACCAACGCCACAGAATGTTAAAAGAAGCGGCTTTTAGGCCACAGTAAGTAGCAGCATCAGGAGCAGCTGATGGAACAGACTTTGTTGGCAACTCACTCCCTCTCCCGCCTTCTGCAATGAAATTAACTCATGTATACAAACAGAGTCAGGGAATACTGTTCCACTGACCAATATGTTTTACAGCAATATTTCTCTCTATGAAGACTTGTGTAATTAGACTGGAAGGTCACCACTTACTGAAATGTGTCATTGGCTAGACTACCCAGATGTGTACAGCTGGTTACTTTCCTTTCATTTGAAATCTGTAGAGAAAACACATTTGTCTAACCATGATCAAAAATCACACACCGATGATTAATGTAAATGAAACCCTAAAACTGAACATTACAGTTCTTAGAAAAAACTTCTCTTTGGACAAGAGTTTTCACAAACACCATTTTCTTATTTACCATTCTTCTAAAACCTCGGTCCACATGCTGGTAAAATTCCCACTGACTTCAGAATAAAGTCCTTGTGTTACTATTTAATGTGTTATACTTAAGGTATTTTGCATTATAGTTAAAAATCAAGCTGTTCTCCCCTCCAAAGGATATCCTAAACTGCCCAGGCGCACATCACTAAAATCAAACAAACAATTTACAAGTTGCTATACAGCCTTTAATGTTTGCCACCACCTTGTGGCATTTTATTTGGCAGGACTGGAAATTGTGAACAGCTGCAAATTAGCAAAGTGACACTTCAGGCCAAATCAAGCACTAGTAAAACAGGTTTCAGAGTAGTAGCCGTGTTAGTCTGCATCAGCAAAAAGAATGAAGAGTACTTGTGCATCTTAGAGACTAACACATTTATTTGGGCATAAGCTTTCGTGGGCTAAAACCCACTTCATCGGATGCATGCAGTGGAAAATACAGTAGGAAGATATATATACTCAGAGAACATGAAAAGATGGGTGTTGCTATACCAGTTCTAACGAGACTAATCAATTAAGGTGGGCTATTATCAGCAGGAGAGAAAAAAAACTTTTGTAGTGATAATCAGGATGGCCCATTTCAAACAGTTGACAAGAAGGTGTGAGTAACAGTAGAGGAAAAATTAGCATGGGGAAATAGTTTTTACTTTGTGTAATGACTGGGAGTGGATGGGTCATTACACAGAGTAGAAACTAGTGGATAGGTCAGTTCTCCTTCATCTCCAACTCTGAGACTCCCCTACCCATATCACCATCTCTCATTTTGCAACTAGTGGATTTATGAAGAACTATATTGCACCCCACAGCATGTTGCAGTGCTTAACAGATACCTAGGTACAGAGCCACTTTATCATCATTATGAATAATAATATTATTGCTGGAAAATAATATCGTAGCTTTGATCCTGCAATTTTCCTGTGCCTAATATAACCCCATTGACTTCAGTGGGGTTCTATGCAGTCACAGCAATGTACCTGTGAATTGCAGGTTTGAGGCAAAGCAACAATCAGAAAATATGTAGTAACGTCTCAACTAACCTACGTGCCCATATAAACATATGTACTATTGGATGGTGAACTTTGACACAAGTGCCCTAAAAGCATCTTGGTTTTGGCTTCACCATTTGTTAGCTCTATAAATATAAATATCCTACTAAAAACTGACAGAAAGCTCCATCTTTGATGTAAACAAGAATTCTCAGATTAGGGAGGGAGGGAGGGGAGAGAGATGATTTATAAGGAACACAAAACTGAGGTAACATTTAAAAATCCATTAGTGTTGAAACAGAATTATTTCAGGAGGATATAAAACAATTTACTGTACATTCCATGCGTACCACATAGAATTACATATCTAGATCATGCCTGAGAAGTATGCAGGCAATGTACTTTATTTACCTCAAAAAAAATAAAATATATTCTTAAAATTGCCCTAATTAGGAAAGTAAAACACTTTCCTAAATATATTGTTGTCCTTTAGGACAGAATCAATAATTCAGGACCAATTAATAGAGACCTTGATTACGTGGTATAGCCCTTTCCTCGGACAACTAGCAAAATGTAATAATAAATAAAAAATATGCCCCTGCCAAAACTATATGTACAACAAAACAGAAGTCGCACCGGCTCCTTGTGCTTTAATCAGTGTTTTCTTCACCCCACTGCCTCCATTTTATAAATATATGACCTGCAGCAATCAGCTGACTCTTTGGTAAATGTTTGATTTAAGTGTATCAAGCATCTGCCACCGTAATATTTCAGTACTGAGGATTATTACTGCTTTTGAATTACCATGGCTTTAACTGCTGATCTAATCTGGAATGATCATTTTTCTATACGTCGGTTGCACCCATCTGTTCAATTATTTAAATTATATATAAATATATATAGAATTATAACTCTCTACAGGTTGAACTAAAGAGCCAACCTGAGAGCTGTAAGAGACTCACATCCATCCTCTGTGGCTCTGGCACACAACTGGACACCCAATACACATTGAGAAGTAAGTTACATGCATATTTGTACAAATATAATTTTTAAAATTATCTATTTGTATGTAGATTACTACTACATACCACCCCCCCCCCAAAAAAAATCCTGTCAGTGCGGCCACCAGTGAGAGTTGGTGGCCATACTTTGAGGCCACCAAAAAATTTGTTGTGAGAACCTCTGGACTAGGAGTTCTACTGCAATGCTTTTCAGCCACAGATTAAGTGGTTTACAGAGGTGAGTATAGCTCTGTTTTACAGATGAGGAAATTGAGACACAGGTGGTAAAGTAACTTGTCCAAGGTCACGGGCAAAGCAAGGAATAGAACCTACTTCTCCTGAGTCCCAGGCCAGCACTCTATCTACTAGGCCACACTGCCGCCCAACAAGATGGCTGTATTAATAATTATTAATTACTTGTATTACCATAGCCATGGGGTAGGCAACCTTTCAGAAGTGGTGTGCCGAGTCTTCATTTATTCACTTTAATTTAAGGTTTCGCTGGTAATACATTTTAACATTTTTTAGAAGGTCTCTCTCTAAGTCTATATTAGATAACTAAACTATTGTTGTATGTAAAGTAAACAAGGTTTTCAAAATGGTTTAAGAAGCTTCATTTAAAATTAAATTAAAATGCTGATCTTACGCCGCCAGCCTGCTCAGCTCGCTGCCAGCCTGGGGTTCTAGTCACCTAAGCTGGCAGCGGGCTGAGCGGGGCCTGCGGCCGGGACGCCGGCTGGCAAGGGGCCGGCAGTCGGGACCCCAGACCTAGGGGGGGGTTCGGGGTCAGGGCAGAGGGCAGTGGGGGTGCAGGGCAGAAGGCTGGGTGTGGGGGGGAGTTCAGAGGTCAGGGCAGAGGGCTGGGGTGCTCCCAGCCCCCTGCCCTGAGCGGCTCAAGGCAGGGGGCTGGAAGGGATATGCCCTGTTCCACCCCCTTCCCCAAAGCCCCGACCCTACCTCTTCTCTGCTTCCTCTACGGAGCAGGGAGCACGCTGCCACTCCTCCCCCTCCCCCTCGCAAGGGCCATCAGCTGATCGGCAGTAGGGAGAGGGAGGAGGAGGGGCCAGAAAGCACCACGCAGCTGGAAGAAGCGGAGGAGGAGGGAAGCTTGGCTGCCGCAGGGCCAAGCTTCTGCCTTCTGCCCCTGCAGTGGAGAACAGTTGGGGGGGGGCTGAGTGGAGCTGAGGGCCAGGACCGCAGCAGGCAGCAGCGTGCCACTCAAAATCGGCTCGCGTGCCGTGTTTGGCAAGTGTGCCGTAGGTTGCCAACCCCTGCCATAGCCCCTATACGCCCTAGTCATGGACAGGGGCTAAGTGCTGTACAAACACAGAACAAAAAGATGGTCCCTGCCCTGGAAAGCATACAAAGTACAACAAGGGGCTATTGACAGTGAAGGAAGTACAAGGAAAATGTTGTAAGGACAACCTTAATACTGATATTTCTTCACATTCGCATGTTTAACTTTGCAACTGGAACCGTTAAAGTTTGCAAAGTAATAAGCAATTGAAAACGGGCTCTTCTTATAAGGGAAAGGGTTGGGCAACCTACACACACACACACACACACACACACACACACACCCCTTTCAAAGATCCTTACCGATTAACTTTTCTTTTTCATCTGACACTCAGTTACAGTCTTCCACTCAGTTACAGTTATTGATAAAGAAGAGATGACTAGTAAAATGTTTCCTAGTGTCTTTTACAGTTAGAGACTTTTTACTCAACAGCATGAAAGTGCATCACATTCTTGTTGTGTAATTAAGTTTTCACGTTTGACATTTTAAAATCTATTAATAACCCGCTCTTAACTGAATATTCAAATATTACACATATCTGACTGGTTTATCAACCCCACTAAATTATGAGTTTTAATAATACATTAAATAATAAACATGCTGCCACAAAGGAAACTTTGAGCACTCTTAATTTAAACATGCACCCCCTTGAAAACTTAAGCATAATTTGGGCCCAGTGTGTCAGTTAACTAGGTGTTTAGAATTGGGAATGCGTAAGAGCTTACTACCAAAAGCCAAGCTGCTTATACTGCATTCTGTGTCTTGGCAGCAATTTAACACTTCATAATTTCATGCTGTGTGAAATCACCATCTACGCATAAAAGTTGAATCAATCACGCTCACTATTTAAAATCCTAATTCAAATTTAAGATGCCCTAATCTGCTTGAAGTATAATAACTACACTGCAGGAAACATGAAGTGGCTCAAGCATGCAGTTTGTTAAGCAATCATGTTGAATCAATATCCTCCCTAATGACAGTTTTGTGGCATCAATTTATAGATATCCAGAGGCACCTTGAAGCAGATTTTTTAAAATTTTGCAGAGAGGATGTAGGGAAGGGGAGAAAAGAGGCAAATCCCACTTTTTATCAGCTCTGACTTTATCTTAACATCTACACGGTTCAGTATAATCTGCCCTGAAATGGTTTGGCTGAGCAATAACCACCCACACGGCCTGACAAATTGCGACTCATACTTTTAATCAGAGCTGAGAAATAACATTTTACAGCAACATTCCATCTTCTGAGTATGCTATGAGGAGAAAAAGGAAGGGAATACATTTTCTATTTTCAACAGAGAAGAGCTTACATAATCCAAAAGAAAACTGATTGCATACAAATAATACAAGCAATTGATTATATCTGATGCTCAGATTTAATCTGTTGAGATTAGTGTCTAGGTAAACATGAACAGATACGGTGCGATTTCTTAAAACCATCAATTTTAGTAGCTGCCACACTTCCGATTTCTGCAGAAACGTAAGAGTGAGTTCTCTTTCCGTTTGTTTGGCAGAATGCAAACATTCATGAATGTATTTGCACAAAGATAATTTATTCCAGAAAGATTAAGTTCCTGAATCTGTTGTGCTTGCTTCCTGTGTATGGTGTATTCTACTTATTCCCCATAACCTCTGATCCTGGAAAAATGAATACCAGGTATAACACAGAATCCTGGACATAGTCTCATTGAAGTCAACTGGGATTAAACCTGGCAGTAACTGTTCACAAGATTGGGCCAATTAATTGATTTAGCATTTTCATAGCAATGTGTTTGATTTTTGTTTTGCCCCTTATTTTTCCCTGAATTCAAAAGTTGACTACAGGATTAGATCTGAAATCAAAGCAAGGAGCTCAGTCTTACAAGCTGTGCGGTACCTTCAACTGTGTTTATCTTCTGCATTTCTTCATTTCTTTATGTATTTGTTTTATCACTAAATTTATGGACAGTTCAATCCTCATAGGGGGTGGTCAGCATTTGTTGGGACCCAGCCCTTCCCATGTATTCTCACACTCTAGAAAACTAACCAAAGTAAGCAACATTTAAAAATGAACATGCAAGGCATGTTATCTCTCATCCCATACAGGGCCTTGGAACAGCACCCTACTAAGCCATAGCTGCTAGATTAAGGCATAGCTCCAATTCCGAGTCATGTGTTAACTCCAAGACCCACCATTCTAGAGACCCCGACCATCAAAACAGAAGACACTGTGTGTGGCATGAGGAGAAGAGTGCAGCAAACCCAGCTCATTCACTCAAGCAGATAACTTCAGCTGCTGTGGAGCCCATGTTGCCATCCCTGCCTGTCAGAGGGGGAGAGGGGGGAGATGGAGCCCCTGTTAACACACCCGGGGATAAGTGGAGGCCTCATGCTGCTGCCTCTGCCTTTTTGGGAGGGGAAGGAGGACCCCTGCACCTCCATAAGGTGGAGGGGAGGGTCACAGTGCAGGAGGGAGGCTGTGAGGATGGAGCCACATGGGGCCCCATGTACTGGTGCCCCCAGGACACCAGATTGCCTTACTCAAGCCCTGCCTTAGAAGGTTTTTAATTTTAGTTTGAAGTGTCTGAAATATTTTAGTTATTTTTTTTTAAATGAGAAGAGTTGATTTCATAGGCATCAGAATTAAGTTACAGTAGCCAGACTAAGAACATCTGGAGTTCAAATAACTGTGTCAACAACAAAGCATTCAAGACAAAATATTAATTTAGCTGAGATTTCTGGGTAGAACACAAGCAAAGACTCCTGTAAAGAAGCAGCCTGCCTTATCTCTCTCTGCAAAGGTCCTATTTAACATCCCACAGGCTGAGTTTTCCCATCAAAACATTCTGTACACTTTCCAAACAAGTTAGGGGAAAATGTAGCACAATATCTACTTGACTCCTTCTGTGAACCCGAAGTGCCATTTCTCCAGCCTTTAATCTCTTCCCACTCTCCTAATCTTCTCTCTTCTTTTATAGAATGAAAGAATAAAACCCCAGAAAGTCCTATCAAAATTAAGCAGGATGATAGGGCCTATGATTAAACAGTACAAAATCTAAAAATAATGACTAAGCAGAAGCGGGAAAAGCAGCCTTATTTATAAACATGAATCTGTAAACAAGTATTTAAGGCCTGGGACAAATCCTTTTCAAGTCCGCAGAAGCCTGAGCATGGAATAAAATGGGCAGTACCTGCTAAGACAGAATTGAAGCCATGAGTTACCTGTTCCATGGAATGACACATAATACCAGCCATCAACTTTGCAAAACACTTGATCTTGTGGCGCTCACTCATTTTAAACTCTTGTGCTAAATTTCTCTGGGTTCCAGCAGTGGACACAGTCCAGGGACTATAGATTACTCTCAATCCGCTGAGAGATTCCTTGTGATGTCAGTGAGAGCTAAGCATGTAGCTGACAGCAATACATGATCCAAAGCAACTGGTCTCAGAAATTATTGTAAGTTTTCACTCCAAAATATTGCAGTACCCTACAGGCAATAAACTCAGGGTATGTCTATGCTTCAAGCTGTAGGTCTGATTCCCAGGAAACATATTTGTTCTAGCTTTGATTGAGCAAGCCTGCTAGAAATACTCACTAGAAATGCTGGGTACCTACTTGGGGCTGGTAGCCCTTCATGTTAATCTTGAGGAATGAATTCCACACCCTATCAAGGCCATCAAAGCAGAGGCTTCATTACTCACTGACCTAGGGCTTCTCTTCACTATGGGGGAGATCGACGTTACGGCAATCGATGCAGCGGGTGTCGATTTAGCGGGTCTAGTGAAGACCCGCTAAATCGATGGCAGAGCACTCTCCGGTCAACCCTGGTACTCCATTTCTTCGCGAAGAGTAATGGAAGTCGACCGGAGAGCGTCTCCCATCGACGCAGCACAGTGAAGACACCAACTAAGTCAACCTAAGCTATGTCGACTCCAGCTACGTTATTCACGTAGCTGGAGTAGAATAACTTAGGTCGACTTACCCTGGTAGTGAAGACAAGCCCCTAGTGTCCCATCTTAGAAGGTACTGAGGAGCTCTTGCAAAATGCTTGGAAGTCCTCAGGCATTAGGAGACCTTCAGGACCTTACAGGACTAGACCTCTAAGTCACAGTGCTGAAATACCTAAAAGGTGTAGTTGCTTGAGTGCATCTTTTTGCCCTCTTCTGGTACAGAAAGGAATAAATGGTCTACCTTTTGTGACAAAGTTCCTCCTCTATCTTGGTGGGTCCTGCACTTTTTGGAGGATTTTCTTGCCTCAGAGATTCACCAGGTGTGTTGGGGAACAGCCCAGAGACATTCCCCTCTGGTAGAACCCACAGTCCAGGTCAATTGGGAGGTTTGGGGGGAACCCAGTCCCGCCCTCTACTCCGGGTTCCAGCCCAGGGCCCTGTGGACTGCAGCTGTCTAGAGTGCCTCCTGGAACAGCTGCACGACAGCTACAACTCCCTGGGCTACTTCCCCATGGCCTCCTCCCAACACCTTCTTTAGCCTCAACACAGGACCTTCCTCGTCATGTCTGTTAATGCTTATACTCCTCAGTCCTCCAGCAGCACGTCCTCTCACTCCCAGTCCCCCCCCTTTTTTTTGTTTTACACACACACACACACACACACACACACACACACACACACACACACACACACACACACACACACACACACACACACACACACACACACACACACACACACACACCCCTCACTAACTGGGGTGACAGCCTTTTTATACCAGGTGTCCTGATTAGCCAGTCTGTCCTAATTGATTCTAGCAGCTTCTTCTTAATTGGCTCCAGGTGTCCTAATTAGTGAGCCTGCCTTAACTGGTTCCAGCAAGTTCCTGCTTGTTCTGGAACTGCCCGTTACCTTACCCAGGGAAAAGGGATCTACTTAATCTGGGACTAATATATCTGCCTTCGACCATTCTTCTGTAGCCATCTGGCCTGACCCTGTCACAATTTAAAAACAAAAAGAAAACTACTTAAAACATTTTAAAAATATGGACTAGAAACTGCAGAGCTGTCTAAACATTCTAAACATAGTTGTTTCTATCTACTACAGTATGTAACTATAATTCCAGACCCAAGATTATAATTCTCCATATACACTGCAATAGGCCCCAATCCTGCAAAGACTTCTTATCAAAGATGCTACTCAATGCAGCATGCACTCTCTTTGACTTAAATAGGACTGTTCATGGGAGTGAAGTTACTCACATGCATAATAGATTATAAGATTTTTGAAGCAAGGAACTTGTCTTTTTATATATTTCTGTGAAGCACCTAGAACACTTCTGCATACTTTAAATATAAATTGAAATAATAGTAACATAATAGGAGACCGATGCATCATGCGAACCTACACAGAAGCTATTAATGAAGGAAAGGGAGAAAAATCCAACTAAAAGCTCAACCCAAGAAGCAAGTTTTCTGTATGTTTGATTATTTAGATGTCTTTGAACAATAGTACTGTGAAACAACAAATAATGAGTTTTCTTTAATAAGAAAAACATGCATTGGGGAATTCATTTTACTTTTCAAGATGCCAAATGTGTGTCATAAACAGCACCTGCTCTTATAATAAAAGAACAATTGCAACCATTGCTGGGCATCACTCACTGCTTTGCAGCAGCATTAAAATATAAACACTTGATTTTAAAGCAGGCACTAAACATATTTTTAAATTACCATAAATCTTCAGTATCATTCAATACAACCCTGGTGCTTTAGAAAACAATATTGTTATGCACCCCTGGTCAAAAATCAGTCACTTGAAGCAGCAAATTGTTGACAGCAACTGGATAGGAAAGAAATAAGCAGGTCTTCAGTTTTCAAAGTTACATCAGATGCATCCCCCCCAGATGTTACCCTTGTTTTAAAAACCAGTCAACTTCTAACCCACATATAACAGTGCCCTCAAAAGGCCAGCTATAGAAATCAAGTCAAAATAAATACATTTTCCATCACAAAGAGCCATTTCCAGTCCCAGACAAGCTGAAGGTTAACACTCACACAGGTAGCAATACTAAAACTATCTTCTATTCTTTGGATTTCACAGTTATCACATGATCTAGTATGTGGGCACAGGAAGGATAAATGTCAAAAAGTCTTCCTAAATGCAGAGACAGACCACAGATTTTCCTCCATTGATTTAAATCTAAGGCGAACTTGAGAAAAAACGTGTTTAGTTAAAACTCAAAATTGCCCTCATAGTTTTTCTAATCTTTGCTTCACAAGAGAGTGTTGCAGAATTTATAAACTTCAAATGCAAGGAGCTATTCAGTGCTGAGAATCAGTGCCATTAATTTAGTGGATGGAGAGAGTATATAGCAAATATAGCGAGATTAGATGAGAAATTAAAGTTGGTGGTAATATTCATTGCAAATATATTTATTGCAAATGTAGGCCTGATCCTGCAAACACATATGCATATGATTACATTATTTTAAGTATGCAAGAATTCCCATTGATTACAATGGAACTATTAACATGCTCAACGTTAACCATACACAAGAGGGTTTACGGAATCAGGGCATTGACTGTCATGGGACTCCCATAATGCACTGCAGTAATGCAGTCAGAGGACAGACTAGGGTGCATCACAGGAGATTTAACACAGCCAGGGAGCCTGCCCCATGGGAGAATGGTGTCATGAAGCACCCAAACTAAGACATTGTGGCAGCATAGGCGGATGCAGATTAATGTCAAAATGACCCCCAAAAAAATCATTTCAGTTAGGTTTGACAAACAGAAATGTTTCAATTCAGGTCAACCCAATCAAAGATAAAAATATTTGTTTTGAATTTCCATTGGGAAATTCAAAACATCTAGGCAAAAATCTACACTTTTGTACATTTTCCTACATTTTTCCTTATAGAAAAATTTTATTTTGCAGAAATATTTACCATCAAAAATATTTAGAAGAAAAATTCCTGACAGCTGTTACTTGTGTAGCCAAGAAGATAGATGCAAATAGATGTTGTAGACTAGAGGCACAGAAAGGTAACAAGACTGTTGCAGTTGGTAAGAGCTAAAGAGGAGGAAGATTTGTCACCAATAGGAGACTGATGGCCCAGCTGCAGTTAGAGACACAAGGTGGGTGAGATAATATCTTTTACTGGACCAGCTTCTGTTGGCAAGAGAGAAGATTTTGAACTTACCCAGAGCCAGGGGCGGCTCTATGTATTTTGCCGCCCCAAGCACGGCAGTCAGGCGGCTTTCGGCGGCACACGTCCGGGAGGTCCGGCTGGTAATGCAGATTTGGTGGCGCGCCTGCGGGAGGTCCGCCGGTCCCGCGGCTTCGGCGTACCCGCCGCCGAATTGCCACCAAAGCCATGGGACCGGTGTACCTCCTGCAGGCATGCCGCTGAAGGCTCCCTGACTGCCGCCCCCGCAGCGACCAGCAGACCACCCCCCGTGGCTTGCCGCTGCAGGCACGCACTTGGTGCGCTGGTGCCTGGAGCTGCCCCTGCACAGAGATCTTCTTCAGTTCTGTGTAAGTTCAAAAGCTTGTCTCTCTCACCAACATGTTGGTCCAATAAAAGATATTACCTCACTCAGTCTCTCTAATATCCTGGGATAGACACGGTTATAATACTGCATACAGCTGTAGTTAGGCAGGCCATTCAACTGGTTTTAAGCTAGACAGTCCTATTTTTCTAAGATTTGTCCCTGCCCGGTACTCATATATAACCAGATGTGGTTTTGTCTGGTATTGTAGATGCAAATGTAGCGTGCTGCTCTGCCACTGTACGGGGAGACTTTGGCAAACCAGTAAGGTGCCTAAAACCACTATGGCTTATTGTTAAAAAGCAACCTAGTCAACAGGCTGTAAAGTGGCCATGCAGCTTGACCAAGGCAGGTGGGGAGATGGGTTTAGGGTGCCACAGAAAGGGCAGCTTCACCCCACATCCTTCCTGATAAGAATTGTGTTGAAGTTGCTGATATGCCCCAGGAATGTCTATTGGGGTCTCAAGGCTGCAGACTCTGGAAAAACCCACACCTGGTTAATCAATAATCAGAAGGAGCCTCTTGCTTGCCCATTGGAACTGTTTGCTCGACAAGTTTTCTTTAAGACACATGTCATTGTATTACTAATGTATAAATAAGGGGGAAAAGCTTGAGATGGGGGGATTCTTCGGGACTGGTCTCTCCCTCTGGATGCATCTTGTGTTCCCCACCGGCAGACGGGCTGCCACTGTGCCACTCGAGAGCCACACTCAGCTTCAGTAATTTCGAGGGTTGGGGGTGTTTTACTTATCTTGTTGTGGACGTGTGTAAGTGCTTGAGACTAAGTAAAGTTTAGCTTTAAGTGAAAGCACTCTTGTGTTGTCCTGTTTGTGCCAGCCATCTATCGGTCGGACGGCCGTGTCTCACCTGATTTATTTCCTGACACCTCCTTGCACAGAGTAAAAGTTACCAAGAGCTTTGGGTTGAAAGAACCCCGGGTAACACCCCCTCCAACATGACCTCTTGTGCATCGAGCATGCAAGGTCATGGCAGGGGCAATGTCTTCTGCAAAATGGTGTCCTCTAGGCATTCTCCATTTTGCAAGTCCAGTATTCTGGGGAGCTGTCAGTGGCCATCCTAACAGGCTGAGCTATGATAATAATTGTGTGGCAGAATACAGAGGAAGCTAGTGTTAGGTAAGCATGAAGGATGGGTGACAAGGTTTATTTCTCTGAGGCAGGATGCAGCAAGATTTTGGAGAGCTTTAAAAGCAGGAAGGAAAATTTATACTGGAAACCGGAATGAATCAGAAGATAGAATAGTTTGAGAAGAGGGTGATGTAATCATGGTTCTTTGCAGTTATGAAAAGGCAGGTAGCAGCATTCTGCTAATCTTCATGTCTGAAGGGCTGGGTCTTGGGGGTACTAGAGAGAAAGGAGATGGAATAATCAAGACAAGAGAAGATGATGTGATGTATAAGAATGTTGCAGACATGGTGATATCAGAGATACCTGGACATTTCTTTGTACACAGTGGAAATGCCCTTCATTTCAAAAGGTATCTGCTGGTACATGTATTTGCATTTTATTTATACCATTTGCATTAAATAAAATGATGCCAATGCCTCAATTCTAATTTCTATAATATTTTGGCACCACGCAATGTTTTGTTTGCCTGGGTGGATATAATGTATAGGAAAAAAAATATTCCTAACCAGAGAATATTCAGGCACCACAGAGTTCACTGGCGATGTGCTCCGCAGCTTCTAAAAAGAAATGCATCCCTGCTGAAAATGAGCATTTCTTTCAAGAACAAATTGCTTATTATATTCATTTAAACAGAATTTATAACACTGTTCGGCACTAACACTTACCTGTGCCACCTGTGGCTTCCAATAATGTTACAATTTCTATTTCAGATTTTCATAGGCATCCATTCTGCTATCAAGGGCTGAGCCCATGTTTTGCAAGCAATACACTAACTCAGGCAAAGGGGTGAAATAGCAAGTTAATTAATGCATCAATCTAGCACAGAGACCTGAGTTTAAACACTGTCTACCTACCTTTGGTAACAACTGAATAGGAGTTTGGCTGCCTCAGGACAGTGTATAGAAATTACTGTGCACTTTGGTATGTTGAGCAATCTTTGCTTAAGAGGCACCCAGGACTGCAACAACAAAGGGGTGGTGAGTCAGATTAGAAGGGCATTGGCAGAAATGTATTGAGAAGATTTCAGGGCAATTGCTTTTCTCCAGGCAGGGCTACTGTAGTCCCCATTAATGCAAAGATTTATCTAACAGATTCACATCTCCACATACAAAGAATAATAAGCAGGCAGATAAGGTCAACATTTCAAGAAAATATTTTTTCATACAACTTCACTTTAAAGGGCAAAGCTGGATTTAAAAGGCAACGCTCCATAAAGCTTTTCTTGTGGCACAAAAATCATCAGTTTTTAATTGGACAGTGTACAATGTCCTGCACAGGAATGCCAAAATACAGGACACAGCGCAGCCTAGTATTGTCTTGATATGGGGCATTAGGCACCACATAAGAGATTTCCTTTAAAATAAGGGTTGTGTGTCACCCTACAAGAGTTGCCGCTTGTTCTTGCCCTCAAAACGCAACAGAATTGGAAGACTCTGGAAATTCCTTCTTTGTTACTTCCTGTTATTGGTGAAATCATGTCATCATATTATTAAAAAAAAAAGTTCCTGTGAATTCCATTAAAATCTCCAACAATATAAAATAAATGATTTTCCCTTGAACATTACGTGTCTACACTGCCTATCCCCCATTTTCCTAACTAGCACATTTAGGGGGGGGGGAAATTAATAAAAGGGTGATTACCCAGCATAAAATATATGCATTAAGTAATAAAGTGTATCATGCTTGCAAAAACCTGTAGAGTAAGAACAACTTGTTTCACTCTTTAAATTATTATTTTTAGAATGAATGAGGGTTGTGAGTATATTGAAGAGAGAATATGTTTGCCCTTAGGATATTACAGTTCCCTCTCACTAGTGCAGCAATAAAATCAACAGTAATCATAAACAGGGGAAGTTCTGGAGGGAAAAAAATGCTAGAGTACCTTGTTCCCAATTCACCACAAATCAAACACTGACCCTAAGACAACACTCATCTGAGCAATCCCCAAGCAGGTCCACCAATCGCATCCAAAGAGCTATTTTTGTTCAGTGATTTTATTGTAACTATTCAGCTGGCTCTTTCCCTTTTCTTCACTCCACAGAAGGACTCTGGAGAAAAGACAAAGTATCTGAGGCTTTAACGTCACTGCAAAAAAGGTGTGTGGGGGGAGGAGAAGGGGAGATTACAGTGGGACAAATAACTATCCCACTATAAAATACTATTGGAGACAAGGCACTGTAGGTTTTACTGAAAGGTAAAGTAGGTGAGGGTACGGTGTGGACTTCACCTAACTACTTCACGGAAGCAGGATAGAGCGAGAGGCTCTGATACGTCACTCTACAATCACGGGTGTGCTGTGGAGCTTTCAGACTCCTTTTGACACAATATCTCCTCTCTCTCTCTGGACGCTGGAGTGGAGGGGATAAGGAATGATTGATCCTCTTTGCTATCTCAACCATGCTATGGTTGCTTGCTGTAGGTGTGTCTTCTTTCCTCTGCCACTTATTTAGGTCCTAAATATGGATTTAGGAATCTACCTTTAGGCACCAAGGAGATAATTTTCAAAGGCACAAAGGGCAATTAGATGGCCAATTCCCATGGGTGCCCAACTCCTGTTGAATTTCTAACTAGCATTTGTGCCTTTCAAAACTTTCCCCCATCTGTCTTCAGAGACCGCTAGGGGGTCATTGTTAACTGCAGACGATCTGGACTTTTAAAAACTGCTTTACCCATTGGCCCTCCAAATGTCTAACTGGTTACAGATGATGTTATAAAATAGCAAAGAAGTGATAATTTCTTGGTGGAACGAAAGAAGTCCCCTTCATTGAAATACAGTTGCCATCACTAAAAACAATAAAGTCAATTTTTACCTGCTCTGATATCTGATTTAGCACAATATTTCCTTATGCTTAAAATGAGAAATATTGTGGTAACAACGCTGTGACAATTTGTGGATATTTTTGTTTTGTTTTGTTTTTTAGCAGTGATGCTGTACTTCCATAAAGTTACACGAAAGCCACCATACTCTCAGAAGGTCCCCTGTGTCTTGTGTCTGCTAACTTTTACATTTTTCAACCCTTGCTAGGTTCTTCCAAGCCATTTTTCCAGGCAGGAAAGGTTCCTTTTCATGGCAGGCATCCCTCTCTCTCTCTCTTCTGCTCCTCCTCCTCCTCCCCTCCCCCCAGAATTTGTATCTTAGAATCCGTTCTATTAATTTATGTTCTCACCAAGGGAATAGTATAAAATGCACTTATGCGACTCCTAAGGTTGAGTCCCAATTCAAACTCTGCTCTGCATGTAATTTCTATAAAATCAATACACAACTAAAAATGGATGCCCAGAATTGAGAAAATGCATTTAAATGCTCTGTAGAGCTGAAAGTCATTTTAATAACAAAACACAAAATCAAAGGGGAACTCAGCTTTTGTAAACCACTGGGCACAAAACAAAAATAAAGCATGATGCTGTTTCTATTGAATTAAATGGGGAAAAAAACCCTGTTTACTTCACTGAACACTTTGCAAACAAAGAAAACAAACTCATACAGCTCTAGTTATTTTTCTTGTTTCACTTACTTTGTCCACAACATCTGTATTGTACTATAATGTGCCATACAAAAACCTGTGATAATGTACCACTATTTCATCTTGGACAGATTTCTCTCTCCTCTATATAAAGCTTTGAGATTTTTCAGTAAAAACATCAGCTATAGTCAGATTGTAAAAATAAATGAAGAAATAAGAACCCAGTGATAAAACTACCTGGAACTAACAACATTAAATCTGCAACTAATAAAAACAGTTCACAAAACGTTTCAGTATTTGACATGACTAGGCTTCCATATTTGGCAACTGGACTGTAAAAATGCAGGGTTTGACTAGCAAATAACTAGGGAGGAAGACAGAGGGGCACACCTTGGATTAAAAACTTGCAGTTGACTTATGCCTTTCTAACCTTACCAAGCATCAGTGCTCTGGTTTGATGAATGAATTTATATTATAATTCTACGGAGACACTGGAACATCAATGGACAAGCACCCTTAGATTTCTGCAAATTCATCTTCATCTCTATTTGCCAGTTGGCAGGTGATATTCTTTCGAAGTGGGTTGTCTGTTTAAGACAACCATTAAAGATCAGTTCCCCCATTGAAGCACCTTTGAATTAAATTATACACAACTTCTTTCTTTTACATTTTTTTGTTTATTTAAAAAAATAAAAAAGAGAGACCTCCCTTGCAGCTTAAATGTGACTCAAACTTTTTTTTTTTAAGATGCTCAATGGCTGATTGTCCTCAAATAAAAGAAATGTTGAAAATGATACACAGTGCTAGATCTTTTGCTGATGTAAATGAAGCTATGTCATCAGCTGAGAATTTGGCCATTGATTTCAGTGTAACTAGGTGCATTTATACCAGCCGATCCACAGTCTTCATTTAAATGCAACAAAATGTCCTGCCTGTTATGCAGATAATCCCGTCATTTATTTGATAATAAATCTACAAAAATCAGCTACAACTTGGAAAACAAATATTAGTAAATTCTTGACTTCTGATTGTATTGGAGGGTCACCATGGCCCTTACATCCAGACAGATTTCATATCACAATACATCATACACTGCCAGGTCTTCATAATTCTAGTACATTTCCCTCTAGACAGAGAAGATTTGTCAATGTACCAAGTCTTCGCTCCCTATAACAAAAACATGCCTTTTATTATTGCAGTACAGCTTAGGGAGTGGGAAGAGTTACAAGTATTGTAACTATTATCCACTAGCTATTTATGGGTGAGGTCAACATTAGTAAACAATATTGTGCATTCACAAATCTCCATTTCCAACACAATTATAGGCTGCTTGCTAAAGACTCTGGTCCAAATTCAACCCAGGTGTAATTCCATTACCTTCCCTCGAGTTCCAAATTCATCCCTGGTATAAAACCATTTGTTTCCATGGAGTTACACCGGGTTCAGTTTGAACCATTAGGTCTATAACATGAAACCATTTCCCAAGTGTTTTTATCAGACTGGGAAGATGCGCAAGATGCTTCACCTTCCTCGCCGTATAAGATGGGCAGAACTAAAGTGGTGCACAAGAGCTCTCCTGACCCCCTTTGGCAAGTGCTTACATGTAAAGCTTCTTCTCCACTCTTTTTGGAGTCATTTCATGCATGCATCTTTCCTCCCTAACCCGCCTTTTCATTTTTTCCATTAAGCAGTGAATATTTTCCATGCCAATTCAAAACAAAATGTGAAATAACTTTGCATGACATTTCAGACTCAACATTTTTTCCACAGAAAAGAAAGAGTGGCCATCCTGGACAGTTTTCTTTGTGGTGAAGCAAGATGATGGGAACAATGTTAAAAAGCACTGTTTATGTGAGAATAAGAAATCTTCCCAGGAAGAAAGCAAAATGAAAGCTAGGGGGAAACATAATAAGACCCAAGAATACCTACCCAACTGGAAGACAGGGAGATATAGAAATGGATGCTTCAACAACACCTCATATCTGCTCATTTGAAGTGCCTACTACCAGAAAGGGATGCTGGGGTGGGGGGGACTATAATTTCTTAGGAAATGTTCCAGTAAAGTGATGAACACGCAAGAGTTTCATGAGTGACCAGGCAATTGCAGAGAAAGTCATTCCTAGGAAGAGAAAGAATTCTCACCTTTCTGGAGGCCAGAGCCTTGTTTCAAAGATGTCCCAAGATGTTCACGGCTGGAGCCTGATGTTTAAAAATAGTTAGGTATTTCGGTTTTCCTTTGATATTATGCTTTTACAGTAAAAAAAAAAAATATGAGATGCTGCTTGGGGCACTAGCTGCTTCCTGCATTAAGTTACCCCCCTATAAAATTCTGAACAGACATTCACATTCTTTTGGTGGTGAGGAGGAGGAGGAGGAAGGGAGCAATGAGGCATCTGAAGATGCAAAGGACTGGGGAGCAGAATGTCTAGGGTATGGACACACTTCAGAGGATAAATGGGGTTTCCAATGTTAAATGAACAGAATGTGAGAAGATTAATATGCCATTTGGCCTATCTTCATAAAAAGTTTCATTACGGTGCATGCAGTTTTCTAACAACAATTGCAGAAATTCAAGCAAAAATGGCTTTCACATTAAAAATGTATAATTTCCTCTGCTCCGAGGCAAAAAATAGCCATTTTGTCAAAACTCTAAACAAAAGAATTCTGACATGCGTGTGAAATTGTGCAATGCAGCAAAGAAAAAATAAAGTCATGCAAAATCTCATAAAATGAAATTAAAAAAAACAATTACATTTTGCATAATTCTAATAATTTTAAGTAGGCATAGATCACCTGGCTAATCCCCACATATACAATGCACCTTACAACAACTGGGCTTCCTTTCTGGTTGGGATTTGCAGGTGCCACTGAAATACAATAAAAATAAAAACAATAATAAAATTATGCAATGTTCGCAATTAGTAGTCTCCAAATTTCAGGAATGGCTTTTGTTAGCAGCCACCAGCTTTCATTGTTTGAAAGGATGATGTATTTTAAAACAATGGATTGTGGGTTTTAAAATAAAAACACAACCTCAGAATGTAATATTATTTACTTGCATGGTGGTAGCACCCAAGAGCCCCAGTCATGAACCAGGATCCCATTGTGCTAGGTGCTGTACAAATACAGAACAAAAAAGTGATCCCTAGTATGACACTGTAGGAGTAAAACATGACCATGTACATCATTGTTGCAACCAGTTTTATATAATTGCAACAAATCTTATATGAAGTATGTAACTTTTTCACTGATATCTTACATGACAATCAATCAAATATTATCCTGTTAATATGCATGTATCATTTTTGTATCAAGTTATGAATATTGACTATGTACCAGCGTTTACATCCAGTCTAGCCAGCACATTGTGAATGGACTATTCAAGTTGATGGCCCATTAAAGAACACTTTGCTCACACAATAGACTATGGAAGAAGTCTTTCCCCACCCGATGAGCCTTCCTGGGGACATTTTTAGCCAGAGTATGGGTTATGGCTGCTTCTATGACTCAAAGCATGCAAGGGCATGTGACTTGCTCAAATGACCCAGGACACCATCTTGTGCCTGTAATTTTCCACAAACTAAGACTGGGAGCAGTCTCTCCACATGGGAAAAGGTATTAAAAAAAACCCTGGAAGCTTCTCCATTTTGCCCCTTTCCTGCTCTGATCTCAGGATTATAGACTTACACTAAAAGAAGCATTCCAACCAATGGACTGAGGACTTTCCAATCTTTTGGAAGTTACCAGAGACTTTATAAGCCAGGAGTTTCTTCCATCACTGCTACAAACCTGATCCAAGAACTTTGCAATGAGTGTATATATTTGTTTTCCTTGACCATTATAACTCCCTCCTCTTTCTTTTCTCTTATAAAGAAACCTTTAGATAGAAGATACTAAAGGATTGGCAACAGCATGATTATTGGGTAAGATCTGAATTATGTATTGGCCTTGGTGTGTGGCTGATCTACTAGGATCAGAACCCCCCCTTTATTTGATTAAATTGATTTTAAATAACCACTAATCATTAAGTTTAGTGTCTGGGTGGTGTAACAAGGGCTGGGATACCTAAGGAGACTGCATTTCTGACTTCTTGTTAACCAGTGTGGTGAGACAGAAGTTTACTTTTATTACCAGCTTGGGATATCTTATAGAAGAATAACCACCAGTTTGGTGTTAGGGTGGCCAAGTGCCCAGTATTTGACCGGAAAGTCTGGTCAGATCTACTGACTGGACACCCAATGTCCAGTTACTGTGAGCAGGAGAGATGGGGAGGTGCTGAGTCGTCACCCGCGCCAGCCCCTATTCAGCTGGGGCTGCCTCCTACCTTTGTCAGGCAGCTGCAGCTCCCAGGCCTGGCTCCATAGGTGAGTCCCTCCTGACCTGGGCAGGGGGACGGGAGGGGAAAAGCAGAGAGTAACGGGGGAGAAGGGGAAGAGGAGTGGATGGGGGCAAGGCCTTGGAGGGAAGAGGTGGGACAGGGTGGTTCCAGCACTCCTGCTGGAGTGTCCGGTTTTTAAATATTACTAAGTTGGCAACCCTATTTGGGATGGGTCTGCCCTATTTATCAGCAGTTTGTCTGAATTTGGTATTCTCATCTGTGACCCACTGAGGCACGGTGACACCTGTTCCAAAGGGTTTACAGGGAGTAGGTCAACAGGGTTCTATAGATTAGGGGATTGCTCTCCCTTTAATGTTCAGGAGAGTTTTCTTTGTGTATTTTGTTCACCTGAAGAGCTCAGACCACAGAGTTTACCGTAGTTCACTCAAGCTACTTTCCTAATAGCATATAACAAAATGATGCTTGCTTGCAGGCAGCACCCACCCTTCTCCCCATTTCCAATTATTCCAGCAAAACAAGCTTGATGCCATATCTTCTTATTTTATCAACAGCTTAACTACCTGCAACTTTCACTCTACTTGAAAATTTGTCAGTGATGCTGACTCAGATTAAGTCATGCACCATGGTTGACCTCAAATGTCTATGTAAAGTGATGGATAACCACCCTCTTGTATAATTTTTTTTTAACTGAAAACAGCAATTCTTATTTGTATCATTTCACATACATTATGCAGTGGGATCTGTTCCCCCTGCCCCCAGCTCCCTATCTTAGAAGCCCTTTTTAGTTTAAATGTACTGCAATCCATGTTTGTTGCTACAAAATCATTTTGTCTTATTCTGTCTTGTGCGTGACCTTGAGCAAGGCACTTCATCCCTCTGTGAAATGAACCTCGCAAGCTTTACCCAGCTTTGTAAATTGCTTTGAGATCCACAGGGAAGTGCTAAGTACTAGTACTGTTATTAATTGGTTTCACATTCATGATATGAGCACTGATCACAGTTAGTTTCACCTAAATTTGTATGCCACATGCATTTCAAAAAGAAATTCCAGTGTCAATCAACAAGAATAATGTACCATTAAAAACAATCTAAATCCAAAACAATAAATTGAGTAAAATTAAAATTTCTTTTTTCTCTCCATTACATCAGTCATATCGTCTCAAATATACCAAGTAAAAACTTTTTTTCTTCTCCAGCATTGCTCTCTCTGTTATGCTTGTGATAATTGACCTGCCTCCTCTGTGCTTCATAGAATGAAATCACTAAGAGCCAGACCAACCGGCAAGAGGAATCCAGAGTCCAACTGCTTTGGCATTTATGCTCTAGAATGAGTAAAGTAGAAGACAAGACAAGATTTCCTCAACGTCCATAAACAAGGGGCTGCAACTGCTCTTTTCATTTTGCTTGTATGGTACAGTTCTATTTATTTTATTTTTCTTCACCAATGTGCTCACAAAGAGGAAAAAGATGGCCTAATCTCAAGATCAACAGTGTCCTCCTGAGATTGTTCAGCCCTCAGAGTTTGCCTGATGTTACACAGAACAAATGTAAATCCTGCCTTCAAGGAGCTTATAATAAAAAGGCCCCTGGCAAATCCTTAATCATGTGAGCAGCCCCAGGGAACTCAGTGGGGATACTTGTGTGACTAAGGATTACTCCCTTGAACAGAGGAGGAGGGCATACGAACATACAACAAATGAACTAAAAAAAAATCAGGCCATTTTATGAAACAAAGGAGGCAGATTTTTGCCATAGAGATGAACCTCTGAATAGCTCCCTCCCCTCAAATCAGGGACTGGTGTAGAGGAGTGATACACTGTGAACAATAAGGAATCTCTCAAGGAATATTCAGACATGTGACACTTTATGGGCCCTCTACTGGCATCCCCAAGTGAGAAAAATCAAAGCAATGCAAGTGGCTGAAAAGGAGTTAACAAGCATAGCAAAAAAATGCAACTTTTTAAACTAGATTTCAGCTTTTTCTTTTTTCATTACACCTTGAATGTGCAACAAGAGATAGAAAGACTCCAGATACAGGCACACCAGATGAGGTGGTCTTATGGGACTCACAGTAATCATAAACTGTTAAGCTTCTTGTGCTGCAAACTTAAGCAGCCCAACTATTACTTAATAGTAATGCATGCTGCAGTAGGGTGTAATAATACTGTGCAAGTGCTACTTTCCTTATCCATAGCTACTTAAAACTGAAAGGCAATCTGAATACAGGAGCATCCTATGATTCCCTGGAATTTGTAGAGAAGTGAAGCAATAGTGGATTAGATTTGGGGTTGCTACTATATCATCATGATCTGGTGGGCTTGTTTAGTGATGAATCTGTTAAATAGCTAAGTGGTGATTTCTGAGGAGTTTTGCAGTTGTCTCATTTTCAAATTGGCATAGACAGTTTTATTTTTATTGAGCACCTAAAATTTAAAGAAAAGCACCATAAAAACTGGAATGAATAATAAAATTTGAGAAATATGGCACCCCATTTATAAAGTGTTTAGACTGCAGCATCTGATCTGCCAACATTCAGGGAATGAACACAATGACACTAGTTTATTACAGAGTCAGCAAAAAATTATGGGAAGCCATAAAACAGAATGCATGCCCCTTAAAAAACTGGATTGCAGCTTGCTGCAAATCAGAGTCAGATAAATATTGTACTAGCAAAACATTTCAAACTGGAGACACCGAACAAAAATATGTAAGATTCTCTTTGAGACTGGAGCTCAAAGTCATATTTTCTCTTTTGTACATTTCTAAACATGGTTATTTTTAGCCTTTGTGAGCCTGCTAGAATCATCTTATACAATGCGCAGTAAAGTACAATACCTCTTCTTTACTCATTGGAAAGAAGGGTCAAAAATGAAGATTTCACCTCCACTATGGGCTCATCACATGTGTCTGAAAGTTGCAGTGAATTATTCAGTAGTTCAATACCACTTTCAAATGCTTTCAGGTTATGCTCACAAAAGGGGTCCATGCAGCAAATCTATTTCAATAGCACTGCTTCTAGTCTCTCTCTGACTCACATTAGCTATCCCATGTCTGACCCTTCAAGAAAAATGAAGTGAAGATTAAAAAAAAAAGGGGGGGGTACTTTTTTATATATAAGCAAGAAAAGTAATTTAAGAAGAATATGAACCATGTTGTCCAGAGAGAAAACTCAATTCATTTCATAATTCAGACTAGAATTGGGAAATTACAGTGACTATATAAAAATATTAAAACATTTCAGTTATATTTTCAACAACATTTGATACTCAGACATAACAAGAGAAAGGTTCTTTCAAAGCTCTTGGCTAGTCCACAGCCCAATATTTCCAATATTGGGAAGAGAAGTATGCAAAATATCCATATGGTCCTAACCTTCAAAATGGAGGTTATTCACTAGGTTCTATCAGTAAAGGTGAAATTCATCCATGTAGAGAGGGTTCAATATGGGGCTTAAGTGGGACATTTAAGGGGTTCATTGGCTTTTGGCTGGTCCTCAATACAACGCTGAATTCAGTCCAACAGAAAAGTGACTTTGGTGTTGGAATGTGTTGGATGACTACACTGAATGAGGGATTACCCCTTTTTGTTACTGTAGGCCAGCACCAAGGTTACACCCTTCCCTTGCCCAAAAGTATGTAAATCATCCTTTTGCTAGCTATTCACTGGTGGCCAATAGACAAAATTTGAAGTATAGGAGAGAATGCATGCAATGCAACATCCAAGTGATCAGAATACCATCCAGTGGACCACAGCAACAAAGCTCAAAAGACAAACAGAAGTGTGTTTAATGTTAAATTTGTAGTCTTATTTAATTGTGGGAAATTGGCTTTGCTTACTCTTGCTCCAGTCCCCTAGAGTAGGTCATCTTATCAATGAACAGTTAATTTCATGGAATCTCACAAGGCACCCCTTAATTTCATAAGTATACAAAAACAGAGAGCACACCAAAGAGTCAGGGACTCCAAAAAGGCAAATTCCACTAAACCCTGACACTGGATCAGCAGAAGTGGGCAACTCTGCATCTCTCCAACCCATTCTCATGGGATTTCCAGTCCGATTCAGCTGATCCAAGAAGTCTGATCAGTTCAGCCTATCATCTGAATTTTTGAATGCTTATCCAAACTGGTTTCATGATATTCATCCATCCCATGAAATATGGGACAGTCAAATAATTCTAGTTTCAGTTATTAAGTTCATTACGTCACGTCACGGCATATAGAATAGTTGACATAAGAGTCAAATGTCACTTTTAAAAAGTTGGTTTTTTTAAAGAATCCTATTCAAAGTTATCATCATTCTGAATCTTAAAATCATACATTTACGAGTTGAACATTTAGGGCTAAATTCAGACCTGATACAACCATCTGCAATTTCGTTGATTTCATCGGTGTTATAACTGCTTACACCATATCTAAGATTTGTTCCATTGGGCTGGACAAAGTGAAGGGAGGTATGGTGTAAATTCACCATCTGAGGGTCCCTGGAAGGGTTTTTGTATGTGCTAGGAAAGATGCCAGGGACAAGAAGGTAGTTCCGCCTCAATGCTAATTCAGTTCTTAAGATTGATAACCACAGTGTCAGTACAGATTGTACTGGCACTTTTACAAAAGATCAACCATAGACTGCCTAAGAGTCCCAAAAAAGTATTCAGGGAGAAAACTATGGCAGGGTTTTTGATGCACAAATGAGCAATATGAATTTATAATTATGCAGAACATGTTATATAGTGCAAAGGCAGTCTCCATGGCAATTGAACTCTAATTTTTTTGTCCATGCCTGACAGGTTAAGGAGCCATGTTGCATCTGTGGATGATTGCCGAGACTCAAAAGCTAATCTCAACAGCTAATCCAGTGCACGCTTTATCGTGGTAGCAGAGTCTCCTCCCTCGCCACCACCCCCCACACACAATTTCCAAAAATCGGACATCATAAGGGGATAAAACATTACTAACAACAATTGTTTTGTTTTAAAGGCCCAATCAATCTCATTCAAGTCATTGAGAGTCTTTAAGGGTCAATTCCTGTCCAAAGGAAGTTAATATAAGCAGAACTGGGTCCTAAATATACCTGTAGAAGTCACACACGCACAAAGGCCATAATACACTTACTATTAATTTCCATAAGACATGCTTTCAGTATGACAGCTTATTTAAAATAGGATACAGTCCTATCACTGGGTACTGATGCTTTTAATTTAATGTGAGGGGCCATACCCAATCTCTTGCACATTGTACTGATCAAAAGTGATTTTGCTTTCTCTCCTATACCAGTAGTATGGGGTGTCATCATTGCCAAGGATCTCTACAAGAGCCAAGTTAAAACAATAGTCCTTTAGCACCTTGATAGGTATTTTTTTTTCTTACTGTAAATGGCAAGTAATTTCACCCCAAAATTCATGAGACTTGTCATCCAGCACTTACACCCTGTTTCGAGACGGGTGCATCAAATGTTAATCAATGAAAACTCCATGTTTAACCATAGTTACCGCACAGTGGTACCTGGAACACTGCAGTTATTTCTAAATATTGCAGAATGGCAATGGTGGGTAAAAGTTGACTTTCTAATGGTGACCAACAGAGGGAAGATTTCAGTATGGAAACCCATATTCCAGTACAGCAAGTTTTATCCGCAACAGGTCTATGAAAGGAAAATCTTACGATCCTGCCTTCTGCCACACTGCTCCGTTTAACTTTCATCAGGCATCATCTGCAGTTACATGGCTTTGATACAGAATTGTTTGGTTTGTTAAAACATCTTAGTCCTGCCATAACAGGGTGTGGAGGCCTTTAAGGAGGTTGTGACTAATTACCTGCCTCCAAGCTGAGACTGTGAGGCCAGGGATCAGATGATAGCTTGATCATCACCTGGTCTTCATAAGAGCCAGAAAGTAACTCAGTTGCTAATAACAGCTCAAAAAGTCCTTGGATCAAGGGAAGAACCCAGTGGGCATGCAATTCCCAGGTTGCATGCACGCTGTGGACACAACACTGCGGCCGCAACACTGTGGCCTGTGGAATGTAATTCTACAAGGAGCAGGCTAGGAAGAAGTGTAAGAGCTGCAGGGAGTAGATGAGCTGCTGCAGAAGACCTTGAGTCCGGAAGAAAGACAATGAATGGTTTGTTAAAAAGAGTTATTGTAAAGAAAAAGGAACTGGAATCCTAACTGGAGAGTGTTCCTTAGCGTGCACGCAGGCTGATGAATTAAACAGCTTCATCTGAATTGTCCGGAACACATTGGTGAAAGCTGTATTTCTGTAGATCACAAAAATCATGGCAGACTGTAGTAGTTCCAGTTAGCTCTCCTACCCTGTGTGTCCTTCCCCCAGGGTTGGCTCTCACCATGATCATATCATCCTCTGAATTCATTTCAAGTCCAGTTCGATGCTCTATGCTAATCTTGGGTGACAGATGCTGCAATACATCTCTAGCTCCCGATGTTAAAAATAAGAATCCCTATGTTTCCTATAGCAATTTAATATTTCTGCAAGTTATCCCTTTATCCTATAAACTAAAGCAGATAAATAGGTTCTTTGGACCTATACAATTATAGTTATTTTTCCTCCCAGTTTCAGCTAGAACCAAGAGTATTTGAGTTTGAATTATTCAGCTTCACTTTAACCATTATTTTGGAAGATTAGGTTGCTACTTGCAAAATCCAGATGCATCAATTCCTCTCTGAAAACTTCACCAGCATTAATATTAGTCAAAGACTGGTCAAATCACTGGTTTTTCTATTTGATGGCAGTTCAAAAAAAAAAAAATTCAGACTGGCTCAAACTGAACCAGAATTGTTGAGAACATTCAACTCAAAACAAAAATGTTTCATTTCTAGGCATTTTTAACCTTATTTTAAAAGAAATAAAAGCAAAGGAAATGAAGGGCTCAACTCACAAAAACAACCAGACAAGGAGGTGCTATTGTCCTCATGCTCAGGTTTGCACCTCCATTCTGGAGCAGGGACTTGAACCTACATCTCCCTACTTTCAGGTGAGTGCTCTAACCACCTGGCTATGAAGTATTGTGCTCAATCTTTCACTTCGTATAAAATGCTTGAATAATGTTTGGGCCAGACAGTGAATCTGAATGACTGTATAGCCCAGTGGTTAGGCCACTCACCTGTGATGTGGAAGACCCAAGTTTATGTCTCTGCTGCAATATTACTTAATTAGTTATGCAGAGTAGAATAGCTTCTACGGGAGAGACAGAGAGCCCCACTCTAGCATACCCCAGAGTCTGGTAGTTAGGGTTCTCATTTGGGGGGAGACCTGCATTAAAGTCCCTGCTCCAGATTTACAATTCAAAGCTGGGTCTCCCACATCCCAGGTGAATGCCGCACCCACTGGACTATTCACCCTGGGGCATCAACGCCAGTTGTTTTGTGAATGGCACCTACGTTCCCTTGGGAATCTAGCCTGAAAAAAAAATTGTCCAAAGCTATCCAATGGTCAAATTTATTAGCATTTATTAGCAAATAAACTATTTGTTAGAAAAACTTCAGCCATTTCTAGTAGTGAACAGTGCCCCATTCTTTTGAAAAGGGGTTGTTCTTTCTGCTACAAAGGGGTTGTTCTTTCTGCTACAGAGCAAGAAAATACTTTGAAATAAAGAAGAAGTGTTGTTTAGTGAATGAAACAGGACTCTGACAGTAACTCCTGAGATCCAATCCTAGGATAGCCACTGAGTCTCTATGTGGTCTTTTGTAAACCACATGACACCTCTAGGGAAACAAACTCAGATGGATAATTTCACTAATTACTCCTGGGGGAATTCTGCGCAAAAAAATCCAAAATTCTGCAGATTTTATTTGTCAAAATAATGCAATATAATCACACCAGTTTCACTTATTTTGGTAATTTATTTAAACTACCATATGGGGGGAGGGGGGAAATCACAACAACTGTTCAGCATTTTCTAAACATGAAAGTTAACTTACAAATACTTGGTAACCAATACCCTGCATTCCAGTTATAATACTGGATTTTCATTTAAATTACATTACTTTTATTTTGGTGCTTGGTGTTCTGTAAAATAGAATGTCGCTTTAAATTGCTCAGACTTTCCTACATGAAAGTCATACAGTTTTGCTAATAATTGTCCTGCATTTTTTTAATGGATAAGTAAAACAGATCCTGAGCTGTAATCTAACCCCATCGTGCCGCTCCGGCACAGGAAAAAAAGGGAGACAGCACATAGACCTACCTAGCTGAGGATTCTGTTACTGTCATTTACAATAAGGTTCCTTTGCAGCACTCTGGCAAGGTAAAGGAGCCTTAATTGACTAAGAATGGGAACAATTAGCTAACAATGGAAACATTAGCAGCCTGCCTGCTTAGTTGTTACATTTCTGCCTTGCCTCAGGGACAGAGCCTGCTTCACACAGCCCTGTGCCTCCAAGTCTGGGGCCTAGTCTTCACTTACCGGCTGGTCCGGCGGCACGCCATCGATGTTCTGGGATCGATTTATCGCGTCTGGTTAAGAGGCGATAAATCGATCCCGGATCGATCCCGGAAGTGCTCACAGTCGGCGCCGGTACTCCAGCTCGCCGAGAGGAGTACGCGGCATCGACGGGGGGAGACTTCCTGCCGCGTCTGGACCGCGGTAAGTTCGGACTAAGGTACTTCGAATTCAGCTACGTTATTAACGTAGCTGAATTTGCGTACCTTAGTCCGATTTGGGGACTTAGTGGGGACCAGGCCTGGGATACAGCAACAGCCAGCCAGAGGGACAGAGTGAGTATCAGCATGTTCAGTCACTGAGACTATATCTACACACTACAGCGCTGTACCGCTTTTGGTGGAGACGGTCTAGGCTGATAGGAGACACCTCTCCCGTGGGGTTAATAGCTCCTGCCTCTGTGAGACGCGGTAGCTATGTCGGCAGAGAAGCTCTCTTGCTGACATAGCGCTGTCTAAACCGGCTAGGTTGGTATAATTTATGTCACTCAGGGCTGGTCTACACTAAGAGGTTAGGTCAAATGTAGCTGTGTTAGGTCGATTTTATAAGCAATGCGGCTATACAACCAACCCCGTTCCATCGATTTAAAGGGCTCTTAAAATCGACAGCTGTACTCCTCCCTGACGAGGGGAGTAGGGCTCAAATCGACCTTCTTGGGTCGAATTTGGGGTAGTGCAGATGCAGTGTTGTGCAATTAAATGGTATTGGCCTCCGGGAGCTATCCCAGAGTGCTCCAATGTGATCGCTCTGGACAGCACTTTCAACTCCGATGCACTAGCCAGGTACACAGGAAAAGCCCTGGGAACTTTTGAATTTCATTTCCGGTTTGGTCAGAGTGGTGAGCTCGGCAGCACAGGTGACCATGCAGTCCCAGAATCGCAAACGAGCTCCAGCATGGAGTGAGCGGGAGACACTGGATCGGATTGCTGTATAGGGGAGAAGAATCTGTGCAGCAGAAGAAATGCTAATATATATATGCCAAAATCGCACAGGGCATGGTGGAGAGAGGCTACACCAGGGACACGGACAGGGCCAGCTCCAGCTTTTTTGCCGCCCCAAGCAGCGAAGCAAAAAAGCCCATGATTGGTGGCACTTTGGCCGCTTCATTCTTTGGCGGCAGTTCGGTGGCAGGTCCTTCCCTCCGAGAGGGAGAGAGGGACCCACTGCCGAATTGCCACCGAAGACCCGGACATGCCGCCCCAAGTTCCTGCTTCCTTTGCTGGTGCCTGGAGCCAGTCCTGGACACGGAGCAGTGACGCGTGAAAGTTAAGGAGCTTAGGCAAGCCTTCTCCAAGACAAAGGAGGCAAACGGTCACTCTGGGTCAGAGCCCTATACATGCCGCTTCTATGATCAACTGCATGCAATTCTATAAGGGGATCCTACCACTACTCCACCACTGTCCATGGACACCTGCAAGGGGGGAGTCTCACGCAACACAGAGGAGGATTTTGTGGATGAGGAAGAGGAGGAGGAGGAGAATGTGCAGCAGGCAAGCGGAGAATCCATTCTCCCGAGCAGCCAGGAACTTTTCATCACCCAGGAGCCAATACCCTCCCAAGAAGGGTTCCCAGACCCTGAAGGTGGAGAAGGCACCTCTGGTGAGTGCACATTTGTAACTACACTACAGGGTTTAAAAGCAATTGTGTTTAATGTTTGATTTGCTCTGAAGAATTGGGATGCACTTGTGGCCAGTACAGCTACTGAAAACGTCTGTTAACGTGTCTGGGGATGGAGCGGAAACCCTCCAGGGACATCTCCATGAAGCTCTCCTGGAGGTAGTCTGAAAGCCTTTGCAGAAGGTTTCTGGGGAGGGCTGCCTTATTTTGTCTCCACGATAGGACACTTTACCACACCAACCCAGTAGCAAGTAGTCTGTAATCATTGCAGCACAAAGCATGGCATTTTGGTTGCATTCATGCAACATTCGGTCTTTATCTTTCTGTGTCAGCCTCAGGAGAGTGATATCATTCATGGTCACCTGGTTGAAACAGGGGAATTTTTATAAGGGAACAGTAAAAGGACCCTGTTCGTTTTGGGCTGCTTGCGGTTGGCTAAAAAGGGATCATCCCAGAGAATAGCCACATGATAGGGGGAGGGGTGTGCTGCACATCCACGCCAAAACCACAGCTCCTCCTTTTAAATGGCAAACCCAACTGGCATTGCTTGCTATGGGAAAGGAGGGCGCTGCAGTTTGAAACCATTCCCACATGTTATGAACGCAGAAGAAGCCAACCCTGCATACCCTTTGGCTTACGATGGCTGCCTGGAAACCGAATTCTGTTGCCCAGCCGGGTGTGATATGTCACCATACCAGCAGGCACTCAATATAAAAGGCAAAATGCGACCTTGTACCTAAAGCACATGTGCTGTCTGCTGTGAATTGCTTGAAAAAGTCTCCCTTTTGTTCTCAGAAATGTATCTTCTTAAATTTTACTCTCCCTTTTTATCCCCCCTGCAGTGCAAATGTTTCGATGCTCCCTGTATCAACTCCGTCCCTGAGGTTATCACAGATTAGGAGGTGAAAAAAACTGCACTCGCGATGACATGTTTTCCGAGCTCATGCAGTCCTCCCGCAATGATAGGGCACAGCTGAATGCATGGAGGCATTCTGTGGCAGAGGCCAGGAAAGCATACAGTGAGCATGATCAGAACACGCTGAGGCTAATGGGGGAGCAAACAGACATGATCAGGCATCTGCTGGAGCTGCAGGAAAGGCAACTAGAGCACAGACCCCAGCTGCATCCATTGTATAACTACCTGCCCTCCTCACCAAGTTCCATATCCTCCTCACCCAGATGCCCAAGAACGTAGGGAGGCTCCGGGCACCCAGCCACTCAACTCCAGAGGATAGCCCAAGCAACAAAAGGCTGTCATTCAAACAGCTTTGTTTTGTAGTGTGACTACAATAAGCAATGTGGCCTTGTCCTTCCCTCCTCCCCCACCCCACCCGGGCTACCTTGTCAGTGATCTCACTTTTTTTTCTTTTTTTTTGATATATAAAGAATGTATGGATTCAAAACAATAGGGGCTTTATTTCCTTTGCCAGCTGTGGTTGAAGTGGGGAGGGGGATTGGCTTACAGGGAAGTACATTCAATAAAGGAGGCGGTTTTGCAGCAAGGAGAAACACACACAACTGTCACACCGTAGCCTGGCCAGTCATGAAACTGTTTTTCAAAGTCTCTCTGATGCGCAGCACACCTAGCTGTGCTCTTCTAATCGCCCTGGTGTCTGGCTGTTGAAAATTGGCTGCCAGGCGATTTGCCTCAACCTCCCACCCCGCCATAAACGTCTCCAGATATTATGGAGCACACAGCAAGCAGCAACAACAATGGGAATATTGGTTGCGCTGAGGTCTAACATAGTCAGCAAACAGTGCCAGTGGGCTTTTAAACGTCCAAAGGCACATTCTATCACCATTCTGTACTTGCTCAGCCTATAGTTGTACTGCTCCTTACTACTGTCCAGGCTGCCTGTGTATGGCTTCATGAGCCATGGGAGCAAGGGGTAGGCTGGGTCCCCAAGGATAACTATTGGCATTTCAACATCCCCAACGGTAATTGTCTGGGAAGAAAGTTCCTTCTTGCAGCTTTTTGAACAGCCCAGAGTTCCTAAAGATGCGAGCATCATGCACCTTTCCCGACCATCCCACGTTGATGTCAGTGAAATGTCCCTTGTGATCCACCAGTACTTGCAGCACCATTGAGAAATACCCCTTGCAGTTTATGTACTGGTTGGCAAGGTGGTCCGGTGCCAAGGTAGAGATATGCGTTACGTCTATCGCCCCACCACAGTTAGGGAACACCATTGCAGCAAAACCATCCACTATGACCTGCACATTTCCTAGAGTCACTACTCTTGTTAGCAGAAGGTTACTGATGGCCTTCTCTACTTTGATCACAGCAGCCCTCACGGTAGATTTGCCCACTCTGAATTGATTCCCGGTAGCAGTCAGGCATTGCAAACTTCCACAGGGCTATTGCCACTCGTTTCTCAACTGTCAAGGCAGGTCTTATCTGCGTATTCCTGCGCTTTAGGGCGGGGGGAATCAACTCACAAAGTTCCATGATAGTGGCCTTACATATGCAAAAGTTTCGCAGCCACTGAGAATCATTCCATGCCTGCAACACTATGTGGTCCCACCAGTCTGTGCTTGTTTTCCGGGCCCAGAATCAGCATTCCACTGTATCAACCTGCCCCTCTGCCGCCATGATGTCCCAATTGCCACATCCTGTGCTTTCAGGAACGTCGCAATCGTCCTCGTGCTGGCGGCTCCTAGCCAGGCTCTGCACATACTGCAGGAAAATGTGGGAGGTGTTTACAATGCTCACAGCACTGGTGAGCTGAGCGGGCTCCATGCTTGCCGTGCAATGGTGTCTGCACGGATAACCCAGGAAAAAAGGCACAAAACAATTGTTTGCCGTTGCTTTTAAGGAGGGAGGGAGGGAGGGGAGACTGACGACACGTACCCAAAACCACCCGCGACAATGTTTTTGCCCCATCAGGCATTGGGAGCTTAACCCAGAATTCCAATGGGCAGTGGGGACTGTAGGATAGCTACCCACAGTGCACCACTCCGTGAGTCAATGCTAGCCACGGTATTGAGGACGCACTCCGCCGACCTACTGTGCTTAGTGGGGACATACATAATCAACTGTATAAAATCGCTTTCTAAAGATTGACTTCTATAAAATTGACCTAATTTCGTAGTGTAGACATACCCCCAGGGGTGTTGATTATTCACACTCCTGAGTGACATAAATGATACTGAAGTAACCTGTAGTGTAGACAAGTTCTGAATGCATGCCTCACATTTCCTTTTAACCACCTCCTTTGGCCCATCCGGAATCATCCTTGACATATACTGGGCAGAAAAGCCTGCCCATCATCTTCAGCCAGAAGTGGACATCATCCAAACCTTTGAGTGGGAGGGAATAAAAAAAAAATCTCCCCAAAAATCCCAAAGGCTTTTTGAATAAAGCCTGCCATTCAAAGTTCCCCTGCTACTAGATGCTTCGTTTTGGCAGAAGAGGGTTTCAAAAAAGGAAAATAGTGAAATATTCACCTCAAGAGGAATGTCATTCTTTATTTTCTAAGCATAAGAACACAGACACTGATTATTCTAGCAGAAACATCCAGCCAATCCAGGATTGGAGGCAGTTCGAGGGACTGGGACTGGGACTTGGGTACAATAGGGAATAGAAAAGGAATGCCACCTTTCCCCCCTCCCCCCCCATCAACTCTGATCCCTGTTACTGACAGCCCATGTAATACTCAGAGGCATCATGGGCTACAAGGGAATGCTTTGTTTCACAAAGGCATGGCCAGACCCCAACAAGAGCCACACAGATCAGCAAAACACAAGGTGCACTTTTCGCTCATGTTTGGAGAAGCAGTTCCAAAGGCTCTACGGTGAATTATGGAAATAGGCCAAGAACTGGGTTTCAGGCACTATGTTAGTATATGCCAGTTAAAGCTGGTTTGGGCCTGTAACATTTACTAATTAAAAGCCATCTATTGTTGTCCTTCAGGCCACAATGAAAAAAAGGACTTGGTACATTACTACTGCAATATACAGGAATTTACGTACTACAAAAGCTCCGATTAACTTTCCTGGAGATGACATGTATTTCTCTCCACACGTGGATACAACACTACCCTATTTTAGCTTTCATTTAACTTTATGTAGACTGAGTTGTTGCCTATGAAAAACAAGCTGATCATGACCCATAAAAAATATACAACAACAGATAACCTTTAGAAATGTCATGAAGGAACATGCAAGAGATGAAAACTTGAAATATAGTGCATCCGCCTTTGAGATCACTTATTCTTGAAAAGAAGTCAAGTTTGTTTCCCTCTCCATTTGTGTATCTTTATGGTCTTATTACCATGGTGTCCTTCAAACCACTTCTTTTGTGAGCAACAATTCTTGATGAATGTGAATGCACTGAATTGATGATAACGTCTTAGGCCTTTATTTCTAGACCTGTCTTTTTCCTTGCAACCGCTACCTTTGTTACTGTGTAAAACTCCTTGACATCTCTGCTGGGTACCACGCAAGGTTTATTCACATTAACAGTAGTGCAGTTCTCAACCAGAATTTAAAAGGGGGGGGGGAGGCACCATGGGTAGTTCATGTTCCCTTTCCAACCCCTCTCTTCCTCTTCATTCCCTCCTATACCCTTTCTCCTTTTCAAATGTTTACCCTCTCTTAAGCAGCAACAATTAGAAACTGGGGTATAATGCACACATATATACCAGCCTAACTTGCACTGTGTAATAGCATGGATGTGTACCTACACGTCTGAGGAAAGACAGGGAAATCAAGAATCATATCTTCCTAATAGCAATTTTTCTCTTTTTACCCAAAGGAGAAATTATGCTTCACTTTGGCTGCTACCCACTCCTCAGCCATAAAAAGCAATTGCAAGTTCTTAAATTATAAATATGCCACATAAATAAATATAACCCGCCCAGCTAAAAGCAACTAGTAAACGTTACAATAAAAAACTAATTTATGATATAAATGAAGAGTGCTAAGTTAGGGTTATGCTTTAAATGTAGATTTGTGGTTCATATCTCGGCTTAGTATGAAGTTACCATAATAGGCTAGATTCTGATTCACTGACACTATTGGGACACCATCTTGTTATAAGTTTCCACCCATGTGGATCCCTTTGCAAGATTATGATCAATAGTCAAAGCTACACTACCAATTTAAATGAATTTATTCCAGATTTTTACACCAGCATAACAGAGGAGAATCTGGCTGTAAAAATTTGTTCTATGAGAATAACTGTGCTTTAATGCTTTTCATAAATTTCTCTGTACTTTAAAGCAGGCATGTGCTGCAAGACAGTAATTCAATTCACCTTGGCTTTATAGTGCTACATAATTTGCAGAAGATGTATTGAATTCCTGAAAGAAGAAAGGAAAATGTATTTATCATTGGTAGAATTTTAACAAAAAAACAACATTCCAAGACATTATTCATCTACCTTCTAACAAATTATTAGTAACATAAAAGTTACAAGCTTCAGTACTTAAATGAAAAAAAGCACCTTTGGAACATAGATAATAGCACAATTCTACATTTATGAAGTGCTTGGATACCATGGTGATGAGTGCAATATAAATTAGATTAGATTACATTAGACAGATTCAATCAATAGCAATAATCAGATTTTAGCACTGTGTTAAAAAATTTAATATTTTGTCTTCATAAACAAAACTAAATATTAAATGTTATTCATTATAGTCAACCCGTTAAAAAAATCACTATCATAGCAAGTAATCGAGTCAAATGCTATGGCTGGATATTAAAGAGACAGTCTAATTTTATGACACAGAATTATGCATACTAAAGTTTAATCACATCTCATATTATGCACCACAAGAGTCAACAAGGAATTCCTCTTCCCCAATAGGAAGTGTTGTGAAATTGGGTAGAGGCATTATGGAGTCCGCATTTCACCTTCCTCTGAATCATCAGGCACTGGTTACTTTCAGAAGCAGGATACCATACATATTAGACAAATGATCTGATCCAGTATGACAAATCTTATATTCATGTTCAGTAAGCAACTGTTCCTGTAAAGTATTCAGCACCTGCCACTCTGATTAAATGAGGTTTTACTTTACATATATATGGTGTTTGGGTATTTGAATTAAGCGGAATAAGTTACTCATATGGAAATAAATAGGGCTGCTTAAAAGTTTTCCATCCAAAGTTTTTCCCCAGTGGAAAATTGGGTTTCTGACAAAACAAAAATCTTCACAGAAAGGGTCTGTTTTCCTCAAAATATTTATTAATTTGTCAGAAAAACAAATTTTGAGGGAGATTTGGTCAAAAGGTTTTCAATTTCTGGATGAAAAATATTTTGGTTTTTAGTTAAATGTTTTTGGACAACATCAAAAATTTTCTGATGAAACTGGAGCCAGAAATGAAAAAAATAATTTTCATCAATATTTTCTGGGGGAAATCCCTATCTTCCAAGCAGTTCTAGAAATAGCACATTAACTACTACTGTGGGACTCTTATGAAGTTTGATCATTGAAGCTGTGCAGGCATTTCAGTTATACAACCTGACTTCTTAACAACTTGTATTATAAGGAGAAGGGCAGTCTTGTGGTTATAAGGCTCTGGACTGACTTAGAAGATCTAGGTTCTATTTCCAGTTCTGTCCAAGCTTTCGGCTTTAGCCAGTTAGACTAAAGTTTTCACACTGGTTGTTCAATTAATTTCAACAGGAGCTGAACCTCTGAAAATCAAAATGCGTATTTAAGTGCCTAAATATGGATTTAGTTGCACAACTTTGAAAATATTGACCTAAAATTCTGTCCAAAATAAACTGCAACAATGCTGCCAATTACCAACCAGAGTATCTAGGAATGAAGCAATTACTTAAGAGTTCCTGTGGTTGTGAAGCATATATATATATGAAGCATAATGCCCCAGCAATATAAGGGCATATCTGGAGCTTAACATTTGGGAAGATAGATGGGATAGCAGACAGTTTCCCAGTGGGGCCTTGGTATGAGTCCTATACCACTTCCTTCCTCCACTGACCACAGGATTTAATAATGTGCTTAAAATACTGAAAATAAGACCATTACAGAGCTGCATTCTATCAGTATCTGACCTCCTGGATCAACACATAACTGTAATAAAGACAATCCAATCAGGTACAGCATGGTCAGACCATGCATCACTAAGGCAGCTGCCTCTGTTCATGCTGTGCCACTCTAGCAGATTTTAGAAGAAGGGCAAACCCCATGTAAGGTGTTGGGGTGGGGAGTCTCCAGCTTCTTCAGTCCTCAACCTCCCTTCTCCAGGATCTCCTGCCATTCAGCCTTTCCTCACTCTCAGACACAGATGAGATACCATATAGCCAATCCCTAGGGCTGGCTCAGGCTAATAAGGTGGTCATGTGTGGCATTCCTATCTAATAAAGGTGTTTACAGCATGTCCATTACCATGTTATGAATGGGTTGGGTTTTTGTGTTTGGTTTTTTTTGCAGGACTCCCTCAGCTGCCAAAACTCTGGGGCTGGAAAAGGCAGCAATAAAGCTTTTGTTCCATAAAACAGGGAGATGGACAGGGTCTGAGAGTGATGGGCCAGAGTCTCCAAGATACGTAAAAAACTGAAGAAACTGGCACCCACCCTGAAATAAGGAGGTGACATACACAGAAATGCTGGTAAGCGACTGTTTTAATTCATGTCACCAGTCACAGGACATGGGCCAGGATTACAATAGCCTACATGACAGAGATCCCATTGGCATCACATATACACACCTAATTTAGGGGAACCCCATTTAACTCTCCCAAAGCTCCATTCTGCTACAGCTTTGATTTAAGCTCTTCAAATGGACAACAACTAAGGCATGGCACAACAGCTGATAAGCATTTTGCCCTGTGTACCTGGTACAGCTGCACCCCAGCTATTAAAATTAATGGAAGAACAAGTCATTCCTTTGAAAAAGCACCATTCCTAGAATGAAGAGGATTCATATTCAGCTCCCCAGCTACTGTAAATTACCATAGAGCCATTAAAATAAATTTAAAGAAAGAAAAGCCAGTTTGGCATGAAGGCTGTAAAACACAGAGTGCCGACTCCAAAGTTTGGGAACACCTGCAGACTCCTCCCTCCATACATTGGTGGGCATCTGACATGTTACTGAGGTAATGCAGAAGGGTAGAAAGAATTAAAGCTGATAGTGATACAAGAAAGTGTCTGCAGGGAAGCACTGGTATCCTCCATTGAGCTCTGCTCAGACAGTGAGGGGACAAAAAACCCATGTGACCTCAAACCTCTAGAAAGAAGAGGGGGATTCATGTGAAGCATAGTGCTCCATCCCGACAATAAAATGATAGAGATGCCTGTGTAAGCACAGGCCTTTGGTGAAGTCCACGTTCAACAAAATGAAAAAGTTCATGAATGGATCTTTTAGCAAAGATACAACCAACCACAAATATACACAACCTAAGGCATGACCTGCACACATTGACTTTCATGACCTCTCACTTATTATATTACGGTATGTCTGCAATGGAGTTCAAAGGGACAATTTCCAGCTCAAGGAGACATATCCCCCAGCTCTGAGCGAGCTAATTCCCTAAATATAGGCATATAGTCATAGCAGCACAAGTGGCATGACAGGTTAGCTGTCCCAAGTACAAACCCATCTGAAACCCTAGGTATGTATTTAGGTGGCTAGCCCCTTCCCCAGCCACACTTCTATTTTTAGCACTCTAGCTCAATCAAAGCTAGCCCAGGTATAGCTTCCCAAATTGGAAATTATACCCTCTAGCTCCAGTGCAGAGATACTCTGAGTTATATTTTTGGGTGGTACTACCTTTCCCTCAGGCAGAGAAGTCTATTAAAAAAAACTTTTAGTATTAATATTAAATTATAACTAAGGCCCTACTTAATTTGCAATATTACGGATACCGCAATATTAGCCTTCCACCGCAATTTTGATTTTAATTAGCTTACTTTGCACAGTACACAATTTTGCATTCATTTTGAGGTTTGCAACACTTTTTTCCTGTTAGTACAGTAGAACCCCATTTATCCAAGCTGATGGCAGCTGGGGGTTGGGCTGTCAGACCCAGGTGGCTGAGGCCCGCGTACTAATGACTGCAATATAGTTGCAGCAAAATGTCTGGCTAGCAAAAAAAATTAGCAGGCATAACATAATTCTTGTGTGCTTATATTGTTCCAGCTAATTTTTCTTAAAAACAAATAGGTCTTCTCTGGGTTTTCCAAATTGCTGCAATTAATAAAGGTCCATTATTACTTTTCCACTATTTTCCATGCCTTGTCCGCAACTCAGCTCAGATTATTTGACAATCATCCCGCAATTCAAGTAGGGCCTTTATAATAACTCTCTCAAAGCCAAGAACATTGCGAGCTAAGAGCATCAACCTGTCCTTTGCATGCGCTACAGAGTATAAGTACTGGAGAACTAACAAATAAAACTGCGTGTGATGCTTCGTTCCTTATATGCTGCTGTCAGTGGGAGCCAGGTGGCTTGAGAAGACATCAGAGAGAGCTGGCGTATACTGTCCTGCGTGCACGCGCGCGCACACACACACACACACACCCCTTGGAAAATGGGGAAAGACTGAGTTGTTGAGGTAGCTTTCTGCTACTAAGGAGTGAAGTAGCTTGTTTTGTGATTTGATGTGTTATACGGAATATGCCTCAAGGAAAAAAAAAAACATAATTCCTTTTTTCTCTCTCTTTTTTAATTCATGTTCTGAATATAGCACTTTGACCATAAAGCATCTCTTTGGCGGTTATTAAATATAAAATATATGCACTATTTGGCTTAACAAGGACAAGCTGTATCATTGTTATAGATAGCTACTTTTGTAAAGTCAGTCCAGAAAAGGATCCAGACAACTTAATACTTGTAACTTTGTCCATCCACGCTTCCAAAACCCAAACTTCCCAAAGACAAAAAACAGATATATTTCCTTCTTTATTTTTTATAATGCAGCAGGTGACCTGGAAGTGAAATGAAGGGATGCTAACCCTGACGTGCAGGCTAAATTCCAATTTTGGTAACTACATTCTGCCAACCTTAAAAATTCATTATGTAATTTTGATTGGATAAAGTTTTGGGGTTTTTTAAGTTTTGTCCCTTATTGTAGCCCTGTGCTGGTATAAAAATAATGTATTTAGGGACCAATACAATGTCTGTTGAAGTCAGTGGACTTTGGATTGAGCCTTTAAAACCCCAGAGTTTGCTGCATTTAGGAATGGGTGAATTGTTCATACTTTATATAGAGAGCATGTGTGAATAATATAAAGTGTTCTAACTTTTTATAGATGAGAGATTCATAGATTCTAGGACTAGAAGGGACCTCGAGAGGTCATCGAGTCCAGTCCCCTGCCCGCATGGCAGGACCAAATATGGTCTAGATCATCCCTGATAGACATTTATCTAACCTCCTCTTAAATATCTCCAGAGATGGAGATTCCACAACCTCCCTATGCAATTTATTCCAGTGTTTAACCATCCTGACAGTTAGGAACTTTTTCCTAATGTCCAACCTGGACCTCCCTTGCTGTAGTTTAAGCCCATTGCTTCTTGTTCTATCCTTAGAGGCTAAGGTGAACAAGTTTTCTCCCTCCTCCTTATGACACCCTTTTAGATACCTGAAAACTGGTATGTCCCCTCTCAGTCTTCTCTTTTCCAAACTAAACAAATCCAATTCTTTCAGCCTTCCTTCATAGGTCACATTCTCAAGACCTTTAATCATTCTTGTTGCTCTTATCTGGACCCTCTCCAATTTCTCCACATCTTTCTTGAAATGCGGTGTCCAGAACTGGACACAATACTCCAGTTGAGGCCTAACCAGAGCAGAAGAATGACTTCTCGTGTCTTGTTCACAACACACCTGTTAATACATCCCAGAATCATGTTTGCTTTTTTTGCAACAGCATCACACTGTTGAATCATATTTAGCTTGTGGTCCACTATAACCCCTAGATCCCTTTCTGCCGTACTCCTTCCTAGACAGTCTCTTCCCATTCTGTATCTGTGAAACTGATATTTTCTTCCTAAGTGGAGCACTTTGCATTTGTCTTTGTTAAACTTCATCCTGTTTAACTCAGACCATTTCTCCAATTTGTCCAGATCATTTTGAATTATGATGTTTATATAGGACATTCTACTTTTTATTTTACAAACATTACACCTCTTTGCATTTTATTTTAATGAGACCATTTCTTCAGCTAATTCAAGTGATGAATTACAGTCCTATACATAATGAATTCTGAGGGATGGCAAGGAGCTAAATATAATGCTAGAAAGTTATTGAAGTTTTATTGGCTTTTTCGTTATTTAAATCTAGTGATGACTTTCCCCTTTGCCTGTTCTTCTGAGCCAAAATTCAGTAGCTACCAAGCAATTACATTCACACAGTAAATTATCAGATTTCAGGGGCCTTTGTTTGCATATGGATGTTAATCTATTTTTCACAGGGCAGTCTCTAGATCATTTTTAATAAAGAAGTCTCATGAAGGAAGTATCTGACAAGAATAAATGTGATTATGCTTCTTTGAAAATGAAGTGCATGCCTAACAGTCTCAAAGAGATGAATTCTTCCCTCTTTTCCCAGGTGAAGTAGTATCTTCCTCTGCAAGTAAGCCGATTGACTTCAGTGGGATTACTCATGATGTAAGTACTAATCACCTAATCAAGCTGAGCAATGGTAGAAGAATCAGGCTCATGAATATCCCATGAAACAATTTCCTGGAACTATGAGATTTTGTATTTCTCCAAGCGACCTTCAAGCTTAAATGGAGGAAAGGAACTCTTGAATAATAAAGGGGACACTTGTGCTTTGTAGGCAAACTTATTCTAGTGCATTATGAAGCCTAGGAATGTACACTGCCAAATCATATCTGGAATGTCCTCTGGAGTTTATTCTCCCATCTCTGAAAAGCTCAAATTAAAATTAAATTAAAATCATGTGCACTAACGACCCATAATATTTCCATTCTCCGTGCATTACTGCTACTATAGCTACAGAACTACTATAATTTCTCTGGCTGTTGCCGCCTCATTACACAGGGGGCATGAGGGTTGGCTGGAGTGTCTAGACAGACATGTATCCGGGGGGTACGTCCCAAGGCTCTCCAGAAAAAAAAAAAACAATGCCAGTTTAAAGTCAATTTGACACTTTTAGGGAGCCAATACAGGAATGCAGGTCTGGCAATGTACGAACTGCGAACAAGTATGCTACTGCATTCCCAACATACTAAAAGTGAGGAAGAAGCCATACTGAACATCTAAGCAGTAAATAAGTCGTGTGGTTATGACTGTTGTGAAGTCACTATATGATAAATAAGGAAGGGATAGTTTGCACAAATTACACAAATGAAGAAATACAATGAGTCGTGTTCAGAACATACTTACCTCTGAAAACGGTGTGGTCAAAACTGATGCCCAGATTCATAATCTGATTCATTATCTCCAAGGAAGTGATACAGCACTTTCCAGAACTTTACAAAAATACTGCGGTGTTGTGTTGCTTGTAAATGGCAAACTTTGATAATTCTTTTCCATAACAATTACAAACTCCAAGGGAATGGGTCTGGTGGTCTCCTGCCATTAATAGCTTAACCATTGGTTTTGATTCCTTTAACTTAATAACCTAGTGATCTCCCCATTCATTTCAAATTTTAAATCATTTGCCTACATGTGATAAGCAACCCTAGTGTGTCATCAGGTCTCGCTATCATGCCTGGCCCTTATAGTTATGCATCCTTCTACATATTGACAGTTAGAGGAGTTTTCCTTTAGTTTGCATGGTAGAGGCCTTTGAATTTGGTACTTAAAGGTTGCCAGGTTCACTATTGCTGACTGTGATGTCCAATGGTTATGAGGATACAGCTCATCACATAACACAAAGAAAAATGAACGATATCAAAGAAAGAAAAAAAACAGGGAAATTCCAAAACCAAACAATTTGGCTGTTTGAAGTTACCAATTTTGACTCTGGGGTTATTTTTTGATAAAATCTATTTCTTAAACTATCAACTGGATTCTCAAATCTTATCAGTTACTTTTCTCCTTGGACCCATTTTTCTGCAGTTTCACAGACCAATTCTGGAAAACGATTAAAATTAGGATAGAACTTGCATCTGGGTACTTATATATGATTTGGCCCAAAGCAGATTTGAAAAAAGCGCTCTACTTTCATAAGTGAAGCCTGCAGGTCTGAAATGGACAGAGATACACCACACTTCCACAGCTACTGTACTTTCATCCACATACGGTGAGCCACTTACTTATCAAATCTTGACATGCTGCCCGAGGCTGTGAATGATAGAAAAACAACTTTTTAAAGGCAGGTGACAATAGCTCTGCTAAACAGATAACCTTCTAAATTAAAGTTATTGCAACAAATTTATTGTTGGTGTAGCTCCACTGAATTTGATTAAGTTACACGAGGGATGATTCGGGTCCATTGTATCTGATTAAGTTAAGGAAAGGCTTTTCCTTTGGCAGCTGTTTAGTTAATGTATAAATAAAATGCTTCACAGTCCAATCTAATTTTCAGCCTTCTTATGCTTCAGTATGTCTGCTTGTCTAAAGCTTATAAATAAATTATGTATTTTATTTTCCAATGCCATGTTACTGACTTACCATAAAAGTGCAACTAGAATACCAGTACATTCTATTCACTGGTGAATACGCTTCAGATGAGGACTGGCAAACAAGTTCTGAAAAGTAAGAACTGGCCCAAACCTTTGCCCAATGGCTTGAACAATTTGTTTTATAAATTTTATTAAATGTCTGATTGTGGAATTGTTCAGTTGTCTATGTCTCTACATTTCCTGGTACCAAAAGAAGTGCCAAATACAGAGTTTGCCAAAAGCTAAAGTCAATGAGATTATACGAGGTATGATTTTGGCTCAAGAGCAGAGGTGCTGGAACAATTTGTATAGTGGAGGTGCTGAGAGCCACTGAACCAAACTGTAAACCCTGGATATAATGGAAACCACTTCAAGCCAGGGGATGCGGCAGCACCCCCAAGCATCCCTAGTTCCAGCACCTATGCTCAAGAGGTTTGATTAAAGTTCAAATCATCTTCATCAAAGCTTGTAAACCATCACTATTTCATTGCCAAATATACCTTGAAAAAATATGATCCTCCAGGGAAAACAATTTACATTTACTTCTGCCTATAACCATGACTTATGTCAAGTTACCAAATGTACTCCAGGAGCTAAAATTTACTTCAGAATCTGTTCCTTTCTGAGGGACATTTCAAAAGTATGCTCTCCTTGTACGGTTTAGCGGCACACTGTTGACAGTGCAATGTGTATTTTAATCAGTATTCCTAAAGTTGTCCTGCTGATGTAAAACTGGTTTTAAGTCAGTATGCTGTGCAATTTAACAGCTGTGGCATAATTAAATTTGATGCAATAAAAATCTGATGTAGAAAGTAACTGTAGGTAAATATTCATATGATTAAGCCTTGTTCTCTTTTGTTTGGTCATCTATGCAATTTATAGATAACTGCTAAAATTAATCAGAAACTTGGCAACTGTATCAACATGAAATGTATCTTAATTTTTCTAGAAGGACTGATAAAACGCAATCTACTTTAACAATAATGGACTCTGGTAAAGTTAGCAAGCATATAGCATCCTGAGGTCCATCATTTCATGTGTGATGCATGCTATATATAAAAACGTACTGGTAATCTCTCTTACTTATTTGTATTACTCATCAAGAATTACTCGTTCATTTCTACGTGTGTGTCAATTTGGAGGAGATTTATCTTGTTCAGGCTATTTTTATTATAGCCTTCTTTGGAAACCTTATTGTCAATATCAACTGCAATTACTGTCAGCATATTTTAATCCATTTTATTGAATGACTGCTCTGAGTATCTCTATGTATAATTTGACATCTATGACCTGCTGCATAGTTGAAGGCCAAAAATGTCAAAACACTTAATCTAATTGGGACATACCAGATTTGAATGTTGCCCATATCTGGCCACACTGCATCAGATGCTGAGACTCAGGAATACGAAGAATGAGGAGACTCAGGAATACTCTCTGAGAATGGAGAGTAAGTTGATACTGGGCAGGGAGGGGAAGAGAAGAGAAGGACTAACCTCCTAAATCTGGATGATATTCTTCCTTCCACAAATAGTTTTTTTTTATTTTGTACCCGTCGGACTCATCTCTTTTATTCTTGAATTCTTAAAGGTTCTCATTTTCAGTCCCTTTTGGATAATAAATCATGATGCATTTCTGAACAAGACAAATTATCTGCTTCTCCCTCCTTAGAAAAACACAGCCCAAATACACACAAAAATGCTCTATTTTATGTTGTACAAGGGGCTAATGCAAGGACTCTACACTTTGCCTTGTGCTACAAAATAAAGATCTGTGGTGAATCTCTAAGGAGGTTCATATAAGGGGCGTTGGGAAATGCTGGGGTATATCAATCAGAGTATGGCTCAAAAGGAAACATTGTCCCAAGAGTTCAGGCGGGGGGGGGGGGGGGGGCAGCAGCAAATCTGCTATTCTCTATCCCCTCACGTTACAATAGCTACCATGCAGCAGCAATCCACTGGCTACTAGTTAGTCAGGGTTCAGATTTCAGTTCCCCAACTCTCTCTATACACACACACACACACACACTTTTCTTTGGGCTGTGCACTGAATTTGACCCTGCATTTATAAATTCCTCAAGGGGGGAAAAAAAATCACATAAACTGCAATGATACACACCTAGCTCTGTATCCTCATACCAAAGATCAAATTAGGTCATGGCTTTACTTGAGATATTTTGGCTTTTGTGAATTTTGATCTCTCTATTTTCATTAACATAGATTTTGTGCCTAATATACAGAGTCCCAAGCCAAGTACTATGGCTAACTATGTAGAATACCTCTAATTTTTCTTTACACCAGTCAGCTCCGAAAGCAAGCAAGAAAACAACTAGCACACAAAATAGTAGGTACACAGAAGACTTCATACTACAACAAGATGAATGCATCTTTTACACTAAGCAGCATTTTGAACCACCATAGCAAGCTGCAAAGCATAACAAGTAATCCATATAAGAAGAGTTTTGTTTAGTTGGGAATTTCCGTTTTCCTTAACTTTGATCATCAGTGTATGTGATACAGTACTAGCAGAGCAATACCCAGAAGCTCACGTGCAAAGAGGAATGTTGCTGCATTGTGTCTGACATATAGAGGGTGAGACCATAGCATGAGAAGGGAAGAGGACTGAGAGATGTGTGCCCAAGAGCCTTGCACAACTTCACTCCTTACGCTTGGGGGAGTGTCCTTACTGCTCCTCAAAGCAGACGGGTAGGAGGCAGGACCATAGCTGGTGCAGCTTGCACAATCCCCCATGTGCAGCAAACCTCCTGGGAAGGGATTGTACATCCTTGCGGAAGCACGTGATTCTGCACTACCTCCTGCTCAGGCAGTGGCTAAATGCTAGATTTGGCCCTGAGACATGGATGATTTAGCAGGGCCAGCAGGGCCAGCCCACAACATTTTGGCACCTGAGGCAGGGAGCTCAAATGATGCCCCCATGTCCCCTCACTTGGGCCAAAAATTTGAAAAGTCTCAATTCTGCCTTCTTCCTGTTCTACTCCTCTCATGGTACTGCTCTGCTACCTACCCCAATAAAGGAGAACAACCAACTTAAAATGCCTTGTTCCAAATTTTTAAGTAACACTTAACTTTCAAACACCTGAACAGCAAATGTAACTTTTCTTGTCTGCATAGTAAACACTGGCATTTTTATCTGTTTGAATAATCAAAGTGGTGCTTTCTTGGTTCCAAAGATTTAAACTGCTTCCTGCTGAAGGTCCACAGTCTGGGCCAGCTCATGCCCTATTGAGATGGTTGCAAGGCCGACCAGCCTCTCCTGTGTCATTGTGGAGCGTAGATGCATTTTTATTAACGTCAGCTTGGAGAAGCTGCGTTCTCCACTGACAACTGTTACAGGAAGTGTTAGAAGTATGCGCAGAGCAACAAAAGCATTTGGAAAGAGGGTGGTCATCTTATTTGTGCACATATATTCCAGAACAGCCTTTGGTGTTGATCCTGCTGAAATGTATCTTGAAAGGGCTTTCAGTTCATCACCTAAATCACTCACATCAATATCACACATGTCATCATGTGTCAACACTGTCTCTAGTGCCCTGCATTGCTAGTGTAGATCTTCTTCAGGTATAGTGAGGAGTTTTGGAATATCGTACAACATTCCAAGATACTGCTGTGTTCCTTGAGTTGCATGAAATATTCTTCAACTGACCATATTGCACAATCTAGCACCTGGTTAAAGAATTCAACTTTGAATTGTTGTTTGGGGGTCTCTTATGAGATTATCCTGTGCCTCATAATCAAAATGTCGTCTTCTTCGGTGACTCTTGTATTTTTGAATGGGTGGAAAAATAACTTCAGTGTGAAGTTCCTCTGCCAACTTTTGTGCACTCTTCAGAACATTTTGAAATCCCTCATCTGACTGGTAAGACTGTAGGTATGTCTTTGCTTTGTCCAGTTGTTCCATTGCTCCAGATATATCAAGGTCAACACCTTGGAGTCTCTTGCTTACAACATTTATTTCAAACAGTATCTCATGCCACAACACTAAGTCACACAGAAATTTGAAGTCATGTTTGTTTCTGGTGATCCCACTTCCCTCTGCCACTGTTCTCCCACAAACAGTTCCTGTCGTAGCATTATCCTCCATAATGGCAACAATGGCATCATCTATCTTCCCAATTTGGTGTTTGATAGGCTTTATCGCCTCTACTTGATTTTCCCATTGTGTGGCACTCAGTGGTTTCAGTGTCAGAGAGGATGTTCCCAGATGTTGCTTCAAAATTTGCCATCGATGAGTTGATGCAAAAAAATACATAGATGCTTTGAATTACATTAAAAAATTCAGCAGCCTCATTAGAAGCTGATGCTGCATCACTGACCACCAAATTCAATGAATGAGAACTGCATGGGACAAAAAACCCTCAAGGGTTTAACTCTCAAATCCATGTCTGCACTCCTCTGTTCCTTCCTCTCATGTTGGCACCATCATCATAGCCCTGACCTCTCATGCCAGCTATTGCAAGTCCCGTATCTTCCAACTTTTTAAGAAGCACATTTGTCATACCAGCTCCTGTAGTATCATCAATACATTCTAGAAAATGCTCTCTGACAGTCACCATTGCAGGGACATTTTCACTAGGTTCTGTTGTTGTTACAAAATGCACTATTAAAGTCATTTGTTCTGTATGGCTGATGTCAGGTGTGCGGTCCAGAATAACAGAGTAATATCTTGCTGACTTCAGATCTGCCACAATCTTCTCTTTGACTTTTGTTGCCAGTAATTGTATGATCTCATTTTGAATTGTTTTTCCAAGGTAGTGGTGTGTGTACATTTCTTGGGTGGTGACTCTTCTTAGATGCTCCTGGAGTACAGCATCAAACTCAGCCATCAGCTCCACAATTTTAAGGAAGTTTCCATTGTTTGGCACATACAGCCGATCTGAAGTGCCACGCAGTGCTAGGTTTTGGGTAGCAAGCATTCTCACAATGGCAATGAGCCTTTTCAGAACATTTTGCCAGTAAAGAGATTCTGATGCAATCTTCTCTTGATGCTGATCATCTATGGTGGGCTTTAACCTTAGTCTCATCTCAAGCTCTTTCCACCTATGGAATGCTCTCTGGTGATTTGCTGCCTTCTCATGGCATGCCAGATATCTAGCCAGATTTTTCCAGTCCTTTGTTCCTGTAGAACCCAATGTGGCTGGAACATTAGAGGGAAGAGTTTGCAACAAACAGTATGCAGAATTCTGGGTTTTTGAATACATAAGCCACGGCCTCTCCACTTTGACACTATTGGAGATTTCACACCAGTAATGTGTTGGATGGAAACTTCTATTTTCATTGTCTTTGGGGAACATGAAGTTTTTCACTTACTGGGGATCATGCAGTACAAGGAAGTCCCTCAGGCTACTGCTCAAGTGGGTCCACAGCCCTGGATCATCTAGACTTAAGGAACTAAACTCAGCAGCAGCTGTTTCCTGTGCCTCCACCACACTCTTCTCTGCTCTACACTGTTCGTCAGGAATGTGCATGGTTACATTCATTTGAGATGGAGATATGGATGCTGCAGTAGCTGCCAGGTCACCTGCACTCTGACTAACTGGAAGATCAGGCTTCTCCTCACCACTCGCATCCTCACTGGGGCCGGAAGGCTCACTGTGAACATTTGTGTCTATGTATCTCAGGAGAGTTCCTTCCCGCTTAGATAGAAAAGCTTCCTTTGCTTTCTTTCTTTTTCTGAATGCTGCCCCAGAGGGGCGTTTTCTTCTTTCACTCATGACTGCTGTTCTGTGCCAGCTATAGTGACTCTCAACACTCAATTGAAGGGGACAAATAAGCAGGCTGGTAGCAGGGCCTGAGTGAGGGAAGATATCAGCATCTTAAGGGCCTAACTGGCTCCTACTACTTCAATTGACTGCCTGTTCTCCTCAAGTGGGTTCAGGGAAGCAGCAGGAAACAGGAAGCTCTCTGAGAAGCCAATGGGAGCTGGGGGGACAGTATCTGCGGGTGAGAGCAGCATGCAGAGCCTCCTGCCCCTCCCTTCCTTCCCCCCCCCCCACACACATAGGAGCCGGACCTGCTGGCCGCTTCCAGTCCCCAGCACGGTGCTAGGACAGGTAGGGACTAGCCTGCCTGCCTTAGCCCCGCTGACCAGGAGCCGCCAGAGCTAAGACCCCAAACCCAAGCTCTGAGGCCCCCAAAACCCAGAGCCCCCCCAAAACCCCATTCCTGACCCTACCCCAGAGCCCTCACCCCCAGTCCAGTACCCTTACCCCCCCTGCACCCAACCCTCTGCCCCAGCTAAGAGCCACCTCCCATACCTGAACCCCTCATCCGCAGCTCCACCCAGAGCCCACACCCCCACCCCAGAGCCCATACCCCCTCCCACACTCTAACCCCCTGCCTCAACTTGCAGCTCCCTACCACATTACGAATCTCTTGGCCCCACCCCCCAGCCTGGAGCCCCCTCTTGCACTCCAAACCCCTCATCCTCAGCCCAAAGCCCACACCCCCATCCAGAGCCCTCACCCCCTCCTGCACCCCAACTCCCTGCCCCAGCCCAGAGCCCCCTCCCACACTCTGAACCCCTCATTTCTGCCCCCCCCATGAGCCCACACCCCCAGTTAGAGCCCTCACCTCCTCCTGCACCCCAACCTCTTCCCCCAGCCCAGTGAAAGTGAGGGAATGAGGGGGAGAGCAAGACACAGAGCGGGGGAATTTAGTGAGAAGGGGGCGGGGCCTCAGGGAAGGGAAGGGGCTAGGATGTTCAGATGTTAGAAAGTTGGCAATCCTACTTGCCAGCTCTGCTGATCAGTGCAGATAGCAGGTGAGCCACGGCTCCATCTCCTTTCCCCCTTTTATGGGTGGGTTGGGCCCCACGTATCACTAGCAGGGAGCAATCCCTACATGCAGGAGAGCAAAGGAACTACATTTGTGGCTGGGCTGCAATTGCAGCTGGCTCCTGTGTTGGGGATGCATGAGACTGAAGGCTCCTTGCTCCCTCCTCTGTTATCTTCTCCCTGCCTTACACATCCACGAGAACCAGCTATAGACTAGAGTCTGGTCCTGGGTGATACCGGATAAACAAAAATTCTAATACAGGCCAAGCAATATGTAAGTGAAGTGGATGATCCTTGTGCTTTCCTTGCTGGAGGAATCATCAGATTATGGTTTCTTTTCTGAGAATTACACCATTCCAGTATTAAAACTTCACATCACAGACACTAAGTAATGGCTTGCTGTTCCCATGGCAAGGTAGCTATCAATTAGTCAGAACAGAGATACAGTCTGCAGAAGAAAAGAGGAGCAGAATCAATGTTTCCATACATGATTAATGATCATTTCTTCTCCACCATATTCATATGAACATGTTAGTTTCCCCGACATTTTGGAAGAACAAAGAAGAGATGACTTCTTAGACTGAGTATCTAATAGGAAATGAAAGTTATCTGCCATAGAACACAATACTATTTTTTTCTAGCAAGTCTTTGCTAAATGGGCCTCAATCCTGCAAACACTTTTGCCCACACAACTTTACATGCATGAATAGTCCCAGTGAACTTAACAAATAAAGTGTACTTAAACATTTTAGGCATTCAAACCTCAGTTCAGCAAGGTAGATCAGCACATGCTTATAGCCTTGTCTACAAATAAAAGTTGTACCACTTTCACTATAACAATATAGTTAAAGTAATACAACACATCCCTCCTCTCACTCCCCCCCCCCCCCATGGATGAAGTTATATAGGAATAAAGGTAAAGAGAAAGGGAATACGCTATATTTCTATAAGAAACCTTTATTCCATTATAACTTTGTCTACCCTAGGGTTGTACCAATTTAACTACTTTGACAGAAAATTCAGACCCCTTACCAAAATGGGAAAACAAACACAACCACCTGTGTGTAGACAAAACTAAGTGCATATTCAATGGGAAGTCACATTCTTAAAGTTAGGCACAAATTTCAGTATCTCGTTTAACTGGGGCCTTGGATCACCAGATTACATTTTGCATGAATAATCACTTTAATTTCTACTTCAGAAATAATTAAAACAAGATTGGAAATACAAAGGAACATACCTTTGCTCTGAAAATATTTCACATTTCACTGATGTTTATTCTTTATTTCAGATTATTATGGTGAGTGGGAATGAATTCTCCTAATACTATTTTGTTAGCGGAGTTATTGCAACAACCTGCCATATATCATCATTTGACTGATATTCACTAGCATGGTAATCATGCTGTAATTATTAACTTCAAATATATATGTTCATTTCAAATTATCGCTTATTTATTTTGATAGATGAGGAAACATATCTCAGTGTGAGCAATAATTATACACCTGCTCACTCAGCCAGGTCTGACTGCAACCTACCTTATATTTTTAGTTTGTTTTGAATGCCACAAATACGGCAAAAGAAACATTAGATTTCATTGTTACTTTCATTTCCAGGAGTGTTGTCACTTCAAGTTATCACCCTGTAATTAATACAAAGATTATGATTTGAAAAGCTGATCACCTTTTTAGTCACTCTAGGGACTGAATTTATATTCATGTATAATTGAGAAATGTGAATCACATTTGGTAGTTCACAGTGATTTGTCCACTTCACACAAGCCACTATGTGCTAACTGGTTAATTTGCAACTTGCTTTATTTTTATCTCTGAATCTCTTTCACTAACAAAGCAAATTCTTGGTGAGATTCTTCTCTTGGATGTATAAACCAGATTATTGGTGAGATTCTTCACTTGGTTGAAAGAACATCATTTTTATTGCTTCTGTAACTCAGATGATCAATATTCTTTATATTTTAAAGACAATAAAATCAGGTCCTGAAGAAGAGCTCTGTAGAGCTCAAAGTTTGTCTTTCACCAACAGAAGATGGTCCACTGCCAGATATTACCCCAGCCACCTTCTCTCTCTCAAATCTTGGGATCAACAGGGCTACAACAAAATTGCAGAAAAAAAAAATCTACTCCCATTTATACTTGTGCATCCTCAGTGGAATTGCATAAGTGAATGGAAATGAGCCAAAGAATGCAAAGTCATGGAAATCAAATCTATATACACAACCCCCAAACATGCCTAGAGAGAATGCAAAACATATAGTCTATTTTCTTCATCTGTTCTAAAGTGTTTGATTTTGCAATTACAATTCTTTACTCTAAAACTATGGCAACGTCAGCTAATATATTATCAACATTTCTTCCGCTTTCACTTTTTAAAAACTTTCACTGATGCTGGTGCTCGCCATTGACAACACAGTACATAGTACCAGCCTCAAATTACAGAAACAGATATTAGTAGGGCCCTACCAAATTCACGGTCCATTTTGGTCAATTTCACAGGCATAGGATTTTTTTAAATCATAATTTTCATGATTTCAGCTATTTAAATCTGAAATTTCACAGTGTCGGGGTCCTGACAAAAAGGGGGGGGGGGGGAAATCACAAGATTATTGTAGGAAGGGTTGCGGTACTGCTACCCTTACTTCTGCGCTGCTGCTGCTGGTAGCGCTGCCTTCAGAGCTGGGCAGCCAGAGAGTGGCGGCTGCTGATTGAGAGCCCAGTTCTCCAGGCAGCGGCGCAGAAGTAAGGGTGGCGTGGTATGGTATTGCCAGCCTTACTTCTGTGCTGCTGCTGGTGGGGCTCTGCCTTCAGACCTGAGCACCCGGCTAACAGCCACCACTCTCCGGCTGCCCGTTCTGAAGGCAGCACAAAAGTAAGGGTGGAGATGCTGCGACCCCCATAAAACAACTATTAATGTAGAAAAACAAGACAAATTAGGGAGCCTGCTTATTAGCATTTTATCTGCCCTGGCCTTGGCACATCTAATCTGTTCCAAAAATTAAGCTGTATGTATATTTATCTTTATGCAAATTATGTGAAAATTATGCACATTCTCTGGTTCTAGCCTATACTGTCCCCTCCCTACAGTAAAATCCATAGGACAGGAACCAAGTGTTGAGAAAACTCCTTGGCGTTTACCTCACAGCTTTTCCAACAAATGCTCCCCTTAAAAGGAATGAGGTTTGGGGAGCTGCAATGAAGGCAGGGGAGCATCCAAAATAAAAGACAAATTATTGAAGGATATAAACTGTCAAAATGCCCCAGAATAGAGCCCTACAACACTGAAGAATACTTCTGAAAATTGTACAGACAATGTTACGAGAAAGATTTTTTTTGCCCCCTCAGTCCTACTCTTGGCAAACATCAGGTAATCTGTTTGGGGGGAAGAGGAAGAGATTTTCTTATCCTGTTATGACAAATAAGCAACACAGCCAGGAGCAGCTCTCAGAAAATAATAAAAGTTAAGACTGTACTTAATTCCCATGTCTATACCAAGTAAAATGTCTTGAATTAGAGAGTTTCAAAATATGTCTGGTTTTACAAAATAATGAATAGCCACATCAGAGGGCCTGATTTGATCTCACTTATACCAGTTGCACGTCCATTGGTTTCAGTGGAGTTACTCCTGATTTACACTGGCTTGAGAGCAAAGCATGACTCTGTCTTCATATCTCACCCAGTGGACTCTTTGCCTTAATAATCTGCAACACTGCTTAATTTCCCATGCTGCCTTGATGAAGATGTGCCAGGTTTTGTGCTCACATCCCATGCAATTCCGATTGGAGTCAGTGGAATTCTTCACAGAATGGGAGTGCAGAATTAGTTTGCCAAAATGAGTCAAGGCTGGTTTCTATCATATTTTATGCCAGGGATCTCAAACTCTAATCACCATGAGGGCCACATGAGGACGAGTACATTGGCGCGAGGACTGCATCACTGACACCTTTTCATATAAAGATACACGAGCCCCCCCGCCCCTGGCCCTGCCCCCACTCCACCCCTTCCATGAGGCCCCACTCCTGCCCCGCCTCTTCCCACCTCTTCCCCTCCCCCATTCCAACCCCTTCCCGAAAGTCCCCACCCTAACTCTGCCCCCTCCCTGCCCCTATTCCAACCCCTTTCCCAAATCCCTGCCCCTGCCCCGCCTCTTCTCTGCCTCCTCCCCTGAGCGTGCGGCTCCCCACTCCTTCCCCCTGGAAAGCGCTAAGCGCTGCCAAACAGCTGTTTGGTGGCGGGAAGTGCCTGGAGGTAGGTGGAGGAGCAGGGATGCAGCACGCTCGGGAGGAGGGGGGGCGGCAGGTGAGGGGATCTTGGTGGCCGCAGGAAATAACTCTGGGGGCCGTTCGGCGGCAATTCGGCGGTGGGGCAGTCACTCCCTCTCGCAGGGAAGGACCTGCCACCGAATTGCCGCCGTAGAATGAAGCGGCAGTAGAGCTGCCGCCGATCACCTTTTTATTTTTTGCTTGGGGCAGCAAAGACGCTAGAGCCGGCCCTGTTCGTACACATGAAAAGGTTACCACATTGTCGCTGTTATAAAAATATGGCCCTTAGCTCCTAATTTTAAGTATTTATGCACTAACGTTGCAGATAGGCACGGAGTAGGACTTTCAAAATCACCAATGCAAGTTAGACACCTCTCTCCCATCAACGCCAGTTTCATACCTGCTTTGGTGATTTTGTAAATTCAAATAGGCACCTGTCTGTCTTTTTGAGTTGCCTAAATCTGGCCACAAGTGAAAATGACATTACCATCTGAAAATCTAAAAAGCACACCTTGTAGTTTAAGGGGCCATAAAGGGCATGATAGGGCCCTTTCACTTTAGCTGCAGTTCTGATGTACTGTGACCACTGTTTATTCCACTAGTCATAATTGTCTCACTGTTACCTTCTTGTGCTCTCAGTTTGTGGTCTCTCATATACTTAGATTGGAGAGGCGCGAGTGGCGGAGCGGGAGTGGGGCCTCAGGTCGGGCGCCGGTGGCCCCTCCCCCCCCCACACACACTTTTCTCAGGAGCTTCCAGCAGCAGTGCTCCAAAGGTGGCAGGCCAGCGAGGTGCGCCGCATCCTGCATTTCTTGCCCTGTTTGTGGAGGCTTAGCCTTCCCATGCATCTTATACCCCTGCCCCTGGGCAGGTTTGATAGTTGGCTTTTTCCAACTACCTAATTTCAGATACTAGAACAGAGGATCATCTCAGCAGCAGACGCATACTGGTAGTGGAGGGCAATTTTGTAGCTATAGGCACCTGACAAGCACTATTATTTATAAAGAAGAATGCCTGCACTTGCCTCTCACAAGCAGAGCGAAGATTCTGATACATGAAGAGTAGAAGGGTGAGGTTGAAGCTGAATGTGTCAGATCACTTCACCTTGTACAGTCCCGTGAAATGTGCGTTACGTACTTACGCTCAACAATCTTTTCTAATTTGCATTTAAGTGTGACACACTGAGTAAGTTTCTCAGACCTGAACATGAACTGTGTAAACTTCTCTCTCACCCCAACAGAAGTTGGTTCTGTAAAAGATATTACCTCACCCACCTGGTGTCTCTAATATCCTGGGAGCAATATGGCTACACCACCATACATACAGCAATGGAAGATATTGAATTTTTCTGCCTAAAATGGAAAGTCAACAACATGAAGAAAAAGGAAGCAAAACTTCACAGCAATATCTATGTCCTAAGCACATGCAAGAAATAAATCTCCACCTGCAAAGGCAGGGTGACCAGATGTCCCGATTTTATAGGGACAGTCCCGATTTTTGGGTCTTTTTCTTATATAGGCTCTGTAGAGGAGCAGACTCACCCCTGCGGCGCCTCCTGCTGGTTACTTCCAGGAATTAGCTCGTTCCAGCTCCGGAGCGCCCTCTGCAGGCTGGTGATCCGCCTGTCCTCTGGCCCCATGTCCCTCCCAGGACCCCGGTGCCCTTGTACCTGAGGTGCTGCCCCCTGGCAGTAACCCCTCAGTTTTGGCTACTGCTAGGGTGACCAGATCACAGGGATGAAATATCGGGACGCGGGGAGGGGCGGAGGGGGGGCGGAGCAAAAAAAAATGGCGGCGGAGCAAAAAAAGGGCAAAAGCTGGCCCCGATGAGGAAGGGGCTAGGGATAAAGAGGGCATGGGGGGGGACAAGAAGCAAAGTCCGAGGCTGGCCGCGGCGCGGGCGTGCAAGGGGCCAGGACTGGCACAGCCGAGCCACAGCAGCGGCCGGTCACCTGAGGGGCTCCAGGCTGGGCAACGGGCAGGAGCCAGGGCTTTTCCCAGCCCTGCAGAGCCTCCCACCCCCCAGCCCGCCGTGGGCACATGCGGCGCGTCCCGCCGCCGGCAGGGAGCCCCGCGCCTCTCCCTCTCGGCTGCGCTCCAGCGGCTCCTTCTCGGCGGGGCGAGCCGCTGGAGCGCAGCCAAGCAAGAGAGGCGCGGGGCTCCCTGGCAGCGGCGGGGAAGTTTATGGGGACCACGGCTGGCCCCTCGCCCCTGTCCGCCGGCCTCCCTGCCTGGGACAAGTCTCGCCCCCGCAGCCTCTCTTCGCCGCGTGACTCCGGCGGCCCATGCTGCCCACCCGGGCCAGAGCCAGCCCCGGCTGCTGCCTCCACAGCAGCGGCCGGTCTCCTGAGGGGCTCCCCGGGGCTCCAGGCTGGGCAACGGGCAGGAGCAAGGGCTTTTCCCAGCCCTGCAGAGCCTCCCGCTCCCCAGCCCGCCGTGGGCACATGTGGCGCGTCCCGCCACCGGCTGGCAGGGAGCCCCGCGCCTCTCCCGCTCGGCTGCGCTCCAGCGGCTCCTTCCCCACGGGGCCGCAGCAACTTTCCCTTCCCCTCCCACGCTCCTAGTAGTTGCCCGACCCTCCTCCTAACCTCCTCCCTCCATGGAGAGATCCAATGGGGGAAGGAGGGGGCGGAGTCGGGGTGGGGGGGGCGTGAGCGCCGGCAGACTGCAGTATCAGCCACTCATCATAGGCAAAGGGGTTTGGACTGGCTGCCTTTACCCATCCTCAGGCTGCCCCTCTGCAAGCCCAATACCTAGGTGGGCCTAAGATTAGGCCCTGCAGCCTGGGGAGTTGCTGGCCTAGGGCTTCCCAGCTCCTAAGGCCTTTCCCTGGGCCTGTCTCACTCTAGGTCCCCAGGTGAGTTCCTAAGTAGCCAGGCCTGTCTCCCTCTCCAGTCAGAGAGAGACTCTGTCTGCTTGAGCTCCTGGCTCAAGCCTATATAGGGCCAGCTGGGCCCCGATTGGGGCATGGCCCCAGCTGAGCCTGCTTCCTCCCAATCAGCCCAGGCGTCTTGCCCTTCCACAGCCCTCCTCCAGGGCTGTTTTAAACCCCTCAGGGCAGGAGCAGGTGTCCACCCCGCTACAGGCTCCTATTATCCCCTACCCCCGTCCCGATTTTTCACATTTGCTGTCTGGTCACCCTACACAGAGGTCTCACCATCTATAACCCTGTGAACACTACATACAATTCCAAATATGCTGAACAGCTCTTTAGACGGACTTCAGAAAAACTGAGGAACCACTTAGTGCACCTCATACTCCAGAAGAGACCACCTCAAACAAGAAATCATCTCATGCTCCCACGTACAGGAAGAAGAAAAAAAAATTAAGAAAGTTACCTAGAAATCATGCAAGAAATCCGAAACAACTATCAAAAAACCTGATGACAACTATCCAACACTAAAATGGAACCAACTACAACTACTCCACAACTCACAGAACACTATCTCCAGGAGAAACCAAGGCACCAGTATCCACTACCTGGACTCTACACGACATCTGAAATCATCAATTTATCAAGACCACCCCTAACTAGAGCTGAATTATCTGTACGCTCTAAGGCAGTGGCTCTCAACCTTTCCAGACTCCTTTCAGGAATCTGATTCGTCTTGCATACCCCCAAGTTTCACCTCACTTTAAGACTACTTGCTTACAAAATCAGACAAAAAATACAAGTGTCACAGCACACGATTTCTGAAAAATGGCTTACATTCTCGTTTTTACCATTTAATTATAAAATAAATCAATTGGAATATAAATATTGTACTTAAACATTTCAGTGTATAGTATATAGAGTAGTATAAACCAGTCATTATCTGCATGAAATTTTAGTTTGTACTGATTTGGCTAGTGCTTTTTATGTAGCCTGTTGTAAAACTAGGCAATATCTAGATGAGTTAATGTACTCCCGGAAGATCTCTGAGTACCCCCAGGGGTATGTGTACCCCTGGTTGAGAACTACTGCTCTAAGGGACTGAACTTCTGCCCAGCATTTATAATGTTGTTAAATATATAAAAAAGTGGTTTTAATTTATAAGGAGGGTGGGGGTCGCACTCAAAGGCTTGCTATGTGAAAGGGGTCACCAGTGCAGAAGTTTGAGAACCAACATCCCTCACAATGGGGCACAGCTGCCTCCCTCAAATATTTACAAGACAATGGACAATCCTCAGATATCCACACCAAACACATCGTAAACTCATCCTTTTCATTCTCACCCATAACAATTTTACATTCAACAACATTTTCTCTAAATCATGGGAACAGCCATGGGTACAAAGATGGCTCTAGAGTGACCACCTTTTCAAAAGGCAAAAGCAGCACACATGCAGGAGCCCCACCCCCGAGCCTCCTCTTCCCGAGGCCCCGCCCCCAGCCAGGCTGGAAGTCGAGCCAAGCCATGGTAAAAGCCGCCAAGGAAGTCCAGGCTGCTGTGTGGAGCCCAGTACCCTCCACCTGCCCTGGGTTGGGGCCCGGGGGGCCCAAGAGCAGCCCCAGAGACTGATCTAGTCCAAATGGGTTTTTTGGCTCCAGCACTAATTGCAGAATGACTTTCAAGAACTGAAATAAGAGCTTGACAATTTAATTCTGTATGAAAAATACAATCCATTAAATATGATCTGACGAGGACTTAATTACTTCTGTCTCTGTGTGGTTAGCACATTCTTTTTTTTTCTTTATATTGAATAATATTTGTGACAAATTCTGTGTAGGATTTGGAGAGGATTAACTAAAGCACAGTGACTATGTGCTGTGCCTGAAGAAACGAAAAGAGTGGTAATTTGCACCTAATCGACTAATCAAACACTGAGGCAGCTTAACCTGGTGGATTGGTCAGTAAGACAACTACACTGGAACCCAGTGATCGGACACAGGGGGCAGACCTACACTACAAATTTACACTGGTGCAGCTGCACTGATGCAGCTGTGCTGCTATAGTGTGTCTGGTGAAAATGCTCTGAGCCGACAGGAGAGAGCTCGCCTGTTGGCTTAACTCCACATCCGCGAGAGGCAGTAGCTATATCGTCAGGAGAATCTCTCCCACTGACATAGTACTGTCTACATGGGGGGTTAAGGTCGGTATAACTATGCTGCTCAGAGGGGTGGATTTTTCACACCCCTGAATGATGTAGTTATATTAAAGTAAGTATATAGTGTAGACCAAGCTCAAGTCTGAGGTGGCAAGAGGATATACTGTTACAGAAGTGCAACTCTCAGTCTAATGGGAAATGATCTCTGGATTGTTCCTAATGGTCGCAAATGTCAGTGCAATAAGCAGTGGTTGGGCTTAAGGATTTTAAACAGAAGCCTCGAAAGGTGGCCCTATCAGCCTTACTTTACAAGTGCTAGCCCGGTGGAACCCAAACATTTTACCTTGAGCACGCCCCTTCCCCCTACCCCTTAATTGGCAACTTAGGGTGACCCCCTCAATCAGGGCATGCTAACCACTGTTCTGCTGCCCTTTACTTGTACAAAAAGGATAAAACATTTCATTACCCCTGCACTCAAATACCAGAGCGATGAGTAACCCAAACCAGCCAGAATCAATCATTTTGGCAAAGCAGCTCCATATGCTGCGCATCTAGGCAGACTAGGCGAGTCTAGGGAAACACCGTCTGCTCCTGAAGTCTCTTCCTACAGCTCGTCACTAGATGTCAGAGGAGAGCTCACTCAGATCCTGCTTACAGGAGTAAGTGCTTAATTATACCTTCCCCATTGGAAGGTGGTATAAGGGGAGATGGCACAGATAAATTACCAAATTAAGCTAAATCTTCTGAAGCCAGGTGTACATCATTTAAGTTTGTCCACAGAAAAGGTTTGCACTTTTAAAAACATTGCAACTATTGTGTATAGACAAGGTCAGAGCCTTAGGGCCTATTCTCTCCTCATTTACATGGATATAACTCCAGTGACTTCAGTGGAACTACTCATGATTTACTCTTGTGCTAAATGAAAGGAAAATCAGGTCCATAGATCCCAGCCCTGTGACCGTCAGCAGCTCATGACAAAAGATCAACAGTGTGCAGTTCTTAGGTTTTATCTAATATTTGGCTACACTTCCAGTTATTCAGTAATTACTAAAATTAGAAAATGTGCACACCGCTGGTTTATCACAGCTATCACTCCCCTGTCCTTTGGTACTCTTATCTGCTGCTTCTTTAGTGCAATGGTAGAACAGTTTGTAATTATCTCCAGCTGCAAACAAACCACAATGACAGTCACTCATCAATTAGCCTCCAACTTGTGACACAGGGAATAGTTCGTGGGCATGACCTTCAGTGCCATAACCACAGGCTTCCATTCAGTAAATTGAAAGGTGCACCTCCACTGGCTCCATTAACAAAGGGACCCTGTAAGCAGGTATATATATATATATATATAAACACTGCCTCTTGCTCCAGAAGCTACATTGGTACCATAATCACAAATGCAATATAACTATTCTTACTGGAGCTATGTGAATTACCCATACTGAAACAAAAAATACCCTAGAAATAATTTGCTTCCTTTCTACCTCATAGAGCTTCTGTGGAAATATGCTGCTTCCTACAAGATGTTTTTTTTCCATCAGCAAAAATTTTGTCAAAGTTGGGCATAATACATTTATCTCCTGACTTGTCTAGATTCTGATGAAAATCCCAGTGCAGCTTCCTTCATGCATTTTCAAGTTTCAGGCTGGATTGTTTGGGTTTTCCCATGAGATATATTTTCAGGATTCCCAATTGACTGAGCTGTTACCATGTAATCAAAAGGGTCGGTGAAAGCCATTTCAACACCTCAGGCCCATGTGGAAAGAACAAGGAGATAGGCAACCAAAATATACAAGAGAGAGAAGGTGGCCTGCAGTCTGCCAAAAAGGACCACTGGGCCTCTCCCCGCAAAAGGATAAAGTAAGTTTTGGAGTTATTGAAAGGAGGGGCTCTTGCAGAGCCTGCAATATAGAGGGGCATTGGGGGTGGAGAGGGAAGAGGAATGGAGGATTGTGGCCTCCGTACATTAGGATAAAATTTGATGCTCTCACAAAAACGAATCCCTTTGAACTTCCTGCATTACTATTTTTCTATGTATTTTTCCTAATTCTGAGGCTGGTTTGTAGTGTGCATCTTTATACTTTTTTGTAATGTTGAGACTGGTTTCCTGCGCAATTTTATACCTATTGTTGCTAAGTGGTGTACTACATGCTTGTATGCACAGATTGTCAACTTTTGAACAAAAAGTTTTAGCTGAAAAAAGACCTTTCACTGAAGAAAAAATAGTTTCACAAATACCTGTGGACTTCCAATTTTTTTAATTTTCACAAAAAAATTATCAAAACCATAGTAATCAGTTTTCATTCAAAATTTTTACTTAAAAAATTGTGGGGAAACAAACATTCTAAAACGAGTGTTTCAAACCCTGAAAAATGGAAGTTACAAATTTTTAACAGGTTTTCCACAATGTATTTATTTAACTTTAACCAGCTCTACTTTTATACCTAGTTTTTCCTATTAAGAGTCAAATTTGCTGCATGCTCTTAATTGTCTGATTGGGTTGGCATGGTTATTTTATTTTATATCATCTTTGCAGTTCTAGAAATATATAGCAGCAATTATTTTAAAAGAAGAGGGTGGTTTTGTTGTTTTAGGTCATGTCTCCTTAAGAAACCTGAGTAGGCTCGACTTCAAGAGTATAAAATGTTCCACATTCTTTTAAGCCAGATATACAAAACCAAAAACACACCTCACTTTGTCTCCACTCTAGATGTTGTGAAGTTGACAAACAGTTCTATTCAGCAGCTACTTTATCTTTGCCTGACTGGTTAGGAGATGTCTTATTATTCCTTTTGCTTCCTATTATTTTAATTGTATATATTACATGTATGGTGTGGCACTGAAGCATCTGCGGTACCCTGCTGCTGCCAAATATTTCATTACATTTTCATTGCTAATTTTCAATTTTGGATCTGTATACAGTGCACAGGTCTGCAAAAAACACATTTTGTAATGCTTTGGCTACTCATTCAATGCAGCAGGAGGAGATCTTGCTTGGCTACATCAGGTAACCTGTCTAGCTTTCCTGACGCTGCCCTTGTACTAGGGGCATGAACCTGCTCGCATCTGCACTGGCACCTTTCCACAAATGATCTCAGAGTTGGGAACCAAGATACAGGGCTAAGTGTACGATGTTGCTGATGCTCTTGAGCTACACCTATATTGGTGTGTGTCCTATACATGGCCCAAGAACACAGAGAACTTCCTTCCACACTGTGTATTTAGCACCCCATCATAAGCCCTACCCCTCATCCAAAATACCACCACCATTATCTTTACCCATAGTTTCCTCTCTTCAATCACAAAAGAGATTGGAGGAGAAATCTTGGCCCCATTTAAGTCAATGTGACTTTTGCCATAAACTTCAATAGGGCCAGGATTTCACCCAGTGTGTTTTATATAAAACTAATACATTTATAGGCCATTTCTCTCACCATCTCCCACATTTTTCTCTTCCCAATAAAACATATTATTTATATATTATATATATTTTTAAAGAAGATGGCTGCTGCCAAACTGCTGATTCTACTTGAAAGTGTGGCTATCTGAAATTAAGTGAAATTGTCTTTCTGTACTTTTACATGATTCTATGTGATCCTAGTATCAACTGCCTTAAAAATCTCACAATAAAGACAGACTAAGGGCTTGAAATCACTCAAAATGGAACAGAAAAATGGTATGTAATTCTGTGAAAAAAATTCTCATTTTCCTCACTGCTCTAACTGTTCTTTTATGAGGATAGCTGGCCAAATATTACTCTCAGTGATTCTGGATTTATAACAGTTTATTCCACTAACTCTGAATTCACACTGTTAAAACGAAGAGCAAATTTGGCCCCATATGTGAAGCTATCTCTGGGCACATATACAGATTCCTGGAATCTATACAACCACTGGATACACGCTTTGACTCTACACTGTCCAGAGAAAAGATCACCAGCTGAGTTCACATTAATCAAATTATTGTATTTGTGAGAAACAGAGCCAGCTCCAGGGTTTTGGCCGCGCCAAGCAGCCAAAAACAAACAAAAAAAGCCGCGATCGCGATCTGCGGCGGCAATTCAGCGGGAGGGACTGTCTGCCGAATTGCCGCCGAATACCTGGACGTGCCGCCCCTCTCCGGAGCCGCCGCCCCAAGCACCTGCTTGAGAAGCTGGTGCCTGGAGCCGGCCCTGGTGAGAAACAAAGTCATCACATTTTGCACATCAGGTCAAGTGACAAATTCTGAAGAGTCACCCAAAGGTTAAAAAAGAAAGTGTGCTTATCGTGTCTATCACTTTAACCACTCGTTTCGACAGTAGAAAGGTGTATTTGACAATTTTCCATGCGGCAGGACACAGAATTTTAAAAATAGAATTCTCCATTTAAATCAATATAAATGGGGAGTTTTGCTTAAAAACTGACAGCACATGACCCAGTATCTTTTTCTGAGAAAATATTTGTTAAACAATATATTTTTTTAAATGACATGAAGCTTAGTGGGTCTTCAGGAAATAGGTTTGTGCAGAAGTAACAAGCAGTCACCTAAGTTAACAAGCTTCGATGGAAGGCAGATAAAAGCACCTGACAGATACATGAAGTGATCTCAGAATTACTGCTAGATTGTAACACTGCACTGATTTTGCTATGGCTGACACCCAAATTGTGAAACTTAATAAACATCCACTTTAGGACATGCCCCAATCAAAAGTTCTTTCCGTTTTTTTATGGACTGATTCGCAGCTATTCCCCTCCTCACCCCCGCATCCTAGAAATAATTTGTTCAGACACATTTAAATTAGATTCAATAAATTGCACTATTTCCACTAGATTCTACTTTTCAATCTTAATATGAGCTGTGAACTCAGTGCCAATTTCCTTGGATGACTGGGAGATGAAGCTTGCATTTTAATAGACTTCTCTATGGAAGATTCCATTCACAAAATATGCAGTTTACACACATTTAACTTTTCTCTGGCTGTTTTGAAACACAGATGGGTAATTTCTCTAGAGAAAAATCCCACTCTTGGATTTGCACTGCAGACCTCTACTGCATATTGATGTCAGTCGGAGTTCCATGCGGCATTTGACTGAGGCAATGCAATAAAGAACTGCAGTGCAGATCAGGAGTTTGCTCTCAGGGTGGTGACTTAGCTACACAACTCCCATAACTGTCAATGATAGTTGTGTAAGTCCTGGCACACCGTTCTGAAAGTGAACCCTTGAGAATCACATGCAATCAGTTTAAGCAATTAGGAACATCTAGCAATTTGTTTTGCTACTGCTACAAATTGCATTAAATACACGACGGTGTGACAAATTTGAATTGGCTTTTACACCAAGTCAAGAGAGTAAAACAAAGGTTAGAAAAAAATGCCTAGTACGGTCATTACCCACCTCAGTGCAAAACTCAGGACCATTTACTCCACTGATGTCCATGAGAGATCCACGCATGACATGAGAGCAGTTCAGTAATCTACTGGCCTTCTCCTATTATGTCATGATAACGCAGTTACTCGGGATATACCACATGACATAAGAAAGGATGATGAGAAGCACAACTCCCTCCTTTGTGTGCTATAGAGGAACTTTACAAAACTATACAAACCTTGAATGACACTGAAATCAATCAAAGTTAGGAGCCTAAATATCTTTGAGGATCTAAGCCAAAAACTGCATTACAATACGTTGTTTCCAACCCCAGCCTGTAAAAAGAACTGCACTTTTTGGCTCTACTCTACAGCTATAGTTGGATCACCATTAGGTTAGTGAAAGAACACACAAGTAGTTGAAGCACAAGGTAATTATAGACTCAAGTCCTCAACACAGAGTTTTCATGCAAGTCAATAGGCACTCCTCAGCTAGAGAGCTTGCAGCATAAGACCCAATACATCTGAATTAATATTACAGTCACCAACATCGTTAATGACGTAGCAAGAAACTCATGCAGGTTTATTAGATTTGTAATAACATTAAACAAAGAATATAAACATTTCAGTCTAGGAACTATACTTAGAAACAATGGGTCAGAGCCCTAGCTGAGGTAAATCAACACAGCAATAACTCAACAGACTTCACTAGAGCTGATTTATAATCAGCTGAGCTTCTGGCCACTGTATTTACATTAACATTTTCTATAATTACTATACTAAAGTATTGCTGACATTTTGGATAATCAGATTATTAGCAGCATTAAAAACAATCCAGGAAATGGAGTAGCCTCAAAAGGGATGTACAGTAATAAAAATCCAATTTCATCAACTTTTCATCTTCAGATTGAGTTTGAACATTACTCTAGCAACCATATTAGAAGTTAGAGCAGAGTTCATTATAATTGGTACAAGGAGTTGGATAGGATAAAAAAAAAACATATTTTAGACTCCGACTGCAGATATTATTGGTGACACAGTTATATGAAAAAGTTACCCTTGTGTTTGAAAGTGCTTGAGAAACATAAAATGTTCAGTTATCTTTATCTTTGAAATCGCAGCTGCTTGCAGAGAGCCACTCATATAGCAGGGAGGAAAATAAACTTTGTTTTAAAATTAAACAAAAAATTGACTTTCTTTAGTAGCATACGTATAACAATCCCAGTTGGTTGACAAAGTTTGAACCCAGAACCTAAAGGCATGATCCTTTATTGTTTTAACGAAGGGATTAACTGCTCTAGGCGGCAGCTAGAGTAGACTCTTATCCTCATATGTGGACCAGCTACTAGGAGGGGAAATAAAGACCCACATTCCCTAGTGTGGGTTATATATGTACTACATTCTATAAAAGATACAAATAATCTTAGGAAAGTTTAGATTTGGATCCAAATTCTGACCTAAACTCTTCACTTCTCAGGTCCATCTTCAAACCTAAAAGTATGAAGTATATAATTTTTTTTTTTTTGCCAGAAAAAGAGCAGTTTGGCATAGGACCCTGGTTTTAGATATACACTCTGTCAATGTATGGCTTTTAGATGGAAAGAAAGTGAAACATGATTGTTAAAATAGAGTTGTACTGTCAGCATTTAAGTTCATTCAAAACCCAAACTCCAGGAATGGGCAGGGTTTGGAAATGAAATCTAAAAAAAAGTTTCTATGAACAACTGCAAACTAAAGCGGTTTACTGCACTATATTTGATATCCACAGAAGTTGTATGCTCAGAGTATGATAGCTTTCTAAATGAGTATTCCATAAAACAGTTTCTAAGAATTGCAAGCAGGTAGTTTACATGAACATTCCAGCTACGGTACAGATGCTATCAAATTATGTGGGTCCATTGTATTGGTGACTCACAATACCATTACTTACATAAGCCTTGCTATAGGCCCCAGAATTCATTAGAATAAAATAGTTGGGGCTAAATGCTCCTATTTCTTAGTGCTTTAGCACTCCATATATTATTGAGATGGCGCATGAGTTTAGCATAGGCACAGCCCTCAGCTAATGTTTTGGACTTATTTTTGTTGTTCACACAGAAAGGTTTCGGTTTCTTGTCTGAGCCTCGTGGAATTTCATATTCTAATCTTTACTAAATTAGATTTTAGGTTATTCTCTATATCTCCTAGGGGGAAAAAAGTCACAGCATAAAATATATATATATATATATGAAAGGTCTACTGTCCATTACTACTATCTGGATATTTAAAATCATTTAAAATAATATACTTTATATGGTATATGGACAGGTTTTATACAGGCTTCCATTTTCTGATGCCTCCTTTGAGTTCCTCTGTTACTCAAATTTAAGCAATAAAAAAAAATCTGCAATATTGATCTATGATACTCTAGCTACTGGCAAGGTGTAAGAAAACCTACATCCTAGTTGCTTCAAAAGTGAAGGTTACAACGGTCTTAATATTCAATAGTGTAAAATAACTCCATAAGATTTTTAATAATACTTAGCTCTTTGTTTACATCAATAGATCTTAATGCACTTTAGAAGGGAGATCAGTATCCTTATCCCCCTTTTTAAAAAAACAGGTGGGGAAACTGAGGCACAGAGCTGAAGTGACTTGCCCAAGATCGCCTTGCAGCCAGTGGCAGTTCGCCTGAGTTCCAGTCCTGGACACTATTCACTAGGCACACTGCAACTCATTTCCTCTTAAAAATGAAATACCATTACACTGGCACAGGAGAAAAATATCAGTTTTCTATATTTGCTGTGAGCACAATGGTTTGGCTCAGTAGCTGTATATTACAATGAGCCCAGAAACAGAAAAGCCACCAACCCACTGAAAGTATCCTATTGTTGTACATAGTAACCTCAGACACCTTATTTGCAGTCTCATGTTTGGGGTGACTCACATTGGGCTCCTTTCTTAACAAGGCATGTGTGGAATGTTGTGTGTATGAGCTCAACATAAAATATGTGGCTAACAGGGATTGTGGGGCAACCCAATTCTGCATTAGTGAGAGTGCTGCTACAAAGCTGCCAAGCTGTTACTGCCTGGTAGCAGGGACAATGACTAATAAGAGAGCACGTAGCTAAATGCCGCATTAACTTCACACTTAAGGAGAAGGATCACGCTTAATCTCATCTCTATCTCACACACACACTTGTTTACTCTACATATGCAAGTAAGGGAATGGGTATGCAGGGTCTTAAGAAATACTACTGAGTTCAGGGGAGGTGCCTAGGTATTAATCTAGTTTGCGTCCATACATAGTTCTCCCAGCCCCCATGCCAGAGCATAACAGCTAAGTGATGTGCAGGATTGGTGGATCAAATCTGTTGTATAATTGTACAAGACCCCATGCCTAGACTTAAAAGTATAATGGTATAGTAGCCCTCCTACTGTTTGGTGTGCCTATACCAGTGCTTAATTTGCACTGGGGCTTGCCAGGGCCAAGTCTCAGCACCTCTGGGCTTCCCACATCAGTTTGTTTGAGCCCCGGAACCTCCTTCATTACAAATTAGCACTGGGCAAAACTAACATTTGCCAGTTGACCACCAGATACATCGGTAAATTTTCTTACTGTGACAGGATATCCTACCCATACAGGCAGCCTGGCTGGAGTCAAGCAGGTAGGACTAAGTCCCACAAATCCCTCCTGCACCCCAAACCTCTCATCCCCTGCCCGCACTCCCAGCCGGAACCTCCTCCCCTTCCCGCACCCCTGCTCCAGTCCTGATCCCCCTCCCGCCCTACGAACCCCTCCGTCCCAGCCCAGAGCACCCTCCTACACCCCAAACTCCTCATCCCCAGCCCCACCCCAGAGCCCGCACCCCTTCCCACACCCTAAAACCAATTTAGTGAGCATTCATGGCCCACCATATATTTTCTATTCCCTGATGTGGCCCTCGGGCCAATCAGTTTGCCCACCCCTGGTCCAGGTGCTAGCTGACTGTGGTTATAGGGAGGAAGAGGCTCAACAATAGGGTAGAGAAGAAAGTCTAGGAGAAAGGCTTTGGCTGGCCCCTGAAGCAGGAAGGGTTTTTTGGGTTTTTGTTTTTTAAGGTTTGGACCTTGCTTATCTCCCACAAGGAGGAGGAAGCAATAGAATTCTTGTTTCTGTTTTGGAAGTGGGCTTACTCAATACACTAGGGAGGGAGAGCTTGGTCTGCGATACCCCCGCTCCATCTGAATTTATCATCAACATAGGCCTTTTGAGGTGTACGATACAGTGACAATAACACTGGGCTTTCCTTATCAATAATTCATCTACCATATACAAGTGTACAATGACAAAAGAAGAGAAGGCCACTTTTTCAACAAGGAAAAAAAACCCACCTCATGGACTTCGGGGCATGTGCTAAGAACTAGGGTGCAACCTTTGAACAGTAATTGCTGTAAAATCCTCTCCTCTCATCACTCCCACTCTGAATCATCAAACTTCAATGTACCATGGAGCAAGTGCATAGTTTTTAAAATGTGTCACACACATCCAGAAGAGAATTAAAATAGGAGGGAAGGAAGCCGGAATGATTTGGGAGCCTTTCCTCTAGGAATACAAAATTTTCCTTCTTGGTTCATCATCATGAACATCAATAATTAACAGGAATAAACAGCAGGTTTGTGTAAAACAGAGATAAATGTAGGTGCAGTGCAAATAATACACCTGAGAATGAGCCAGAGTTGAGAGAGATGCCCATCATGATGATTTTTAAGGATATTTTGGTTCAATGAACATTTAGTGAGACCTGGGTATCCTTTAAAGGGATATAAAAACATTACGAGAAAATGCTTGGCTTTCATGTTTTAAACACCAATCACTAAGCTAATTTAAAATACTACTCATCCAGGTGGCAATCCCCTACAGTACAGCAAAAACAAATTAATTTAAGAAAAATCCTTAAGTGGTTGGCTTGGCATTCCAAGTTTTCTTATGTGACACTATGAAGCAGTAATGCAATTTGGTGACTTAGTTCACTGCAGACCGTACTTTGGAAACTCAGGCAACAAATTCTTTGTACATAAAATACTTCCCCAAGTTTTATGCAATATTGCATAAGAAAATTCAGAGCTGTTATCTATTGTTTCTTTGCACTCTCTAGTGGAGTCTTGCGTCACTAAAATGACCACTTTGGTAATGTCTTAATGAAGCTATGCCTGCAACAGTATGCTAAACTATGTTGTGAATCACAAGTTACTACCTGCTGCACTCGAAGTAGTAATAAGAATTGCAAATGGCCAATGATTACCATTAACATAATTAACACTTTCACTGTTGGGTTGCTCATAATGGAAACAGCAGATAATTCGCAGATGTGAATGTGAGACCTTGAATTCCCACCAGCCCAAAACTGCTTCACAAGTCACTCCCAGGAATGACTGTTTCTAGAAATACCAAAGTGACGGATAAAGACAACAAGTACTCGAGTGAGGAAGATCTCAGCAGCACTGGAAAAAAGCTACTATGGTGCAAGTGATACAGGTGTGCCAGGACTCACAATATTATGGGCCCAGCAGAAGACTATTGCCCCCAGACAGGCTACCAGCAAAGTGCTCCTGTCCCTTCCCCAGGGACCTGAGGAGCAGGAAGCAGCCCCCAGCTGGCCAGGCTGCAGGGTAAGTGCTTGCACCCCTCTCCAGGGGCTTTGAAGAGTGAAAAGCGCTCCCACCTCATCCCCAGCCACTCCCTGTCCCTGGCATGGGTACAAGTGCAGCCACAAAGCTCAGGCACTGAGCTGTTTGGGACAGCTCTTAGTGGCACTGCCAAAGCTGTTGGGGCTGAAGCTCCTACGGGCCCTGCCCCAGCTGCCATGACCCTGGACTCTCACTGCAGCTGTACTTCAACAGTGAGGAGCTCCTCCAGAAAGTACAGGCTGGGATGGGAGGAGGTGTGGAGGACCCAGGTCCCTTTGTGGTTGAACTGAGCAACTTCAGGGGAAGGGTTGCGGTGAGGGATGGGGAGCAGGTCTCCAGACCTGGGAGAAGGACCCCTAACCTATTGTTGTACCAGGGCCGTCTGAGGTCTTGTTATGCCACTGAAAAAAGCCTTATAAGCATTGTCCAAAGTTCCTGTGCATCAAGCTGCAAGCACTGTCCAATATATTTCATACACTGCTATACACACATACATTCAAGGAGAAGGTGATCATTGGACCCAAACGGTATAAAACTACATAAAAATTAAGATCCAAAATAGCCATGTATTTTCATGTTCATAGCCAGTTGTGAAGCAAAATCAAGCTACAGCACTTGCTAATTTTCCATGTTACATAACAATGAGCACTGCACATGAGACAACACAGGATCAAGTGTCAGAGGTGTAGTTGGAATTTTATGCTGCTGTATGTATATAATTACATGAAAGATAGTAGCAATCATAAGGAAATGTGACTCATCTGACATAGGAGAGACGCTTTCTTTTAACTACACTAGAAAGGGATGGTATGACCATATATTGCTCTCGGTTCGCTGACATTGGTGAGTCAAAAATAGTGAGAGAGTTCATGTATTTTATTGTTTATAAAAGTGACCTTATAATAAAAGGCCAGCTCCTGCTCCCATCAAAGTAAATGGGAATCTTGCCTTTGACTCCAATGGGAGTTGGAATGTTAATAACAACCTGACATTCTCTTCCATAAATACCTGTGTTAAAGCCACCAACCTTCTAGTCAAGGGCAGCTAGACTGAACAACTGTGGTAGCACATTTACTCCCCTAGATGGCAAGAGAGGTGGGATGAAGCCTTCTCTCCCCTAGGGGTCACCACTTGGTGTGTTGTGGGCAACAAGACAAGAGGAAAAGAGAGTTTCATATTTGCCAGGTACCCATCAGCCACCAGACACACTGGACCCACTCAGTAACATCATAAGAACTCCCTCCATAAAGAGAAACCTGATGAATCACAAACAAGAGCGAGCCCTACAAGGTGCTGATGCCTATTGACAGGTGCTGAGCCCCTTGAAGGATTGGTTTTAACCCACAAAATTAATTCAGCAAAATTTTTACTGAACATATAATATGGCACAGTAATTTGTGGTAAAAAATGCTGCATATACTACAACACACCAATAAATATAAAATATCAGAAATACATATTAATTCTTATTAGGCTTCCGTTACTTCCACTTTGTGTCATGACCATGATATTTTCATAGTAGATCTGGCATATATCTCGTCATCACATTGTGAAGGAGAACACTTCAACCTCCCTGGCCAGATGTAAAGGTAGCCATCTTACAACAAAAAAACTTCAGGACCAGACTCCAAAGAGAAACTGCTGAGCTTCTGTTCACTTGCAAATTTGACACCATCCGATCAGGATTAAACAAAGACTGTGAATGGCTAGCCAACTACAGAAGCAGTTTCTCCTCCCTTGGTGTTCACACTTCAACTGCTAGCAGAGGACCTCACCCTCCCTGATTGAACTAACCTCGTTATCTCCAAACTGATTCTTGCCAACATATTTATACCTGCCCCTGGAAATTTCCATTACATGCATCCGACGAAGTGGGCATTCACCCACGAAAGCTTATGCTTCAATACATCTGTTAGTCTTAAAGGTGCCACAGGGCTCTCTGTTGCTTTTTATTGTTCTCATTGTATCTCTATCTTCACTACACCTTTGAAACAACTCAATGGCAAATAAATAAAATATATAATTATTACCTACCTGCCCCATGCCCCACTCTAAGTGCAGCTTGGTAATAATCAAAATTTCCTGTCCATCCAATAAATTTATTAGATGAAGTCCTGGGTGCATTGAAGTCAATAGGAGTTGTCACTGACTTCAATAGGACTAGGATTTTATCCACTATCTTTATGTTTTCAACGCTGTAGTCACTCACAGGTATATTTAGCACCAAACCTTCACTTCTGCTTAACAGAAAGCACGTGTGAATATATCAAACGATCCTGGAAAGATTGCATTGCCGTTACCATTTCATGGAATATTTTCCCCTGAGATCTTAAACAGAATTCAAAAATTATATTTTACTTTTAATATATTTTAATTTTCTTTATTTTCTGTCTTCTTTAACATAGGAAGTGCAATGGACCACATTATTTTCAGTGTCATGGATTACATTTGCACTCTCTTGGTATAACTAAACAGATAGATACATTATGCTTCATACTAACAATTTGTTTGGATTTAATTTTATGATAGTCTAAACAGCACACCACATGGTAAAGTAACTACCTACAGATACAAATGATACCAGGGTTGTTCTGACATTTGTAAAACCATTTACACAACATTAGGAGAGCTGTGTAACTGAATTGCATTCTCCAATTTATCTGTTCCTCCTATTATTCTATCTGGGATCATACATACACTAAGAACCACCCCACTCATATAATCAGATTGCACCATTTGAGAAGCAGTAACACTTTAAAAAAAATAGTTGGAATAATATGGATTACAGAAGTGTAAAGGTTGCTCTTGACCATGATTTCTTAATGAAAGCTTTTGAGTGAGACAGAGAGATTTATATTTGGGGGTCTTGATTTGACAATTGATTTCTAAATATCAGAGAAAGATAAAATTAGGCTAAACTTTGTTTAATTTAAAAAAAAAATCACAACAACTTCATCATAAAAAGCAGCTCCAGATTCTGAAACATGCAGCACTGCTCACTGCCTCACTACAAAATTCAAGCACGGAAAACCTGACATGAATGCACAGCAAGAGATTTTTTGAGATACCAGGCAATGCTCACAAGGTGTCTGAGATCAGTACCTGGGCAAAGGGCTTTAACAGGCACACTAAAAAATAGTGTCACTATACCAAGAGTGATATCAGTTTATACCCTAGAGTATAATTAAAACCACAGAGTTTGCCACAGAGACATCTGTACAAACAGGAAATGCTTTTGGTGTGGAGCAATATGTAATATAAAAGAGAGAATAGTTTAAAAACAAAGCCTCCAAAAGAAAAATAAACACTGCTAGGTATTGCTGTGCATTTGGCACTCAGATTTTGAAACTTCTATCAAATATCTACCTCACAGGTACAGCTTTTCTATTTTAATTCATTTGTTTGGGGAAACTATAGTCAACAAAAGATGCTTCAAAGAAACGCTTGCCAAATGAACACTCACATGACTAAGCAAGTTGGAAGGAAGTAAAATAATGTAAGTATCTCACATTTATGACAGCATAAGTCACCTTCACACAATCCCCTTTTCAGGAATCATCCTCCTTGACAAAAATACATTAATGCCATATAGTTCTCAAGACTTCAGATCAACAGACAAAAGACTCAGTTTGCCCCTATATCAGTACAGGATTTTATCTGCCTGTAAAGTGCAGGGCTTCGTCAGTACAATAGATTCACATGAAACAATACCAACCTTCAAAGATCATTTCATGTAACAAACTCTCTCAACAGAATGTTGACTCTCTACTGCATTATATCTGTCTAGCCTATAATCTTGTAATGAGGTCTGAGAAATGAAAGTCAGCAATCCGAACAGCATTACTTATGACCCTCTTTCTTCAATCCTGTTCAGTACAAAGACACGCCACATAGCAGAAGGCACCACTATATTGACTTATTTAATCAAATCCACAGTACAGTTGCCTAACTTAAAAGAAACCTAATTAAGGAAAAGCAAAATGTGTTCATGTCCATCAAACCTGAAAGATGTTTTCACTAATGCTTCTGGACTGTCCACTGGTGGTAACTCATCTGCTAAGATTTCCTCTGGAGTCCTAGGATCATGAATGATGGTTGGCTTCTGCCTTTCTTTGAGATTATCGGTAAGCCCACCAATAATGGTGTTCCATACGCAGTTTTGTGACTTTGACCCTAGAGAGAGAGAGAGAGAGAGAGAGAGAAAATTAATTCATCAGAGTGCTAACCTGTTTTCTCAGCACTCTGGAGAAAGAAACATAGCAAATTATGTCTTTACCATTGGGTGTCTAGAATTTGGAGCTGTACCTACAGACTTAAGTCCAAAATGGAAATAAACACTAACATTCAGGATATCATTTTCAAATCCTAACCTACATTGTCCTCTTTGATTAAAGATTTATTTACAAAACAAAAATAATTGTCAGTAGAAAGTATTCTTCCATTATTCTTCACATTCAAGCTACAACTGATCATGTAATGGGAACATGATTGTGTTTAAGCCAGACAGCTAACAACCAAGTTAAGTGTCAGCTCAACACAAGATATTGGCTTCTAATTATTTCTTCACTACAATTAGTTATCGTGTTTTTAATTTATTAAGATTAGATTATAGATCAAAAATGTGTCTGTCTGAGGGACTAGAGCTGGTTGAAAAATGGATTTCTTTTCATGGAAAATTTTGATTTTTTTCAATGGCAATTCAAATACAAAAGTGTGTGAGAAAAATCAAAATATTCAATTTGGAAAGGCTGCTGTGATGCCTCATGGCAGGTCTGATTCCTCATGATCCCACCCTTCTCTATAGGCAAGGATCTGTGGTTTGACTACATCTCACATGATGCATCGTGTTTCCCCACACACACACACACACACACACACCTTAGAGAGGGAAGGTAATGAATTGTGGCAGTCCCTCACCATGATGAATCATGGAAGTTGCCATCTGGCCTGGGAGTCCATTCCACAGAGGAGAATGGAGATATGTAGCTACCGAACTTCAACTCCTATGAGGCATTGCAGCAGTATTTCCAAACCAAAATATTTTGGTTTCCAAGAGTTCAGTTTTTTCAATAAAAACAGAAATTGCCCACAGAGAAAAAGACACTTTGTGAAAAATTTGTTTAGTTGAAAACCCTATTTTCTGTCAAAAAGCATTCTGACCGGCCCTTTGAGGGACATTTTAAATATGTATGTTGATCTTCAGGAAAAAAGAAAAGGTTTATTACTAGATCTATCACTAATCAATCTTTGTGTGACCAGAATATCTCAGAGTTGAGAACACAGGCATCACCCAAGATTCTCAACACACATTTGTAAACTATACACCTACTTCACTGCCATCTAAAACTCTAAAAAGCCATATGCTTGGCTTAAGGGGTTATGTGACTTTTCTCTCACCCTTACAGTTCTTATCAATACCAAAGTACATGTAAAAATCCCCAGATGTCAAGAGAAAAATGTGGCATACACTGAAGCAGCTAACCTAGATGTTTAGAGGAACGTTCTCACTTAAATGCATTTTGATTAGAGCTGGACAGAAAATATTTTTTCAAAAAAGTTTCATGAAACATTTTTGTCAAAATTCCTTTTTGATGAAAATTTTACATTCAGCTCCTATGCTGCCATATGGCCAATGGCAACATTCCTACACCCTCTCCACAGTGCACAGAATGCCAAATCAGGTAACGAAGCACCTAAATTCAAATCCCCGACTTGCTACAATTAGGCCTTTTAGTAAAAAAAATTTTTAAAGTGAAAATATTGTGAAATTCCACCACCTCTCAACAATAAATAAAATCTGTAATGGCAACAGTGTTCTGCAAAAAGTTTAGTTATTTTTAAAAAGGCCATTTTTCAACAACAAAAACTTCTATATGAAAAATTTCCGGGAGCACTATTCGTTAAACATAGCATCTGCTTTTTAAAACAATATAATTTGATCATCTCTTCCATCTCCAGGATTTGCCAGTCTTTCACCAACATGAAAGTCACATGAAGACATTTTTTTAAAAAAAGAAAAGAAAAAAAAGAAAAGACTTCAAGGGACAGTATTTCCCTACATCAGGTCTTGCAACTTAAAAAAAAAATTACAGTAAAATAAAAAATAAACATGGACAAAACTATGGATGAGATCTTCAAAAATGCCCACATGACTTGTGCTTCTAACTCACTTCAGCACTTTTGAAAATCTGATCTCTACTACCACGCCAAACGCCCGCTACATGCCAAGTTTCAGACAGCATAGAATGCTTATGGTTTAATTAGCAGACGCAAGAAGAGTGGTTTATAACTGAAATTAGCTATAGTAGTGCCAACAGGCATCACACTATAATGATGTAGCATTAGCCCTACTAGCATAAAAAGATAACCCCCTCTTCAGAATAACAAACCTGCTTCTGGTCTTGCTCCAGAGGCTTGTAACTACATGCAAAATTCAATTGGGAGAAATGGGGTTCATACTAAAGTTAGTGACTCACTTTTATACAGCACTGCTTTTGTAAGTTTCCAAGCATTCCTCTGCCATTCAGAAGCAAATTGTCCAGTAGCACTGACTAAAAAGCACATGACAGAACTAACAGTTCTTAATTAGTCCTGACTGTCTGTCACTTTAATACATAAAGTGGGCAGTAAAAGATTGAATAAAGCACTCTTGCCACCCTACCTCCTGAGAGAATGTCACAGGGAAATATAGCATTAATATTAATGGCATCTGTTCCTGTATACAGAGGATGACACTTATGCTTTGTCATTATTTGTCTTATCAAAGATGTATGCTGTTTTCACACCGGAAAAGTGATATACAGGCTTGGTCTGTGGCCAACTAATTCAGAAAATATGAGCCGGACAGGAAGAACAACCTCCCTCCTCCCTCTCCCCTCAGTCTTTGGCTCAGATTTGTCAGTTTACCTAGATCTCCCTGACCCACATGTTTCTCAGTCAGCAGCCCATACAGCTTCCTAGGACATAATCTAGTTACGGCTGGCGCAATATCCTTTGTGATCATGGTTGCTTGGGGCGGGGGTGGGGGAGAAAGAAAAGGGGATGTGTGTCAGGCACCCGCTGAGAAAATAAGTTTGGACCTCTCCTCTCTGAAAATTCTTCCTCATCCAAGTCTCAGCTCCTGACCATCCCATGCTATCCTCTCAAGAGGAAAAAGGATTACGTCTATTATAAGCTCTTTGGGACAGAGACTGCCTTTTTGTTCTGTGCCTGTACAATGCAAAGCACAATGAGGTCCTGGGTGGTTAGGCACCTAACTACCTCGATTGTCAATGGGTATTAAGTGTCTAATTGCCATCTGTGCCTAAAGTCACCTCAAGGCAGATGCAGAGCCTGGAATAAAACCCAGGTGTCCTGAATCCCAGTCCATTGCTCTATCCACTAGATCACACTGCCCCTCAAACCTGCCTAGCCTACTATGTGCTCTCCCTAAATCACCTATCTCTAGTACTGGGTTTCGCAGGTCTCAAATCCAACTGTTTGCATGAACAAAGTTTGGATCATATTATTATTTGGCCTGCAGTCCCTTCTCTCCTACCTCAGCCTGCAGAAACTTCGGTGTTGGATTTATGACATCACAAATCACTATTATAGTAATCTGGCAGAACATGGAAAATAACAGCTTAACCAATGGCTCCAAAAAGGAAAAGCTGAATTATGAGGGAGAAAACTTATTAAAACCAGAAACATTAAACAGCAGGAGAAAGAAAAGGTGCTAAAATTATTTACTGCATTTTGTACATTGTTTCCAAATCTGTCCCCCAATGGTAGGAGTCTCTCTCTTGCTGTTTATCAGAAACTCTATAGTCTGATAAATTTCTATCGAGATCTACATGTTGGAGTAAGCCAACCATTAAACCAAATCTAATTCACTTCACTAGAGTGATGAAATGCCATGTCCACCCATCTTACATTGACTGTTCAGGCTATTCATTATACATAAACAATTAGGCTTAGGTGAACTGCAGACAGCAAAGGATTGTTTTCCCCTATGGCTCTTCGTGGGCAGACATCTGTCAGAATCTTTCAGCTGTCTGAATCGCTGAACGGTAAACCTTATGGATTTAACTCCCTATAGCCACAAGCACAACTGTTCAAAGCCTGATGGTGCACCACAACTTCATAACGAAGATGGCATGCTACGATACCAACTATTGCAGCGATAAGAGTAGTAGCAACTTTCACAAAAGTAGCTGGTCGCCAAATATCCCTTTATACAATGAAACCTGGCATTTAAAAATACATAAAATTGGCTAACATGAACCTTTAGAACAAATACAACTTAACTCCTCTTTTGTTTCAAACTAATCAGCTCTGAAGGCCATGAATAGGTAGATTATCAGTACCAGGTCCTGTGTCTAAACAGGATGGGGAACAATTTTCTGGCCAGATGCAGGTGGCCAATGGCCCTATTTGTTTTGCCTCCATTATGTATAGCAACAGTCCTGAATTCAAAGCCCAGATCCCCCAAATAGATTAGGAATTTCAGATACAGGTCCACGCTTCAGAGCTGGTCTCTAGCTCTATACAAACCTGAATCCAGACATAACTAAAGTTGTTGCTTTGAGCCCATCTGTAACAATCCCACACTATTTCAGGTGTTCCTCAATTACCAGTCCTTGAACACTTTGCTTTTTATACCATTCAGCTAAGATTTGTTTTTGTATTGTACTGCTGTGTGTGTTCACTTAAAATATGGCCCCACTCAGGAAATGTGGAGTAAATTATTGTGTTATTGCTACCTCCCTATATCATTTGGAGTCACCTGTTGCTGCAGCAGACACTGACACAATTACTGCCTGATGGATCTCTCTATTTTTGCCAACACAGTTCTAACTCTAGGTTTTGTTCACATCCTTATAGGAGTTACTGCCTTATATCACTCCTAATGAGGGGTAATCACCACCAAACTGGCTGAGTCATTATATCTCCAGCCTGGCTACCAAGTTACAAGGTCAAACTCTTAACAAAAAAGGTCTTTTTCATCCCTTTAATTAACCTACTTGAAGCCCATCTTTGTGTCACCGTGACTATCATACAAAAGGACTAAATTGAGTTACTGTCTTTGTTTTATTAATATTACTCTCCACAAGCCAGCAAGTGGCCTTGGGAACTAAGAAACTCACTTAACAGGGTCAGGAAACCATTGATTGCAGCAGGGGCTCCTATGCATGGCACTTACCTGAAGGCCATGAGTATTGAATTCAGTGGGCACCATCTCTAAAAATGTGGCCTGATGGATCCAAAACCATGGGAGAACCAAGAACAGAACCCAGATGTCCTGAGGTTTAGGCCTATGCTTTATACACAACCATCCTTGCCTTCATAAATCATGTTATTATTAATGTCTAGTTTTGTACTGAAATGCCAGCTTAGCCCCCATGTCATGACTTATGCTGGCCCCACTAATGACAGATATTGCAGCATAAGTAAACGATATCCCCTTAACCCAAAAACTCAGCCTCCGGTGATATTTGAATAGTAACCTACAATCCCAGAGCACGCTTGTTACCAACTATAATGAACTAAAAAGAAGTTTGAGAAAAAAGTTCAAAAAACGTTCATGTTTTTCATCTGCTTTCCTTTGCAATTTCATCACCATTTGCTATTTTAGCAATGGACTAACAATAATTAATCGATGGAGTCCCCTAACTTAAGGCTCTGTTGTTTACAAATTTGGGAAAAATAAATCTTAAAATCAAACTGACATGCCAGTACAATTTATTATTTTCTTACTTCAGTTTAGCTTGTTCGCTTTTCTGCATATGTAGTCTCTCTGAATCATTATATCTGATATGATTTAGTCAAACGTTTCATCTATACAGTGTACAATATGCTTAGAGTGCCATCATGTGACTGTGTGGAAATACTGCACTCCAGATGTATTTTCTTCTGATGCGCTCAATGAGAGGAAATCAATTTTCAACCAACATACATGTAAACTACCTTAAAAGTCAGGTGCATTTATTTTTTAAATGGGCACTTAAGCGTTGTGTTCTCAGGTGCCTATTTGCAGGTACAAAGGCAGGTTTGACACAATCACTGTGTGTACTGTATATTAGGATAGCCAAACTTTGAAAATAATTTTTTTTTTTTTGCCTACAGTGAGACACCAGTTTTCTGAAGGTGTTACCCATGCTAAGTATTGTACCTGCCACACTGTGTTGAATGTTGGCAAATAATGAACCTTCTTAATAATGCCCACAGTCTTTCTTCCGCCAAGTAATCACACAGCATCATAAAATGATACGTAGTGGAGATGGAAAATTCCCATTAGGCGATCTAATCATCTCCATACTACTTTCTAGCACTTTGTCCCATCAAGTTTTAAATGGCCGATTATGACTGGGTGCCTGGATGGACTGCATTGAGAATGCCATACGCAGGGCAGACTGCAAGGGATAGGGCAGACTATCCCCAAAACTGGTGATTTATTCTATAGATTCATTTAGCCAGTAACAAAACAGCTTCTGTAATACCACATTGGTTAACAAAAACGTCAAATACAGTCTCCCTTAAGCATTCCAGCCCTTGTCTCCCATCTAGACAGCCAAATCTAATATAGTGAGAGATTACTGAAAACCTGATTCACCACATGGGAGGTTCACCAGTCCCAAAGGACTGGACACTTATCCCCAGATCAATAGGAGTCTCAGACCTTACCCAATAATCACGCTGATGCCAATGTTTTAGTAACTAGAACTAAAGGTTTAATAATAAAAAGAAGAAAGTTGCAATTGGTTAAAAGATCAATATACACACAAATATGTGTAAAGTCCTTAGGTCAGTTTCATAGTACAGATGGTGAGGCTGCTGATTTGTAAGACTTCTTCTGGAATCAATTTAAAAGGTTATAGTCCAATAGGCAGTCCAGGTGTATACATAGTCTGTTCAAATTCTTCCATGAGAATTCCAGGGTGATCCAGAGTAAACCTAGAAACCCCAGTCTTATGCCTTAGACCAGTGGTTCTCAAACTTTTGTACTGGTGACCCCTTTCACATAGCAAGCCTCTGAGTGCGACCCCCCCCTATAAATTAAAAACACTTTTTTATATATTTAACACCATTATAAATGCTGGAGGCAAAGCAGGGTTTGGGGTAGAGGCTGACAACTCGCGACCCTCCATGTAATAACCTCACGACCCCCTGAGGGGTCCCAGCCCCCAGTTTGAGAACCCCTGCCTTAGACCTTCCCTGTTAAAGTTTAAGCAGACCTGAGATGGCATGATCAGGCGGGGCTTTCCTTTATAGCCCTCTAGCAACCTGACAAGCCTCTTGTCACAGCAGGACCTTCCCCAGAGGAAGAACTGGCAATGATCCATGGACCATTGCTTTGAAGCTAATCTTCTATTTCCTATGCATACACAGGTAAACTAGTGCATTCATTCACATAAGGCAATTATAGTACTTTATTATAGCATAGAAAGTCAAGCTGAAAACAATGCAGATAATATTATTAGTTTCCTACAGGATCTTATATCTTTGATCTTAAGGTTAACTGAACCATCTTCATGAATAATAAGGCAATTAAGACATGAAAAGGAATTAGCATCTACAAGCTAATCTAGTTACATGGTTAAACTCCTAACAATATATAGGTAAACACAGACAAATACACTTAGCTTCTACCCTTGATTTACAAATAAACCTACAAATAAATGGGTTAATGATTGCTGGTCTAATAGATCTCTTTGAACTTCACATACAAGTAGGTTGTCTTGATTACATTTCAGTGCCTCTTGTTAAATTGTTATGGATCATACACAGGTTGTCTGTCTGTCAGTGTCAGACCAATGTGAATAAACTTCTAGTAGCCCAAGGAAGTTATTCCCCAGCTAATAGATGCTTCTGTTTCGGATTCATATCTGACTCAAGTTCTCTTTTGCTTAATTTATACTCCCTCTAGTATCACAAACTGAGTGTATATATAGCAAGAGGTGCTGAAAGATTTACTGATTTGGTTAAAAAGCATCCTTGCAATACTATTTTAGGGCCTGATCCAAAGTCTGTTGAAGCCAAAAGGAGTCTTTCCATTGACTTCAGTGGACTTTGCATCAGGCAATTATTGAACATCTGTGTTGTTATAACAAAAGAGCAATTTGAAACAGGAAGGTAGTCTAGAGCTTTAAAATTCTCCCTGCTCTGAAGAAGGAATTCCATTCAATATCATTGCGTTCTTGTAACAGACATTTCCTGCAAGGTCAGGAGGAATTTTAAGGCTCCAGAACTCTATATTGTAACATAAGCTGGGGTGCCAGGAGTTAATGAGATTTACTAGAGATACATTTCTATGCAACACAGTAGGTGTAGAAGTGAAAGAGTTAAAAATTGGTTACTTACGAGCAAATCGTGAAAGCGGTCGAGCATTTTTGTTGCCTGTCTCATTTGCAACTGAAAAGAGAAAAATATTATATTAAAATGTGTATGTCATATTGGTATTTTCATTAATATTAGACAATACCCACATCTAAAACATATAACTAGGGCCCTACCAATTTCATGACCATGTAAAATGTGTCCCGGACCGTGAAATAACCCCTTCCCCATGAAATCCAATCTCCCCATGCTGCTGAGAGCGCCTCAGCTGGGGGCTCCTAGCTGCTTATCCAGGCCAGGGTAGGGAGGGACTGGAACTGTTCTTCCCCTGCATGACTGCTCCCAGTGGGGAGATCCAGGGCCGGCTCTAGGCACCAGCAAAACAAGCTGGTGCTTGGGGCAGCACATTTTTAGGGGCGGCATGGCCGGCGCCAGAATGCCGCCCCTAAAAATGTGCCCGGCCGCCCTAGCTCACATCCGCTGCTGCTGCCACGCCGCGCAAAACAGCTGATTCACACGCTGCTACTCGCCCTCCCTCCCAGGCTCTCAAGCCTGGGAGGGGGCGGGGGGGAGATCCCGAGCAGCCGCGGGGCGCTTTCGCGCGCCGCTGCTCCCCCTCCCTCCCAGACTTGAGAGCCTGGGAGGGAGCGGGAGAAGCGGCGCCCACACCGCGGCCACTCGGAGTCTTCCCCTCCCTCCCAGGCTCTCAAACCTGGGAGGGGGGGGAGACTCCGAGTGGCCGCGGCGCGGGAGCCGCTTCTCCCCCTCCCTCCCTCCCAGGCTTGAGAGCCTGGGGGGAGGAGGCAGGGCTGGGGATTTGGGGAAGGGGCGGAGTTGAGGCGGGGCAATTAAAGAAGGGGGGGCAGCCAAAATTGTTTTTGCTTTGGGCGGCAAAAATCCTAGAGCCGGCCCTGGGGAGATCAGACCCCACCTCCAGAGAATACAGAAGTGAGGATAGTAGGCAAGGAAGGGTGTCCTTTTGTCCTGCTTCCAAGTTGGACTGGAAATACCAGTGAGAACAATCTTTCCCTTATAGCATCAAATGCAAGAAAAACTAATTGTGACAAGAAAATGGTTTCATAAACTTCCATGAAGACAACACAGTATGTTGAAACAAAATATTTTTTTAAAAAAAATATCCAGTTTCATTTCAGGTTTCCCCTCTTATTCTCAAGTCTTTTTACATTTATCAAAACTGGGGTAGCACTTGTTATCTAAATGCTCAGAAAGATTACAATGGAGTCTATGGGCAACTGTAATTCTCAAATGAGCCAGCAGATGGTGCTATTATTAAGAATTATACTGTATAATCTCTTCCATTTGATTTTCAATCTCTCTCAGTAAAGGAACATGTATAAAAGCAAGATGATGAGCACAAGTGAACTTGATGCTGCATTTCTAATGAGAACTTTGCTGCAAGGCTATCAATTATTCCTCCTTAAGAGCATCCATGAGAGCAACCCAAGACAGAGGTGTGTAGAAACGATCTCAGATTTGTTTAATGGAAAGGGCTGGGAAAGAGGGAGTGGAGAGGAGTTCTGTCCCTTTTTGTGTGTTTTATAGTGTACGAAATTCTCAGAGATGTTTTCCCCTCACTTGTTTTTCACAGTGGAAATTCCAGTCTTGTTTCCCATATTTTTTCCTGAAAGACACTCTGGAGAATAGCTCAGTGGTTTGAGCATTGGCCTGCTAAACCCAGGGTTGTGAATTCAATCCTTGAGGGGGCCACTTGGGGATCTGGGGCAAAATCAGTACTTGGTCCTGCTAGTGAAGGCAGGGGGCTGGACTTGATGACCTTTCAAGGTCCCTTCCAGTTCTAGGAGATGGGATATCTCCATTAATTTCTAACTGAAGAACTAGAAGGTTTGTGTCATTAGAAACTTTATGCAAATAAAACCTTTGTAACTGAGAAGGGATTTCTCTCTCCAGAGTGTTTGAAATGGTTTGGGGTTTATTTTATTAAGGAAAGTCAGCACCTGTGCAGCCCTGCATGTGCTGTCAGGAGGAGGGAGTGGTGCGCTCCAGCTGGATAGCGTGGGTTCATCATCATGTTCAATTTTTGCAGGGAAGTGTTTGCAGCTACTGCCCTGCATCTATTGGGTTTCCTCCCTCCTGCCTCAGTCCATGCTGCCTTGTAGAGGGTGAGGCTACATTAACAACAGCGTATTAACCCTTGAGGGCTCAGCCAAAAGCTAGTTCATCATTTAGCAGCAAGGCATTCCCTGGGAAATATTCCACCCTCTTACTCCACCACCTCAACCACGCTTTACAATCATTCATTGCTGTGTACAATATTAAACTGCTTGTTTAAAATTGTTTAAAACTTATACTGTATATGTATATAAATGTCTTTTGTCTGGCAAAAAATATTTCCCTGGAACCTAACTCCCCCTATTTACATTAATTCTTATGGGGAAATTGGATTCGCTCAACATCGTTTCGCATAAAGTCGCATTTTTTAGGACCATAACTACAACGTTAAGTGAGGAGTTACTGTAATTTAACTTGCGTTGCTCAGGGGTGTGAAAAAACACCCCTCTGAGCAATGTAAATTGACTTAAGCTGTAGTGTAGACAAGCCCTAAAAACTATTTAACTCAAAAACCTGACAAATGCTTGGGGAGACTTTGTTAATCAAATGTGGGAAAGAAGTTAACTTTTAAAGGTCTAAGAAAGTAAGTCACCATGCACACCCAAGGAGATTGCTTGTATTTCTATAGTAACACGTAATGTCACGACACCTTTAAGTCTATTTCTTCACATCCATTCTTCAACCACAACCTACCCCTTTTATGTTGTGCTCTCGGATGATTTTTAAAACCAAGCATAAGCCTGATGCAATTCAAAATAATGAGGCTCTGATTTTCAAATGGTGTGTCAATAACTTTGAAAATTAGTCCCTAAATCTTGCATGCTCATTTGGACACCTGAAACAAGTAATTGGATACCTAACTTGAGGCTTCCATGTTTGCAAATTGGACTGTAACGTACTGTAGCTAAGAATGTCGTCTGGATTTACAATTAAAAAGCCAACTCCCCTTTTAAAATATAGTGTTAATGCTACCACTACAGCAATAAATTCCAAGCAAACTGGGGAAAGTCCCAGAACAACACTAGTAAACTGCCACAGCTCATGTAGAGAAGAACATATGGCATTTGGGGGTCTATTCTCCATACACATGCCTAAATTCCATTAACATTAGTAAGAGTGATGCACAGACAAATGGTTTGCAATTGTCAGATAATCTCCTTCCAGAACCTAATATGCAAATCATGAGGTAATATTTACTTCATTATAGAAAAGTGACATTGATGAATGATGGCGTAAGGTCTTCGATTCAGAGTCTGAAATCCTGGCCCTGAAGTCAATGGCAAAATTCCAAGGATTTCACCCTCAGATTTTTATTTTACTTTCTTTTTTACTACTTCTATCTTCTGCATCAGGAAAGTTGGTCCAGTGGTTAGGGAACTAGTGGAGGACTTCGGATAATCTGTTTCAAGTCTCTGTTCTGATATGGATTTCCTACATGACCTTGGGAAAGTCAATTAGCCTCTCTTTGCCTCAGTTCCGCATCTGTACAATGGAGATAATAGCACTTCCCTACCTCACAGGGTTGTTGTGAGGATAACTACATTCAGATTGTGAGATGTCAGATACAGCAATAAGGGGGAATCACATAAGTAGTATAGATACCCCTATAGTCATTTAGCTTCTATTGATCTCAAATCCACCCTACTCACTCCCCAGCAGGTGCAGAGGTCTTTTAGTTGCAGAACTATTGCACAAGACAAGGAAGAAGAGGAGAAGATTTGGGGATATCACTAAATGGGTCCACACTAGGGCCAACTTTTCACAGTGCCGCTTTTTTCTATTCATGAATTATCAAACAGACTTTTAAGACCAGATCTTTAGCTGGTGAAAGTCAGTGTAACCCTACTGACTACAGGACAAACACATCAATTTACACCAGCTTAGGATCAGGGCTTTACACTGTACAAAAATATTTGTTCTTCAACAAATGGTTATTCCAACATAATACTGCCTATGGATAGATCGCAATTGAGTTAGCACTGGGACTATCACTTCCATTATAGTGCTATTCATATTGCATGGTAGTATTTGTGCCATGTGACTGGATACTTAGATCACATGGTCTTGTGTTGGTCTCTAATGGATGACATGTGGCTTTCAAGATGGTGTTTACACTGTTAGTACAAAAACTCATAGAATTTCCCTTCTGCAGACCTAAACTGTTTTTGTGCTAAGCTGTGCACATATACACTTGTTCCTTAACTTCTGCATTCCACCCCAGAGGTGGTTAAATATCAGTGCTCGCTTTAGTATTATCTGTGTAGTTTATAAAGCAATTTTGGTTCCTTAAGAGAGAGAAAGAACTGCTATAGACAGTAAATGTACAGTAAGTTATTCTCATTACAGTGAAAATTGGGCTAACATTCCCCTGCTATCTATGGTCATCAGTCTTAATGGGCAGCAACATATCAGCTCCAATCAGAGTCCCTCATATCGAAAGCACTATGTTATGCAACCACCCATCACAATGGCCAGAAGTTGTACCCTTTCGGTTTGTTATTATTGCAATAGTAAATATATTATATGCACAGTTTGTTCTCAGACTAAAATGGACTACTCAAATATATGTGCATTGTATGCCAGTTTAAATATTAAGCAGGTTCTCAAATTTTTAACTTCACTGGACAAGCATATTATCTCCATTTTTTTTATTTAAAAAGGTAGCAATTTCAACAGTATGCCTCCTCAATCAATCAAGCTGTCAAAAGTTCTTTGTCAAAAATCTCTAGTACAATTCAGAGAAAAATATACCAATTTGTAGTAATAACTCACTCAGACTGACAGATGAAGACAACTGCACATCTTCCCCACTTTGCCATTTAACAAATGAGATGCCAAAAAACAAAAGCCACAAATCACTTTATCAAGAACTAAACAAAAAAATATTAGAAATGGACACGCAGCTTTAGATAAATGAAGAACACTTCTCACACATACATATAAGCACACAGTTCATGCAAAATTTGAACAGAATTTTCTTTGAGGTTAAAACACCCTTTTTCTCATTTTCATGCACCTTTCCTTAAAAACTTGCCAACTGCTTGATAGAACTACGTAACTTTTAACAGTTAGTATTGGAACTAAGTAAGTTATTTCCTAGAATAATAAGTATGGGGAACATACAAGGCAATACTGCAGACATTGAGATAATCATATCTATTTATTTTAGGTCATACGAGCCAATTTTTCAGTAACCAGGACCATAAGCAAAAGAACCAGAATATGATTTTAAAAAGCTATTCTTGTGGAATTTCTGATCCAACCAGAAGCATGGGATGATCTCATGAGACAATTGCTCCTTGTGCAATTTTCAGTCCAGTATTGAGACCAAAGCAGCTCCAATCATTCAGATAACCATGGAAACTTTATCTGAACGGGAACCTCTAAAGCTTTTGAAGTTCACTCATCACTACTTAAATTCCATGCACATGATCTTTGGAAAGCTAAGTGAGCTGGTCCCACAGTCTCTGAATCAAAGAACAGTTTGTTCCCTACCTAACTCTAGTTAACATTTTTAGCTCTCCAAGGATTTCTTTTGTGCTCAAGTACAGTACCATTCAATAATTTCAGCAATTCAACGAGCTGCATTGCCACTACTGTAACCAGCAGTAGAGCGGGTGGTGTAATACAGGAAAAGGAGTCAGCAGAGACACTAACTTATGGAGTAGTGAGTGTTGAATCTATGTAATATGCTAATATTTTGCTGATTAAAAAAATGTATATCAGAATGATGTACACCTCTATGGACTAAAAAGCCTGCTCAGTTATTAAAACTTAAGTTATTTAGATGGAAAATGCACCGCGTTAATTTAATTTCTCACAGATGTAATCATTATATAATAATATTTTGCATTTCCTCAACGCCTTCCTTTTGAGGATCACAAATCACTTTATAGACATGGTTCCATTTCAAAATACTCCTGTAACAGAGTATTATTATTATCATCTCTATGTACAAATGGTGAAAGAGAGGCACATTCTATCCCATGTTTTCAAAACTAATTCTAAATGTATCTGGGAAAATATGTGCAGGCTCTCTGCTTAGCTGCCTTTACGCACATCACATGCTATACCTTCTCAGTCATTGGAAGAAAACTGTCAAATATGCTAACAGATTAAATGTTTTCTATATGAAAGGAAATTAAACTGTAGATCAGTCAGATTCCTGAAAGAAAGTTAATTACTGTGGAAGACGCTTTGCTCCCTCAGGTAACTTAAGTGTGCATCCTTGAAAGCACATCCACTGACTCTACAAGCACAAGATTTCACATCATCTGTGTTCCACTAACAAACATGAAAATGTTTTCAGAACTGAAAGACTAGGAACACAAAATAAAAGAGTAGCAGAGAAGCAAGGCCAGTATACGTGTAACAGGAGAAAAGCAATTAATTTATTTTGTACCAATTTATCCATTCCCCATAGACAGAGTCAGATTTTTATTTACTGGTTTGCCTGAAAAAGTGGGGAAGGTGTTAACCAATTCTGACTATTACAGACATTCTATGAGCAGAAAGCATCCCAGAGCTCCGGGCATGCATAACGAGATGCCTACTAGTACAGCCCTTCATGGGTGGGGCCTACTTCCACATAGGGTGACCAGATAGCAACTGTGAAAAAACAGGACAGGGGGTAATAGGTAAAAGAAAAAGTCCCCAAAAACAGGACTGTCCCTTTAAAAACAGGACATCTGGTCACCCTACTTCCACCTCTTTAATCCCCAGTGTCATGAGCCCCTTTGGAGAGTACAAAGAGAACAGACTGTGCTTCCCTGAGCATAGAGACTGCAATTACGGCTGGCTTTTATACATAGGGAGTTGAGGCACTTCGCAGTTTCTCCCTTCTGCCCTTCGCACCTGCATAAGTACCAAACACAGTCAGTCTATGGGTAAATATTCTAAAAATCTACTGACATTTCAGGACAATGTAGTGATGAACAGGAAAAGGTCTCAACCACACAGAGACTGAAAGCAAGAGAGATGGTTTTATCTAAGGGTATGTTTACACTTGCAGAGTTTTTGTGCTGTACATTTAACCGGTGATAGGGAACCAGTGAAAGAAAAGCACTGGTTTGTGTACTCACTTAATTCCTCAGGCATCAGAGAGTGTTTACACTAGCAGCACTTCCATCACCAATGAGAGCAGTGCTGTAGGGCAGCTATCCCACAGTGCAGCTCTCTCTATAGGTATTGGGGGGATAGGGAGTGGGTGAGTGGAAGGCATTCTGGGTCCCTGCTCAGTGCCCTGTGCTGCAGTGCTTTATGTCCCAACAGCCCCATTACTTCCTTGTTTCTTTTGTGGCATTTTTTTTTTTTAAACCTGCTGTCTGGCTGCTTTCCCTGCCACATCTACAAGCAAAGGGAAAGGGAGTTTCAAACTTCCCAGGGCTTACAGGGGGAGGGCGGACGTCCGTTTACCTAGCGTCAGAGCAGCGGAGATGCTGGCCAGAGTGGTCACTTTTGGAACTGTGAGATATCCTTCGGAGGCCAAAAGGTGTTTACACTGGTAGAACGTGTCTTCACTTTCAGAACAGTGCAAAAACAACAGTGGTAAGAGCTGTATGCCTCTCATGAAGGTGGTTTTCTTTTTGCAGTGAAACTTCTGAGTTTAGTGTAGACGCTCCCGCGGTTTTAGCGCAAAAAAAGAGACCTTTTGCGCTTTAAATAGTGAGTGTAGACATAGCCTAAAAGTCCAGCTTTACTACCATAATGAATGTGCCTAGTCCAACTCTTAGAGTCAATGGAAATACTCCATTCCACTTCCAGGAGATTTGGGTCAGGCCCTAGGAGAGTAGTACTCTGAAATTATTGCTCAGCCTCACAATTTCAGGTGTTTACTTCAAATTTATTTAACACAATCAGGTTACAGCGCACTGACAGCTGTTTGTGTGCCTCTGGGAATGCACTAATATGACACCAATAAATAAGAAACATTTCCACTGTACAGCCTCATACACCAGATGATCACTGCATGAGACGACGAATTTCAAGTGGCTCAAGATGCAGCTGTTAAATTAAGAATGAAAGCAAGAGAAAAAGACGCAGATTTTTCCACTCTGTCATGCCTGCAGTTGGCAAAAACTGAAACAATACATTGTCAAAGGATTGCAAGAGATTTTAGGACTATGACTCCAATTAAAGTGTATTCATAATCTGACATTATGGATAGAGCTGGTCAGATAATGGAATATTTTTTCCCTGTGGACCACTTAAAAAATAAGGTTTGTCAAAATTTTCCATGGAAAAAATTCTAACTTTTTTCTCAGAACACTGAAAAAGAAACATTTTGACCACTAGTCAGCCTATCCCATTCCTGTAGAGTTAATTTCACAGCACTCAGCCAGCAGCACTTCCAGACACTTGGAGAGAAAAATCCTTGTTAAAAAGGGATACTACCTTGTACTTTCAGAGCATGCATCTCTACAGCCTTGAACTCCGTGTAGTCTTTGCACCTGTGCTAGGAGAATAAAATGCTACCACTAGCACAAGAGTGAGCGGGAATATTATGAGCTGGTAGCATTTTACACCCACACAGGTGCAAATAATGACACAAGGCAGTGGAGAATAAGGCCCTTAAAGTACAGTTCTACTCTGAAAAATTGAAGAGTGATTAAATATGCTCAATAAACACAAGCACAATGCTGCTACATCCTCACTGTGAACCCCGTGAGTACCGTTTGGGCAGCAAATAGTAGATCAAATCTGGACAATCCGGATCCTGAATACAGTGGTACTGGAGTGGTACTTGTTGGTTCTTCGCTTTCCATCTTTCAACTCAACGTTGAGGGGCTATCAGCTGAAAAGTGCTCAATAAAAGTCAGTAATAGAGGATTTTGCAGTCTGTCACAAAGTCAACTTTATCTGTCTCCAAGAAACGCATATTGATTCTTTCCTTGCCAGTATGCTGACAATAAGAGGCTACAACATTGTTAGTTACAATCTACATGGAAATATGGCAGATCCATTTATATGAAATCAGATACTTATTATGTGGAGACCTTACCAAGTACTTCGCCTCACTGGGACATTATAAGAGCTACAGAGAATCTGATAAAAATGCACTGTATCTCCTAGACTTCTATAAATAATCTCTCTCTCTCTCTCTCACACACACACACACACACACACACACACACACACACACACACACACACACGACCCTAGACAGTCAATCACCTTTTTCTCTCCAAACTGTGGAAGCAGGGCTATTCTCCTGACCTCAGTTGGGTCACTTCAGCAGGGAGCCAACTGTTACCAGCCTCCTGCAGAGGTCTTGGAAACCTCCCACACAGTCAGCATCCCCTCCCCCCAATTCTCACTTGGAGAGGAATGATGATCCACAGTAACCACTATCCCTAGATTGAGGTGAAAATACAGAAGAGCAGACTGGAAAAAAATACTCAGAGCTGCCTGACAAGTATATAGTGTGCCTGCCACATAATACTCTTGCTGAAAATGCCTACACTTGCTTCTACAAAGCAGTCTACAAAGCAGCCACTAAATCCAAAAGACTTATATACCCTGCTTAGATGAAAAATGTGCAAAACTTCTGAAGCAGTATGAAGCATTGGGTGACTCAGAGACAGCAAACCACCTAATTGACAGCCTCAATGCCCGGTGCAGGCAATATTGGGAAGAAGTTGCAACAAATATGGATATAAAATATAGCAGGAGAGCATGGTGATTCACAGGGAAGCTTGGAGCAGCACAGAAACCACAGAAACTTGTGCAACTGCAAATACAACAAACAAACAGCAACACATTGATGCAAGACTTCTTTAGAATTCAGAGAGAAGACCATGGGCCTGACCTCTTGCAACACTAACTGGAAGACCCAAAAGCAGAGCAAAGTCAGGTCACAATATTGTGACAGAATACACCCCAGTATTCATCCACACACACACTACAGTATTGTGTTCATCTCTGTTCAAGGTATCCTTGTACGGTATCATTTAAAAACCTCAATTTGCTGATCAGTACTGTCCCGATAAAATGTGTGGCAACATTGTCTGTGAAGTTACAAGATTTCCCTGTATGATGTTCAAAACTCAGGCAGCACAGCAAGACAGACCTGTCTTGAACAAGAGTGTATATTTGCCTTGATTTGTATTTGAGCCGTAAACAGAGTCATCAAGCAGCAAGGGAAAACAAAGGAAGCTCAAAACAGGTGAAAAAGAAAGAGCAAAGAACACCTTTCCACACAGACTGTCTGTTGTTCCAGCTGGAAATGTTTTTTTAAAGGGGCGGACAACCATTCCAAGACATTCCTCTCTCTCTCTCTGCCCATCACTTTCTCTATGCCCGAGAATGCAAAAGGAAACAGCCATTGAACTTTGGGGGAAGGGTCCCGACCTGAAGAGTTTGGTCAGTAACCTTGCTGGAAGCATGTGGTGAGAAATGTTGGTTGATCTAATATAGTTTAAGTTAGGCACTTGTAAGTGTTTTATCTTTATTTTTCTTGTAACCATTTTTAACTTTTATGCCTCATTACGTGTACTTACTTAAAATTTCTTTTTGTAGTTAATAAACTTGCTTTATTATTTTATTTAATCCTTCTTTTTAAAGTTGAATTGTCTGGGTAAGTCTATTTAAGATAATAATGGACTTAAAATATTTGTACTGTCTGGGAGCTGACTGGGCAGTACAGAACATACATTTCTGGGGGGCAGGGCCGGTGCAACCACTAGGCAAATTAGGTGGCTGCTTAGGGCGCCAAGTGGTTGGGGGTGGACAAAAGTGCGCTCCAGGGTGGCGTGGAATGGAGGTGAACTAGAGCAAGGGGGCGCGGGGAGGGCCGCCTCCAGCAAGTAAGGGGGAGGCACACAGGAGAACCGCTCCCCGCCCACCTCTGCTCCGCCTCCTCCCCAAGCACGCCGCCCTGCTCTGCTTCTCTCCCTCTCAGGCTTGCGGTGCCAAACAGCTGATTGGCGCCACAAGCCTGGGAGGTGGGAGTAGTGGAGCAGCGATGGCGTGCTCGGGGAGGAGGCGGAGCAGAGGTGAGCTGGGGTGGGGAGCTGCCGCATGGCTCCCCGGGCCGGGGGGCAGGGGGGAGCTGCCGCAGGGGGGGCGCCTCAGGACGGGGGGGAGCTGCTGCAGGGCTCGGGGAGGGGGTGGAGCAGAGGTGAGCTGGGGTGGGGAGCTGACACACGGCTCCCCGGGCCGAGAGGGTGGGGAGCTGATGCGGGCGGGGCACCTCAGGGCGGGGGGGGAGCTACCACGGGGGAGGCACCTCAGGGCGGAGCAGAGGTGAGCTAGGGTGGGGAGCTGCCGCACGGCTCCCTGGGCTGGGGGGGACATGCCACGGGGGGGTGCCTCAGGGCGGAGGGGGTGTGGGGAGCTGCCGCAGGGCTCGGGGAGGGGGCAGAGCAGAGGTGAGCTGGGGTGGGGAGCTGCCGCACGGCTCCCCGGGCCGGGGGGGGGGAGCTGCCACAGGGGGTGGCGCCTTAGGGCGAGGGGGTGAGGAGCTGCCACGGGGGGGGGCGCCTCAGGGTGGAGGGGGTGCGAGGAGCTGCCGCAGGGCTCGGGGAGGGGGAGAAGGGCGCAAGGTGGAAGTTTCGCCTAGGGCGCAAAACATCCTTGCACCGGCCCTGCGGGGGAAACCAGGACTGGGGTTGGTGTTGGGGTCACAGGCCAGGGAAACAAGGCCAGTGAAAGCCAGGGTGAAAATGGCAGGCTGCAGTTACACCAATACTCAGGGTGTGGCTTGAATCCTGAAAAGATGTTTGTGAGCGGCCCCGGTGGGAGCTACTTCAGCAAGCCATTGTAAGGCACCCAAGGTTGTGGGGCAGGAATGACACAGCCTCCCACTGGTCTGAATTGTACTCCAGAATGTCACAAATGTGTATCTAGCTCACACTGGAGGAACTTAGTACTGACACATTCTTTTGTAAATTAGATGGCTTAATCCAGAGGGGTCACCATTTGCATCAATGACAAATACAGGAAAGCAGTCACTAGTGTGGGTTGAAAGCCAATTGCACATGAGATGAAAAACCAAACTACATTCACTGAAGTCAATGAACAAACATTTTCATTTGCTGGAGGTCCCAGCAGTCAGAGAGTAAGGAATTAATTGCATGTTTTCATCAACTAATCCTTTAGGCTCTCGAGATAATAGCACAGATTCGTATACAACAGAGAAAACAACACATTCCCAAGGAAGATGTCAGCTGACAAAGGTGGACAAAAGGAAACTGAGTTTCAAAGTGTGATTTCAGTGATCAGCTGAGGAATTTTGCTGCATCCAGGAAACTTGAAAGTATAAAAAAATAATAGATCTATTTCTTTCCAGATTTGGTACTTTAAAGAAGTATCCTCTTGTTAGTCTGAAAAGCATCCCCCATGTTGAACACTGAGATAATTCTATTATAACTGGTCAAATTAAGAATTAAATTGAGAAATAAAAGGTACCACCAAGATATTTTTCAGTGATTGCCTAAAGTTAGGTGCTTAAGTCTATATTTAGGCATCTTAAGTTAGGCTAGGTCTACACTACCCGCCTGAATCGGCGGGTAGAAATCGATCTCTCGGGGATCAAATTATCGCGTCTCATCGGGACGCGACAATCGATCCCCGAATCGACACTCTTACTCCACCAGCGGGGTAAGTCGACTCTGATAGGTCGCATTCAGCTACGCTATTCGCGTAGCTGAATTTGCGTATCTTAAATCGATCCCCCCTGTAGTGAAGACCTGCCCTTAGTGGCCTGATCTGCAGAAGTGTTGAACATGCAGGGATTTTTTTTATCCCTTTACCCCAAAGCTCAGGCTGATGGGACAAGAGTCTGTGTGCAAGTCTTCACTTCATGGGTATTTGGGGAGCAAACCACAAAGTCTTTAGTCCACTGATGTTCCACGATGGCTTGCCTGATGTCTATAGGCTTTCTTTAGATGGGCAGGAGATGACCCCTCATGTGGTAAACAAGTAGTTCACACTTGGTAATGCTTCTCTCCAGACTGTGGGGTTTTACAGTTTTATCAAACATTTCTACAGTTACAGAGCAAACAATTAAATATTACCTTATAGTATGAGATACAGATATTATAAATAGGATTAATATCTTTACCATTCTACAAACATTTCATAAACTCTCAACGCTAAACACATTCTTATCATTCTAATATCTATTTTAGCAATACTAATACACAAGCAAGCGGACTGGTTTCCATCAATGCATTTGTCAATGTTCAGTGAGATCCAGGGGCCTTGGCATGAACTGTCACCTGGTCTGCCAGCTTCATACCTTCCACAACGGTTTCTCCTTTTTTACTCTTCCTGCTCTCTCAATCTCCACCTCTGGTACTGCCTTGTGATACGGGGTTCTGTCCAACATGCCTCCTCTTTTGTGGGAGTGGAGAGAAGTGAATCAAGGAGGGACAGATTGAGGAAGCTGTAGGCAGAAGGCACAGCTGCTTCTACAGAGCACATGTCCCTTGGTAGCTTCTAATCCTGCTTCCTATCCAGGCAGGGGCAAAAGACAATGGCCAGATGCTCCTCTCAGCAGGATCCTCAGAGCAGCAGTGTACAGCTCCAAGAGCTGGTCCCCACACAACCAGGTGGGAGCAGAAATTATTGCTGCTGTCAGTGTAGGAACGTGGCAGGGTGGCAGCTTTTGCCAGCTGACCAGCAGACAAAGGGCAGGGACTTCCCCCCAGTTGTGCAAATGCAACTACTGCGACCTGTGCCTACAACCTTCCGCTGCCTCAGCCTAGCTTCCCAGCTCCCCCTTCAGGAACTGACAGGCTCCTCTTTCCCAATCACCACTGAGTCCAGGGGTCCCCCACACCCTTCCTCAAGATGACTTCTTAGTAAAAGAAGTTAGCTCCAGGGTAAAAAATTACCCTCCATTACCACTCCCTCTGGCAGGTCTATAAAATAGGACACTACTTGATTCTCCTCGGACAACTCCTGCTTGAGATGTGAGCAACATCCTTTGCCTCAAGCCAGGATGTCAAGTCCAAGGCTGAGCAGCAGGGAATAATAAAATCTAAAAGTCTCTGAGGGGCTTAGACAGAAACTTCCCAATGAGCAGGATATTCCATAATTGGCCACAAAGGGTTTCTCGTATTTTCCGCTGATGCAGCTGTTACCAGCCATAGTCAGAGAGAGAGAGAGAGAGACTAATGGACTAGATGGAACACTTGTCTGATCCACTACGTTTTTTACATAGGAATTGCCATTCACTTAGTGTTCTTTAAACCTCAGCTGTAAAGTTTATAACATGTACAATTTTAACACTACACCATTTTAATTCTTGAAACACACTTTAAGCAGCTACAGTAGATGCAAAGAAAGCTGAATAACTCATGAAAAGTAACCACATAACTGAGGTTGAGTCACTCTTCCTATCTTGACTTCCCATTAACGAGTCAAAAGATATTTGCAGACTATCATAATATTATTTTCTGGTTATTACTCATTTTATGATTAATCCAAGTGAATTTTGCCTTATTGAAATTCAGTGTGATGCTGTAACGTAGTATCACAAAGAATTCTAAGGAGAGTCTCACATTTCTAAATATAATCAAGCTGTTCCTTCAGAATAAAAAAAGTCACATGAGCTAGTTCCAGATGGTGACCTTTGGATAAGCAAAGTCATTAGAAATCATGAACCTTAGTGAAGCATGCTGCAAACAAGGTATTATAGAATACACACAGACACTTTGTTTTCCACGTGTTAGTAGAAAACAAAGCTGGCATTACATTGCTGAAAACCCAGCAGTAAAAGTCCTCAGAGTGCTTTTGTCAATTTTAACTCAAAAATGAACTAACTCATAGACTTTAAGGTCAGAAGGGACCATTATGCTCTTCTAGTCTGACCTCCTGCACAACGCAGGCCACAGAATCTCACCCACCCACTCCTGTAACAAACCCCTAACCTATGTCTGAGCTATTGAAGTCCTCAAGTTGTGGTTTAAAGACTTCAAGGTGCGGAGAATCCTCTAGCAAGTGACCTGTGCCCCATGCTGCAGAGGAAGGCGAAACCAGCCTCTCCCTCCCCCCCAGGGCCTCTGCCAATCTGCCCTGGAGGAAAATTCCTTCCCGACCCCAAATATGGCGATCAGCTAAACCCTGAGCATGTGGGCAAGACTCACCAGCCAGACACCCAGGAAAGAATTCTCTGTAGTAACTCAGATCCCACCCTATCTAGTGTCCCATCACAGGCCATTGGGCATATTTACTGCTAATAGTCAAAGTCAAAATTAGGCTATCCCATCATACCATCCCTTCCATAAACTTATCAAGTTTAGTCTTGAAGCCAGATATGTCTTTTGCCTCCACTGCTCCCCTTGGAAGGCTGTTCCAGAACTTCACTCCTCTGAGGTTAGAAACCTTAGTCTAATTTCAAGTCTAAACTTCCTGATTGCCAGTTTATATCCATTTGTTCTTGTGTCCACAGTGGTACTGAGCTTAAATAATTCCTCTCCCTCCCTGGTATTTATCCCTCTGATATATTTATTGAGGGCAATCATATCTCCCTCAGCCTTCTTTTGGTTAGGCTAAACAAGCCAAGCTCTTTGAGTCTCCTTTCATGAGGCAGGTTTTCCATCCCTTGGAACATCCTAGTAGTCCTTCTCTGTACCTGTTCCAGTTTGAAATCATCCTTCTTAAACATGGGAGACCAGAACTGCACACAGTATTCCAGATGAGGTCTCATCAGTGCTTTGTATAACAGTATTACCACCTCCTTATCTCTACTGGAAATACCTCACCTGATGCATCCCAAGACTGCATTAGCTTTTTTCACAGCCATATCACATTGGCGGCTCATAGTCATCCTGTGATCAACCAATACTCTGAGGTCCTTCTCCTCCTCTGTTACTTCCAAGTGATACGTCCCCAGTTTATACCAAAAATTCTTGTTATTAATCCCTAAATGCATAACCTTGCACTTTTCACTATTAAATTTCATCCTATTACTATTACTCCAGTTTACAAGGTCATCCAGATCTTCCTGTAGGATATCCCGGTCCCTCTCTGTATTGGCAATACCTCTCAGCTTCGTGTCATCCGCAAACTTAATTAGCCACATTCCCACTTTTTGTGCCAAGGTCAGTAATAAAAAGATTAAATAAAATTGGTCCCAAAACCGATCCCTGAGGAACTCCACTAGTAACCTCCTTCCAGCCTGACAGTTCACCTTTCAGTATGACTCATTGTAGTCTGCCCTTTAACCAGTTCCTTATCCACCTTTAAATTTTCATATTGATCCCCATCTTTTCCAATTTAGCTAAAAATTCCCCATGTGGAACCATATCAAATGCCTTACTGAAATCAAGGTAAATTAGATCCACTGCGTTTCCTTTGTCTAAAAAATCCATTACCTTCTCAAAGAAGGAGATCAGGTTGGTTTGGCACGATCTACCTTTTGTAAAACCATGTTGTATTTTGTCCCAATTACCATTGACCTCAATGTCCTTAACTACTTTCTCCTTCAAATTTTTTTTTCCAAAACCTTGCATACTACGAAGGTCAATCTAACAGCCTGTAGTTACTCGGATGACTTTTTTCCTTTCTTAAAAATAGGAACTATGTTAGCAATCCTCCAGTCATATGGTACAACCCCCAAGTTTACAGATTCGTTAAAAATTCTTGCTAATAGGCTTGCAATTTCATGTGCCAGTTCGAGTTTGGCTTCTACCTCGGATGTGGCAATATCTACTTCCATACCGTCATTCCCATTTGTCATCCTACCATTATCCTTAAGTTCCTCATTAGCCTCATTAAAGACTGAGGCAAAGTATTTGTTTAGATATTGGGCCATGCCTAAATTATCCTTAACCTCCACTCCATCCTCGGTGTTTAGCAGTTCCACTTCTTCTTTCTATGGCTATAGAACCTTTTACTATTGGTTTTAATTCCCTTTGCAAGGTCCAACTCTACAAGGCTTTTGGCCTTTCTCACTTTATCCCTACATGTTCTGACCTCCTAAGGTAGCTTTCCTTGCTGATCCCTCTCATCTTCCACTCCTTGTAGGCTTTCTGCTTTTTCTTAATCACTTCTCTGAGATGCTCGCTCATCCAGCTTGGTCTACAACTCCTGCCTATGAGTTTTTTCCCCTTTCTTGGGATGCAGGTGTGATGGGTTGGATCACAGAAACCCCCCTGGGAGCTGCCAACTGATGTGCCAAGACTACCCCTGCTCCTGTTTTCCCTGCCAGCTCAGGACTCCAGCACCCTGTCTTGCTGAGCCAGACATTCCCGTCTGCTCCAACACAGACCCAGGGTCTGAATTACTTGCCCCAAAGCTGCAGGTTTACCTGAAAACAGCTCACAGAAGTGTGCTTGTCTTTAGCACTCAAATGCCCAACTCCCAATTGGGTCTAAACTCAAATAAATCCATTTTACCCTGTATAAACCTTATGCAGGGTAAATTCATAAATTGTTCGCCCTCTATAACACCGATAGAGAGATATGCACAGTTGTTTGCTCCCCCAGGTATTAATACATACTCTGAGTTAATTAATAAGTAAAAAGTGATTTTATTAAATACAGAAAGTAGGATTTAAGTGGTTCCAAGTAGTAACAGACAGAACAAAGTCACCAAGCAAAATAAAATAAAATGCGCAAGTCTATGGCTAATCAAACTAAATACAGATAATCTCACCCTTAGAGATGCTTCAGTAAGTTTTTTCCTCAGATGGACACCTTCCAGGCCTGGGCACAATTCTTTCCCCTGGTACAGCTCTTGTTCCAGCTTAGGTGGTAGCTAGGGGATTCTTCATGATGGCTCTTCTCTCCCTTTGTTCTGTTCCACCCCTTTATGTTTTGCATAAGGCAGAAACCCTTTGTCCCTCTCGGTTTCCACACACACCCCCACCCCCTCACTGGAAAAGCACCAGGTTAAAGATGGATTCCAGTTCAGATGACATGATCACATGTCACTGCAAGACTTCATTACCCACTTGCCAGCACACACATATACAGGAAGACTCACAGGTAAAACACAGCCATCTGCAGACAATGGTCCTGGTTAATGGGAGTCATTAAGATTCCAAACCACCATTAATGGCCCACACTTTGCATAATTACAATAGGCCCTCAGTTATATTTTATATTTCTAGTTTTAGATACAAGAGTGGCACATTTATACAAATAGGATGATCACACTCAGTAGATTATAAGTTTTGTAATGATACCTTACAAGAGACCTTTTGCATGAAGCATATCCCAGTTACATTATATTCACTTATTATCATATTTTTTTATAAAACCATATAGACTGCAACATCACAACAGGCTTCTGATAGTTTCTGCAACCTTGACTTGAAGTAAATCCAGGCCTCCTCTGCCTTTAGATCCACAAGTTCTTTAGTCCAATCCACTTCCCTAACTAATTTCCTTAATTTTTTTAAAAAGTTAGCCCTTTTGAAATCAAAAACCCTAGTCACAGTTCTATTTTTGTTTATCCTTCCATTTAGTTTGAACTGAATTAGCTCACGATCACTTGAACCAAGGTTGTCCAGTACAACCATTTCTTCTATGAGGTCTCACTATTCACCAAAACCAAATCGAAAATGCCATCCCCTCTTGTTGGTTCAGCAACTACTTGGTGAAGGAATCCATCAGCTATTGCATCCAGGAAAATCTGAGCCCTATTATTACTAGTAGCACTTGTCCTCCAGTCTATATCTGGGAAGTTAAAGTCTCCCATGATCACACAATTCCCATTAGTATTTACTTCACTAAAAACATTAAAGAGTTCTCTATCCATATCCAAATCGGATCCTGGCAGGCTATAGCACACCACAAGCACTATCTCAGGGGAGGCTCTAGTAGCTTTCTTCCCCAATGTGATTTTTGCCCAGACAGACTCTATCTTATCCATTCCATCCCTTCTTATTTCTTTACAGTCTACCTCAACATTGATATACAATGCTACTCCACCACCTTTGCCTTTATTTCTATCTTTCCTAAACAGCACATACCCTTCAATACCTGTACTCCAGTCATGACTACTATTCCACCATGTTTCTGTTATCCCTATAATATCTGGTTTCACTTCCTGCACCAATAACTCTAGTTCCTCCATTTTGTTACCTAGGCTCCTCACATTAATGTCCAACATCTTAATTTTTGCTGTTTGGCTTCTCTCACATTCTTTACCCGATTAGGCACAGACATTCTACCACCAGTATCACCTATTAGACTGGTATCTACACTACCCTTCCTCCTTATGTCCATTCTCCTACCCACAGCTGTATCCTTTCTTACTTCGTTTTCTTCCCTCTCAATGTTAAAATCCAGCATGGGGATTACCTGGACATCTCCCAACCATCTCCCCCAGATTCCTAGTTTAAAGCTCTCTTAATCAGTTGTGCCAGCCTCCATCCTAGAAGTCTATTTCCCTCCCTACTCAGGTGAAGTCCATCCCGAGAGAACAGTCCTCTGTCCATGAATGCTTCCCCGTAGCCATACATCCCAAAGCCCTCCTTATAGCACCACTGCCTGAGCCATCTGTTGATCATCATAATCTTGTCACACCTTTGTTGCCCTTCTTTAGGAACAGGCAGAATCCCACTGACGATCACCTGAGCCTTGATTTCCTTAAGCGTCTTCCCCAGCCTGGCATAGTCTCCCTTGATATGTTCCAGTGAGAATCTAGCCGTATCATTTGATCCCACATGAAGGACAATCAGTGGATTCTTTCCTGCTCCCATTAGGATCCTCTTCAGCCTCAGGACCATATCCCGTATCTTAGCATCCAGCAGACAGCACACCCTTCTGTTCTCCGGATCAGCTTTGATTACAGGCCCGTCTATTCTTCTCAGTAAGGAGTCCCCAGTCACGTAGACCTGCCTTTTCCTGGTGATGGTGCGATTCTCTGGTCTATCCCCTGTTCTCTCTGGCTGCAAGTCCTCTCGATACCTATTGTCCCTTGCAATCCTCTGCAACCCATCCCGTATCCTCCTGGGGCTCATATTTGGTGTTATCTCCATTGACTCTTCCTCTCTTCCTATAGGACTAGCTGCTCTTCTCTTCTTCCTTGCCCTCTCACCTTCAGTGACCACCTGCTGTGCCTCTTCTTCATTTTCCAACTTCACAAACTTGTTCCTGAACTATATTTCTCCTTCACTAGCCCATCTTTTCCTCTGCCTGGTTCTCTTAGTCACATGCTTCCACTGTCCTCACCCAGCAGTCTCCCCTCAGAATTCTTTGGTCCTGCTTCCATCTGCAAGTCTGAGCTTTTCCCTTCAGCCTCCTCATGTCTTTTCTCCATCGTCTGCTCGAACCCCCTTCTAAACTCAACCAGAGTTTCCACTTGCATCTCCAATCCTCGGATCTTTTCTTCCATCGGCTCTTTCAGGCGGCACTTCATGCAGACAAAACTCTTTTCAGGTACTCCCTCCAGGATCACGTACATGCCGCAGCTTCCACATCCAGTCATCTTCATTGAGTCTTCCACTGCTTGGGTCACTACCACTGCTGCCTCTGTATCTGTCATAGCCTTCCCACCTAAGTCCTGTTAGTCCGAGAAACACAAACCAACCAAAACACAAAGCAACAAGCACCAAAACACTGCCAGACCACCACACACTCCCTTCACTAGCCTGGCTCTCTTAGTCTTCCCCTAAAACTCCCATGCAAACTCCCGTTTACAGCTCTGTTTGCTGCTCCTGTGCCACTGCAAACCATTTCTATAAAATAAAAACACTGCACTTACAAAACCAGCAACACTTAAGACTTCTAATTGGGATTGTCAAAGGAACCTGAGACAGCTAGGTGCCCAACTCTTTGAGGCTCCTTGGAAAATCCCAGCCTCCAGATCTAAACTTTGCACCTATATCTGGTGCAGCTGCAGCTCTCATCCCAGGCTAGACAGTACTCCAGGATTCTGTTGGTTATTTGCAGGACAATAGCTTGGCTTTGTGCATGATTCAACTGCACAAACCCATTTTTACTGCAATTACACTGGTGGCTCCAAATTCACTGGTTGAGAATCCAAAAGGTCTGTGAAGCTAAAGTTAAGTTAACAGCTTTGGACCCTCTGCCCCTATCCAAGCCCAAACCTTGGGGGCAATTGGGTAATTTCAACAGTTCCCTACTTGCACTTCATTTCCCCCACACAGAAGATCTGGGCTGTAACAGCTGGGCCCTGCCTGATGCTGTAGGTTCTGGTAGTCTCCTATTCCAGACTGCACAGTCTCCCTCAGAAGCTCTCGCATACTATGGCGTGTTAGAACCTCAGTCTGTATTCTGGGGCATGAAAAATGTCTCATAGCCTGTAAAACTGAGGAAGTCCCAGATTATGAAGTTTACACTAAACAGCAAAGAGGATCAGAAGAGAAACTATTCACTATTGAATTCACCACCTTCTGCTGACAAAATTAGGGCTTTGGACACTCCTGTATAAAGAGAGAGTTTGAGGCTTCTAATACTGCTGGGGGAACATCTATGTCCTCTACATTTCCCAAATACTCTTCTTCCCCTTGATCTATGGGATTCAAATATCTGGATCTAGATTTTAGATCCCACTGGAAAGAAACCCAGTTACAAAGAATCTGAACTTTCTCAAAAGTTCAAGATTTGGCTCCAAAGTTTTGGTCTGAGCCTATCAATGTATGTTTTTCTCTAAGGAAGTTCTTCTGCTTTGTTTCAATCATCCACCCAACTGTCAAAAATCAATTGATTCACTGAGCATGTTCATTTGAGTGCATGTTATATTAGAAGTTTGAGTCACCTTTCTTATATTAGACTGGAGAGGCCATGATTCGAAGCTCCATGCTATTCCTAAGCCTATCATCTAGGGCTGTGCTTTGTATCCAGGTGAAAATATGAATGGCTCAATTTTGAAACTGTTTCCTATTCAACTCTGCATTGGAAACAAACATAGAAAGTCCATGTTTTTTCCATCTGATTTTGGAGCACTCAAACTCAGCGTAGGTTGTTGGTGGGCATAATAGAAGCGTGGTTGATTTGAGAAATGTCACCTTGAATCAAATTTATACACTGATTCACACTACATTTTGGCTCAATAATCCAAAAGCAAGAGAGTTACCAACTTCTGAGGAACACCACCATATTTTCAAAGGATAGAAAAAAAACTCCACTTTATGGCCAAACTAGGCAGCTGAATCAGGTATTAATAAAAAGGGAACGCAATGTAGGATTCAGATCACATTGGTGTTTGCATTTCCATGTTTCTAAATTTACCTACCTGCTTCTGAAAAAAAAAATGTATAGAAAAATATCTTCACAGCTAAAATGATAGAACCTAATTATGGAAAAAGCTGCTGAAATTAGCATGATAGGATGTCATTCAAGTTACACTCCTACAAAGTACTGAAAAGACCTTATTAAAAATAAACTATATTTGCAAATAAAGGCTAAAACTCTATAGGATGTGGCTCTCCTTAAAAAGCAGAACAGCAGCATCCACACTTGTCATTTAATTGCTAAATTTCCTTTCAGTGCATCCACTAACAGCCAGCTTGCTCTGCAAATAGCAAGTGGCCATTGTGATGATTCCAAATGCTAACTGCATCTCTTATCGGGATGCATGGAAAATAAAGGCATTGAGTCCACACAAATGAGCTGGTTTGTTTTTATTAGTTCCACAGGAAGCAAGTCCAGACTCCCTGCCACACTGTATAAAAGCATTAAGAACATAATGGAATGACAATGTCCTCTGTTTCCAGACACTGTCCTAATGAAAACAAATGCAGAGCAAAGTGCACTAATTTTAGAATGGTTCAACAGTATTTGCCTTCTTGTGCTTTATGAATGGGAGGACTAAGTCCACCCCTCATCCTTAGCAAAGGTATTGAAAGATGCCAATTATTGATCACTGACATTTAGTAATTTAGTCAACAAAAGCAAGTGGTCTGTAAAGTGACTGACAATGATAGAGGAGTCCGCAAATTCTGCAGAAGGGACACACCGCATGAAGTCACGCCGATGTAGAAAAACACAATATGCATAATGACAGCATCCATAGCTATGTGTTTCCTACCTGTTTTTTCTTTAGGTACATCAGCATAAAGAAGTTGTATCTTCCTTGTTTTGGCCATTGGTGGATCAGAGAAGTGAGAGGAAGCTCTCTCATCCCTTAAAGATACAGGGGTGCTGAATGTTTAACCAACAAATCTCTTTCCCAACTACTTGTGAGGCATTTGAGTTAAATAAAGTTATTAACAAAAGCAAAGATAAAAAAAGGCTTTCAACAGCTGGTCTAAAAATTCTTTCCCCTCTCAGTTCCTCAGAATTAAATTTCCTTGGTATTTGTAATATGATCATACAAGTTCTACAGCTGCCCAAAGAATCTTTGAAGAAGTAGAAAATAAAAGGAGACCTGACTTATTAATGTAAAGAACTAGCAGGGGGTGGGGAGGGAACTTGTCATGCATTTTACACACACACACACACACACACACACAAAATCAAGAAACAAGAGAGGACAATCATTTAATGCTTGTATCTTGGCAACAGAAAGAAAATGAAAACTTAGAATTTTTCATATATTGAAAAGTGAAACAAACATGTTGAGTGATGCTAAAAATCAACAACTTGGATTTGTTACAGTACTAATGTGCTACTACAGATTTATAAAGTGCCAGAGAACAGCAGCACTGAGTGTCCGGGCAAAGGGAAAGAAAAAGTGCAAGGGAGAGCACATGCCCTAGTATTAAATATTATTTCCTTTAAAACTGGATCCATTAACCTGGTTGTGTGGATTCATTTGTGTACATATCTTTGAAAATAATGGGACATGTTAAAAATCTCAGGCATTGCCATGAGGGATTACAGCCACAGCATTGGAACTGTGTGGCTTCACAAACGTTTAATCCGCGGGGGGGAGTTCCTCTTGGAAAAGATTTCCAGCAGATTCGTTACACAGTTACCATGGAAACTTTTTTTCTGTTGGTAAAGCACAGCCTGACAATAAGCTCCTGTGGGTGTGACCCCCTGGATTTGAATTTCGTAATGCTAGTAAATGAGGTCCCATGTGAATTTCTTGAGGGCACCTTTATTCCCCCGCAGAGCATTATTTAAAAATATGATGCTGTTGTTCAAAGCGTGGCTGCAGCACAACAGCCTTCAAAATTTGCACAAAAAAAACCACTAATGTGACCATGAACAGCTGAAGGAAATGCAACAAATGCTAGCCCACAGCTCAGCAACTAACATAGGTTACCTCTGTTTTTCCTGTGCACCTTAGAAAATAAATGCTCAGCATATTTGCACCAATGGTTTAGGTTGCTTGATTGGGTATCCCAACTCATGCCAGGTAAGTATTCCTTATTAAACAAGGGGTTCACTGTCCCTCCTTAAAGAGGGGTGCTCTGTCGCCTTGTCGCAACCCCAAGAACTTCCTCCTTTCAACCCTCTCACCAGCACAGCAGCCACCAGACTCCAGCACAGCCTGCAGTGCAATACATATCTCAGGGAAAACTTCCAAACTAGAAGAACAGTAGGACAAAGGAACAGACTGGCTAGGGAAGCCATGGAAGCTCCTTCACTGGAGGTTTTCAAAGGAAGACTGGATAGCAGTCTGTCTTGGATGGTTTAACCACAACAAATCCTGATTCTTGGCCTTGAGGTCCCTTCTAACCCTATGATTCTATATTTGTCTCAGAAGTACCACTAGGTACAACTCCCTTCTGAGTCCATTAATAACTCTCACTCAATAGGGCTTGGGGGTTGTTGCCTCCACCCTCCAAGCATTGAGCCTGCCATCTCCATAGTATATCTAGCCTGCGCCAACCAGACTGGAGAATGAAAAAGTGAGAACTGAACCAATGGCCCATACAAAGCACTAGTCATTAGCTCTCCAAAAAAGCCTCAGTTGTAGAACTGCACACCATTCAATTTTGTGGGACCATCCAATTCTCCATTGTGTCTGGAATGCAATAGTGCCACATCACTTTACACTCTCACTGTAGAATATATTAAACTGAGTGCAATACAGAAAGCCAGTGCAATCGGTACTCTGGAAGCAAGAGTTCTGGTCACTAAGAAATACTGTATGGATACAGCCACCACCTTTAGTATAAAGCTAACAATGCGTTCTTTCATGGACGCCAGGGTAAATTTTCAACAGCATCTAAATGATTTAGGAGCCTAAGTCCCATTGACTTTCAGTGAAACATAGGCTCCCCCTAAGTCATTTACATGTTACCCACTATGAAAATAGAAGCAGATGTTCTCCTTCAATAGCATGGAGGCCATAAACAACTCCATATCTAAAATCTCTAATATTGTTAAAGCACTGACCAAAGTTCTATCAGGATAAAGACCTAGAGCTTTCAATATCCATAATGCAGGTAATCTCAGCCGGCTAGCTATTTGCAATGACTGGGAGATAGGATCAACAACAGAAAATCTAAGGAAACAAACAAACAAAGCCATGGTTTCCTGCAGTTGCCTTTTCTTCTCTGCTTCTTAGGCAATAGGTTGTTTTCTATTGCCATGTAATAAACATCTGACACTGCCCAATGTGTGTAATGGGAAAATATTGCTTGTTCTCATGTGGTTTTTACAACCAAATTGCACTCAAATGTGCCATAAGCTTCAATGGTAGTTCTGTATGCAAAATGTACGATCATATTCTAAATTGTATCTTTTAGAAATGGTGAGGAGAATATTCTGATCCCATGGAATGCACAACATCCTTCATTCTCACCTTGTGGTTAATTTAAGAATACTAACGTCATTAAACTAGCATGAAATTGGACTGATCTCTGTGGAAGTCCATATTGGTGAGTGTTTCAGTCTACTAAATTTCATGGCAAAAAGGATTCCTGTCATGAGGCAAAAAGTTTACCTAACTTGAAGGAACTACTTCTTTATTTAATAATTTAAAATCGTAACACAGGGATGAAGTTATTTCAAATCAGCCTGGGCACCTACAAAAGTGGAAGCTAAGTGGTAACCTCTTTTTTTTTTTTTTTTAAACTCATTATTGAAAGTAGTTCGCTCGGACCATACCATAACATACCTTTAGTTAGTGGGTGATGGCTGACTGCAAGTCATTCCAAAGTATTTCAGAACCTGGAAGGTGCGGAGTCTGAGCAACTATAATTCCCACACGCTTCAGTGGGAGTTACAAATGCCTAGCAACGCTCAGGTTTTGACTCTAAATTTTCTCAGTGGGCCTGATCCAAAGCCCATTGACATCAATGGAAAATTTCTATGCACTTCAATAGACTTTGTATCAGGCCCAATAAGAAAAATCTAGGAGAGACAAAGGGAGTTTCTAAGGGAGTCTTTCTAAGTAAGGTTGTGCTTGCTAACTTCCAGGTTCCACCCAGGCTTTGCTCTTTTGCATTTACTGCAGCCTATCTTTATTTTTAAACTGGATGTATTACAACGGGTGTCTTCAGTAACCTCTATGGTGAAGTTTATTGCATTGTTCCTGCTTTGTCTTGTTGCATGAACAGGCCAAGCTCTCAGGAGGGTATTGTGCTGTCAGCTCTGTGCTTGGCCATCAGCTCCCAGGGGGTTCAATTTTAAGGGCATAGACCCCTTGGAACTTCATTGACATGAAACCAGGTTTTACTAAGCAGTACACCAGTTGTTTTCATGAGAATCAACTATATACTGTTTCCCTTGCACTTCTAGTTCTGTCTGGGATTCCCTGAGGCCACAAGGAATTAGCACTGAGGATTTAAAGAGTTCTTCTGAGGGAGTTCCTTTTAGGTGCGAGTCTCCCCTCCCCAAGAAGTTCCTGGTTTTTGAGAAAAGGTGATCTGTGACTCACTTATGAGGGATCCCCCTTTTTCTTCTCCTTTATAAAGATGGCTTCAAACTTCTTTGCAAAAAAAAGTCCTATTTTGTTTTTAGAGGTTTGAAACATTTGAAAGATAAGGTTTTCATGTCACAACATGGTCCAGTCCTGCCCTCTGAACAAACACACCTGTTGTGACCAGATCCAACCACTGAATCCCATGGGCTGCTAAGCCCTCTGGACTGATCACTGTTCCTAGCTCTGGGTCTCCCAGGAGCACTTCCTAGCTGCAGACCGTGTCTGATCTCACCACCCCTGTGAGACATGGATTTGGACCTTTAGAGAAGATTATAAGTCTGTTCTAAATAACAAAAGAATCCTTCCCAATTCATCCAGGATGCCACATCGTTGTGCCTTTCCCCGTCTCCCCCTCCCCAAGGACACATGCCTCTAGGAACACTAGGCTGAACTGGAACAGTGGATTCCCCCAAGCTTTCTGAAAATCCCTTTTGTAACTTTTCCTGTTAATCGCAGCCTTCTTGTCATTTGTTTTACACCTGTGCTAGGGGAAAAAGATATCCATGAACCTTGCAAATCCTGCCCACCCACTAGGAAGGTGTCACACATCTCAGCTTGAGAAGCTTTAAACTAAAGATGCTAATGCAATGTTCATGTTAGTCTGTTCATACAGATCCTGACTTGGTTCCCATTGATGTCAATGGAAGTTTTGCCATTCACTTCAATGGGAACAAAAACAAGCCCTAATGAAACAAACATAAAACGACAGAATAGAACAAAAGAAAATAACTTACTGTGTTTGTTTTTTATTCCCATTTTAGTCTGCAGGTTATTACTATTATTTACATTCACCCTTTAACAGTTGTCATCCAGTGACTAAGGCCTCCCGAAGTAATCAACAGTTGTCTGAGGGTGGGAAATTGCAGGTTATTAGCATTCTTCACCTCTGATCTTGCAACTGGCGCTGCTGAAGTGACAGAAGCACACACAGAAATCTCGGCACCAGAGTATATGCCACCTTTTGAAGCGCCATTAGATGTGACACATGTGACAATGTGGCTGTGTGTTTACATGGTCAGCTGTAAGCCACATTAGCAGTTCTTGCAATGCCACAGAGAGCAGTAGCTATCTCAGTGTGGAAGTGGCTGCAGCATGCTTTTCAAATGGGGTGGGTGGGTGGGTGGAGTGTGACAGGGAGTGTGTTGTGTGTATGTGGGGGGAGAGACAGTGTGTTTTGGGGGGCAGAGTGTGTCAGTATGCTGTCTTGTAAGTTCAGACAGCAGCAGGGGGAAACCCCATCAGCCCCCTCCCCCCCACACACACACACACAAACACGCCTGCCTTGGCAGCAACAGCATTCCACAGTAATGGTTTGCTTTGTCCCAGAGCAGATAAGCAGCCATCTGTCAGAGCTTTGAAAGGGGATATCCGCATGCCTGCAGCCGAGTTCAAAACAATGACAAGAGTGGCCACTTGACTTCAAGGGTTATGGGACATTTCTGGAGGCCAATCACAGCGCAGTAATGCAACATGTCGTCCATACTGACACCCGGGCGTTTCAGCCAGGGCACAGAAAGCTCTAGGCTTCTCGTGGAGATGGATTACCAGGAGCGCTCCAGCTACAGAGTCCAGGCACTCTAAGTGCCTTGCCAGTGTGGACACTTCAGGAGTTAGGGCGCCCAGGACTGACTTAATGCGCTCTAACTTGCAAGTGTAGCCAAGGCCTAGGTCTTTTCCTCTGCCCCTTCCTGGGCTCATTCTTTTGCAGACTCTTCACCCCTTCCCAGGCTCTGCAGAGGTCTTTCCAGCTCTGGTACCAAGGAACGCCTCCCAGGGCTGTCTGTCTATCTGTGCCTGTGTCTCTTTCCTCTGGAAACAGGACTGGCAAGCTGCCTCCTTGAGGTCTTGCCTTTTTGTCAACTCACCACAGAATCTTGATCAACCCCTGTGACTTCTCAGTGTCTTTCCTGGCCCTTTGCCAGAGCTCCCATCTTGTGAGATGATCTCAAGGCCTATTCTCTCCTGGGTCTCCTGCCTCCCTTCTGCTATTCCAAAGTCCTTCTGCTACTCTGAAGTCCTTTCTTTAATCACCCTACTCCCTCAGCTGGGACTCATCTTTAATTCAGCCACCCAGCTCCTCCCCAGCCAGGCATACCCTCCATGTGCAATTGGGTGCGCTAATTGCTGTCTGGCCACAGTTCATTTTTTCTCTGTCAGCACAGGCTATGCACCCCATCACATGGTGATAATATTTGCCTACATTCGGGGGGTAGGAATTGTAAGGCTAAATTGATTAACCTTGTAAAGTGCTTTGAAATCTTCAGATGACGGGTGTTACAAAAATGAAAGATATTTTTGGTGTAGGAGCAGCAGTGATCTGTATGCTCTGTATAACCTGTATGTTCAAAAGGTCTGTTACACTCTCCCCCCACCCCTCTTTTGTCTCCTCTCCCTCTTTGAATACCTGTGAAGTGGCTTTCCCCCTCCCACTCCCTCCTGGAATGCCTGTGGGATGATTTGGCTCCTTGAACAACTGGAAGATCAGAAGAGCTCGTAGGTAGACAAGGTGTCTGGGATTCTAATTAGGCAGTGCTCACGCACCCAATGCATGGACACTGTCCAAGGTGGAGTTTTTACCAACCAGACACGGCCAAGTCATTTCTAGTCACAGGCCAGAAGGAACAGGTCCTTAGAAGGGGCCGGGGCCATGTGATCAGGAGTGCACTCACAAGATTGTACCTCCCGTGAAGGCCCTTCGCCTGGACCACCTGGCCAGTGGCTCGTCGCATTGCATTCCATGGTGCCTTGGGAAGACTTACCTTCATCGCATCGTACATCGCTGTGCTGTGGAACATTTATCTTGAAGGTTCCTGACATCTCCAGTGCTGAGCGTGAGTATATGAGTGTGAGTGTGACCTCCCTCCCCCTTCTTTTGAGCTTAGCTATCAGTATAATAAACGTGCTGCTTTCTCCCAAACTCTGGTGGGTCATTAGTCCTCCCTAAGCTTACTAGCTGGCCCAATTTCAGGTAACAATTTTTACTTCATATAAACTATCTTCACCAGTAAAAGAAACACAACCAGTATGACATACACTCTTTCCCCAAAGTGTCTTAATTAAAAATGCCTTGTGTTCCTATATATTTAAAATTAATGTTTTAAAAGGCCTGACACTTTACAACCACAGTCAAACTGAAACAGGAAAGAAAAGGTCTGTATGAGAATATTTAATAGCTCTGGGCTTGATTATACAACCTTGGTGAAATCCCTCAGCAAAACACTGGCACGGGATAATATGTCACATCATCCCTACCTTAAAAAATACATGCGAGTTCTGAAATGAAATCATTATTCTAGGAGAAAGAAAAATGCCTCAGTCAGTTTTGTTCTACAGAAAGGCACTAAATGAAACTACTGTGAAATAAACAAGTGACTACTCTTTTCATTAGCTGTACTACACTGTAGCTACATTGCAGATACAGTAGGGATGGATTAAACTATGTAATTATACCCATTACTATGTAATTATACCCATACCCAAACATTTTTTCCTCGGCACATTGCTGATTTTGTATGAAAAATTCTCTTTCCCCTTTCTAAATAATAGTGCTGTTCCAGCAATCAAAGAATGAACAGACCACACTCCGAAATAAATCTGTGGCTGCATAACTACATGTCTACACTGCAACAGAGAGCAAGCCTCCCAGCCTGAGTAGAGAGATGGTAGCACACTAAAAATAGCAGTGGATGTTCCAGCTTGGGCTGGATCTCGGGCTCCAACGCCCACCCCCTTTCCTAGCCTTCAGAGCCCAAGCCACAGCTTCAAAGCACTCTCTTTTTTGAACCACAGCACACATTCCACATGAGTTCACCTCTGTTCAAGTTCTGGTAGAAACTCACATCAGTTCTTCTTGTATCTGTACAGATTTACCCATGCTTAGAGTTCTTTCCTGTGAGCTCCAAAAGATGCTAAATATATGGCCTCACCGGTGGCCTAGTCATTTGAATATGTCTTTGAGTCTTTAACAATCAACATGCTGTAGTCATGAACACAGAAATATTTTGTACTAAATAAGACAAATTTGATCTGCACCACCTTAACCAGCAATTAATGGGATATGATGACAAATCTATCAAATGCATCAGCTGTCTGCTCTTCAAATTAGAAAGGTAGATTTTTAATTGAACTGAGCAACAGTTCCGTAGCACAAAACCAGTTTATGTTTACACAGAGTTTGGTTCCTTCTTCGGAGTTGACTAATAGCTGCTCATTAAAATAGCTGTGTCTGGACACACACACACACACACACACACACACCGCTCTCTCTCATATTCTTCATGAATTTTCAGACAATCATCCCTTTTGTTTCTGATTTCAGGATCCACCTGATGCCATTATGATTCTTTAAGAAAATGAAAACAGTGATTGATAGGTCTGTTCTCCCATAATTTGTTATTTATAGAATACCAATCTTCCTAGTTCAAAAGCTCCCTCGCCCCTGCACGTAGGCATGATGAATACAAGTTTCAGAAGTGTCCAAAGGCCAGAGTTTCAAAGGTATTTAGGTGCCTAAAAATGGGATTTTCAAAAGGGCCTATGCAGGTTTGGCACCTAACTTCACTAAAATATTAAAAGTTAAGAACTTTGTAAAGATACAAAGCTTATTTATTAAACATAATATAAGATAGACATCAAATACAAGTGATTGAACATAACATGTAAACACACACAATCAGATGGGACTACATCCCTAAGGTTTCATTTAAACATCAGTGCAGAGATGGAAAAAGATAATTATGTATATAAAATGTTAGTGTAAGAAAGTGATTCCTGGTAAAGCAAAGGGCTCAAATAGCACTCGCGCTTCAAAGGGCAAGCATGCAAACAGAGCATGTACATAAATGACAAGTCAGTTTTCAAAATTTCACTGTAAAAAGAAGCGACTTCAGTTAAATGGCATGATGAATTCTAATTAATAGAAAGTATTAGACTGAAACAAAAGGCAAAAACATCACTATAGAATAAACAGAATCTCACATTAAGGACCATTTACTCTGATAATTCTGTCAAACTGACAGCAGTAAGTGAATCTTAGTTCTCTGTGGTGCTGTAATTGGCATCCTCAGAGCTCACACATGCAGATTCAAGAACAATTAAGCTCTATGCCTTAGCCATGGAGATAGGACAATGCTAACAAGCACCTAGAATGAGGATAAATTGTTGGCACTTCAGAGATGGAAACAAGCTGGAGTATGTTAGTACAGAAGGCTTAATGAGATGTTGAGGTGTGTGTGTGGCTATGGGATAATACCATCTGACATACATGCAGATTCAAGTTACTGCTGTGGCTAGTTTAAGTGAAGCCTACTTAAAATACTTAACAGCGGCTGGGGCCTAATGGTCTCACTGAGTACATGTCTTTGCATTGCTAGATAGTGCTATTGGACCCAATCACTCCTGAGCAAATTTAAGAGGGGAAATGATGAAACATGCATCTTAGGATCCTTCTACCCTCTCCCCCCATAAACAAACATGATAAACCTGGATGTGCCTGAATTGCTTTCTACATTTTAAGCCCAATTCTCCTCTCATTTATACCTGTGAGAATTAAGAATAACTCCTTTTAAGTCAATGGAGTAACATAGGTTTAAACACGTTTAAGTGAGACCCTTTGTATCATTTCACCCTAATACGCTAAACCAGAGGTGGGCAAACTTTTTGGCCCGAGGGCCACATTGGGGAGTAGAGATTGTATGGTGGGCCATGAATGCTCACAAAGTTGGGGTTGGGATGCAGGAGGGGGTGAGGGCTCTGGTTGGTTGTGCAGGCTCTGGGGTACGGCCAGAAATGAGGAGTTCAGGGTGCAGGAGGGGGCTCCGGGCTGAGAAGGGGGCTGCAGGGGGAAGGGGGAGGGCTCCGGCTGGGGGTGCAGGCTCTGGGGTGGGACTGGGGATGAGGGGTTTGGGGTGCAAGAGGGTGCTCCGGGCTGGGATCAAGGGGTTCGGAGGGCGGGAGGGGGATCGGAGCTGGGGGAGGGGGTTGGGGCATGGGGAGAGGCTCAGGGGTGCAGGCTCGGGGCAGCATTTACCTCAAACAGCTCCTGGAAGCAGCGGCCATGTCCCCCCTCCAGCTCCTATGTGGAGCTGCAGCCAGGCGGCTCTGCGCACTACCCCATCCGCAGGCACAGCCCCTGCAGCTCTCATTGGCTGCAGTTCCCACCAATGGGAGCTGTGGAGGCGGCACTTGGGGTGGGGGCAACGTGCAGAGCAGAGCCCCCTGGCTACCTCTACGTGGAGGAGCCGGAGTGGGGCCATGCTGTGGCTTCCAGGAGCCATGTGGAGCAGCCCCCGACCCTGCTCCCTGGCTGGAGCGGGGCCATGCCACTGCTTCTGGGAGCTGCGTGGAGTGGTCCCTGACCCTGCTCCCTGGCTGAAGCACCAGAGCAGGGCAAGCCCCAGACTCCACTCCCCAGCAGGACCTTGAGGACTGGATTAAAATGGCTGGCGGGCCGGATCCGGCCTGTGGGCCGTAGTCTGCTCACCCCTGTGCTATACTATTTATGAAAAAACAAACCATCAACTATAAAGATCATCAGGAGCCAATGTGTCTTGGCTATATTGGAATTATTTTATTAAATAAATTGCTCTGAACAAAGGATACCAATTAGCTATCTTTATTTAGGATGGGATTTTCAAAAGCACTCAATATTGGCCCAGTTCTGCTTCCTTTACAGTCAGTCATAGATTTCAGTGGGAGCAAAGGTGGGGGGCTTAGCTCAAAAAGTTTGAAAACAGCTTAGGGTGCTAGGGAGGGGGTACAGGCGGCGGGAGGGGTAACTCGGGGGGGGTGCGGCTAGGGGCTGTGTACAGACGGGGTAGCTCAACTTGCGGGGGGGGGGGGGGGTAGCTGGGGCTGTGTGTGGACAGCAGGGCCATCCCTAGGAATATGCAGAATACGCAGCTACAAATTTCATGGTGCCCTAGGCAGCACCAGCTCCGGTGGCCAGCCCTATCCCCTGGCCGACCTTCCCCGCGGGCTGTGCCTGTTGTAAGGGGCAGGGCCGTCCCTACGGGGGGAGGGGGGGGGCAGGACAACTCCCTCCGCGCCGCTTCTTAGCCTTCCCCCTGCTCTGCCCCTGGCCTGCCCCCCACTCCACCTCTTCCTCCTAAGCTGGGCCGGCTCTAACTTTTTTGCTGCCCCAAGCAGCAAAAAAAAGTGCCGCCCCACCGAGCCCCGCCGCCGGAACGCCCCCCCGAGCGCCATGCCCCGTGCTGCCCCCCCGCCAAGCGCTGCGTCACCGGAGCCCGCCCCCCCCCCCGCCGAGCACCACACCGCCGGAACCCCCCCTGAGCGCCGCCGGAGCGCCGCCGCCAGAGCAGCCCTCCCCCCCGCGGAATGCCGCACTGCGCTGCCCCCCGCCACCCCAAGATTGGCCACCCCTTACCAGGTGCCGCCCCAAGCATGTGCTTGGTTGCCTGGAGCCAGCCCTGCCCCTAAGCCTCTTCCCCCAGCGACCCTGCACTCGCTGGAAGCGGCGGGAAGTGGAGCAACCCAGCCCCAGCCCGCTCCACCCCGCCAGCTCAGCTGCCGGTGAGTACGGGGGCTGGTCCTTCCCCAAGCGACACGGCTGGGGAAGCAGAGCGGGCTGGGGCTGGGTCACTCCACCTCCCACTGCAGGTGAGTGCAGGCACGGGGGGGCACACCCCTTCCACCAAGCCTCCTCCCCCAGGACTGCCGTGATCTAGTGGTGCAGTTGGGGGAGGGGGGAAATGACAAAATGCCCTCCATGCCCCAACTCTGCCCATGTGCTCAGGGCTTCTGCCCCACAGGGAGCACCTAGGCTCAAGCCTCCAGGATTCAGCCCTGCACCTCCCCCAGCTTCAACCCTGTGGGGGTCGCCGGGGATTGGGGCTTCAGTCATGGGGCCCCGCAGACCCCTTGAAAGGGCTCGCGGACCCCCTGGAGGCTGCAGAACCCCGTTTGAGAACTGCTAAGCTAGAGGGTTCCTGGCAGCTGCATTTCCCAGCACACACTGAGGGAAGGAGAGGGCGACACGCAGGAAACTCTGTACAAGCCTGGCACGGAGCATCAGGCTGTTTCTCCCTCTGGATCCCTGGGCTCTGGGGAGTATGTGCAGGTATCTGGGCCAGGGAGCGTTGGGGCTAGGCTTTGGGAGGGACAGGGTGTGGGTATCTAGGCTGGGGGGGCCACAATTAGGCTCTGAGAAGGAGGGAGGTTGGGTTTATTGGCTGGGAGGGGCTCAGCTGGGCTCTGGGGTGGTTGTGGTGGTCTGCCCCCTTACCCCCCCCCCAGCTAGGTTTGGGGGAGGGAGAGAGGGGAGCAAAGAAACAGGAACTGGGTTGTCATAGGGGTTTCTTTAACTCTCTACTTCTGGGGGAAATTGTGTGTGTCTGTATTGTTACAAACATACTTGCTGATAGGCATTTTGAAATAAATCACCAAAATAATTAAAACTGGCATGACTATGTAGTGTTATTTTGACAAATAAAATGTGCAGAATTTTAAAATATTGTGCACAGAATTTAATTTTTTGGTGCAGAATGACCCCAGGAGTAAGTGAATAGAGCCCACAAAAAGCCACACTTCTAAAGAAGAGCACTATGTAAGCCTCTCTCTCTCTCATGCACACACACCAACAGAATTTGGACCAATGAAAGATATTTCCTTTCATGCCTCTCTAAAACACTTCATATAAGTGAGTTTGAAAAAGTCTTGAGAACTTATGAGTAAAGTACATGTCTCAATGCCATCTACTGGGGCATGATAGAACTGCAGCTATGAAGAGTTCTCTCCATTGGATGAGATCGTTCTATAACTTAAAACATGTTTCTATTCTGAAAAGCTGTGAAAGCGGTGTTGTAGGATTTTATGCTATTGTTTCTCAATTACTCTCTCTCTATATTAAATTTGCTCAGTTTACAAATAAAACTATAGGATATCTCTTCGCTCCCCCAAGTCACCAGCCCTGTAAACACAGTCTGTTTTTTCCTTCTTGCACATCACCACCAGAATTAACAATCCTGCAGGCCAAATTATCTCCTCGATTTTCAGGGTTGCACAAATATATGGAGTCACTGAGAGACAAACCAACCTTAGAACTCTCAAAGATGATATTTTTACAGAGTCATTTTTGGGGGTAGAACTGCACTTCAAGGATTAGTCAAGCCACAGTTTAGTGATGACAGTCTTCAGTTCAAATTCCATTGATTCTTCATAGTACGTGTGCATCTGGATATTTAATAAGTCCATTGCTGGGAGTGGAGGTGGAAGTATAAGCACAAACTATTGCAAACTGAAAGAAGATTTTTCATCTGTTCTCTACATATTCAGCACTCTCAGCAGTGCAAATTAACAGCCCATTATATACACATTACCCAACTTATAAAAATTGGAGAGGTAGTTCTTCCAATTTCCTCACTGCAGTTTATATTTTCCTCAAAAATTGTACTTATTTGGGCATGAACCATGTGCGCATAAAGAAAAGAATAATACATTCAAAGTTAGATTGAGTCCAAGTGGAAGCTTCCTTATCTAGGAAATCAGTGGTAAGAGTCCCATTGATTTTAACAGGAGATGGAGCTAGCTCTTCATGCGACTTGCAATAAGGCCAACCAGCTTCACCACCTATAAAAAGAACAGGAGTACTTGTGGCACCTTAGAGACTAACAAATTTATTAGAGCATAAGCTTTCGTGGGCTACAGCCCACTTCTTATGAATCTCAAGGGTACAGCCTATTCTTCACCAGCTATTCAGTGTCCCAAAAGGGCAATTCTGCTCAGTTAAAATTTCAATGTACACTTTTTAAAGAAAAATGGAATTGTTCTCCACTGATTATGGAATGTACCTTTGCCAGGCAATTAAAGGAGGCCCCAATCCTGCAAGCTGACTGTGAATGAGTGCACCTAAGTAAAGCTCCATTGACTTCAATGGGGATTCATGTGTGTACACTCAATCGCAGGATCATGGCCTGGGGACAAAATTTTCCTGTTGGTGATCCATACATGTTGAAAAAGCTGAATACCATAGTGAAAAAACTATGATTATTGACTATAGGATCCACATGGGTGGAATACCCAAGTTCTGGGTATTAGTATTACTCTATAGGTTAGAGGAATATTTTGCCCATAAATCCTTTTCCGACAGTATATTTTCCAGCAGGTCTCATTATTTGCATTATTTTAACTAATGTAAAATTCTGCTACTGGAACTTCTCTGCTGTTGCTTCATGTCTGCCTCTGTGGCATATTAAAAAATTCACTGTGTATGTATACTGGAGCATGGGGGAAGAGATAGCTCAGTGGTTTGAGCATTGGCCTGCTAAACCCAGGGTTGTGAGTTCAATCCTTGAGGGGGCCATTTAGGGATCTGGGGCAAAAATCTGTCTGGGAATTGGTCCTGCTTTGAGCAGGGGGTTAGACTAGATGACCTCCTAAGGTCCCTTCCAACCCTGATATTCTATGATGGCTTAGCATTTGGTTTATCTGAGCAAAAACTCAATTGAACAGTTATTCATGGAAAGTGAATACCAAAGGGGAGGAAGAAAATTCTAGTGGAAGTTGTATTGCTGTCACCGTTTCCCTACATCTTTGGAAACCCAGTTATATTAGCATTGTGCAAGCATATCAGAATCAGAAATGAAAGACTACAAAATGAAAAGGGAAACTGATAAAACAGCATCCAACTTGAAAGAATTGCAAAAAATAAGAAATCCACATATATGGGGAAGAGAGTACCATGTTAAATTTTTAGAATGATTTCAGTTTTAATGTTTTACATTAATACTAAAATAGACAGATGACAAAATGACCGATACCAACAGTATTCCCAATTCTCCTCTCACAAGTATAAATCATCTATAATTCTACTGAAGTCAGTAGAGTTACACTGACTTGAAACTGATGTAAGTTAAGAATCAGGCCCAGCATTCTTTAAATCTGGTTCCACTTACATTTACTTCTCACTAACGTGGTCTGCTTGGGAGAACTCTGATGCCGGAACAGTAAAGGAATTGTAGGTAAAAATTAAAGTTGCATTGGCTGAGCAGTTGTTTATCCCCAGCTGCACAACATTTGATGGTCTGTAACACTGCCTAACACATTAATGTAAATTGTAGGGGAAGAAGGTCTTAAATGAATAGGAATAAGAAATGGCATCATACAGTAGCAGCAAGCAACAAAACACCATGAACTTCCACTTAACAGAGAAAGATGATGTTTGCAGTCTTCCTTGGGGAAGTTTTCAGTGGAATGATTACAGCTGCTATGACAACAAGGGGGAGGATGTGATGTCACATAATGATCCGAGTGACTGCAGTCACATTGTCCCAGCACACCGATCTAGTTGCCAGCTGGAAATCCAGTAGAGACCTTATTAAGTGCATCTGTTCAGTAATTACTACAACTTTCCACGCACCACATTTTCAACTTTGAAAAACAGCCAGAGATCATAGGCTCCAGATACTGATGTAATACCAGGGGTTAAATTCTGAGTTCTGAAAATCTCAAGTAGGTAGCTATTAGAAATCCAGGGTCAGGTTTCAATGGAACTATTAAATACAATCTATGTCACTGGAGAGAGAAGCTAGGAAAAATCAACACAATTGTTTATGAATTCTTGGAAATGCGCTATGGAAAATGAATATGGCTGGTAGGCTTCACCCTGTGTGATTTAAATTGCTTCAATTATAGGTCAGATTATTTTCTAAATTACTCCACACTAGTGTAAATCTTTGAGGCCAGATTCTCAGCTAGTGTAAATCATTGTAGTTCTCAACCTCAGTGGAGCTATGAGTTTTCATACCCCATGACTTGAGTGGTGTTACTCCAGATTTACATTGGTGTAAATGAGAACATAGCTACAGAGCCACAAACATGCATTTACACTGCATACGAAAAAACAGGCTAATTAGCAGAGCATAAGAATTTTTCTTAAAAAATAGTTCTGTGGCAGAACAAATCCCAAAGGACAGTTAGATTTGAAAGCTCTCTCCACCAGTCTTCAATTCTCATATTGGCCAGAAATACATAAAACTTCAATAGAAAAAAAATCAACTATCTGTCTTTGATTTCTCTCATAATTTAGATTTGGAAAGGGAGGGTAACTTCCTAAATTCAGGCTTGTTTCATGCCAAGTTCGTTTGGCTACCAGTGTATCCAAGGTGAAATGTTTAAAATTACAGTGGTCATAGCAAACTCTGGAGGAGATATCAATTAGATTACCTAAAAATATTTCCTTCCTCTAACTTCTGTGGTCCTATGAGGTAACCCAGACTAATTCAGCTAAATGGAAATGTTCTAAGCGGTGAAGTTAAATGCTTTTCCTAAACTGGTGAGATTGAGTTCAGGCTTCTATGATTCTCCTGCAACAATAAGTGACATCTCTGACACCAAATGCAAGAAACCGATTTCCCTGCATTCCTTACACTACTTTAGGTGTTATCAGGGAAATACAAACACCCAAACTTGAGTCTTGTCAAGTAAAAAGGGAACTCAGTTTGAACGGGTTTACATTGTATTTATTTGTAATTTTAAAGTATCTGCAAATATTCTCTTACTGCTACAGGTCTTAAGTAGTTATTTTACAGGTCAATGGATTTAATGAGACTAGTGACTGTGAAGTGCAAAAACAACAAGATAATTTTGTTAGTCAGACACGAAACATTGACTATATCAGGGGTCGGCAACGTTTGGCACGCGGCTCGCCAGGGTAAGCACCCTGGCGGGCCGGACCAGTTTATTTACCTGCTGACGCGGCAGGTTCGGCCGATCGCGGCCCCCACTGATTGCGGTTCGCCGTCCCGGGCCAATGGGGGCGGCGAGAAGCGGCGCGGGTGAGCAATGTGCTGGCCGCAGCTTCCCGCCGCCCCCATTGGCCAGGGACAGTGAACCGCGGCCAGTGGGGGCCGCGATCGGCTGAACCTGCCACGTCAGCAGGTAAATAAACTAGTCTTGCCCGCCAGGGAGCGTTGCCGACCCCTGGACTATATGATTGGTATTGAGTTTAGCACCTTCTGCAGCCTGAAACTTGCAGCTATTACTCAGCTAAAAGTCTCATTGATCCCTGGATAAAGCTGAATTAAACATAGTTTGCCGAAGGAATCTTCCCTCCCCCAGGGTTGGAAAGCATCGGTGCAGCTTGTCACTGTGCTCCCCACTCCAACACCATACATAAAGGACAGAGACAATCCCGTTGTCTATGCCCCAGAACAACCCATCTCTGCTACCAGAGACAGCCATATTGGAGCACTGTTCTGCGGTTCATATACATATATGAGCCGTGCGCTCCCTCTCTGCATCCTCTCCCTAAGGAAGAAGCATGATCTAGTGGTTGGGATGCTAGTCTAGGACTCGGGAGACATGGGCTCAATTCCTCACGCCGCTGCAGACTTCCTGTGTAACCTTGGGCAAGTCATTTAGTCAGTCTGTGCCTCAGTTCGCCATCTGTAAAATGGGGATAATAGCACTTCCCTACCTCACAAGGGTGTTGTAAGGATAAATACATTCAAGAACGTGAGGTGCTCTGTTGAAGAGTGACTCACCAGCTGACATGCCCCCTCATGGCAGGACAAAGCACAGCGGGACCTTCCCCCCAGTGGCCTTGGGGTCTGACAGCCATTCAGGCCCAGTGGTGATTCCGTTCTTCTAGCAACTTGTCTCTCCACCAAGGTCATGTAGTCTCAACCCTTCCAGGGTAATGCATCCCAAATAAAGTTTCCAGCCACACTACTAGTCATCCATACAGTTTCTCTCCCAACTCCCCCACCGCTGTCTCCAGGGCTCCTCTTCAATCCCACTCAGAATAGCAGGTTCCTGGGTTTCTCCCCAACAGAACTCAAACACCCCCAAACAAAACTACACAGAAGTTTAGCCGCTGCCCTCCCCTCCCCCCCCCCCCCCGGGCCCGAGTTTTTAGTCCCTCTGGGTTCTCTTCTGGAACACTGACCCACAGGGCTACATACCTGGAACCTTGGCCGTTTTAGGGCCCACCACAGAGTTAGCTCCTTCCTGTAGCTTCCCCATACTTCCCCTCCCAGAAAGCAGGAGCGGGTTCTCAACTGGGGATACATATATGCTTGGGGGTACACACAGATCTTCCAGGGGGGCACATCAACTCATAGCTAGATATCTGCCTACTTTTACAACAGGCTACATAAAAAGCACTAGTGAAGTCAGTACAAACTAAAATGTCATAAATGACTTGTTTATACTGCTCTATATACACTATACACTAAAATGCAAGTACAGTATGTATATTCCAATTGATTTTATAATTATTTAGTAAAAATGAGAACGTAAGCCATTTTTCAGTAATAGTGTGCTGTGACTTTTGTATTTTTATGTCTGATTTTGAAAGCAAGTAGTTTTTAAGTGAGGTGACACTTGGGGGTATGTAAAACAAATCAGATTCCTGAAATGGGTACAGTAGTCTGGAAAGGATGGAGAGCCACTGCCCTAGACCCCTTCTCTCCTAGATCTCCACCTTCCTGAGTCCCTCTCCTCACTGTTCTTCTGAATTCCTTCCTTTATGATGATAACCAGCTCCTCCTCAGCAGGGTCTGATAAATTGAATCTACACACCTTCCAGGTATAGATAAGTTGTCTAATTGAGCCTCCAGACTCTTATTAACCCTTTTGCTGCCACAGTGGGTTGTACACACAATCACATGCTCAGATACTATGGTAAGATAGATAAATCAGTTGATCCGCAGTGGTGATGTTATGTATCTAGAAAGTCGAGGGCAGGATTTGCCTCAGACAGTCAAAATTCAAAAAAATTATACAAGATAGTCAGAGGAATTCTCCTTAGTGGATAAAATCATTATTGTCACTCCTATCACCTCTCCTCCTTGTCTAAAGCTCATGAGATTATTTTCCTATACGTAAGGCCCAAACATGGCGGATAATGCTGCCTACTCTTACATGTCAAAACACAGTGCAAAGGTTTTACATTTCACAGCTTCCCTTAGAAATGAAATTGACAGGGGAAAAAAATACTTTAGAAGTGATGCATACTGAAGTGCCACAGCACGACCTGATCCAGTTTCTACTCCACTGAGTTTGGCCTCAGAACTGGCAATCATCTTTCACCTCAGAATTATTTTGACATACAAGACGTCAACCCAGGACACTGACTCTTTAATTGTGTGCCAAGATACGTACCATGGGGCAAAGTGGTTTAGTACAAGAGGCAGCTAGGTCCTCAGTTGGTGTAAATCATCATAACTCTATTAAAGGATGGCCAGACCTTTGCAAAGTAAAGCTCATGTAGGACTCCATCCTGTAAAGTGCGGAGCACTCCTATGAAATGTTGAGTCCCCTCTACTCCCATTAAAATCCCTCTCTTACTTATGGATTCAGGGATTCCCAAGACAGAAGAGACCATTGTGATCATCTAGTCTGACCTCCTGTATATAGAGCTTACCCAAAATAATTCCTAGAGTTTGTCTTTTAGAAAAACATCCAATCTTAATTTAAAAATTGCCCGTGATGGAGAATCCACCATGACCCTTGGAAAATTGTTCCAACAGGCAATTTCTCTTAAAAATGTACACCTTCTCTCCATTGGATGGTGTTACGCTGTGCTCTGAAAGATTGAAGAGCCCATTATCAGATATTTGTTCACCATGTAGGACCCACAACTGCAAAGACATAAGAGCAAATCATAACAGGAACTCATGTTGCTTATTATTGCATCAGGGTGGAATTCACCACTGTGTAGAGGGCCAGCACAAGTCTACACCTCACCCACATAATTCTGATCATTCAACATTCATGGAAGCGAAGTGAATTTCATGCATAGCAAACAGATCTATCAGACAGGTTTGAGTCTGGCTTTGTAATTTGGGAACAGAGTTAATAGCAACTTACACCTTTTTAGATTCTCGTTCCACAATAAGTTGGTTAGAGAGACAAGGTGAGTGAGGCTTCTCGGCTCTGAGCTGAGGGGTGAAATTATCATCTTTTATTGGACCAACTTCTGTTGGTGACAGGGACAAGCTTTGGAGCTTACACAGAGCTCTTCTTCAGGTCTAGTAAAACCTGAACCAGACCTGTAGAGAAGTTATGCATAAGCTTGAAAGCTTGTCTCTCTCACCAACAGAAGTTGGTCCAATAAAAGATACTACCTCACCCACCTTGTGCCTCTAATACCTTGAGACCAACATGGCTACAACATTGCATACAATATATTTGTTGTCAGTTTTCTTTTCACTACATTTGTCTTTCCTTTCTTTATATCATATTGTATCTGTATTGGTTTCAGAGTACACTGACAAATTATTTAATAAAATAATTAAAATAAAGACAAATTTTTATAAAATAGGTAGGTTAGTATCACATTATCATGCTTAGAATTCCCAGTTCTACTGGTTCAGGTGGCAAGATACTTGACTTAAACATCAAAATTACTAATATCAGTTCCTCTCTATCAAAAAACAGTGGTAAGCTGAACTCTTAGTTGCATCACTGGAACTGGGTTTTTTAAAAATTCATGTAACAGCTTAGTCCTGGTGAAATATGCTGACTGAAATCCCCAGTGATTGAAGTTTTCTATCTGCAGAACAGAAACAGCTCATGGATATGCAAGTGGAGCTCCCGTCACACTACCCCCAAACTAGAATTCAGTCCTGACTTGGAAGGCTCACTTCCAGAGGTGGAAATGTACTTCAGGTTCCTTCTCCACCAATAGTGGTACCAATTATGTTGTTTTTCCGGACATTGGACACATGGCCACTAGAAAATGGACTGAGCCCACAAAATGCATTTCACCTTGGCCACCAAAGAGTGATTTTTTTTCACAGCAATCCACAGAAGGAAAAATCTGAAAAGCCACTAAATTAGGTTAACGCATAGCATAGTTAGTGGGACCCTTGCAAGCTACTTGTATTTGGGAAGTGCAGTGCTGATTCCAGGTGCCGTCCTAATGCACTAACATGGCTCTTTAAAGAAGAGAAGAAGTATATGCGAGCAGCACAGTACAAATGTGGGGTGAGGCACCCATACCATCTCAACTGCAAAGATGTTTTCCACCAACAGTACCTCTTTAAAAGCTGTTGCAGATGATCAAGGGAGCTCCTGGAGTTAGCACTGCACTTCTCATAGACTCATATAGCTGAGGGGAATCCCATTGTGACGATCATGAAAAAATGCAACCTCATTACAGGAAAGATAAATTTAGGCTCCCTACCCCTCTCCCCCAGGGTGTCAATGTGATATTACAATTCCCTTGTTTTCCCCCAAAAGAATGAAGAAAAGGAAGTCCTGAGAACGTGTGGGCAATACTTGTTTATAATTTCCTGTACATAAACAACTATGTACTGTCAGTCAGATTGACATTTCTTTTACATTAAGAATAAAAAACAGAACAAAAGTAAAACTTCCATGAAAGAGTACAGTGTGGGTGTTTCCTCTGTAGCAGGTGGTATCTGATCAGATTACAAGATTACAAAATGGCAGCTGCCATCAGAAGAACTTCTAAAAATTTAAAGTTACAGTACACATAAATAGCAACTATTATCTAGCTAATGTAAAGACATTCTTTCAACTGAACAGCAAAATAAGCACAGTGCAAACGTCAGATCTTTCTCACTCATCTGATGTTTGATTGTCCACACCCCTCTCTGAATAAAAATCTAAACCATACACGTCAGCTAGTTTGAATATTGGAACTTCTGCTGAGAGCCTATCAAGTGAAAATGTCAGAGAAACAGAATCATTTTCCTCTAACAAGGAACTTTAGAGGTAAAGCGGTTTTCTTTATTCTAATAAAGCTACATTCAGCTTCACTGTAGAACCTTTACCTAAAACTTCGAGCCCCACTCCTGCCTGGAGTCATATGACAGATTTAAATAAACAGTGCACATATCTTCACAAGTCACAATATTTATATAACCAATGCACAAAATAGATTACCAAGGTAAATTTCTGCAGTGACCAAATAAGAACATTGTGTCTGTGTAAGCACTTCATAAATACACTTCCCTGGTTCACCACTTGAAATTTAACACCAAAATGGGGTTCAATGAATGAATCAGAAAAATCACAAACTTTGAAGATACAAGAAACAGAGCTTATGAATAAATACTGACCAGAGACTGAACTACCATTGATCTGGACACAAAGCTCCCATTTATTTTAACTGGAGCTCTGCATGCAGAATGGTGGCGGTGTCCTTTTTAATGACAGTGAAGCTCAAAGAGTCTTTGCTGCAAGATCTCATAAATGGTTGACAACATTGTTATGAATCAGACCCGCAAAACCATTTATTTCAGGTCAGTGTCTTCCCCCTCCCCCAATACCTAAACAATGTTGAGTTACAGTAGAACTCCCAACCAATTCAGTTACTTCTAATACACCTCTACCCCAATATAACGCTGACCTCGGGAGCCAAAAAAAAATCTTACTGCATTATAGGTGAAACCGTGTTATATCGAACTTGCTTTGATCCGCCAGAGCACACAGCCCCGCCCCCCCGGAGCGCTGCTTTACCGCATTATATCTGAATTCGTGTTATATCAGGTCGCGTTATATCAGGGTAGAGGTGTAGTTATAATTGTATTCTATAACAATAAATTCGTTAGACTCATGTGGCTAGGACATTTAATGTTATTCAAACACTTCTGGATATGAAAAGCACGGGGTTAAAATTAGCTTTTAATCATAGAAAAATGATTAACAAAGAAGGAAAATATCATCTTGTTGACATTTTTGTTTACCATCTTCTCAAGCTGAAGGACAGTGGGTCTGATTCTTCACTTCCTTGCATATTTAGTTTAGTCAATTAGACCAGGTAGATATGAAACAGTAGATACGAAACACTAGCATTCTGATACACTAGTGTTCTACACTCACTATGCACTGGAGTGACAAGACAGGGTGCAAAGCAAGAAACAGGCACTGTGTTTTCATCGCTAGTCTTTTAAACTTTCACTTGCACTCTGATTTGCTTATTTCTGAATGGGGAAATTGGCTACAGAGAATTTATCTTTCTGGAAGAATTCGAATCTAATAGCCCCACTCCAGGCAAAAACGTCATAGACTGTGAAATGTCCAGATGGAGAGGGAAGTCAAATAAAGGTCTCAGAACAAATACTTACTACTGGGTAGATTTATTATCCTGAATGGTCCCATAGAAATCAAGGGACTTGATTCATAGGCCCATTATGGTCTGGTCTATGGAGCATAACTCCACTAGTGCAAAGGGACCATACACCCAATTTAAGTGGCTACTCAGGAAGTTTCCACCTGGTGTAGACGTTTCCACCATGACTCCTCACAGCCCCAGTCATAATGGCTGTCGCTGGGAGAAAGGAGCATAGCCAGAGTCTCTGCTTTCCAGATATTCCCAGCTGCCAGAACTGTTTCTTTGGGCCACCAATACCAGGCTGAAAATTACAGCAGCCTTGAACTTGCTCTAATTAACACTATGGCATGAACAGGACACTGACCAGCACCAGTATGATGGAGCTACAAGGGTTGCATGAATGCCTCGAGCCAAAGAACAGAGTTATGGGAAAAGGGCATTTCCCCAACCTTCCCTGCATTAGAATGCAAATATCCCACACAATTGATCTTCAATACTAGGCCCAAACCCTTCTCCAAGAAAAGCTACAATAAGTCTAATTGTAAATCATCATTAAGCAAACAGCCACACAGTAAGTCATCTCCTAGCTGGAAGACAGCAATTAGATGCATAGACAGATTAAAATGTACATCGCATGTCATTTTACACAGAGTTCCAGCTCAGCACAGACTGTTTTCAGCCTCATATTTTTACAGTTTTATTGCCTGATCTTCAAAAGTACTGACTTCCCACAATTCCTATTAACCCCAATAGAAGTTGTGGGAGCTCAATATTTCCAAGGAATCACTGAGACTCTTTGAAAACCTCGTTCTAAATACCGAGGCAGAATTCTGTTCCAATCAAAAGGAAGAAATACTAATGTTAAGCCCATTCCTCATAGTTTTTAGTTAGCATGCAATTGCTAAGAAATATTCACATTCTTCGGTACAGAAACTTACACATATTTGATCACTCAAGAATCCTTTGTGTACTAGTAATCTTAGGAAGCATGTTTGCAAAGTTATCACAAATGCATATGTCAAATCAGTGCATATTTGTCAAGCCACACAGATCCTTTTGAAATATACCTATAATATTCTATTTCTACATACTATAGTGTATGATAACATGCAAATGGTTAGTTGTTTTCCTTGGGTACCCATTTGTGCATAAATCTTGAGGAAAACCATCTGTGAGATAGCATGACTACTGTCTTAAAAAAACCCATGAAGTTGGAATTGTAAATCCAAGTCCTTTGATGCAAAATCTGATTCAGTCTTCTCTAGAATAACTAGTAATAAGAGACAAATAGGCAAGACAGAAATCTTGTTGGTTCTAAGTATGTATTAATAAAATTAAGCACACACACAAATGCTTTGTTGCCTAAGCTAGTGCTGTGTCCTTCCTAGGCCCAAAAAGAGAACAGCACCATGGGAATGCTAATCCCCCAAATTACCACAGAGTGATGCAAAGTGATGCCAAATAACCCTATTTATTCATAAAGATACAAGGTGTTAAATAGACCTTTATAATGGAATCTTGATTAAACTTTATTATGGAGAGGTGGTAGCCTCTCCATAGTTAAAGTAAAATAAAAATAATGCATAATATTTGTGTCATAGTTTTCCTCTTCAAAGTGCTGTATGGATATTAACATACAGCTATATGAAAATATTTTCCTGCAGTGCATAGTCTAACTTTAAATAGCTCTCCCAGAAAGTAGGTTTTAACAGTTGCAAAAGGCATTACAAGGCTCGGAAGACAAGAGAGGGAAGTTCTCACATCCAACAAAAAGTTTGCATCCGTCATTAGAGAACAAAATTCTGCGCTCAGTTACACCAATGTAAATCCAGAATAAACTCCACTGACTTTAGTAGAGCAAGAGAGCAGATTTGAGTCAATTTCTAAAAGATATACATAAAGTGATGGTTTCTTCCACATAGATTATCCAAAATTCCCTCTTGGATTACAACGAAAAATAAAATCGGCACGGTGGCTTGTTTTCTTTTTGAGATATACAGGGATTTGCATAATGCAGCCCAGTGAGATATAAAATTTTGAAAGAACAGCCTGTTCAGGTTACTCAGCTCACCTAACCTTTGCACAGCAAGCCTCACAAAGAAAAAAAAAATCTGCAGACACCTGTAGCTTTGAGAAGGCTCACTTTTTCTCCCCTGCCAGCATAATGAACACAAAGCACCAAATCCATTCCTTATGTAAACAACTGCACCAGGAACAAACATGGCCCTAGAAATTAAAAGCTCTCCTGATGCACTTTCCAATGCTAGCATATATAAAGAGATTATACGTTTCTACTTTAGCTAGAAAATAGCACATGGTCATAAGTTTTTGAAAGCTTACGAGATGAGCCAAGAGATAATAAAACACAAACTCCCAGTGCTTATGTTACGGGGCTTGTCGGAAGGAAACGCATCAAGCAAGTTAGAAACATGTAATCCTAAAACACAGGCTTTCCTGAGGTAAGGCTCCAAAACAAAAGTTGTGCAAACCTCTATTCCAAAAAACAGATAAAAGGGTTTAGAGCAGCTACTAGTCAAAGGCAAATTTCTTCGACAGAGGAAAATAAAGAAAACAGCTGGATACAAAGCAAAGCAAAAGTTACAGGACATCTATGCATTTCAAAAAGCACTGTTGGTGGAGAAACTGTCTCCTCATACTGTGCCGAATATACAAAGAAAGCTAGAAGAAAAGGGAGGGAGGGAAATTAAAACAAAAAGCCTCACCAATTGTAAAGCTAAAGCCATCAATGCTGAAAGTGGCACTCCGGCATTTTTTAAATCCTTCTTTTCTACTGCTTGGCTCTGTCATGATCCTGTCAGTTTGTACTCCAGCAGCAGTAGTTCTCCCCTCGTGAAATCAGAGCTTCGGAGCTAGCAATTAGCTGTCCTTGTATCTCTGCCTGTAGCAGCACTCACACCCGACTTCACACATCTCCTAACGCAGAGAGCTGAATCCGAAAGACATGAACCCAGCAGTATTCTCCACCCCCTAAAACTGCCGCTGGCATGTTATTGACATGCCTACTCAGAGTTTAACAACTGGTTAGAGGCTCTGGGATCCAAACTTAACAGTCAATTAGTGTAACACTCCTGAGTCAACAAGTCAATTGTCAAATTTCTGGGTAGGAGTTCAGTATACAATTAAAATAACCTGAATTGTTAAATTTTGCTAGAATCTAAGCACTGGCATTCCTTGTATTCCATGTAGTTTTGGATATATTTTGCTTTCCACAACCAACTCTCTGTACAATTTTTCTTGAGTATGTACCCGAATATTTGGATGCTAATATCTAAACTGTATTGTTACATTTATTCACCTAAATGTGGGTTATTGCTGATTATGCACTATATGTATCTTATGACTTTTTAAACAAACACAAAGTATTTGTGGATAATCTAAGCACTATACCCAGATGCACAGACACTCTTTTCTTAACCTGTGTACTATATAATTTTCTAACATTAGCTTTAAACCCCTGCCTTTATAACTCTCCTGGTTTATGTAGGCTTCAGATGTGCAGCAAATTATAGTGCTCAGATTCCAGCCCAGTGCTTGTGGACAACACTAATGTTTTAATCCCACTCAAGGTGTAATGCACCATCAATAAATAGTTTCTTATACTGGTTGTAATCTTTGAAAACACATATATTGGCAGGAATTTAACCATTAAAGCAGACACAACTATGAGACAATACTAAAAGTAAATTACCAGGGACAATGAAGCATCCAGCAAAACCTGTGAAAAACTGAAAAGCCTTCAGGCTCTACCTTTCCTCAGCAGTTGCTACCACAAGAATATATTGCACTTAGCACTTTTGTCCAAGGATCTCTAAGAATTTTGAAAAATTAACCAAGCTTTGCAATACGCTGGTGAAATAAGTAAGAATTACTGCCATTTTTATGAATGGGCAAACTGGAGCAGAGCAGTTAAGAAACTTAATGATATTCGCATAGCAGGTTAATGGCAGACCAGGAATAAATAGCATGCACATATCCTGGCAAGAACTGTACATGGTGGTTTCATTTCACTCAGGTTCTTGCAAACCTTTTTTTCCTGTGATCTTGATCGTGAATTCCCAACCCCAAAGTGCTTGGATTTCTCAGGTTATAAACTATAATAAAGCTCAGCTAAATTCACTAAGTTTTGCACAATTTTGGATGGACTCCACATAGATCCATTAAGTTTTGTAAGGTTTCCAACCAAAACAGTAACTCAGCTCAAGTTCATACAAAGCTTGGGTAAACTATGTCAAAAGATTTACAAACATCAGCAAATCTGGTCAGTTTCAGGCATAAAATCTGAAATCATGTTAGATTCCTAGGAAAATCTGGAAGAAAGGGAAAGTTTTGCATAGCTCCAGTCCTTGCTTACTCCCAGTCCGGACTTCTGACCTTTGGATTTGGTCAAATATGCCAGTGCTATCTGTGAGCACAATTCCACTGAAGTCAATGGAATTAAGTCTGCTTATGCTGTGTTAAATCTAGCCCAGTGACCTCAATAGTGTAAAGTAATTCTTTGTAAACATTTAAAACTAATTTGCATGTTAAATTAATTCTGTAGGCCAAGGTTTCAGCCCAGTATTAACTAGGCCTCCATATTTGGGCCAGAAATTTTGCAGGTGCAAATAACTTGGGCATGATTTTTCAACTACAATTATGGTAATTCAGATGTTGAAAATGCCTCCATCTTTTATATGTCACTTGTCTTCTTAGACTGTAAATTCATCAGGGCAGAGGCTGTCTCTTACTTATGTCTTGTACCCATTTTACAGGAATGGGGCTGTGATCCTGAATGAGCCTCTTGGCAGTACTGTACTATAAAATATTAAATAATAAGTACTTAGACATGAAACTTACATCAACTGCAGCGGCAATTGTGAGGAGGGATAGCTCAGTGGTTTGAGCATTGGCCTGCTAAACCCAGGCTTGTGAGCTCAATCCTTGAGGGGGCCACCTAGGGATCTGGGGCAAAATCAATACATGGTCCTGCTGGTGAAGGCAGGGGGCTAGACTCAATGACCTTTCAGGGTTCCTTCCAGTTCTATGAGATAGGTATATCTCCATATATTATATTTAATTATTTGCAGCCACACAGTTACAAGTGTAAAATCAGCAAATTTTTAAAATCTGTCCTTGTAAAATGTGGCCACTGCAAGAAAGTCTTTTGAAGGGCAATTTAATAAATGAGGGGACCTAACTACCTCATGAACAATGTAAAAAAAACCAGAACTAGTTTAAAATTCTGTCTCTCTGGAATCATTTTCTCTGTCACTGGTTATTTAGGTCATACACCTACATCAGTACTAACGTACTGCCTAAGAAAGCAAAAGCCTGAAAAATGACTCTCAATATCAGAACCAGAATGTACAAAGTTAAATGTATCTAATGGAAAAGGTAAAAGTGTAAACCTGATTTCTTATTGGCTACTGTACTGTATTGGTTACTTTCTGCTTGATCCCATTTAATTCTTTGCACCTTACAGAATTAGGGTACATCTACACTACAGAGGGGAGTCGATTTAAGATACGCAAATTCAGCTACGTGAATAGCGTAGCTGAATTCAACGTATCGCAGCCGACTTACCCCGCTGTGAGGACGGCGGCAAAATCGACTTCTGCGGCTTTCTGTTGGCGGCGCTTACTCCCACCTCCGCTGGTGGAGTAAGAGCACCGATTCAGGGATCGATTGTCACATCCCGACGGGACGCGATAAATCGATCCCCGAGAGGTCGATTTCTACCCGCCGATTCAGGCGGGTAGTATAGACCTAACCTTAGTGTCTTTCAGCTCCTAGCTAGATTTCAGTTCTGGTGATTATATTCTGCCTTCCTATACCATCCCTCCAGTTTCACTTGGGGCACAGTATTCTTCACTTCCTATTCTAAACTGTTGGTAGTGTTGATATATGCTGTTAAAACAGTTTGTGTGGCTGTAATTCAGTGTTGTGTGAAGTGCTCCCTGTATAGAGTTTTACTCTGAAACTTGTATAGAGTTTGTGAATCACTTTGCATGAAAAGCATTGTGTGAATGTAAAATATTTATTATTATTGCTGTAAACAGCACATTGTATCCATGGCAACATTTAACTTGTGAACACAAAAAAGCCAATTACTTTCTCCCCTCCCCCCATTACTTTTTTTGAGGGAGGAAGGGGTTGTATATATACTTATGAAGTATATTAAAACTAAAAATAATCTCAGATCAAACCTTTGATCCATCCAATATATCATCCTGCATCAGTAGCCAGTACCAACTGCTTCAGAGGAAGTTGTAAAAAAAATCCCAAAACAGACAGACAATTAGGCAATACTTGTGTCTTAGCCCCAGGCAATTAGTTTATGTCCTAAAGTCTGAGGTTTTGTATCCATTATAAGTTTTTGTCCCAGCTACAGTAACAGATAGTTTGTTCACAGTCATATTAAGGTCTAATCCTTTTCTGAATCCAACTAAGTTTTTTGCTTTAATATCTTGTGAGTGAGTGCCATAAGCTCATAATGTGTTATGTATAAAGATATTTCAGTTTTACAGTTCAAATGTGTTGCCTAATTTTCATTGGATGTCCCCTGCTTCTTGTATTGTGGGAAATGGAAAAATCAGAACTCGGGTGAAAACTTGGCACCACCGGAGTCAATAGCAAAATTCGCACCAACTTCATGGGGCCAAGATTCATCCTCTCACTTTTTCTTCTCTATACTATTTAATACATTTTATATACCTCTATTGTATCAATACTTAATGTATTCATGTCTTACAATAACAATAATGCCTGTGGTCCTTACCACATAGCAGGTTAAATCTGTAGTAACATTATGGAAGTTAGTGGGGTTACAATGGGAGGTACAATTGTACAATGAGGTTAGAATCAAGCCCAATGAGTTTATGCCACCATTTGTAGACATGTCCATTCTTTTTGGGTGCCTGCAACATCTGAAGCCTGATTTTCAGTGGCACCTAGAATCCACAACTCATTTGATTTCAGTGATACCTCTGGGTGCTCAGCATGGCTGTAAATCCAGCTCAAAAAGTGTCCATAAATGGAGACTCAAAACTGAGGCACCCAAAATTCAGATAAAAAGATACTTTTTAAAAATGTAAATTTTAATGTCAGGAATGACTAAATTCAGTCAGTCACTAACAGCTCAGAAATATGTTTCTTCATGTACAGAACCAGTCTTGCACCCCCTCAGCTCCCCCTGATCTAAATCGCATATGAAAACATTCAGCACCTCAAAAGAATGTTCAGCACTTTGCAGGACTGAGCCCTGCAAGTTGTTATCCTGTTTCATTTGAAAGGCTGGAACTTGAAATCCCTGTGAATGTCTGATGTGTTTAATTTTCAAGACGTAAAATGTGGTCACATGCCTTAAATTTGATACAGAAATGGTGATATTCTTGACTGAAAGTTTCTATGGTTTTATTGTTCCTAGAAGTACTCCCATCTGGATGCTATCAGAACATTGTCACTGTCAGGAATATTCATTAGATTTTAATTATTTTTGGTCAGGACAGCCAGAAAGCCATAGGAATTTTTTTTAAACGCTCAGGTGTTCTGTTGCTTTTCACTTGTTACAAACCTCACCATTTTCTCCTTCCAAATGGAGTATCCTCCAAAGCACTGAAATGTTCTCTTCGCTTAGGTTATTTTATATTTTCTGCTGTGTGTAGTCATTTTATGCAATTTAAAATGACATCATACCACAGAAAAAAATGCAAGTGTGCATGCCAAATTCTGGACACGTGAAAAAAAACTGATTAAATTAATAATGGTCTGGATTTAATCTCAGTCATTTCATGCAGGTCCATATCTAAATGGAGACTTGTTATGTTCAGAAACAAACTGACTCCAGGTTGTCTGTAAACAGTTATATAGCAAGCTGGTGTCCAAATGCACTCTGGTGCAAGCAGTTTCATCGCTAACTTCAATAGTGACAAACTGTGGTGTAAGATATACTTCCAATAGCAATTGTCACCAAGTGGGCATAAATGACAAGTAGTATCTTGCACGGATGTCGGCATTCAGTGGGGATGCAAGATTAGTGTCATTAGAAGTAAGATAGTGGAAAAAGAGGTTGCAGCAGGAAATACAAACATGACAGCATAAGCTGAAGCACATCCCTGTGTGTATGCACACATAGTAACTTATACCTGAACCATGCCTAATATATCTAAGGCCAATAGCAGCCTTGACAAAAACAAGTGCAGTTCCCATTTATTTAAATGGGAGTTCTGCTGCTTATGCCACAGCTGAATGAGGTCACCACAGAACACCAAATTGGTGTAAGCTACCCTCATTAGGCCAGCTTCTGCTCTCACTTACAACGGTAAAATGAAGTCACGGGTAAGACCAGTGAAGTCAATGGAGTTAAACCAGTGTAGATATGGGAGGAAAGGTAGGCTGATTTTGCACCTGCACTGAACACCAAGGCCATGATTTTCCTCTCCATTTCACCAGTGTACTTCAACTGAAGTCACTGGTTTCACACTTGAAAAAACAGTAGAAAATCTGGTTGCAAATCAGTGCAAATTACATTTTACTAATAGGTCAAATTCTGCTGCATGACACCAGTGTGAATCCAGAGTAGCTCTACTGACTTCAGTGGATTACTCCAAATTTACATTGGTGTCATGGACAGCAGAATTTTGTCCAACATGCAACTAAGGGCTGGTCCACACTAAGCCCCCAGTTCGAACTAAGATATGCAACTTCAGCTACGTGAATAACGTAGGTGAAGTCGAAGTATCTTCGTTCGAACTTAAAGGTACTTATCGCGGGTCCACACACAGCAGGCAGGCTCCCCTGTTGACTCTGCCTACTCCTCTCGCGGAGCAGGATTACCAGCGTCGATGGCGAGCACTTCCGGGATCGATTTATTGCATCTAGACAAGACACGATAAATCGATCCCAGAAGATCGATTGCTTGCCGCCGAACCAGCGGATAAGTATAGACGTACCCTAAGACTATGTTTACACTATGTTGCAATGTGGACTACAGAGGTGTGAGCTGCAGAATGGACCAAAGTGTTGTGCTCTAACTTCTCCTTGTGTACTCTGCTGGTGCAACCTAACAGGTGCCTAGTTCACATAAACCTAGTCTTCAGGACGAGGTTAACATGAACTAGGTAGCTTTTAGGTTGTGAAAGCAGCATCCACAAGGGGAAGTTAGACTGCAACGTTTTAATGCATTCTGCAGTTCACATACCCATGGTCAACAATGTGGCAGACTGTAAACAAGTCCAAAGACAATTTAGACAGTCAGTCCGTCCTGTAAACCATAATTAATGTCACTGCTGAATTTAGCCTAGTTCTTTTCCATTACCTCTCTTCATAAGTCAAGAGTGTGGCAGTCAAGAACAACAATGACCAGTTAGCTCATGTATGCAAATTATGGCATCCTGATTGGCTGCTCAGCAGTCACTATTTTCTCTGAAGTCATTCTGCAGCTCGTCAAATCATACAAAGGAAATATGTGCTTTCTGAGTCGCTCATCACATCATTTGCAGTTCTTGCTGGATTTTCATCTTCTCTCCTCTCCCCTTCCCATTTAGAATGATAACTTTGAAATATGTTATGCTAAAGAAATTCAAGGGCATGCTGAAGAGGTATTCAGGATTTGTGATGAATATATGGGGCATGTATGCGGTTATACTCCTAGGGGGGCAGCTCTTTACTTGGTTTAAATCAATGAGCTCCACTGACTGAGCTCCAGTGACTTCAATTAAGTTACTCTGGACTGACACTGCAGTAAATGAGATCAGTCTGGCCCTACTTCTCCAGCCAGGGGGTAGGAACTAAGCTGCTTTGGGGGCGTTGTTTAAATGGTTCCCCACTGTCAGCAAATAGTACTGTAAATACTAGGGTTACCATTCGTCCGGATTCTCTCGGACATGTCCGGCTTTTCTGAGTTAAAAATAGCGTCCGGGGGAATTTGTAAATGTCCGGATTTCCCCCCCCGTGCAGAGCGTGCGCGGCTGACAGGGGAGCCGGCCGGATTGTGCCACTCGCACGGGGCTCCAGCAGCCAGAGCCCCTCCTCCGCTTCCCCCTCTGCTCCCCTGCAACTTGAGACCACTCCCCTCCTCCCCCTCCCTGCATTCGCAGATCGCTGGACGTTCGCCTCGGGCCGCCGGCAGCCTGGAGCTCCTCCCCCTTCTCCCCCCCGCTGCCCAGCGCGCTGCTCCTCGGGGGCGGGGACCAGGCTGTGTGCTCCGCTGGAGAGCGCGGCAGCCTGTCGGGCTCCGCGTGGAGCCCGACACGCTGTTCTGAGCGGCACGGTAAGGGGCCCAGGGGGTCGGAGAAGGGGCAGGGGGGTTCTAAAGGGAGCAGTCAAGAGACAGGGAGCAGGGGAGGGTTGGATGGGTCAGGAGTTCTGCGGGGGGCTGTGGATAAGGTTTTGGGCAGTCAGAGTACAGGTAGGGGGTAGGGTCTCAGGAGGGGGCAGTCAGGGGACAAGGAACAGGGAGGCTTAGGTAGGGGATGGGGTTCTGGGGGGCAGTTAGGAGCAGGGGTCCCAGGAGGGGGCAGTCAGGGGACAAGCAGCGGGGGGAGGGTTGGGGGTTTTGAGGGGGGCGGGAAGTGGGAGGGAGTGGAAGGGGCAGGGGCGCGGCTAGGGCTCCACTGGGCTCTTTGATTAGCTAGCTAAGTTTTGCTGCAGAGTAACATAAGGCTAACCATCCTCCTCCAGCAGCTGAGGCATGGCTGTTACCTCTGTGTTCCCAAACCCCCCTTACTTCTGGCTATCCCTTGCCCTTTATCCCTACCCAGAGCACAAGCATACAGGACTTCAAGGAATACGCTTTCATGACTTGCCAAATAAAAAAATCCTTCATATAACAAAGTAGGGTGACCAGACAGCAAATGTGAAAAATCGGGACAGAGGGTGTGGGGTAATAGGTGCCTATATAAGAAAAAGACCCAAAAATCGGGACTGTCCCTATAAAAACAGGACATCTGGTCACCCTATAACAAAGCCACATAATAAAAAGGCACATATCCTACCAGAGCCCATTAGCAAACAAGGCAAAGTGCCTTAAAAATGTTAGAGCCACCCAAGTAATGTGGTCATTCATCAGGCCACATATATTCCAAATCACTCCCTTTCCAAGTCAGCTGCCAGTCTTTAAATCATACCAGCATGAGCAAGTAACACAGACAGCCAGTCCAACTTTTATTATCAGGAGTCCAAAAATAGACTACTCAGGCCACATTCAATTCCTGAACCCAGCATTTTGGCCAGGCCAAAATGTCCTTGTTGCCAGATTGAATGTGGCCTATAATCTATTTGCAGTACTGGCTGTTTTCCTTATTGATATGATCAGGATTTAAAGAGTGGAAATTAGCAAAAGTTGCTGGAGAATGTACACATTTTTATTGTCATGTCAAATAGAGATAAATTAAATAATTATATATACACACACATTCTTGCTAGAAGGTTACTACACAACAGTACTTTATTTCTTAGACTTCAGAAAACGAACACATTAGAACTCAAAAACAGGGACGCTCCCTAAGGCAGAAAGGGACAACTCATCCCACCATTTTCTAGGCTGGTTTCTTCCTGAATTACTCTGATGCATACTTCTCTACAGAGCCTCCTAGCCACCAAGCAGGACCAGGAATGCCCTGCTCATCAAGTGATAGCTTGCAATTTTAATGATATGCCCTGAGCAAGGGCAGTACACACTTGTGCTACCCCAGGAGTAGTACGGGAAAGAGGTTGTCTCAGTCACAATGTGCTTCTTGATATCCCTGCTGCTCCAGGGAAGAAGTAAACTGCACCAGGCTTATACTCAGCGCAGTGTGGCATCAGATTTGATCAAATCAGTTTGATCATCCTTTCATCAAATTCATAATTAGTTACAAGAAGATTCTAATAATATTTATTCATTTTCTATTAGTAACACCAATATGCCCCCTTTGGTTTAGCTATAGAGTGGGCAAAAAAAAAAAAAAAAAAAATGTATTGGAAATTGGAGTTTCAATGGTAACAGCAACCTTTTTCATGGAAAAATTTCATTGCATCATTTTTTGTCCATTTTTCTTTTTAATTTCTTTGAAAAGTGACAAATCTGACTTTAAAAAAATCATTTGACATGATGGAGAAAATAAAACAATTCCACTTAAAAGAAGACAGTTTTCTCCCCCTTTTTCCACTGGGGGAAAATAAAAGGAGGGGGAGTAATAAAAAAGAGTAAAGGTGATGAAACAAAAAAAAATGATTTGTTGAAAAGAAAAGGTGAAGAATTTAATACAAAATGAAATTGATTTTTTTTATTGAAAAAAAAAAATTGCAACCAGCTCTAGTGATTTTGGAAGGAATTAGGAGGCCAGGTCACACGCACACATCCTCCCGATAGAAATCCAAGGATTAAATAGCACTACCGGACTTCCTGAGGTGGGCCAGGGAGGCGGTGGTTATTTAAGGGCTTTCTTTAATGCACTCATCATACTCAGACCTTTAAGTGAATGTGCATGGGTTGGTTGGTTCCAAACCAACCTAAAAGTTTCTGTTCATAAACCTCTTTGCATAGCCCCACTCTGAACAAATGAGGCCACCTTACGAGGCTCAGACACATTAATTTCCCCCCACACGCACTATTTTGTGTATGTGCAGATGTGAGGGTGAGGAGATTAAATCTATAATATTCTCATTTCATGTCCTCTAGGACATAGGGTAAGAATATGAAAGAAAACTTAAGCAAACCAAAAATCCTGAGGGAAATGGGCCTTAGCCTTCTAGGCAGCTTCAAGTGGGATCACTCACAGATAAAGATATCCCTAAGAGTGCATACGGACGTGTCGCACTAGGCAGCAACCAGTGACCAAAGAACATTTGCACTCAGTGGAATTGAAAGACAACAAAAAATTAGCCCACATTACCAATGAGCTAAGTACCCTGTTCGAGTTTTCAACATTTTAAAGGGGGCTCTGCATTTTAATTTAATTTTAAATGACTCTTCTTAAACATTTTAAAAACCTTATTTACTTTACAATAGTAAAGTTATATATTATAGATTTATAGAAAGAGACCTTCTAAAAACGTTAAAATGTATTACTGGCACGTGAAACCTTAAATTAGAGTGAATAAACGAAGACTCTGTACACCACTTCTGAAAGGTTGCCAACCCCTGCTTTACAGAGTATTGTCCCACTCCATGCTAAATCCACATTCTGCAAACAGCAGCTGTAATCCATACACTGCTTTTTCAGCAGAGTACCTTTGCAGAGACTGGACATCTAAAGGATTAGCAATGGGATAGATATTGAGCAATTCACCTCCCGGTCACCAGTTCAAATCTAGCTTGGTAGTGTCCAATACCCATCTCCATTCTAATGGATTTTTATAAGACTTACAAGACATGATCTTAGTGGTCTCAGTTAAGTTCAGTGGACAGGCCTCCATTTAAACCTGCTACAATTGCAACATTTTTGGCAGCTTGTACAGAAAGGCCAAAGGCTGAATGGGCATTTACAGTGCATTATTTTCACACCATCCACATTGTCCTTCTAGGCGAGCATTTATGACTGGAAGGACAGTGTAGACCAGTGTCTATGATTGGCAGGACAGTGTAGAAAAGATTGCATTGCTGCTGCCCATGTTGTATAGTAACTGGTTGTGGGTAAACAGAGGATTGCTGTCTCTGGGGTTGCCATTACAGCACTTCTAGCAAAAGGATGGTGATAGGAATTACTTTGGGAGTTAACTAAATGGCAAGAGAGCATATTTATGTGTTGCTGCAATAAAGTTACATTGAAAATAATCCTTATTGCTGATGAGATGTTCTTACATCTACACCATTGTTGATAGTTCAGATTTATGACACATTTGCTTTCCTCTAATTATATTACACACACACACACACAAAGTCTATGTTAAAAGAAAGTTAAAGTTGCAAAGCCGTGCTCTTAAAGTTAAGAAATGCCAGAATTTAGGTTGCCCGCGCAACCTAATTCAGCACCCCTGTGCATATGTATTATGATATAGTCTAATTACATGATCATATATTGTTTTTTTCCCCCACAGAATCCATGCCTCATTCTGTGTACAGGCAACCTTAATTATGGCATTTCTAAAATTTTAAGCACTTTACTTTGCAATCTTAACTTTCTTTTAACATACATTTGCGTGTGTAATTTCCTAGGATTAAAAAAAAAAGTCAAAATTATATTCTGTGGAATCAGACTGATTATGGATCATCTTCTATACCATCCACAGGAGACCAACTTGAGAGAGAGCTGTACTTAATTGCTAGCCACTTTTGAGTTTGGGAAATAATTGCTCAGGGAATGATGACCAAGCTGTTAATTCACTAACATTGCAATCTGCAAACCAACATAGGAGTGGCAAACAAGATAGTGCTAAAAGAAAACAGATTTAATCCACCTGTTTAGCATCCTGTAGCTAACCTACTTGTAAGATTATGAACTTTCTGGTTACTTTACTATATTTACATTGTGACTGCTATAGTATAACTCTTATTTTGGTTAATTTGCACCTAAATTTATGTCTGATACTAGCGAAGTATTTTACAGAGTTATTACAGAATTTGATTATTCCTGCTAATAAATATATATACACACACACACCCCTCATATAAGTGATAAGTGCTGCAAACTACCTCGGGGCTTAGTTAGATGGTGCTAGAACATGGATGGCTGCTATTCTGATATGACCATTTGGCACATAGTTTTTCCAGGAACTGCAGCAAGGATTAAGATCTTCAGGTGTACATTAAATTTGTTCTAATTTAATTATGGAACAAACAAGTACCAAATTCACACACAAATTGCAAATCAGAGGCAATAGCAGAGAGAAAGAAATCATTGTTTAATATTGTGAGGGTTGGATTAAAAAAAAAAAAGAGAGAGAGAGAGAGAGAGAGAGAGATGTGGCCTATAAAACAGGTTTTTAGAAGTAGGTGGTGTTGCCTGGGGGTGAGAAATAGTTCACGTTACCTCATCAGTTTCTAAGTTATATCATATCTGTTTTATTGGCAAATGTCCACAGCCATTTCAAGAAATCTGTTTTTTCTAACTCAATTTTTTAGCCAGGGATCCTTTAAGAGGCTATTGAATTACTTTCAGTGTATCACTCAAATCCCTGTCCATCCACAAGTGGAATCACACCATTCCCTTGGCTATAGAGGAGGAATGATGTTATTCCCTCCTACAATGAGGGCATACTGAATTATATTATTGTCACCTGTCACTGTCTGAGATTTACATAACAATTTTTGTTTTTTTCCCTGCTATGTAGAAGTTCTAGAGAACGATCTGCATGGATAACTGCAACTTAGTCACTAGGTGCCTGAGAGAAACATAAGGCATAGATCGATGTTTGAAATTGGGCTTCAACTAGTACTTAATTGTACCAGAGGTCCCTCTCAAGATAGGGATCCATAGGATGTTTGTATGTGATTTATTCCTCCATGTGGATAGATGATGTTTTTATATAGGAGGCCAATACTGGGCCAATTTTAGGAGCTGTCAACTAGGCCACTTAAGAGGTTAAAAGAATTAACTTGGATTGGCAGAGCAGATTTAGTGACTAGAGTGCGTCTACTGGGTCCAAAATTTTAATAATAAATGCATTTCCCTTTATCATCAGAAAAGCCGAGACTAGCATCACCTTGGCTTTCCAGGGGCCTGGCACTTGATAGGTACATGCTTAACTAAGTAAATTCAGCCCTGGGAAGAAGTGTTTTTGGAAGCTGTAAGGAACTAGTGTTCAGATTCCTAAAATTCAAGCTGCCATCCTCAAAGCTGGTGAGGTTGGGGATTTTACAGCCAAATCCACAAGCAAAAAAAGTTGCCTAAAAATGGAAGGGCCACCATCTTCAATTGAGAGTCCTTAGTATCTCTCAGAGAGCAGAGGAAAGGAGGATTGTTCCAAATCTCTCATATTGGACATGCGGTTTAGACAATCTGTCCCATCCTCCACATTCCAAATTACCTCATCTAATCGAGTCTCATATTGTGGAGAAAGTTAACAAGTCAGCAGTGAAACCACAAAAGCAAGTGTTGATCTTTTAAAAACCAGACAAAATTAATTTTATTTGTTTACCTATTTTTTTTTTTTTAACCAGTGAGAAGGTCAGAATATTTTTTACACAGCACCAATTATGGTTTTTGTAAAGCATGAGAAGGCTGCAGATGTACTTTGCAACAGTAAACGTGAACTCAAACACCTCTGATAATGTACAACCTGCCACTTGACTTAAAAGAGCATGGTTGTACTCAGTTACTCCTGCGCATGCACAAATGCTTTTTTTGGTGCGGACAAAAAATGGTTAAAGAAATATTGAAAGTGATTATTGTAAGTATTGATGTAACATCCCTATGCCTCATATTTAGTAAATATTTCAACTGTTGTATGAGTCACATCCTATTAGATTAATATAATGCTCCAATCTTGAGGTTAGTGTTTGTACTTATTTCTTTTAAAAAACCCTAAAGTTGTTTGACAAAATCTTGCTCCTTGAATATATACTTTTCCATTATTCAGAGCAGATGTTATAAGTGTCGTCCTGGACTAACTTTCATTCCCTTTTAAAATATTTGGGGGGAAAAATGGCTCAGGACTGGACTTCTGAGATCTATATCCTGAATTTAGTTTGATAATGATTCATAAGGAGGTTTTTTTTAAAAAAAACTTCAGAAATATACTGAGTTCTGTTTGATGCCTTTGATGGTAAAGAATTATTCACTGTGTTTCACTGCATAGTCCATTATACAAAGAATGATGGATTTTCTTTTATGAGTAAAGCAGAATGCATTTAGGGCTATTCATCCAATCAGATTGCTTATCAGAAATGCACCATGATGGTAAACATTTGAATAGTTTGCTTCAAGCAAAAAACCAACTTTAATACGTTGTGACTACATCAGAGGCTCTTTATTCACGAGATCCCTACAGTAAAAATCAGAGGTAACCTCAAGCAATAATAAACTGGCTAGTGCGTATCCCCTCTGCTGAATAGAGCCAGAACTGCCAATTGTGTCATGGGCCCTAGACTGCTAATAGGTAAAGGCGCTCTGGGGCCTGTGCCTTTGGATTTTGGCAATCTTTCTATTGACTTCAATGGGCTTTGAACCATGCCCTTGGAGCTGGAAAAGCCAAGTTCTATCCCTGCTGTCTCCATGAAGCTCCCTACAGGCCATGGAGCACTGCAGAAAGATAACCAGAGCTGGTCAAATAAATCTATTTTGACAAATGTCATGATATACATTTTCCCTATTCACCCAACTTCTGATTTGCATAATTCAGATGTGAACATTTATGAGCATATATGAATTTCACAAGTATTTTTCCATCTTCTTTCCAGCTCCAGGGACAAGTGTGAAGCCCTATGTTGCCACAGATTTAGATGAACATTACTAATAATTAACGCACCACCAATCAATGAGCACTTTCAGTGCTTCAGACTCCCAAAGCATTCTTCTGTTGCCAAGTCAACTCGTTCAGCTCTCAGAATGTTCTACGAGTGCCTATTGCTGCAAATCAGAAATAAAGCTAAAAATCTTTACTCAGACACACCGAAAGAGACAAACATGCATGGCAAATAGACTTTGACAGCTCCACGTTGGAATATTCCTGTCATTGACTTCACATGAAATTTAAGGAGGGAGAAGAGTGAGAAATCACAATGTCTAATAATAAGTTAATATATACCTATCACAGCTCTAGTAGAGCTCCCCTCTGGCCCTTTAGCCATTCATCCAACCACTGAATCCCCTGGTGTTTTAAGCCCCCAGTGTCTAAAAGGAGACCAGGTATTGCCACTGCCTTAGGATCTCTGGGTACACTCTTGGGATGCAGATCTTCTATCTGGCAGCCCAAACACAAGAGAGTTGCAGCCATGGATTCCTCCCTGCCCAACCCCTAGAATTGAGCTCTCAGACTCCCCCAGCTTAAACATACCCTCTCCCAGAACTCCACGGAAAGATGCAAGCTTTTTGATTTACCTCTTCAAAGGGGCAGATGAAATGCCAGGCCGCTTTGCACAAGATTGACACACACTATAGCTCTTTCTTTGATAGCATGAGAAATACAGATTTATATAAAAATTATGCATTTCGCTCCCTTAATTTCCTCAGCAATCCAGAGCATTCTTCTAACTGTGGTCAGCATCCTCCAGGGCCATACAGTGTCCTACTGTTGCAGTGTATGGCTTGTATTCTAAGAAATATGGAGTCTTCTCTCTCCAGCTTGCCTGCTGTGACCTTGGCCAGTCCATCCCCTTTCTTTCTCATGCCCAAAACTTCCTGTGCATCTCTGAGCCTTTCCCTCTCAGTCCTTTTTAAAGGCTAGCATCTCCACCTTGGAGTCTTTGTTTTGCTGCTGCTGCTAACTTTCTACTCTCCACCCCCGTTCCCTGTTGAGGGAAGCTGGAGAGAACTGATTTCCCCCACTCAGGCAACCTCTTTAGTAGAACGATTGTCCAGTCATTAAATTCTGATGGCCCACCATTCTCCTTGGTCTGACAGAGATGTGATACAGCACCGCAAGCCCACGGTGGTTTTCACGTTTACATAGAGAAATGTAGGATACGGCAATTTTCATTGCAACAACTTCATAATATCAACTAGAATTAATAAACTATATAGGCAGATTTCCCAAATCACCACACCTCTGAAGGCTATTTTTAGATGAACAAAGTCCCACATTTCAGGAGCCCGAATGCCTTGATGTCAAGGTCTTCATATCTAAAAGTGCCATTAGCCCTGGAGCTAAGACTGTTGGCTTAAGCTTAACCCCGCTTGTGTCACTGCAATTGTGCTAACCCAGGGCTCGGATCTTGGGTTCGGGATCTTGCAGAGCTGGAGGGGTCAAGCTCGAATTAAGCCATGACCGAGTGTCCTAATTCTATTGCTTTGCAATGCAGACGCGGACCAGCTTGACTCAGGTCTCAGGAGTCAGTGAGAAGTATCCCACAATTCCATGGGACAACTTCCTTAGTCCTCTCTATCTCAACAATCTACGATCCATTCTATTGAAAATGGAAGCTACCCCCCACCCCGCTTTGCAAATGGCAGCAGTTCAATTCAATGTTAACCCATTCTCTTCTGATCACCGACCTGCAAGTACACTATCAGACAGCCTCCTGGGTTTAAAATAGAAAATGAACCAATCAAGCCTTTTGCAAAGTGAGCTGCTTCTTAATAAGGTGCAGGCAGAGCTGTTCCTTGGATACGGCAAATCAGGGTGATCGCCCCGGGCCCTGTGCAATGCGATTTCAGGAGGCGCTGGGGGCGGGAGGGGAGAGGAGCAAGGGCACAGAATAGAAAAGTCTTAACATAGGGTTAAAATACAATGTAGATGCTCAAGCCCAGAGTTCCCTAACATGGATCAGCTGACTCAAGTCCCATTGACCCTGGGCTTACACATACCCTATGGGATGGCCAGTTCCCACGGACTTAAGGTATACTGGCAAAAGCGCTTGATGCTAGTATAAGCTACATCTACACTAGAAGGGTTTGCCAGGATAGCTGTACCGGCACTTTAACTTTTCTAATGTAAACATTCTAGTATAAAGGCCTTTCACAGGGTTTTGAAACGTGCCTCTGAAAATCTCCCCTGAAGTGACTAAGGGAATGTCTACACTATGGGCACTACAGAGACACAGCTACAGCACTGCATAGATGCTTCCTACAATCAACGGAAGGGGTTCTTCCATCAATGTAGACAGTCCACCTTCCCAAGCAGTGGTAGCTGGGTCTACACTGGGGGCTAGGTTGATTTAACTATAATGCTTGGGGGTATGAATATTTCACACTCCTGAGCAACATAGCTAGGTCAATCTAAATTTTAGGTATAGACCAAGGCTTGGTCACATTTGAAAACACTTTCGCTTTCAAGTCACTTTGTGCAAACACTTATGCACGTGTTGTAACTTTGCTCAGGCAAGTAATTTTTCATGTTAAGCATGTGTGTGTGTGTGTGAGAGAGAGAGATATCAAGGTCCACTTTAGCACTTCCTTTCAGCCACAGAAGTCACTCTTCTTTTAATATACTGATCATTTTATTTGATGAAAATTACATTTATAAAATTTGTTTCAAAGTTAAAACCTGATATGTTGACCTATGAAACTTTGAAGATGTTATGATTTTTCTAAGCATCCATTAATACATGTTTATTCCACTTCTCTTTACAGCTTATACCCCTTTGACAATCAATCACATCTCTCCACCACTCTCTTCACAACCCATTGTAGATTCAGAGTTCGTTCAAAGGATACAAAACACCTCTCTGAAACACGAGCTGGCCCCTCAGCCAGAGGAACGTGTGGCATAACAGCATCTATAAGCCCTTGAAACAGTGCAGAAATTGCTAATGCATAGTGACCTTGGGAAAAGGCATTGAACAAAGAAATGAGAGAATGCTGAAATCCTGAAAGAGCTTTATTTGGTAGAGAAGCAAAGTCTATTTTCTTACACACAAAGAATGATCTGAGTCCAATATATGTCCTAAAACACAGCTGTATGATTTTGCTTGATTTTTTTTTTAACCCAGTGGCTGAAGAGGTAATCTTTAAGGAAGGAATAAAAGAAACTGACCAACACCCACCACCTCTCTTACTTCATCTTCATAATAGCCTCTGACGCCATGCATATGAATACATTTGGAAACTGAATAATAACTTGAACTCTCCCCACCACTTTGTCTGTAAATAAGAGCCTGGCTTTGAGGACACGCCAGATATGCCAAAGCAGCTTCTAGAAGGAGAGAGCGATAAAGTGATGAAAAAACAGAGGGTGAAAAATAAGCCTTATTTTAAAAGATTGACTAAGTCAAATTCTGATTTAAAAAAATATTGTACCCAGATGATTGCTTAAAGCCTTTGATAGTTCTTTCCCTCCCCAAATTCCATTTTTATTTTTTCAATCATACAGCATCAGCGGCCAACAATCATCTGTACGTCTCTAGCATGTTTATGCTACATTTGGCAATGGAAAACAATCAAAAGCATCACAACATGACAGAGCAGGTGGTCAAGCTGTTCTGGCAGCCTCTGCTCAGCAGAAATCCAGAACTGCTAGACCATAGGGTGAGTTAGCAGAGCTGCTTGGGGAAAGCTTGAACAATGCCTATGCACCCTACAATTGTAACAAAAGCTAGTAGTCACTAATAATCAGTTTAATCCCTCCTTTCTCCTCCTCATCCCTTCAGACAGGGGCAAAATAAATCTTGTTTGTCTGCAAAAATATTGCACCATTTTAAAGTGTTTTTAAAAGTAACAAAGACCAAGTGTAAAATTCACAAAAGTACCTACGTGATTTAGAAGTCTAAGTCCCATTTTCAGAACTGACTTGGGAACTTTGGAGCGTAAGTGCCACTGACTAATTTTGGAACAATGGCACATAATCTCCTAAATCACTTGCACTGTCTCTTCAGTGCTAAAGAGGTGCGTATTTATATTAGGATAACTATCTTGAAGTAAAATCCTAGTGGAGACAGTGGCCCAGATCCTCAAAGATATTTAGGCTCCTAATCCCAAAGGATAATACCTTTGAGGATCTAGATATAGCTAGTCAACGTAAACCTCAGTGCGGAGTTTAGGGTTAACCCTGACTGGCTACACTGAGGTAGAAACGACCCAGGGCCCTGTCTCCACTAGGATTGTACATCAAGATAGAGATCTCAAGTTAGCCATCTCAGTGTAAAAACACCTATTTTTCTCATCAAGATATAGCCATAGGCACTTCTGAAAACATTGCCCCAGTTGAGCCTTTGGAAGCCCGGAAGTGACGTATCCTGTACAGAGCCATACAGAGATCCAGGTTTAAAATCGATCTAGCTCTCACTCAGTGAGACTCAGCCCTTATGTGCAGGAATAGTTGATGTTCTCCAGCACTAGCCCCTTCAGCTGAATGAGAAATGGAAAGAATGGGCTCCTCATCTGGCCTCCTAAAGTGGGAGAATGTCATAATTCAGTCTGAATATGGTAAAATTTAAAATAGGTGTGGGCAGGACCGGGCAAAAATTCTCCCTTTCACCGCCTTTTCCTAAGGCGGAAAGTAGGTCTGTGTCTAAATAGGTAGAGTCCGCTAAATGTCCACGTTTAAATGTCATATGATCGGCCATTTTAGAATAGGCACTAAAAACAGGCTTGGTCTCATTCTTTCCTGCCAGATTTGTAACAGATGTGGCTATCATTTTTCATGCCCTAGCAAGAAATACACACACACACACACACACACACACGCCCCGATTCTCATCTTACTTACACCAGAGTAAATTGTGAGTAATTCCAGGCGATAACAAGGCCCAGATCCAGAGCTCCACCCAAGGAGTACTCACCACAGCTATGAAAGGTTGAGGTGCCAACTGGGCACTCACCTAATCCTTGGCATCAATTAAAGCAGTCTAAGGGCTACCATGAAAAAAGGGGCCAAATTAAGGCTGCACAGGAAGCCTTACTTCTGACATCTAATTTTTGAGTGCTTGATTGTGAACCTTAATATTCCTTTAACGTGGGTTTGTTTTTTTGCGGGGGGGAGGGGAGAGAGAAGAGACAGGGATCGTTTGGGTTTTTTGTTTCTTTTTTTTCAGGATGGGTTTCTTCATGTAATTGATATTCACACCTGCTTTGAGAGCTGCATATTTTGCTTTTCATTCAGCCATTTTAGAATATAGGATATTCTGACATATAAGGATGGATTTAGATAAGAACATCTTTTGCCACCTATTTTATTTCTGGTCATTGTTTAATTCACCCTCTTACCATCCAATAAGATAAAGACCATCAAAAAAAAAAAGAAGTTTACAGTTAGAAAATAAGCCCTTATTCCCCATTAATATGTACAGAGACACACCTAAGGCATTAGATCAATGCAAGCTTTCCTGATAAATTATTTTTCATAGTGAATTAAATTGTTCCTAAAGATACAAGGAAAGATTAGGCCATGATCCTGCAAAGCTATTCACATTCACAGATCTTTGTTTCCATTGAATTTGTAGAATCAGGACATTATGTTCTGAGATTCAACCCTGTTTACAGCACACAATGAAAACTGAAGTTTAGCACCTACTTCAATATAGTTGATTTCCATAACTATAGCTATAAATCCCTGATGAGAAAAAACCTCTTAGCAACAGCCCCAACAACAGAATTGCCAGGACTTCCGAAACTGAAGAGATAATATGCAAGATGCTTACAAACTCAGAAAGGATCCACATCTCTGCTGAGATTCCTTTTATAAAAAAGGTGCAACTTTTGTACAGTTTGATGCAGCCTCCACTAAAAGTGCCAATCAAAATTGTCTTTAATTGATACTTAGAAATTTCTTGGGAGAAAAAATGAAGCTGAATAACTTCTAGGGTTTATGCTTCCCGCAAGCAAAAATTAGAACGTAGAAACAGATTTGTTTCTCTTATTCTTTGCTGCAGATGTCATAAAGAAGTTTTATTATAACTATAATCTTCCTTGTGTCTGTCATGTTTTAAACACTGTCAGGCACAATCCACATAGGGAAGCTAGACAGTCTGTTTCACAAAGATCTGATACAAGAGAACAAGGAAAACTACTGGGCCAAATTTAGTGCAGATACACCAGGGATGAATTTTGCCCCAATGCTGATAAACAACTGACCACAGTTGTATATCTAAAGGCTATCAAAATGATGAGGACAACGGGGACTATTCTCCCCTCAGTTCACACTCATTACTCTCATTAGCGTCAACAGCAGCTGTACATACGTAGCAAGGGGAGAACAGACCCCATTAGAGAATGCACTTCCTTAGCTGTTATGGAAATATTTGAAGCAGATGTGCTTGTACCCTAAGGATTATTAAATCTCAGGTTGTTAGCCGATACACTGTATAAGACTGGATACCATTCAATTTTAATAGCAAAAAGCACCCTACACAGAATCCACTTGTGGCGCTATTGCCAGTATATAGATCAGTAGTTCTCAGCCAGGGGTACATGTACTCCTGGGGGTATGCAGAGGTCTTCCAGGGGATACATCAACTCATCTAAATCAGTGTTCTCAACCTGAAGGTTGTGAATCCCGGGGGGGGAGGGGTCATGAGATGGTTTTAGGGAGGTCACAAGTGTAGGGCCAGCATTAGGGGTGACAAGCAGGGCAATTGCCTGGGGCTCCATGCCACAGGGGGGCCCATGAAGCTAAGTTACATGCTTCAGCTCTGGGCAGCAGGGCTCAGGCTTTAGACTCCTGAAAGGGGTAGAAAAGTCTGGAAAGGTTGAAAACCACTGACCTAGATGACAAGCACAGACACATTCATCTATTGTTTTATAATCTGTACTTCCATAGCATCTTCCATGATAGGATCTCAAAGCACTTTACAAATATTAACTAATGACGCCTGATGGTAGCCTCATGAGGTTTCTCTTCTTTTGAAAGATTCTACTGATTTGAAAGATATTCCTTATTCTTAAAACGGTGGTTCTCAGTAGGTCCAATAATCTCTCTTCAGTTGATAGAAACTTTATCAGTGCACCTAAAGTCGGTAAGGCTTTTAAATTTAGCTGCTGTAATTCATCCATCTGCCTCTGGGGTGGAACTTTTAACACTATACAACAGTTTAGGACAGTAAACAAAGAACCTCATCTTCAGTTTTGTAGAAACATTATCCTAATCAGAACCAGGGAAAGTTATTTGCCAGTAGCTTTTTATTATTCTTGTAGTGACAAAAAGCAGGCTATAGATCTGAGAGGTTTACACTTCTCATGTTTTGGACCACTACTTGGATAAAGATTCTGTTACAGACCACTTTTCTTTCTGCCCACCTTGATCCCATAGCTCTTCTGAGGTGATTGATCCATTATTTGTATAATTTTTCTATTGTCAAGTACTATATGAGGACAATAATAAAGAGGCATGATGAAAATAAAGTCACTTTGCACGTGTTGGGTGCAACCAGTTGGTAACATCTGTATTTTGTATGCATCCGAAGAAGTGGGCTGTAGTCCACGAAAGCTTATGCTCTAATAAATTTGTTAGTCTCTAAGGTGCCACAAGTACTCCTGTTCTTTTTGTATTTTGTATGTAACCGTTCTGCCAGGTGGCGCTGGCAGCAACCAGGGCCAGGTTCAATATCTAGGGGTGCCTTTTCAACAGTACAGCACAGAACCAGCTTGAGCCCCCACCCAGCACCCTGGGAAAATTACACACGACCCCTGAGCACCTCTGAGAGGCAATACTTCCCCAGACCCTGCTTACATGTATATTGCTATTTATTTCCTCTCTCTAGGCATAGAATTATTTTCTAGTATTCTCATTAGAGAAATGGGGGCTGCAAAAAAATCGCCTCAGGTCAATGCAGAGGTTCTGTCCTCCTGTCTATTTGCTAGCCCTTCCAGTCCTGGGGTTGTCCACAAGTTCAGTAATAGTTGAGATAAGGCAGCGGAATGATACAGCAAGGAGGGTAAATGAGCAACAAAGTCTTTTCCTCTAGGGTTAGCATTTGTAGCAAGAACTCCAAAATATATATAATCAAAAAGTAAAAAGTCCCCGACTTGGTTTCTACACAGTCCTTTGCCCTAAGGTATGGAGCCCTACCTTTTCAAAGAAGCCACCTTTATCTCTAAGGACCTGGATGAGGGCAGAGGAAAGCTGAGATTGAATGGATTTCTTGCTCACTGGCGACTAGGTAATATTTCTGCATGCTGCTATAGTTGACTTTAAACAATAATAATACCCAGCAAAATGTTGTGGATGGAACAAAACATTTTGTTCCACCTGACATTTTTTTGGAATGTTTTAATTCATTTCGATCTAAACCAGTTTTGTATTTTTAATTTTTCAGAACTGCCAGAAGACCCCCCCAAAAAAATGTGTTCATCTCTAGTAGCAACATCACGTTCACACAGAACGGTAATAGTCAATGCATTACAGTGTAGAGACGTGTGAAAAATATGAATAAAAATTCAGTACCTCCAAAACTGATATGCACATATTTCATTAGGAATTTTCAAAACATGGCCCCATTTTGTGTAATATTCATGCTATTTCTCTTTCCCTCCCCCTTGAAAATAATACTTAGTGAAAATAAGCCACTGGGAATGGCTGAGCCATTACAAACGTTGACTCTATCTCCCCTTGTAAGTACTCTCACACTTCTTATCACACTGTCTGTACTCGGCTAGCTTGATTATCACTTCAAAAGGTTTTTTTTTTTTTTTTTTTTTCTTTCTCTTAATTAATTGGCCTCTCAGAGTTGGTAAGACAACTCCCACCTGTTTATGCTCTCTGTATGTGTGTATATATATCTCCTCATTATATGTTCCATTCTATATGCATCCGAAGAAGTGGGCTGTAGTCCACGAAAGCTTATGCTCTAATAAATTTGTTAGTCTCTAAGGTGCCACAAGTACTCCTGTTCTTCTTTTTGCGGATACAGACTAACACGGCTGTTACTCTGAAACTTGTCAAAAAATACTTGCATTTTTAAGAAAAATTCAAAACATTGGATTTTGATTCAAGAAAAACCCTCATTTACATTGAAAATTCCAACATTTCAAATTTTACATAGTTTGGTTAAGAAATTAACATTTCCTCTTTCAAATCTCACCCCAGCTATAATACCTACAAAAGACTCAACAATGGCTAGGCACTCTGTTACACTGATCATAGATTCATAGACTCTAGGACTGGAAGGGACCTCAAGAGGTCATCGAGTCCAGTCCCCTGCCCTCATAGCAGGACCAAATACTGTCTAGACCATCCCTGATAGACATTTATCTAATCTACTCTTAAATATCTCCAGAGATGGAGATTCCATAACCTCCCTAGGCAGTTTGTTCTAATGTTTAACCACCCTCACAGTTAGGAACTTTTTCCTAACGTCCAACCTGTAGTTTAAGCCCATTGCTTCTTGTTCTACTCTTAAAGGCTAAGATGAACAAGTTTTCTCCCACCTCCTTATGACACCCTTTTAGATACCTGAAAACTGCTATCATGTCCCCTCTCCGTCTTCTCTTTTCCAAACTAAACAAACCCAATTCTTTCAGCCTTCCTTCAGAGGCCATGTTCTCTAGACCTTTGATCATTCTTGTTGCTCTTCTCTGGACCCTCTCCAATTTCTCCACATCTTTCTTGAAATGTGGTGCCCAGAACTGGACACAATACTCCAGCTGAGGCCTAACCAGCGCAGAGTAGAGCAGAAGAATGACTTCTCGTGTCTTGCTCACAACACACCTGTTCATGCATCCCAGAATCACGTTTGCTTTTTTTGCAACAGCATCACACTGTTGACTCATATTTAGCTTGTGGTCCATTATAACCCCTAGATCCCTTTCTGCCGTACTCCTTCCTAGACAGTCTCTTACCATTCTGTATGTGTGAAACTGATTGTTCCTTCCTAAGTGGAGCACTTTGCATTTGTCTTTATTAAACTTCATCCTGTTTACCTCAGACCATTTCTCCAATTTGTCCAGATCATTTTGAATTTTGACCCTATCCTCCAAAGCAGTTGCAATCTCTCCCAGTTTGGTATCATCTGCAAACTTAATAAGCGTACTTTCTATGCCAATATCTAAGTTGTTGATGAAGATATTGAACAGAGCCGGCCCCAAAACAGACCCCTGCGGAACCCCACTCGTTATACCTTTCCAGCAGGATTGGGAACCATTAATAACTACTCTGAGGATGGTTATCCAGCCAGTTATGCACCCATCTTATAGTAGCCCCATCTAAGTTGTATTTGCCTAGTTCTAAGTTGTATTTGCCTAGTGACTGTCTCACTGTTACCAGGACTTTCACCCATGTGTTATAGGCACATTTGCCTCATCTATCTTATAGGTGAGCCTCAGTCTGGAATTTACAACATATGGTCAGACTGCTGTTCCTGCACAGAACCCCACAGGCTTGGCATGGGTGCTATAGACAGACCATCCATTATCAGCTACAGAATCAAAGAGCCATATATTGAAAGCTCTTTCAGGCAAGGACTATTTTTTCCATTATGACTGCATACAGCACTTTGTACAACAGGGCCCTGATCCTGGGTTGGGGTCTCTAGGCACTACTGTAATAAAAATAGTAAACATTTCAAGTAAATTAAACTCCTAACTCATAAAATTGCCTAGAACAAAAACATAACATGTTGACTAAAAACTTCTATTGATTTTACAGAGTTCTATTTATTCCGGTGCAAAGAGGGCAGAACAAAGCCTATGCACCACTTAAGTCCCATCTACACTGTCAAGATAGGGCTTAAGTCCTGGTTCCTTTGTCCAGGCTCCTCTGCACAGAATTTCACCTTTAACCTTCAAAATTCATTATCCATTGCCATACAGAGCACTCATATTTAAAGCATGCAGTTTTCCTATAGAAATGCCTCAATGGGCAAGGTGTTTTTTATCTATAATAGCTATATATAACTAGAGTTGTGGAAAACTCTGAGTGTTCATTTTGCAGGGGTTCGTGTGACTCATCACTGCTTCTGATCTCTGTAGATTTGCACCCATTATGCCTGCCTTCCCCATCATTTTGTGTTGAGATTACATTTATGTAATGGGCTTGGTTCTGATCTCAGTTAATGCCAGATTGACAGTGACCTAAGGGCTTGTCTACACTACCCAACGGATCAGCAGGCAGCAATCGATCCAGCGGGGGTCGATTTATCTAGTCTAGTATAGACGCAATAAATCGACTGCGGAGCACTCTTCTGTTGACTCCGGTACTCCACCAGAACGGGAAGCACAAGTGGTGTCGACAGGCGAGCGTCAGCTGTCAATTTACCTCAGTGAAGACACCGGGATAAGTAAATCTAAGTATGTCAACTTCAGCTATGCTATTCATGTAGTTGAAGTTGCGTATCTTAGAGCAACCCAGCACGGTAGTATAGACAAGCCTTAAGTGTATTGGTTTTAATGGGATTACTCCTAATTTAAATAGAGTACACGAGTTCGGAATCAGGACGCCTATTTCATAGCAAAACTCAGAATCTCACCTGGCTTGGCATTGTTTTGCACAATTCTGAGGAAAAACTGTAACTTAATTTTCATGATTTCATGTGGATTTTTCCTGATGTTTTTCATGCCTTTATTAGCTGATGCTTAATTTGCAAGTCAGACACATTATATTATCATGATAAAAGGCAGCATGTTACAGTTGTCAGCAAGTGGGAATGTGAATGATTTAATTCTGAAGTGCCCTTGTCAGATATTTAAGCTAGGTTAAGACACTTTCCATTACAATAATTTCTCATCAATTTAGCAACTTGATTTTCTAACACAATGCCAGTGTAATAAAAGTAATTTGTAAGAAACACTCCCTCCCCAAAATGGCATGCAATTTAGTTTCCTCTTTATACAATCATCTATTATTGCCTATTTCAGGCTTTAAAGGCTTCCTTACTGACTGTAACTGATGTCTACAGTGTCTGGAGAGCAAGTAATTTGCAGGATGGGGGAGAAAAAAGCCTAGTAGGGTTGTCTACAAGAATTTCCCCCCAGAACTGACTTAGTGTTATATTGGTGCAATCTGGTGTGTCTCACAGTGGTGGGAGAGGGAGGGAATTGCTCTTCAGAAGCGTCTTCAGGTCAGGGATAAGAATCATTTCATTCCTGGCAGAGATGATTTAGCAATATCCAGATGGGAAGAAGAGCGTCCCCACCTTTTACCCTTCAATTGCAATGCTGTAGGGAAAATTCCATACACCACTGCAATCAACAGCGTTGATGTCAACACAGAATTTGACAGACAGCTTACTTCCAAGAACAACCCTCTCACCTTCCATAATTTTATTCTTCAGGACACCTGAACTGAGGAAGGTGGGAATATCTAAGTCTTCACTACTACTACAGGATCACAAACTTTGTTGCTTCTGTAGACCAAGCTCATTGCACGCACCGGGGCTTCCCTCCACCCCCGCATACACAAAGTGCCTGATGTGGTAGGCATGCTCTGAGTGTCCCTATGTGCCACCCTCCCATCTCTCTCTGTTTCAGGGACACGCTGCACTCAAACCCTCTCATAGGCCAGGGGCTCTGTGTGCCCCCCATGCCCTCCTTCCGATCTTCACCAAAGTCAACTGGGTTCTGCCCACTTATGCCTAGAACATTCTCTGAAGTTTTGGAATTGATCAGATTTGGCATTCAAAAAGTTATCACTTTACATTGAGATAGACAGAGGAATGTATCAAACGGAGTGTAGGACCTAGCTTCACTTGGCCAGTGACTTATTTGTAATTTGGCTCCATTGTGCTAAGCAATGTCCAAATGTATAACAAAAAGGACAGTCCTACTCCAAAAAGCTTACAAAGTCATAACCTTAGGAATTCCTATTTGATGTGAATCCTTGACTGAAATAAGATGGGAATGGAGATGTAAAAATGCAGTTACTGCTTAACATGAAGCAGCTTGCAGGATCAAGGCCTGAGTTTTTAGCTGCTGTTTAACCTACTTTTAAAGTATAGCAGAATGGGGTCGGGAAAGGGTGGCCGGGGAGGAAAAGCCCTCTACATGTTAAATGTCTCATATAAAACTTATCACTCCATCTCTGAGTAGTTTTAAGAGCCTTAAGAGAAGGGAGCTGCTCATATACCCGGCCTCCTTTCCCCACCTGCTTTGCTGCAGTGGCCTACAACTGCCAGCTGTTACTCTTACCAACAAGTCCCAAATTGTTCCAGTGCCATGTATAAACCTGTAACATGGTACCAGTGGATTCAGAAGTTTACTTACCTGCCTTAAATGGCCGGAACACTGTTACACGACTGTGACGTTGTGCAGTCTATATGGTTTTATAAAAACATAAGTTAATATAATGTAACTGGGATATGCTTCATGCAAAAGGTCTCTTGTAAGGTATCATTACAAAGCTCATAATCTACTGAGTAAAAAGAACAGGAGTACTTGTGGCACCTTAGAGACTAACAAATTTATTAGAGCATAAGCTTTCGTGGACTACAGCCCAAAAGCTTATGCTCTAATAAATTTGTTAGTCTCTAAGGTGCCACAAGTACTCCTATTCTTTTTGCGGATACAGACTAACACGGCTGCTACTCTGAAATCTACTGAGTGTGATCATCCTATTTGTAGAAATGTACCACTCTTGTATCTAAAACTAAAAATATAAAACAACTCTGAGGGCCTATTGTAATTATGTAAAGTGTGGGCCATTAAGGATGGTTTGGAATCTTGATGAACTCCCATTGTCTGCAGATGGCTGTATTTATCTGTGAGTCTTCCTGTATGTGTGTGTGCTGGCAAGTGAGTAATGAAGTCTTGCAGTGACATGTGATCATGTCACCTGAACTGGAATCCATCTTTAACCAGGTGCTTTTCCAGTGAGGGGGTGTGGAAACCCAGAGGGACAAAGGGTTCCCGCCTTATGCAAAAGATATATAAAGGAGTGGAAGAGAACAAGGGGAGAGAGGAGCCATCATGAAGAATCCCCTAGCTATCACCTGAGCTGCAACAAGAGCTGTACCAGGGGAAAGAATTGTGCCCAGGCCTGGAAGGTGTCCAGTTTGAGAAAAACTTACTGAAGCATCTCTGAGGGTGAGATTATCTGTATTCAGTTTGATTAGGCATAGATTTGCACATTTTATTTTATTTTGTTTGGTGACTTACTTTGTTCTGTCTATTACTACTTGGAACCACTTAAATCCTACTGTCTGTATTTAATAAAATCACTTTTTATTTAGTAATTTACTCAGCGTATGTATTAATACCTGGGGGAGCAAACAGCTGTGCATCTCTCTCTATCAGTGTTATAGAGGGCGAACAATTTATGAGTTTGCCCTGCATAAGCTTTATGCAGGGTAAAACGGATCTATCTGGGTTTAGACCCCATTGGGAGTTGGGCATCTGAGTGCTAAAGACAAGCACACTTCTGTGAGCTGTTTTCAGGTAAACTTACAGCTTTGGGGCAAGTGATTCAGACCCTGGGTCCGTGTTGGAGCAGATGCGAGAGTCTGGCTCAGCAAGACAGGGTGCTGGAGTCCTGAGCTGGCAAGGAAAACAGGTGCAGAGGTAGTTTTTGCACATTGGGTGGCAGCTCTCAAGGGGGTTTCTGTGATCCAACCCGTCACGACAACTGCTTCCTCCCCTCCCCCTTGAATCATTCCATTAACTGTCAACATAATTTTCAGTTTTGTAGCAGTTCAGTGGCTAGTATCTATTTGTAACCAATCTTTAACATTCACAGTCAAGCAGCTTTCATAACATACTTAAGAAGTAAAGCTCAGCAGCATCAGCTAGGAAAGTAGATACACTTGGGTGGAGGGAATCTCTAAGTTATGAAAGCAATGTACAGGAGAAGATGAGTATATCTGTAAGTAGATGGGGGAGCTGACATTGTTGCTGGCGGTTTTGTACCTGGGTCATTCACCCTCAGATATAATGTGGCTACACTGATATGTTTTTATTGACACCCAGAGGGTGCCTTTTCAGAAATAGGTGTTTATACCAATTGCTTATCATCTGTCAGAGAAAACTCAAGCAAATCTGACATCTTATTCTTGGCTTGTTTTTTTCCCCCTAGGTCACCAATTTGATTTCTCAGGTCTTTTACACACTTTGCTATTTTCATAATGCCCATTTCCCTTAAGATGTGAATTAAATTAAGGCCACAAAATAAGTGTCCAGAGGGGGACATTTTAGCAAATCCACTTTAATTTCACACCTTTCGTTAATTTGGATTAACTTTCCTGAATGTCTCCATGTAGACAAACACTCAATTTTCCAGTGGGATAGGGAAGCAGCTTTAATTCTTGCTCAGAGCTCTGAGTGCTATTAACAAACAATATAATATGTTCCAGCTCAAACCACCTCCCAGTCTTAGTTGTTTTTACTATTCCTTATGACCTAGATCATAGATCTCCCTATGGAAAGGCTTCTCCCATCTCCAATTTTATCTGGGATGGAGTAAACTTGACACCGTGTTGTCAACTCGTGATTTTTGTTGCAAATCTGATGGAATTGTGGGTTTCTAAAGCCTCAGATCTTGGAGTCATGTGAATGTGAGATTCAGCTTTTTTTCTTTCTTTTTTTTAATAAAAAGGACATTTCTAGCCCTCATAATTGTTGAGATGCTTAAAAACCATGATCCCTAAAAGCCAGAAGGCAGATAAAAAGAACCCTCCAAATATTATTTTAAACTCTCCTGACTTTTAAGCCAGCCTTGTGATTTTGTGGCTGGAATCATAATCTTTGAATGCTTGGGGTTGGGAGTACTAGTGACAGCAGGAGCCAATTAGCATCTTCCAGCAATATTCCAACACCTGCCTAATGGGATGGGCCCAGAGAACACCCTGCTGCTCTATGATGTGAATAGCACCCATGATGTCAGCAGGAGTGTAAAATAATCATAGAGTGGGTATTGTTAGTGGTTATCAAACTGCTAATTGCAAAACACCAGGTAGAAATCACACTTTTTTCCATCATCTAGTAATAAATACCTAGGTGGGACAGGTGCTGAATAATTTCTCAGCAACCTCATGTTTTCCTTTCGTGAGATCTGAGTAGTGCATACCTCCTCTGACAAGAATGTTAAGAGAATTTAAAATGTTGCCCTAAGAGAATTGACAACGTCCCATTAGACGCCTCTGTTTGCTAGTGTGAAATAGATAGACATCGGGGTGCACTTAGAGGTAGCTGAAATGGTGATATCACTCACAAGTCATTCATCTCTAGTTAGGATCCTTAACCTGAAATAGTCTAAATGCCCTCAACTCCCACTCACTTTAAGCAGGGTCAAGGGCAATAAAGATCTAGCTACACCAAGTCCTTTAATGCAGACACAAACTCCTTCCTGTCCTTTTAGAACTTCCACTTTGTTACAGCAAACTGATGTACCAGGCAGTGAATAATAGTATTAAATAATAATATCCTCCATTCTCCCATATTTGAACGTTTTACTGCTTTCATTGCCTTCAATTTTATATCACTTAAAATACCTCATTCTTGGATTTTTTTTTATCCTACTGGTTCTCAAATCATGCTCTGCAAACCTCTATGGTTCTCTGGAGCTGTATCCATCACAGTGATAAAGAACATGCTATTGCAATAAAAGGAGATCTCACTTACTTAAAATATTTCAACTCTGCATGCCTCCACCTTCTAGCAGTGCTCCTGTGCATACCTCTGCCCATCTGGGAACTGAAGTTTGTTAATGAACCTCCCTCTGATGAACATGTCTGTTGCAGAAGTTCCAGTGTAATCAAATATGCAGATACCAAAATCACCCCCACAGCGACTTGCAGAGATAACAGGCCTGATTCTCCACTATCAGGATCCTGTGGAAAGGGAGGCAAGACTAGTGGCAGGAGCTTGGAAGCTAGGGACCAAAGCCAAGAGTTGGAGTCAAGATGATGGTCAAGCCAGAGTCAGGAGTCAAGCCAAGGGTCAGGAATCAGCCTGAGGGCCAGTATCAGCATTGGGGATCTAGGGGTCAGAATCCAAATCAGAGCCAAGGTCATTACTAGGAGCTCAGAAGCAGCAGAGAGTCACAGCAACTGGCTAGAAAACCACATTGTTGTTTAAACACTTCCTGGTACACCCTCTGGGCTTATAGAAGATCAAGGAGCCAATCAGGGATTCCTAAAACAACTATTAGTCAGATCACTCCAAACAGGACTGCCTGGGGTGTGGAACCGCTGAGGATTGTGATGCATAGGAGGCAACACCATTATTACTGCTGCTGGGTGACAGTGTGGTGCTGCTAGATACCTCGTCGTTCTGCAGACCTGAGTTCAAGTCCTGCTGCTTCTTACACTCATGGTCTTGCACCTTGTGTAGTCATTTATACCCGTGCAGAGTAAGCACAAACCTGGGTAAGATACTACTGTGCTGGTTAAGTAGCATTCTCTGTGCACAGATGTAAGTCACTCAACTAGGCACAAAGCAATGAAGAATCATCCCCCTAATGTTTATTCAATGTCTGTCTGTAAAATGGACAGAATGAAGTGGAAAATACGGCAACAAATTTGAAAATAAATTTCTGCACTGTTTTCCCCAAGTAGGACTGCTGAGACATTCATTGCACGTTGGGTTAGGCCAAACTGAAACATTAGCAATATTGCTAATTCCAAGTGTTAAAAATCATGAGTCAGACACCAAAAATCATGAGATTTAAAAAAAAGGGGGGAAGCTTCTTTTTATCTTCCTTCTGATTTCTAAGCCTTTTGGGTTACACTTCAGTCATTTTTTTTTGAGTTCTCTGCAACCATGAGATCTAGAAACTGACTTTGTTTAAAAATGAAAGCTAAGATTCTCAGGTAATCAACTGACTCCAGGAGCTGGGGTTTTAAGAAACATCAAATATCCCAAGTTTCGTGATAATATCACAAGACTTGGCAACATTTGGCACGGGGGAGAACAGCTTACCACCTTTATAACCATTTAGGGCTTGCCTAATCGTTGAGGGAAGAAATGTTACTGAAGATCTTTACATAGAGCCTGTGGTTAGTTTATTCTATTTACAGTCTATCTTCTTGAGGTTATTAAGCCAAATTCTGCCTTTCAATAAGTACATGCAACTCCTACAGACTACAATGAAAGTTGTATATAGATATCTGAGAGCAGCATTTGACTGATTATTTTACCTCAGGTGTCAGAGAAGTTAAATACTCAACCATATCAATGGCACTGTTACCTAGGATACAAGAAGAACTGTCCCAAATCAATGTAATACTTAAGTATGAGATATTGAGCATTCTGGTTCTAACCCAGCAAAGCATTTATTTATCCACCTGCTTAACTTTAAGCACACAAATAGTTCTGCTAAAGTGGGACTACTCACATGCTTAAAATTAAGCACATTCTTAAGTGTTTTCCTCGATTGGAATCAAAACGCTCAGCACTTTGCAAAATCAAATCCCAAGAAAGGATGATCATTAATAAAGTGTTAATAGAAGTGTGGCATATTTAATTGCTATGTTAGGAGCAGTGTAAAAAAGAGGGCATGAAATTTATGCTGCTTAACTCATTGCAAACTCTGATCTTTTAAGGATTTTTTCTTTGCACAGGATTACTTATGAAATGTGCAGGACCTAAAGTAATTTCTTGCAAATTATTCAGTGCCTAATGATTTATGATGTTTGAATGCTTGAATCTAAGGCCCCAGTTATGAAACCAAGAGTCAAGAACACACTTGATTTCTTTATGTTCTACCAAAGGGGGGAGGTGGGGAGAACAAAACAAAAAAAAGAGGCATAAACCACTGGCATGGAACTGGTGGGGGACCAGAGAGTAGAATTTGTAGTTTTCAGTTTTATATTATTGAGGGTTATGGAATTTTTCTAATGAGTTTATAAAGAGCTGCATGAAAGACCTACCTCAAAAACTGACTGCAGATTTGAATATCAAGTGGGACCTTTTTCATTCCATTGTCTTCAGTCTTGTGACACTGCCACCTCCAAAAGAAGTGGAGCATAATGAGTCAAAGCTAGCCATTGCTACTGAGGTAAAAGTGCCAAAGCTCAATCTGACATACCAACTGTTCACTAAATAGAACGAATTTAAGTGTAACCTTGACAACTAGAAAACATGACAACAAAAACTGAGAATAAATGTAACATTTCATGCTAGTTTGGATAAGAAATAAGGGGCTCAGTTCTCAGGTGTCCACTTTCCAGTATCCTAATCCTGCAGTCACCTTCCCTTCCCCCATGTAAAGCAATGTAAAAAAGCTACTAAATCAGAATGGTAACATTATGACACCCACTTTCCATGTGACTACACATGGTGTAAGGCAGTAAATAATATTGTTTTGTTATTAAATTAGTCCATAATCATACTTCAGACCTAAAATGTCTGCTATATCAGGTCTCCAATAACCTCTGTCTTCAATGCCCTTTCCTCTTGCATTTCTTATACCTCACACCCCTTACGTCTTGTACAAAACAAAAAACTGGGGCTGGGGGGAGAGCGAAGTAGTCAGCCCAATTTTCCCTCCAAACTAAATAAAACCAGGAAAGTACCATCTGTAGACCAATTAAACTCAATAGGTAAAAGCTTTTCACAAGAGAATACTCACAATCTACGCAAACAAACCTCTTTACATCTCTTGAGACTATTAAACAGAAGGTCACTTTCAAGTTTTTACTATTTTCTTTTCAAGCTCTTTAACAGCTATACACCAAAAACAGCTCCCGTCAGCCAGGATAGCAATGTAAAATAAACAGAGCAAACTGAACTATTAAAGAGTAAATTCCATTAAAAATGCAGGCCAATATTTTCAAACATCGGTTTGTAACCTAGGCCAGATCCTCAAAGGTACTTAGGCACCTTAGAGGATCTGGGCCATAAATCCATATTCATGCATGTAAATGGAAGTGGCCTGAATTTTAAAATATGTAGAGACCTCACAGATCCTATTAAAGTCAATGAAAGCTATAGGTATTCAGCATCTCTGGAAATTAGGTCCATTTTATTTAGGTGTCTTAATATGAATTTAGGTCAACCAAATTTGGAAAGTTTAGCTATTATGTCTTCTAGATGGGTCTCCTTCTGTTAATTAGCTCTTTTTAATTTTCTCATCAAATCTTCAGCTTCTTTGTAACAATCTCAGTCTCAGCTTCTCCCAATAGGCCAATCCGTCCACACTCTCCTTCAGTTGTGTTCACAATCTCATCCAGAAGGAATCCCACCAGTACAGCAAGGTGTGTAGAATAAGACTTCCTGAGGCATGTGTGCCAAGCAGGGGCATGGAATGAACTGCAAAAGTGGGGGAGCCAAGCAACCCAAACTGGACAAATCCTAGTGAGTGGCTGTACGACCTGATGCATGGGGTCACAGCAGGGCCGGATTAATGCAGGGGCTGAAGCCACGAGTGCCGGCTTGCCGATGTGCCCCTGCAGCCCCAGGTGAGAGGGATTCAGGGAATCGCTGCATGCTGCCCCCACCCCCAGTGCTGGCTCCACAGATCCCACTGGCTGGGTACCATGGCCAATGGGATCTGCGGGGGCAGCGCCTGAGGGCCTCTGCCTAGGAGTCGGACATACCAGCCACCTTGGGGAGCAGAGCCGTGCGGAGCCAGGGATCCTGCCTTAGGCCTGCTGCGCTGCCGATCAGGAGCTGCCCGAGGTAAACGCCTCCTGGCCAGAGCCTGCACCGCACACTCCTTCCTGCACCCTAATCCCCTATCCCAGCCCAGAGCCCCCTTCTGCACCCAAACTCACACCCAGACCCTGCACCCCAAATCTCCCTGGCCCCACCACAGAGCCCACCCACCCCTCAGCTGGAGCTGCAGCCCCTCCTGCACCCCAATCCCCTGCCCCAGCCCTGAGCCCACTCCCAACCCCCAGGGGGCTCACAAAATCTAATAGCCCCGGGTCACTGGGCCACTCAAATTTGGTATGGCTGCCCCTCCTTTATGCAGGCAGGGAAGGGCCTCTGCCATTACACCACTCAGCTCCGGTCAGAGACCAAGAAGGGGGGGACCTGGGCCACTGAGCACCCTACCCATTGTGCCCCTACTGAGTTTATGTTCTCAAAAGTGGGAGAGCAAGTCCCCCTGTTTAAATAGTGGGGCAATGGACCTTTAGCCCCTCTGTTTCTGATGTCTGTGGTACCAAGAGCATTTGGGAAGATGTAATTAACAAGGGGAAATGAATGGCCAGAAATGGGGAACAGAGAATGTTCTATCTAGAGTAAGTTGATCCAATTTTTCCCCAATTATTTATTATCTCTCAAAATTTTGAGAACATTTTGACTAGGGGTCATTCTATTATTACCGCCTTTTGTAGTAACCGTGAGCCACCTGGTGGGGCCAGGGAGATTTGGGGTGCAGGGTCTGGGTGTGAGTTTGGGTGCAGAAGGGGGCTGAATAGTTCTATGAAAATAAGACAGCTGCAAGATCTGAGGTCTTTCACTCACAGAACACAGTTTTGCATTTAATCCTAGCTAGCGATCACAAGTGATTAGCAGACAGAACCATCAAACACCTACAGAATAACTGGCATAAGTGAGCATTGTTGCTGGTAATGTCAGCAGAGAGATGAATGAATACATACAAACTGAATTCATCTGGGCGTTAGAAGGGAGTCTGTCCAGGTCAAGAATTAGGCACATAGGCTGGGTCGTATAGAGGAAATTTAAACATATGATTTATCCCATTCTGTTTTTAAGGACTCTTCAGTAATATTAGCTTGGCACCTTTCAGTGCTTTAACATATTCATTTTTGTTTTAGTGTGCACAGTATCAGAATAAAAGGACAGCTGCTAGAGAGAAAAATTATTCAGGGCCCCGTTTCTCCTGCAAACAATTTATAGACCTTTGTCAGTAATCACTAAAGTATATTCAGATGGCGGCAAAGTTTTAGGCCTTTGATTTCCCCAGTAAAATGGATATTTAGTTTACTAGGAAGTCTTGTCTCTTTCTGAGCCCAATAGGAAGCAATCGGTGGAACAGCTGGTGTGGGGAAAGCGAGCCATAATTTAATTATCCCCATTTATAATTTAATTAGTACAATTCTCAAAAAGAAGGGGCCACTGGCATCAGCCAACAGAAACAAGAAAAAAAAACAGAAAAATTGTTTATTTAATCCTCCATTTGATAGCCTCTCTTGCAATTTGCTGCATCTGAAACAGGAATGACAAGCTGCTCAAAGATCTACGCCAGGTATTTATTGTTCAACTAGCCACTGCCTCTAGACAAAGAAACATACTGTGAGGTTTCTTTTTTAATCTTTTAAAATAATCATCGATTTGGCTCTAGTTTTTGGGAGGGAAAGCAACCTCAGACAAATGGACCTAAATGATCGGACACATCATAAAACCATGTTGTGCTGGAAAAGACAGAAAGGTTATTATAATCAGGTGGGGGAAAGCAGGGGTAGAGGAAGAGTAGGAACAGTAGAATAAAGAAGCACATATTTCAGAAATAAAAAGCCTTTTTTCCAGATGTAACAGCATTTCATATGTACCAAAGGGTAGGTCTGCCTGTGAGTCTCACACAAAGTGCAATAGTATGACAAAAATTTTCCCAGTTAGGGTTGCCAACCCTCTAGGATAGTCCTGGAGTCTCCAGGACCTAAAGATTAATCTTTAATTAAAGATTATGTCATGTGATGAAACCTCCTGGAATACATCCACCCAAAATTGGCAACCCTATTCCCAGTTAATCCAGTCATAAAACAGAAAAACTAGGAGTAAAAATAATTGGGGCCTGACACATCTGGGAGACACAGTCAATGATTTTGTTCCCTCACACAGTGAACTCCCAGCTACACCCCAAAAAACTCCAAACCTGGCAGTGACATTTCTATGGGCCCAGTCCTTTTAGAGATGAAGGAACAGATCCACAAAGGGACTTAGACACCTAAAGTCCAGATTTAGCACCTAAATCCAAATTTTAGGCACCACTGTGATTCACCTAATGCTGTTGGAATGTAAACTCACTCAGCGCTTAAATTTCTACTGTAAAAGTTCCCCAGGTGCTTTAGCTTCTGCCTTTAGGCATGCACACTGCCTCAGGCAGGCATCCAGATGCCTAAGGCCCAGCGCAATCCTCAAACCAGGGGAAGATGGTTATTCCCCCTCCAATCTTGCCTGCAGGGCCTGATCTGGTAGGCATGCTGCGTCTGCTTGTGATGTGGTTCAATTTCCCCTTTGCGTGACAAGGAAAAAGGTTTGAACAGAAGGTTCCCACATCTCAGGTGGGTGCTCTAACCACGGGACTATAGAGGTAGAGGTATTCTTGTTCTGGCCTACTTAGTATTTAATTGAAGTTGAACAGCTTCAACAGGAGAGACAGAGAATATCCCATAACCCAGTGGTTATGTGTTAAACTGGGGTAAATAAAAGGAGATTCAGAGCCTTAATTTCCATCTCAGATCATTCCTAACTTAGATATGGAGAATGCAATGTTGTAATAGACTGCACCTAGTTTTGAGAATTCTAGGTTTGAGAATATACTAGAAAAGATATACTTCCTGGGGCAGATCCTCAGCTGGTGTGAATAGATGAAGCTCTATTGACACCAGTGGATGATCTGACTCCTTATGTCTTGTAAACCTCAGTAAAAAAATTAACATTTTAAAAAAAGCATATAAACATACAAGTAGCAACTGCGTGTTCACTGTGCTGTGACTGGATGTTAGGGTGCTATAATCAATGTATGCAGTGTTCTTGTAGCCATTATCAGAGACAGGATATTAGGAGACAAGGTAGGTAAGTGCAATAAAAACATATTACCTCACTGACCTCGTCTCCACTTAGAATTACGCACACACCCTCTGTCAGGTAGTAACCTTGTTGTAAAGCCTACATTAGTCACCCACCACATCTACAAGTGTAGGACCTCCTCATTACTTCAGTCTACAAGTTGTATATAATAACCTAAATGGACCAGCATTCAGGACACTGGGCAGGTTACTAGAATAGGAGGGAGAGGGAGGAGTAGCACTTGAAAATATGCAAATGTGCTCCTGCCCTCCAACCAAACAGCCACACAGAAATCCTATTATCTTTCCAATAACAAACACAGCATGTAGCCAGCAGCCACAATGGAGAGCAGAGTAGCAGAAGGGCTTATTAATTCAGAGGATGGATTTCTAACTGACTATTGTATAAAACACATCAGATCTGCTCTGGACTGGACTTCATGTTTAAGTATCTTTAAGGCTGCTTTTATACTCTTGTGGAAAAAAAACAAAAAAATATTCTACACTGCATCAACTTCATCTCACACTCTGGGGGTATCTGGAATCATCAAATAGTATGACGTACGCTCTAACCGAAAGTGTGGGTGGTGCATGCTATAGTTATGAGTATGTTTTACATTCTGTTACAGTTAAGCCTACGTGTCTGTCAGGAGGTCCCACAGAAGTCATGGACTTTTCGTGACCTCTGTGACTTTTGCAGCGGCTGGTGTGGCTGGCTCAGGGGCTGCCCGAACACTTGGGCCAGCAGCAGCTTCGATGTGGGAGGGGGCTCTGGGCTGGGTCAGGGAGTTGAGGTGCGGGGCAGCGCTTATCTGGGGGGGGGGGCTCCCCAGAAGCAGCTGGCATAACCCTGCAACTCCTGACCTAGGCAGCGGGGCCAAGGGGCTCTGCATGCTGTCTCTACTTGCAGGCACCACCTCCACAGCTCCCATTGGCTGTGGTTCCCGGCCAACGGGAGCTGTGGAAACTGAGCTCATGGCAAGGGCAGCGCTCAGAGCCCCACTGGCCTTCCCTCCACCTAGGAACTGCCGGGACACACAGAGCTGGGTAGGGAGCCTGCCAGCCCCGCCAACCTCACCCCCCCCCCAGTGCTGGTGAGGGTCCCAGGCCACTCCCCCAGCACCCATGGCGCCCCCAGACCACCAACACAGAGCACACGCCACACGCACACACGCACACACCCCCGGCCCAAGTTTTAGTTAGGGGTATACAGTACACGTCATGGACAGGTCACAGGCCATGAATTTTTGTTTACTGCCCATTACCTGTCCATGACTTTTACTAAAAATACCCATGACTAAAATGTAGCCTTAGTTATAGTCCCTACCCTTCTCCCTCCCCACACAACTTTACCAAACTAATCCCTTTTGGGGTGGAATTGTCCATTCTTCAGTTCACCCCAAAAATGAATGTATATGGAAACTGAGCAAATTAGGTTCAGCTATCTTTGAGCTATACATAGATTTAAAAAAACAAACAAACATACACGCTCTTCTTATATGTTTTGAAGAGAAATGATGGCCTTAACCCAGAACCAGGAGGAAAGAATGGAATGATGTCAGATTGGAGGAAGATCAAGTGGGGTTCCACAGGGATTTGTTCTGGGGCTGGTGTTGTTTAACACCTTTATTAATGACCTGGATGTAGGAATAGAGAGCATACTAATCAAATTTGCAGATGACACAAAGCTTAGGGGGGAGGGGAGGGATTGCCATCACTTTGGAGGCTAGAGCTAAAATTCAGAAGGATCTTGATAAATTGAATAACGGGTCAATCTATACACAACAAAATGAAATTCAAAGACAAATGTAGTGTGCTACACTTAGGGAAAAAAACGAAATTTACAAATACAGAATGAGGGAAAAATTGGCTTGACAGCAGCCCTGTCAGAAGGATCTGTGGATTGTGGGGAACTGCAACCTCAACATGAGTCAGCAATTTGAATCTGTTGCAAAAAAAAAAAAAATTTAAATAAAAAATGCAAATGCAATTTTAGGTTGCATTAATAGAGGCATAGCATGCAAGTCCTAGGAGGTGATAGTACTTGTCTACTAGGCACTGGTTAGGCCTCAGCTGGAGTACTGTTGTCAAATTTTGGTCACCAATGTATAGAAAAAAGAATGAGGCGTACTTGTGGCACCTTAGAAACTGACTTATTTGGCTATAAGCTTTCGTGGGCTAAAACCCACTTCATCGGATGCATGCAGTGGAAAATACAGTAGGAAGATATATATACACACAGAACATGAAAAAATGGGTGTTGCTATACCAGCTATAATGAAACTAATCAATTAAGGTGGGCTATTGTCAGCAGGAGGAAAAAAAAACATTTGTAGTGATAATCAGGATGACCCATTTCCAACAGTTGACAAGACAGCACCCCCAACCTGAAGCAAATACTCACCAGCAACCACACAACAGAAACACTAACCCAGGAACCTAGCCTTGCAACAAAGCCCGTTGCCAACTCTGTCCACATATCTATTCAAGGGACACCATCATAGGACCTATCCACATCAGCCACACCATCAGAGGCTCGTTCACCTGCACATCTACCAACGTGATATATACCATCACGTGCCAGCAATGTCCCTCTACCATGTACATTGGCCAAACCGGACAGTCTCTATGCAAAAGAATAAATGGCCACAAATCAGACATCAAGAATTATAACATTAAAAAACCAGTCGGAGAACACTTCAACGTCCCTGGTCACTCGATTACAAACCTAAAAGTCACAATACTCCAACAAAAAGCTTCAAAAACAGACTCCAATGAGAAACTGCTGAATTGGAATTAATTTGCAAACTGGATACCATTAAATTAGGCCTGAATAAAGACTGGGAGTGGATGGGTCATTACACAAAGTAAAATGATTTCCCCATGCTAATTTTTTCCCCTACTGTTACTCAAACCTTCTTGTCAACTGTTGGAAATGAGCCATCCTGATTATCACTACAAAAGGTTTTTTCTCCTGCTGATAATAGCCCACCTTAATTGATTAGTCTCGTTATAGCTGGTATGGCAACACCCATTTTTTCATGTTCTGTCTATATCTGTATATATCTTCCTACTGTCTTTTCCACTGCATGCATCTGATGAAGTGGGTTTTAGCCCACAAAAGCTTATGGCCAAATAAATTTGTTAGTCTCCAAGGTGCCACAAGTACTCCTCGTTCTGTTTGCTGATACAGACTAACACGGCTACCACGCTAAAATGTATAGAAAGGATGTAGAGAAACTGGAAAGGATCCTGAGGCAAGCAACAAAGATGATCGAAAGAATGGAATGCAAGCCATAAGAGCAAAGGCTGAAGGAACTGGGTATGTTTAGTTTGGAAAAAGAGGAGATTAAGCAGGGACATGATAGCAGCCTTTGAATACTTGAAAGCCTGCCATAAAAAAAGATCGAGAAAAGTTGTTCTCTCTTGCCACAGAGGGCAGGACAAGAGATTCAAACTACAGCATAGCAGATTTAGATTAAATCTCAGGAAAAACTTCCTAACTGTAAGAACGGCAGGACAATGGAAAAGAATGTCTAGGAAGATTTTCAAAAGGAGGCTGGATAGTCGTCTGTCTTGGGTGATTTAGACACAACAAATCCTGCATCTTGGCAGAGAGTCAGACTAGCAGTCCCTTCTAACTTTATGTTTCTATTATTCTAATCCTCAACCACCAAGGCTGCACAGCAACTCTGCCAAGGATACTTCAGTCCAGTGGCTGGAGTTTACTTCCACAGGTCTTTACATAGAGGGGAGGATTGGGATCATACAGATGCAGGTCTCAACATTGTCCCAGTCTATCCATGCCCTAAGTTTGAACTGCACACTGAGTAGCCTGTGATTCTTTGCATCCAGGTCCCCATAGATCAGTGGGAACCACAGCAATTCTCTGCCAAAGGATCCACCACACTAGGGAGAAGAAGGCTAGAATTGTCCCTTTATTGCACAGATAACTCAACTGTGGCTGAAGGTGGAAACATCAAACAGAGTTTGTTTTGGGTATTTCATTGAGATCTAAGGAATAAGCCAAATTTGAAGACAGGTGGTTCAACAATTTTGAAGTTATGAACAAGTGGGGAATGCCATGTATATGCAGGAGAATTTCACTATGTAAAAAGCTAAAAAGTGATTTAAAATATTGCAGCTGCTGATCCACTTAAGGTTTCAGGCATTCTGAATCTAGAAACAATCCAAACTTTGAAAAAACCTTGTGTCCGAGTTGATAGAGGAATTTGATATGATTTTTGTATTTAAGAGGTGGTCTTGTTTTATACAGGAAAAAGTTTTAGACAGCCAACATTTTTACATGACTCTGATTCTAGTAAGACCATGAACACTTCAGTTAAGAATGTCTTCATTCAAGATGTTAAAGAGACAAGGTGGTGAGGTAATATCTTTTATTGGACAAACTTCTGTTGGTAACAGAGACAAGAAGCATGTCTGAAGTAGAGCTCTGTATAAGCTCAAAAGCTTGTTTCTTTCACCAACTGAAGTTGGTCCAGTAAAAGAAATTACTTCACCCACACTTTGTCTCTATCATCCTGGGACCAACATGGCTACAACAACACTTCCTTCAAGATGCATCAGGCCGCAACTTTACATACAGGACACAGACAGTAGACACTATGTTAGGCTACTGTGCAATAGAGACTATATTTAACATAATAATGTAGCAGTTTAGGCACTGAAAAGTATAGTTGTCCAAATTCTCTGTGGCACCAACTTTCCACTCAGTATAGCAGAAAGCAGGGTTCATCAGAGGGCTGTCTCTCTCCAGCTCTAATACACCCTCCAGGCTGCTTAACCTGTGCCATCTGGCAACACCACAGTCCCCAGTGGACCATCTATCAAATGGGAAGAGCCAGAACCTGGTGTATTCCAGCCACACCTGTTCCCTGCTCTGACCCACTCTGTGCATGAAGGTTTGTGAGAATAGTGTAGGAGCCAGTTGAACTTGCTTTTATGCCCCCTGGGGACTCCCCCATGATGGGAGAATCCCTAGCAGGGGAGATAGGGCCAGATTCCATCCCTTTTGGGCCAGCAGATCAGGAGGATATAGAGTAAGGTAGAAAACCTAATCTAATATGTTGGCAAATTTCAGACCTTGCTGTTGTGTTGATATTTTCATAGTTTTATCTTCTGTTTTGAAACAGTAAATTACTGTATGCTAGAAAATAATGATTTCAGTCATCTAGTGCAGTGTTTCTCAGCCTTTCTGATACCAGGGACTGGCTTGCTGCCTTCCTAAACTGTGTCAGGGAGATCTCAGGGAGCGGCACAGGTCCACAGACTGGTCGTTGAGAAACACTAGTGGACTAAATACTTGATGTTATTTTAAAAAATGGGAGGGGAAGTTGTTTATGTTTTTTACAAAAGGTAGTGCATGTGGGATAGAAAATTTCATTCCATCTGTGCCTCCTGTTATATTGTTACATGGATCATCTTGAATTTTTGGCTACTACAAACTCGCTTTCACTGCAGGCTGTGGGCGAGCGAGGTGTGAAAGCATGGGGTGTGCCTAATGCCTATCATTTCACAGTTCCACCCTGTTGCTACAAAACTTGTGAGGTCCAGATTTACTTAGATTTTGCTGGTAGCCTTGTAGAAAGTTTAGTCATATTTCTTTCTTTCACACAGGAAGCTAACACTTTAGTGTAACTTCTCTCCAGATAGATTTATCTCTGTATATTTGTTAAGATACCCAAGGAAAGTTAAATACAAAGCAAATTCCTAAATGATATATCATGCTATATCCTTTTGCCTGAATACAGCTTCTCATATATATAATAACTAGTAGAAGGGAGGAAATGGCTAGCAGCAGCTTTTATAGCCATGGAGCCATCAGTTCTGTAACTATCATTCTGTTTCCTAGTGCATTACAAAGAATTATATATTTATGCAAGTTGCTTAATGTGGTCTTTATTTCCAGGAATCCAAACATAAACTAACACATTTGAATTAAAGAATGTCAGCCTCTTTTTTGAAATCCAGAAATGTAAATTTGACATTGGTTTGCTTAGTTCATATCCACTCCTTGAAATGTAAATGATAGAACAGAAGCAGATGTTATGAACAAAAATGCAAATGTCAGATGAGTGATGTTTCACATTAGGTTGCATACAGGAACAGTAGATACTGATATAAAGAAACAAGGTTAGTCTTGTCATTTTGTCAACGATGAGAGTTCACAGTACAGTTACTGATATATATACTCATGTATACCCTGTGATTTTAATGTGGAGGACCTGGGTGGGGGGGGGTCTACCACGGACATGCATCATCCACCCCAAGATTCATGGTAATCTACATAATAGGTAACACAACCCCATGCTGTATCACCTTGAGTTGACTCCCCTCTGTAAGTAAGAACCCCCTACCTCCACCCTTATGGACAGCCACAATCTCAAAAGTCCTTTATAATGCAGCTCCATTGGTTGGGAAGAACGTTCAACAGGCAGGTTATTCCATTGCAGGGTTTCTTTCACCTTCCTATGAAGTATCTAGTACCAGACACCACCAGAGACTAGATAGTGTTCAAAAGGGAGAGGAGGAAGGCATCCTGTCCCAGTGCACAAGGCTCATCTATATTCCTGCAATGGGCTGGGGCATGCATCACAGCCAGCAATGGTTTGTGAGGAAGTCATTGTGCACATATGCAACATACACTAACCATCACTACTGTTGGCATGCAAACTGTTCTAGCTGAGAGGAGGAGTCAACAGCATTTAACAACACACTGCAGTGGTCCACAGTGAGCCATGAGAACATGTTGTTTTGCTGTAGGCATGTCTGGTTAGGCACCTCTAACAATAATGAGCTCATAGAAATTGCCATACCAAATCAGACCTGTGGTCCAAATAGTCTACTATCCTGTCTCAAACAGTGGCAAGAAACTTTAGAGGAAGATGCACACAAAAAAGAAAAAGAAAACCCAAACCAGACAGTTAGCATTTATATTATGACCTGAAACTTAAGTGTTGACATCCCTTCTTGTAGCGAGGTGAAGACTCACCAGCATGGCACCTCCTGCTGATCATCTTGGGAATTAGCTCTCCAGCATCTGGAGCACCCTCTGCAGGCCAGTGTCTTGCCTGCTGCTGGCCCCGCATCCCTCCCGGCCTTTACCTCAGGGTTGTGCCCCAGCAGTACCCCCACACACTGGGTCTCCCCTCCCTGGGGAACCCCCAACCTGCTATACCCACCTTGCCTCAGTGGCTACTGCCAGTCATCATCTAGCCCCCTCACTGGGGCAGACTGCAGTCTGTAATGGCCACTCATCATTGGCAAGGGGTTAGAACCAGCTGCCTCTGCCTATTCCCAGGCTGCACTTCTGTAGCCCCAATACTTTTGTAGGCCTTCACCAAGGCCTTCAGCCTGGGGTTTTACCAGGCTGGAGCATCCCAGTTCCCTTGCATATTCCTCCCCAGCACTGCTCCAGTTCAGGTACCTTCCTCTCAGGCAGCTAGCCCTTCTCCCTCTAAGACAGAAGAGGGACTGTTTGCCTTCTGGCCTGGCAGCTCTTTTATAGGGCCCAGCCTGGCCCTGAATGGCTGCCTCCCAGCCTCCCTTATTGGCTCTCAGCCCCAGCCCTCTCCAAGGGCTGGCTTTTAACCTTTCCAGGGCCAGAGCGGGGTGACCACCCACTACACTTCTAAATATTTATATTTTATTTGTATTTAAATTTTATCTAATATAACTGTGGAAGTTTTCATCACTGATATGAATGTCTAATCTTCTTGGCCTCCATGATGTCAAGTGGCAATGAGTTCCACATGACAATCATGTATTGTGGTGAAAAAGTATTTTCTTTTATAATAGTCATACTTAGCTGGTATAGAACATTTTCTGTTGTCAAAGCACTGTACAATATTAACTAACTAATCTCAAACCCCACTGTGGAAACTTTCTAAGTCATTACAGGATTTACTCCTCTATATCAGCTCTGTAAAAGATAAACCATTATTCATCACATCAACTTCATGTAAACCTACAACCATTTATTTTCTGTCTTTAATGTATTGCTCTTTGATCCCTGTGGGAGCTACTGCACAAAAAGACAAGGCCAGGTCCATTTTGTTAAGACTATTTCCAATCACTACTAATGTTCTTTTAATTAGCTCAAGCACTATTTGAGCTGCACTAATTACAGACTGCTTTTGAAAGTGTCTTGTGTTTGGTGATACAGTGGACAGAGTTTACAAGTTAACATCAAATGGGAAAAAATGTACATCTGAAATTCTACCTATCAACATGTCTAGACATGATTACTGCACACAGCACCATCACTATCTGATTGTCCCAGTTTTCAACACGAAAAAAAGACAGATGGGACAGAGGACAGAACTAGCAATGCATATATATGTTCAGGGAGACAGCAGCATTTTAAACACATGCACAAAAATGTTAAATACATGAAAAATGTAATGATTTGTAGAAAAATAAAAGGGCAGATACCTCAGACAGTCAAAGTAATGAGTTTTAAATTGCTTAATTGGAAATTTTTTATCAAATTTTATTCAGTAAAATTAAACTGCTCTCAGCAACTAATTGTAATGGCTGACAAAAAAGGGGAGGGGGAGGGAACCATACAAAAGCAAACCCTTACAATTCCCAAAAAGAAAAGATTAGCTAATGTGACCCTTCCATAAAATGAATTATTGAATTTAATCCTTCATAAAATGATTTGTCTGCAAAACTGTATGAGACCTGCTCAGTTTAACACCTGCCCAGAAGAATATCAGCTTTTTAAACATACGGATAGAGTGAATGAGCCAAATTCTGCTCTCTTCGGTATTTCCCTGGTGCCCTTCGCTACGGTATGTGAGCTCCAAACACACTAATTAATATGTGCATCAAGATGTCCATCTGTTCTAAATCTATGCAACCCAAAGTCAATTGGGTTGCTTAAGGTGTAATAAGGATCCAGTTCAAAGCCCATTCTAACCAGTGGAAAGACTCCAATTGGCTGTGGTGGTCTTTGGTTCAGGCCCTAAGAGCAAAATTTAGCCCCGGTGTTTAATTGTAAACTTCCAGTTTCCAATTCTAAACTTTCAGTCACAGAGACTTGAAATAAGTTTGCACTGTTCCATTACTGATCTGACAGCAGCTTTTTAAACTGGCACTGTACTTAGGGAGACCACGTAGATTTCTCAGCAAGCTTCCACTCAAACATTCTTGCTTCACACACGTGAGAAAACCTCCACAGCCCTTCCAGCCTACTTCCACTTTGTGCGTGGTGGCTCTGATTCTAGGCAGCAGACAAGCTGAGCTCCACACAGTTCAGGGGGAGAGGGGAGGGATGGGAGATAGGGCATAGGTGGTTTTATGGTGGATTTTTAACTGAACATAAAGCAGCAACACTCAATGGACCATTACCACATTCAAGAATAGCCAGAGTGCAGAGCACTCCAACCACATTCTCACTGAGATTTTCTCATCCTGAGACCTCTCCTGTGAGTGTTTTGATAGGAGAGGAGGACCTGGGCCTATATCCTGACTACATCAGTATAACTAGTTTCTGAATCTGCAAACATAACTGGGTGTAGTGCTTACTACTGTCCACAATCCCATTAACTACAAAGGGACTATGGGCAATAATAAGCACTATACCCAATAGTAAGGGTTTGCATGATGGGACCCTGAGGCAGAAATCCTTTCAGATTTGATGGGCAAGGGCTGGTGTGCAGAGAGCATCCACCCCTTCTGCCTTGCCCCTTCTCTCCCACCCTCTCTTGCACAGCAGCTATCACAGTGGCTGGGGGGGGGAACAGTCTCAAAAGTAGCACTCCACCTTGCCCCTTCAACCCACAGGTTTTTGTACTCTCAGCCCACAGTGGGTGAGGGGCAATTTGGACCATAAGTAAGTACATCTTTTTAAATAGATATATGATTTTTAACCTGACATGTCTCTAACAATTATGTCATGTTTCATCATTATATTTGCTGTCAACTGAATCAGGGTCCAGCCTTTGGTAACTAATTTAAATCAATCACACCTTTTCAGTCTGACTGTTTGAGGAAACTTGCAGGTTTCCATAAATATAGTCCTTGAGCATTCCTTGCAGTGTTTTTGTAATATAACAGGTGCATATATTAGTTATTGTATCATAAATAATTGTAGCAGCAGAGAGCCTTTGTTCAAAAGTACAGTCTTGCATGTTCCTCAGTATATTTCCCAAAGAAATGCCCTCCACCAAAATATATGAGACTCTGAAGTCATGATTTAGAAATCATCATCTTCCGCAAGGAGACAACAAATAGATCTTTTTGTTCTGTTATGATGACTGCACAAGAACAAAATTCAAATGTAGCCACTGAAAAGATGACAGATGCTGAAATCTATCATTCCCAAACTTGTTTCTGTAAGAGACAGACTTTATTCCTTACCTCCAAAGAAATGCTGTTTCAGCTGCCAGTGTATGGAGCAACAGCTACATGCAGTGGCCAGGTAAGTGAATACCCACTTCTATTTAAAAGTGGAAGTCTGAAATGAAAGGTTTCTATGTTTCTTGCATTTCAATAAATTATCTAATTAGATATTGTTGTAGTAAGAGGAGGCCCTGAGATATAAACCTTGGTATCAGAGGCCTGGTATGAGGCCTAAGGCCTGAACTAAAGTAATGGTCAAGACTTTGCTAACATAAAGCAAAGTTAATCTGTGAGCCAGAGGCAGGCCCTGCTCACAGAAGCTGGCAAGGAAAGGGCTGATGCTGCAAAAAGAGACATACCTAAAAGGTACTGGATACCAGATATCAGAACATACACTATACTGGAACATTCCACAGATAACATGGAACAGGCCGACCCATCCCAATGACAGGGGCAAAAGGGTAAAATGATGGATAGAGTTGTTTTGATCGAACCAACATGTACAAGGTGAGAGGGGGCACCTTACTACGTAGAGGGGTTGTACCTTGCTACGTAGAGGGGTTGCACCTCAATACATCAGGAGTGATGTGTAACTTGTTTGTACCTGTGTATAAGAATGTATCCCCTGGGGTGGTGTCTTTGTCCAGCCGAGGGGGCAGTGGAAAGTCCCGCCACTGACTGAGCTGAGTCCATTGCCGAGCGGCACTTTCTAGCAGTATGCCCAGTAGACTAAGTAATCTATGGGGAACTGAAATTGTGTCAGGGTCGCAATAAACCTGGCCGAGGTGCCTTCATACCTTACTAGACTCTGTGGTTATTGGGGGTTCTCGTCGGGTTTGCTGTGTCAGCTATCTGCGCAGAGCTGGGGCAGCACACAGAGGGAACACACGCATGCAGCCGAGTGATATCAACAGGAGAAAGCAGAAGCACCACACCGGTAGCATCTGACAACAATTGTAAGTATCATGTGAACAGCCTTGGAGCAAATGCAGATCTGACTGAATATTCAAGCAAGTCACAAAACAAAATCTACTATAAAATTTAGGACTGGATTCTCCAGTCCACTAAGGTCACTTTGTGCTGTTATGGAAAATGGAGTTTTCAATACACAAAAAAATTGTGTTAATGATGATTTTGATAACATTTTCCATAAAAATTTCAATAAAAACGAGATGAAAATGTTCATGACAAAAAATGAAAAAGTCAATGATTTCACGCACAAAAATTCAAGTTTTGAAAAAGGCCACTTTTCAACAACAAAAAATTGACAGCAATAGAACTATCAAGGTCTGAAATACCTCTCAGTGTAAGTAACAGTGGCACAATCTGTCCCTGATAAAGAAGGGCTAAGACCTCAAGCTTCAGAAGATCTCAGACTGAAGATCGTGGAAATGTTGCTACTCACTTTAAAATTGTACTACAGTGTTTAGATTCTTAATGCACTTCAAAGTCTGAGGCTTAATAGAAAATGAATGTTTCTTGTGTTGTTATGCAGCTGCTTGTGATCAGAGTACATGCTGCACATTGCAATGTCATCATTACTGCTGTGTTCATCTGAATTGCAGAGATAGAGGGCTGCTATACAGAAAGGGACAGGTGGCTCTGTGGGACATTTCTGGGGAGTTTAATGAGATGAACTGAGACTTATGTAAAGTTTCATAAAGAATGCTATGCTTCATGTCAAATGATGAGCTAAAGAATTTAGAGCTCAGTGAAAGATGTTCATGGTTGATAAATTAATTCCCTCACTCTAGGAACTGTGATTTCCCAGAATAACTAACAATACCCCCAAAATATTCAAAATGCAAACATCTCAGCTGGTATCCACGGATAGGTGATCTTTGCAGCATGAGCTGTGACATTAGAAGTGAAATGTCACTGGGAATGTTTCAACAAATAGTATTCTACTATAGCAAGCATTATTATGCTGAAGAGCAAATATATTAGCAATATTAAAATGGCTGTGTTCTAGCTGTTAAACTGGGAAAAATTAATCCAGGAAAACGCTAATTCTGGGAGTTTTTACTTTAGCCGGGTGCTATGGGAATTTCTATACCTTATGTTATTTCAATTCCTATGGGACCTTAAGTTTAAAAAGTATTTTTCCTATATTTCTTTGATGTATCTGATGTTTCTTTGATGTTTCTGCCTTTTTGCCCTTTGTGGTATTTGAGTCTATGATCTACAGTTAACACACATTAGACCTCTGTGTGACAGGCACCTTAAAGAACATGGGCCTACATTTTCCAGATGTGATTAGTGGTTCTGGTTGCCTAATTTGAAACATTTATAGAAGGGCCTGAATTTTTGAGGCTGGGTACTCAACTCTTCTAGAAACCAGACTTCTTTAAGGTGTCTCAGTTTGGATGACCCAAATTTGAAGAATGCAGAATCATTGGTTGATTTTGGAAAATTTAGGCCATAACCTTTAAAAGTATCAGTTAGTCTTTTGGAAGGTAAAATATTTCTTCTGTTTGATCTTGTAATTCAGGATTATTTCTATTTAGGATCAACTTTTTATGCAGCAGCTTTGAATGATCCCTCATTTTCGATTGATGAGAGCCTGTGTGTCTGATGTTGAGCAAATAGTTGATGACATTTGCTAAAAATATAGTTTTAAATCAAACATGTTTATGACATTTTATAAAAACACTGGGAATGAACTGTTATACTGTGACTTATTAAATACCAGATAATTAATTATACTGAACCTACTGTATGAAATTCCAGTCTGACACTGGGCCACCAGGGGGAGACAAGATATTGAATATGTATTAATTGTTCCTGAATCAAATTTTGTATCTAGGAATCTCCTTATGAAACAGAAAGAGCATCAGCTTACTTATTAGCCAAGGGCTGGATTTTCAGAGATTTTCACCCATAAACAACCCCCCGCACCATAATGACTCCAACTAGAATTATGGCTGCTCAGTTCTTTGGAAAATCAGACCCCGCATATATCATTTTGGTACCCAACTGCAGGACTATTTCAGACAATACTAACAAAGCTGTAGCTACAGGGGTCCCCCACAACATTGCAAACGTGATGGTTACTGCGTATTCTCTAGTCTAGTACCTTAGCCACAGTCCATCTTTCCTTTTATTGTTACTTAAAAGGAAATAAGGTACAATATGGCAGACAGATAGGAAATGTGTGTGGGATTTAAGTGATATGGGAAAGGGATCCCTTAGCGATTGTTTATAGAACAATCACTGTAGCAAGACATTACATTTTATAGAAAATGTGACGGTGTATGTCTTTCTAATTCTTGCTACTGGACATCAACACAAAATAGGGAGGTTTTGTTTGTTTTTTTGTTTTGTTTTTTCGTTAATTTGTTTTCTTTATTTAGTAGAGCACATGAGTTAAATCAAAGCTCAGAAAAATGAAGGGTTTTTATTAAAGCTTCCTGACCTTTAGAAATTTTGTAATGGAAAACTATTACCAAATAACTGTTAAGGATTAACAATGTTCAAATAAGGATTTGAAAGGCAGCCTCCAAATATGGCAGCTGGCGTTTTCAATTTGCTCACCATCTCCTTTAAATTTTCTTTTCATGCTTTAAGCACTATGAGCACTTTGAAATGTTCACCTTGTTTTCAAACAAACTACAGTGATCTCTTGCAACTCAAAATATATCCAACTCTGCACTACGCTGCACAGAGAGAGCATTACTAGACAATAGCCCAAACAGAATAATAAATGAGACCTAGGATGCTGCAGTGGCAGGTTGATCATGAACTACCTGAGGGAACCTACAACTGCAGTGTCACTTCCAGAATCTTCAGTATCAGATATAATCATATTCTAAGGGTACGTCTATACCCAGCCGCTAGTTCGGCGGCTGGCAATCGAACTTCTGGGTTCGACTTATTGCGTCTTGTCTGGACGCGATAAGTCGAACCCGGAAGTGCTCGCCGTCGACTGCGGTACTCCAGCTAGACGAGAGGAGTACCGCGGAGTCGACGGGGGAGCCTGCCTGCCGCGTGTGGACCAAGGTAAGATCGAACTAAGGTACTTCGAACTTCAGCTACGTTATTCATGTAGCTGAAGTTGCGTACCTTAGTTCGATTTGGGGGGTTAGTGTAGATCAAGCCTAAGTGACAGTAACTGATGTTTTGTGTGTGTACATAACTAACAAACACAGTGACTACATTACATGGGTGAGTATAACGAAATAATCCATAAGCACTGGTTAAAAACAATAGAGAAATTTAAAAAAATAGTTTTGGGCAATCTGTGATCATTGAGCAAAGAGGAAAGACGAATATCTATTGGATTTTCTGATTTACACCAAAAGTAAATGCAGAAGAGAAATGTGATTTCTAATTCAACAGTATTTGGCCACTGCAACACAATTTGTAAATAAAAGGGATATAAACCCACACACTTCAAAGCATAAAGGAACTACTAACTGATGGTGATAGAAAGAAACTTCCCTTAAAAGCAGGTTACCTCACAATTGTCCAGCCGAGTTTCTTGCACCTTTCTCAGAAGCATGTTGTATGGCCACGGTCAGAGACAGGATGCTGGACTAGATGGACCATGGGTCTGATCCCATAGGGCAATTTCTATGTTACTTTGCCAGGGTAAGTGAAGTTTAGTGAGGCTGCCATGAATACTTTCTATGAATTAACCAGCTAGCAATAGAAAATAAAAATTCCCCCATCACTTATTTCTCTACTAAAAGGCAGCAGAGTAATGGTGGAAGGATGAACTGTGGGCTTATTTTCTTGTCACATGCAAGCTGATTCTTTATAAATGAAGTTGACCTTTAAAAAAACTTCTATAGACTGCCTCTGCCTCCAGGTGTTATATTCCCCTTTCCCTTTAGCTCTTTAACTCAATCTCTCTCTCTCCCTCTCTCTCTCTCTAACACACACACACACACACATTTCAGCAGGTACAACTTCTTAAAGACACACACAAAACTTTATTAACTTATAGTTGAGGTTGTTCTAGAGAATTCCCTATCAATTGAATCACTAATCAACATAGATTGTCAGAATTATTCTAATTAAATATTATTAAAAACAAGAGTAAAATATTTTGAGTTATATTCATTTAAGAATGGAATGTATTTTAGAATTTAGACTTACTGTACCAGAGGTAACATCCAGCAATTGTAGAACATCCATTATCAGATGAATAACCAATCTCCTGGCTGGATGAAGTGGCTGAGACTTCATTAATTTCCTTTATTGCATATTCTACACTGTCTCTTCAGTTGTGCAATTACCTAGACTTCCTGTCAGTTATACATTTAATCAATTATACTAGCTTTTCATATTGAAAAAACTATTTTTTTAATTTAACATAGTTTATTTCTGGACTCATTTCCATACCTAAGAAATGGAAATATTTAGCAGTGACTTAAAATAAATGATTTTATTGAGAAAGAAATAGCAGGTGAAACTACAAATGGTTTTGACAGGAAGTGAATGATTCCATTGCAAAGAGCTGAAAGAAATTACATTCCTTCTCTAGACTAAAAGAAGTATATGCTCAGGGCCGTCTCTGGCTTTTTTGCCACCCTAGGCAAAAAAGCCACCCGATGCCGCCCCCTCCCCCAGTGTGGCAGGGGAGGGCGCCGAGCCCAGCCGCGGGCCCGCAATCCCCGACCGGCCGGAGCGCCGGGGGGAGGGCGGAGAGCCCCCGGCAGCCAGAGCGCTGGGAGGAGGGTGGAGAGCCCGGCCGGGGCTCTCCACTCTCCCCGGCGGCCAGGGCCGGCTCCAGGCACCAGCCCACCAAGCATGTGCATGGGGCGGCGCCTGGAGGGGGCGGCGCCTGGAGAGGGGCGGCGCGGCAGGGCGCTCCGGCCACTGGGGAGAACGGAGACGCAGCGGGCTCGCTGCCCCCCCCCCCCGGTGCTCCGGCCGGTTGGGGAGAGCGGGGCCTCGGCCGGGCTCGCTACCCTCTCCCCAGGGCTCTGGCCGCCAGGGGCTCTCCACCCTCCCCCCGGCACTCTGGCCGCCGGGGGCTCTCCGCCCTCCCCACGGCACTCTGGCTACCGGGGAGAGCGGAGAGCCCCGGCCGGGCTCGCCGCCCTCCTCCCGGCGCTCTGGCCACCGGGGGCTCTCCACCCTCCCCTCGGCACTCTGGCCGCCGGGAGCTCTCCTCCCTCTCCACGGCACTCTGGCTGCTGGGGAGAGCGGAGAGCCCCGGCCGGGCTCGCCGCCCTCCTCCCGGCGCTCTGGCCACCAGGGGCTCTCCGCCCTCCCCCCGGCGCTCCGGCTGGTCAGGGACAGCGGGGCCCCGGCCGGGCTCGCCGCCCTCCCCCCAGCGCTCTGGCCGCCGGGGCTCTCTGCCCTCCTCCCGGCACTCTGGCCGGTCGGGGATTGCAGGTCCGCGGCCGGGCTCAGCGCCCTCCCTGCCACACTGGGGGCGGGAGGGCGGCGGGTGGCTTTTTTGCCGCCCTAGGCAAAAAAGCCAGAGCCTGCCCTGCCGGCGGCCAGAGTGCCGGGAGCAGGGTGGAGAACCCGGCCTGGGATCTCCGGTCCCCCCCGGTGGCCAGAGTGCTGGGGGGGGGAGGCCGGAGAGCCCCCAGCGGCCAGAGCGCTGGGGGGAGGGCGGCGAGCCCGGCCGGGGCCCCGCTCTCCCCGACCAGCCGGAGCGCCGGGAGCAGGGCAGCGAGCCCGGCCGGGGCTCTCCGCTCTCCCCAGCGGCCATAGCGCCAGGGGGAGGGCGGAGAGCCCCCAGTGGCCAGAGTGCCCTCCCGCCAGGATTCTGGCCGCCGGGGGCTCTCTGCCCTCCTCCTGGCACTCTGGCCGCCGGGGGCTCTCCGCTCTCCCCCTGGCGCTATGGCCGCTGGGGAGAGCGGAGAGCCGGGATCAGGGCGGAGTGCCCGGCTGGGGCTCTCCGCTCTCCCCGGCGGCCAGGGCCGGCTCCAGGCACCAGCCCACCAAGCATGTGCTTGGGGTGGCGCCTGGAGGGCGGCAGTGCGGCGAGGAGCTCTGGCCACCGGGGAGAGCGGAGCCACAGTGGGCTCGCCGCCCTCCCCCCAGCGCTCCGGCCGGTCGGGGAGAGCGGGGCCCCGGCCGGTTGGGGAGAGCGGGGCCTCGGGGGCTCTCCACCCTCCCCATGGCACTCTGGCCGCCGGGGGCTCTCCCCCCTCCCCATGGCGCTCTGGCCGCCGGGGAGAGCAGAGAGCCCCGGCCGGGCTCGCCGCCCTCCCCCCGTGCTCTGGCCGCCGGGGGCTCTCCGCCCTCCCCCCGGCGCTCTGGCCACCGGGGCTCTCCGCCCTCCCCCCGGCGCTCTGGCCACCGGGGCTCTCCGCCCTCCTCCCGGCACTCTGGCTGGTCAGGGATTGCGGGCCCGCGGCCGGGCTCGGCGCCCTCCCATGCCACACTGGGGGCGGAGGGGGCGGCGGGTGGCTTTTTTGCCTAGGGCGGCAAAAAAGCCAGAGCCTGCCCTGCTGGCGGCCAGAGTGCCGGGAGCAGGGCAGAGAGCCCAGCTGGGGCTCTCCACTCTCCCCGGTGGCCAGAGCGCCGGGGGGAGAGCGCTGGGCGGAGGGTGGCAAGCCCGCTGCGGCTCCGCTCTCCCTGGCGGCCAGAGCTCCACGCCGCCCCCCTCCAGGCGCCGCTCCAAGCACATGCCCAGCTGGTGCCTGGAGCCGGCCCTGTATATTCTGACTTAATGTGTATAACTGTATCTTATTCACTAATCTTATGAGAAGGAAATTTTCAAAATTGCTTATGTGGCTTAGGAGCCCAAGTCTCTATTATTTTCTGATATGTGTGCTCCTAAATCACCTAGGTATTTTTAAAAATCTTCTCCTAGGTGTCTAAGGTAATATATGCTGCATGAAGATGCATGCATTTACTCTGTGATAGTTTAGCCAAACACTTTTATGTACCTCAATTCAGAAAAGCCAAAACAACCGAGCAACCCTTTAAATAGCAAGTTGAAGCAAATACTATTTCTTCCAGAAGTTGGGGCTATGCTACATATTCTTCACATTAATCAGGATAAAACTCTTCGTTTTGATTTACAAGAGAATTCCTGTCAGAACTATTTTCCTCTTCCATGTTCTCCTCTACAGCACATTGAAGGGCAAAACCCCAGGGGGTCAGACAGAAGGAAATGCCATTATCTGGTAGCATCCTCCCCTTCAGCCACTAAGCAGCCATTATGCCCACCATGAGAAAAATGTGTCTCTTCCTGGGCAAGGCACTCCCTAATGATACACTCACATCTGAGCCTGGACTGTGTGCTCTACAGGGAAACACAACAGGCTTACTTAGACTGCTGCTCTCCTTCTTTGCTAGATCTTGGGTTACAAATACCAGCATAGATGAAAATGAAAAAACAAAATCACTAGGACCTTAAGGAAAGAAACTATGCAAGCAAACATCACAAAAGAAGAGGCACTCCATTTCAAAATCCTCAATTTGGGAACTAAGGGAACTGACAGTGTCCCTTCAATCCTTTCCTTTTCCTACCCATCTGATCATATGGGTGCTTAAATTAATTCCATGTTTTGATATGAGTTTGACCCTTCTGAGTAATCCAGACAGACATCTCTGTTAACCTTTACACAGCAGCCTCTTCCATATCTGTCAAGCTGGGAACATTGGTGGACTTTCTCTGGAAAGGTCAGACGGTGCTCAAAGGCCTGAAGCATCAGAGCTCATCCTTCTAACAGGCACTTTATGCAACATCTTGCTGTATTTCTATTACATGTTAATTTACTTTGTGATCTATAAGGCAACTGGAAGTGGAATATGATTAGTGAGATGAGAGGGCCCAGTGCAATATATCCATCACTATTTGTTGCTGTGGTTACAGTTATCAAAGGCAGTAATAAAACATGTTATACCAGAGTTGAAAAACATTGATTGCCTTATCATTTTCCCATCTTCTTCCACAAAAGAGTTCAAATTGGTTTGAAAATTAGTGTTATCAGACCTGACTTCAAAGGGAGGGAGCATTTTATCACTCTGCTTAATTCTTGATGATTGTAACAGCACAGAGTGAAAGCTCATTGGAGAAAAAAACCAAAATGAGACGACGGGAGACACTTTCATTCAACCAAGATACAGCATAAAGATACAAAACATAACTAATAAGAGCAGTAGCTGCAGACCTACCAATATCAAGGAGTGAATTTAGCTAAGAGGTTTTATCTCATCTGGTATTTAATAATGATCTGTCATCAAGTTTCATGGTTCCAGCTGTCAGATTTTAAGAAGAGAAATGCTAATATACTGAGAAAAAGCCTCTCTCTATTTTACAGTTTCTAAAATTTTATTATTATTTGTGAGAAACCCCAATTAAGAGCAGGGCCTGCATTGTGCTAGTCACTTTACAAACATAATTAATGATGGTCCCTGACCCAAAGAGTTTACAATATAAATGGACAATTCAGACAAAGCGTGTGAGGGGAATACAGAAGCACAGAGAGGAGAAGTGACCTGTCATAGGTCACACCAGTACGTCTATATCAGAGCAAGGAATGGAACCAGGCCTCCTGAATCCTTGTCCAGTGCTCTGTCCATTAGACCAGACAGTCTCGCCAAGTTTTCAGCAAACCTTATTGATAAATTCTTGGTTTCAAATTTTGCAAGGATTGCAAATAAAACTGTACTGTGCTAGCATGAAGAATGAATGAACGTTTCACTTTAGTCGATTTTTGTAGCGTTTCTCAAATAATGTATGGCGGCCTGTCAAACCCCTCTGAACAGTATATCCAACTTGCTCACTTCCAGTTCCCAGTTTTTAAAGTCTACCTAATATCTTTCCTGACATCTCGCCGCATTTTAAAAAAGATGTGGAGAAATTGGAAAGGGTCCAGAGAAGAGCAACAAGAATGATTAAAGGTCTAGAGAACATGACCTATGAAGGAAGGCTGAAAGAATTGGGTTTGTTTAGTTTGGAAAAGAGAAGACTGAGAGGGGACATGATAGCAGTTTTCAGGTATCTAAAAGGGTGTCATAAGGAGGAGGGAGAGAACTTGTTCACCTTAGCCTCTAAGGATAGAACCAGAAGCAATGGGTTTAAACTGCAGCAAGGGAGGTCTAGGTTGGACATTAGGAAAAAGTTCCTAACTGTCAGGGTGGTTAAACACTGGAATAAATTGCCTAGGGAGGTTGTGGAATCTCCATCTCTGGAGATATTTAAGAGTAGGTTAGATAAATGTCTATCAGGGATGGTCTAGACAGTATTTGGTCCTGCCATGCGGGCAGGGGACTGGACTCGATGACCTCTCGAGGTCCCTTCCAGTCCTAGAATCTATGAATCTATGAATCTCTTAATTCAATATTTTCTACCTGACAATCTTTATCAAGCTAACTTTTTTTAGGGCTGGGATTGAAAAGTCATCTGAGAAGGACTGTTCAGCTAACATCTTTAGCAAGGCTTGCCTCAAGATATTTTAGAATCATTAACAATGCAAAGAGAATGTGAGTATGAGATGTGGCATGTAAAAGAAAATGGGACATTGAATAAAGGACACTGCCAGAGATCCCACATGTTGGGACAGGAGACATTATTGCCCCAAGGGTCCAGAATGTCAGGCGAGAATAACTAGAGCACACTACACATTGGCCACATCCCCTATGCCAGAAACTGCAAGAAGAGGTAGCATATGAACAGACTATGCCAGGACTATATCAGCTGGAGAACAAGCAGTTTTCCAGCCCCCTAGCACTGCCAGAGTAGTGCAATGGGCCAGAACAAAGAGGAAAATCTGGCCCACAGATTCTATTTTAAGGTACATCTACACTGGAGATAGAGGTGTAATTTCCAGCTTGAGAAGACATACCCAAACTAGCTCTGACTGAACTAGCATGCTAAAAATAGAAGTGTAGCCAAGGTGGCATGAGCAATGGGATGGGCTAGCTGCCGTGCGTATGATCTCATCAGAAACCATAGGTTCATACTTGGGCAGCTCCCCTATCCTGCCACTCATGCTGCTGCAGCTACACTTCCATTTTTAGCACACTGAAGAGCTAGAGCTAGCATGGGTATGTCTAGCTGAGCTGGAAATTACACCTTCCAGGGCCAGTGCAGGCATACCCTAAAAGTTTCTTTCCTTTTTCATTGTAGCCACGTTGGTTTCAAGATATTAGAAAGACAAGGTGGGTGAGGTAATATCTTTTATTGGACCAACTTCTGTTGGTGAGAGACAAGCTTTCAAGCTACACAGAGCCCTTCTACAGAAGCTCCATGTAGCTTAAAAGCTTGTCTCTTTCCTTTTTGAGGCAGACACGTTGCTGTCAGACAAGACTCAGAGAAAAGACAAATACCATACTGTAAGTCTCATTTTTATTTCCTATTCTGTAACTAAAGCTTAGTGCTACTTTAGCAATGCTCTCCAAAGTATTCATATAGGCATTTATTTATGGATTTAGATTTTCTGTTTGTGCAATTGCCAATAAAAGCTTCTTTTGATTAAGACCGACAAAGACCATCTGAACTATTTAACAGGGAAAATTCATGGCTGCATGTGCAGAGGGAATGGAGTCAGGGCTAGATTTAGACAATCTGGGACCCTAGATACACCAAGACATGAGGCCCATCTGTGACCCCTCCTTCATGTCCTTTACCCCACGCTGTGCCCCTGCTCTCTGTTTGGAGTGGCTAAATCAAGGCTCTTGTCCTGTCCCGGACATCCCACCATGGAGCCCATTTTTCCCCAGGAGCAGCAACAGAGGTCACCAGTTCTCTCCAGAGGTGCAGGAGGTGGCATGAGAGGGAGCCCCTCCAGTACTTATCCCGACAACCAGGGTGCATTCACTTGGGCTGGACCAACTCCACTCTTCCCCTCAGCCACACAGAGAGTCCTTTGTTGGGGTGGTTTTTGTGGGGTCCCCAAGAGCAGTGAGTCTTGGAATTAACACCCTATTGAAATGCACAGATATTTTCACACCTCACAGGGCTATTGTTTCAGGCTATCTGCAAACTCACTGCAATCACATACACTCATGTCACATTTTAAGGTTTTCTTTGCAATCCTGACAACTAGAAACATGCTTTTTTTTTTTAATGAAAACTGAGATTCTGCCCTCTTCAAGAGACTCGGGGAACTGGAGACCTAGTCACAGGCTTAGAGTGCCTATGCCTTAATCCAAGCCTGAATGGAGTACTCTGCCCACTTGAGAGAGATGGGGGAAAAATAGGTTAAAGTCAGGGTACAAGGACATAGCAACAGAAAAGACTGGGGCTTCTTTTGGTAAACTGAAGGTGTTTTGTATTGTTATAGCTTACTGTTGGCTGGTTGTTTATGCTGGGTGATATTGGCTGCTGAATTGTTACCTATGTAGCCTATTCCTCTGGATGGTATTTTTGATATGTGTCTGTTCAGCCAGAGCCTGGGATCAGCATCTTTTAAAATAAATAAAGAGGTTTTGGTGATGTGAATAAAATGAAGTTCCAGGGCAGCATATACACTTCCTCCTTCCTTCCCTTCTCCACTGCATATCAGTTACAGAAGCTAATGTCAAGCTGCATATAATATTTTTCCAGCAGCAATAACATTTATTTCCCTGGCAACCTCTTCACATAGCCATGTTGATAACTTTGTGGTTGCCTCTGGGTCTGTTATGTAATTAAGTATCATTTGCTGCTTAGGCTGCCTTATTGAAGAAAATGCTGTTTTTCATTGAGTCATTGTCTGCTGCTAAACAATTGGTGTATTTTGTTTATTTTTTAATACAGTACAGTGATAGCAAAATCACATGCATATTTTTAACATTTGGTACTGATTCTCCCAACTGATGAGATTAAATATCAATGGTCATCCCAGTGAAAGATTAAAATCTCACAATTTCTAGTGATGAACAAGAAGGCTTTTATCATTTGGCGAAATTACTGCAATTTTTAAACATAAATGGCATATTTTCCTTCTCAATTGCATCTATAATATTTAAGTGTGCATAGGTTTTGTGCATGCAAAACCCATATTTGCATAAGTAAACTAGGTTATTTTTGCCATAAATTGGTATTTGCAGGTGCATTTCCCCATTTTGCTTGTACAAATGCAGGCTTTTGATTCATAAATTAGATTTCTTTGGAGATGCAATTGAAGAAGCCCATTGGAAATTAGCCCCAGATTTTCAGCTAGTGACTTATTAATTTTAATTGTTCTGTTTTTCTCCAGCTCCAAACTTTGTATAATTACTCCACTGCACTGAGTTGACAGAGGTATAATGCCAGAAACCCTAGATACTTCTACACAAAACAGAATCTTCACAGTCAAGCGTCCAGCTCAGCTGATGAAAGAAGAGCATCACTAAAATCATGATGGCAAGCCTGTCCCGAGGAATTAAGTTTTGCTGTTGCAATTATTTTTCCTACTCAGTCAGCCATATTAAGACTTTGAGATCTTATTGCCTTGAATTAATTGGCTGCTGTTGTTGCTGTGGTATCAATATGAAATAATGGTACATTATTAAATTGCTAAACTACAAGAGAACTGTAGCTGCTGTACAAGTGATGACCACATTAATTCTCAAAAACAGTGAGGATTCCTTGTGGCACCTTAGAGACTAACAAATTTATTTGGGCATAAGCTTTCGTGGGCTAAAACTCACTTCATCAGATGCATGCAGTGAAAAATACAGTAAGCAGAATATATATTCTAGCACATGAAAAGTTGGGAGTTGCCTTACCAGTCATTTTCAGATGTTATCCTTACTGTTGATGATGATCAGAAAGAGCTGATTATTTCTGTAGTCGTGGATCTCTACATTAAAAAAAATCCATTCCACACTATTTTAAAGTGGGGAATGAAAGGAGGCAGAAAAGGGCAAAAAGGTCTGATTCAGACACAGTTTACATGGGGACTTGCAAGAGACAAATAGCACTCCGCAGTTTTTGACATTATGAAGTATATCTCTAAGCCCCTCTTTGAACATGGCATAATATATGGCAGATTGCCTGAATCTAGATTAGATGATGTGAAGTGTTGTGCATGCTAGAGCTGTGCAGAACAGGAAGAAACAAGAGGCAATTATTGATAAAAACAAGATAATACTTTGCATGCAGACAACTGGGGAAATACACCTCCACACAGCCCCAACTCATAGCTGTGCCTTAAAGGAGTGGTCCAAGATTTTCAAACATAGGAATCAAAAGTTATACTCCTCAATCCATATTTAGGCACCAAACTAAGTGGTCTGATTTTCAAAAGTGCTGATCACTAAATACACACAGAGCATTTTATCTTAAGTAGACATAAGCAAACTGGGTCTGACTCATAGTCAAATAAAAATTCACTCACATCTTCACCAAATTAAGGGGCCTGATTCTTTTCTTACTTAAACCAGTGTAATTCAGGAGTAACTCCACTGACCCACGAGTGTCAAACCAACGTAAAGTGTGTCCTGGAGGTAGAAGTACTAATATCCCCAGGCCATGACAGACACTGTTTTCATGGCATCTTCAGCCCATTCAGAAACAAGAGTTCCCCATATGTCTTACCCAACTCCTCTGCTTGTGAAATTTCCAGCCTAGTTCTGCAGACGTAACTGATTCAGACAAGGTGCTGATAGGTAGTCACACATCGAAGTGCTTGTTCAAACCAAAAAGTTTCTCTCTAGACTTTCACAACATGTGTAAATTTATTTTCTAACATGATTGATTATGGCTTTTTGTTTTGACAAACTAACATTGGATTTTGAGAGAACCTGATTAAATTGTTGGCCTTTAAAAGTCACAGACGCTTGCAAGCTGTTGTTGACAAATGTCTTTTTTTATTTTCTAAAATCAGAAGTCAGAGTTTCCTAGTTAATACCCAATTTGTAAACAACTATTGGTAAAACTGCCTTCTGGTATGTATGAATTGTTTTCCTTTGCATCATTACTGCCTCATTAATGACATGCTGTCATGCCACATTGCTAAGGGTATGTCTATACTACAAGTGCTACAGCGACGCATCTGTGGCGCTGCGGCTACACAGTATAGCGCTATAATGGAGACATTTGCTTACAATGACAGAAGGGGTGTTTCCATTGCTGTAGTAAATCCACTCACTTGAGAGGTGGTAACAATGTCCATGGAAAAATTCTTCTGTTGAGCTAGTAACTACATCTCTCAGGCGTGTGAATTTTTCAAACCCCTGAGCAACATTCTTATGTTAACCTAAGTTTTAGGTGTAGACAAGGCCTAAGATGCCTACTGGCTTAGTGTAGTGTTTTCATAAAAGAGTATTAAGCATTCCAGTCTCTTGCTGCAAAGTATACTAATGAGAGCAGTACAAGATTGCACAATTTGTTAGTGACACAGGTTAGTTTGCTGTAGAATTTCTCTGCCATTTAGTGTAAAAGATTATTTAATCTACCAAACTTTCTGTAAATGCCACCATTTTAATATTCAGAAAATTGTTCTTTCACTTTGAATCCACTTGGACACTGTGGAGTTCACAGTTTTTAAAGTCTAGATTGAGGATTTATTCTCAACCCATCGCAAGGGCAGCGTGTAGCTGCACTGCCACAAGAAGAGATGAGGGGTGAAATCCTCCTGGCACCACTTGAATTCAATGTCTAAATTCCCACTGATTTCAGTGTGACCAGGATTTCACCCCAGGGAAGTAATTGTGATTCAGAGAAACATAACAGGTACCTACCAGCTGGAAGAGAACAAGAGAGAGAGAGAGAGAGAGAGATGCAGACAATAGCTGCAAATTGAAAGCCAGACATTGTAGCTGCTTGGTTCTGACAAACTGAAAGGCACGTTGAGAAAAAGGTTGCTATAAAAAGGGCAACCTTTCCCAATACAGACCAGAAAGTTACCAGGGAAGTGCTCCTGGGGAAAGAGCTGCTTTGATGGTGTGACCACCACCGCCTTCAAAAATCACCTAACAAAAATATCTTCAAAAAAGCACCCCGCCTCCCAGTGGCTGGTGTGACAAAGGCAGCTGGGAGACTTAGCCTTGGTCTAAACTGGGGGGCGTCAATCTAAGTTACGCATCTTCAGCTATGTAAATAATGTAGCTGAAGCTGATGTACTTAGATCGACTTACCGTGGTGTCTTCACCGCGGTGAGTTGATTGCTGCCGCTCCCCTGTCGACTCTGCCTGCACCTCTCACAGCGCTGGAGTACAGGAGTCGACAGGAGAGCGCTCGGGGGTCGATTTATCGTGTCTAGACTAGACATGATAAATCGATTCCCACTGGCTTGATCGCTGCCCGCTGATCCAGCAGGTAGTGTAGACATACTCTAAGGGAGTTAGCCAGCTGAGTTTGCCAGCAGAGGATAGCAAGGAAGTAGGGTTGTGTGTGTAGTTTTTTTTCCTGTCCTTAACCTGCAAGTATTCTACAAGGAAGAACCCGCAATGGGAGGAAAATGGTGTGTTGCCAACACTATTGCTAGCTCTTCCTCTGCCTGCACCTGTGGGGACACACACACACACACACACACACACACACACACGTCAGACAGGAATTCAGACCTTGGAGACTTCCACCCAGGCGCTGGTCTTCACTTTCTAGGAATGTGGCCTGCATGTCCCCACCAATGAAAGCCAGGAAAGGGGAACCACGCAGTGTGAAAAGTGTCTGTGGGTGGAATCCCTCAGGAAGCAGGTAAGAGGTGAGGGCTTCAGTTTCCTTGACCATGGTATGCTGTTCCAGGAAGAAGGTCTGCTGGGAAGAGATGGGGTCTACCTGACCAAGAAAGAGAAGAGCATCTTTACTCATTGATTCATCAACCTAGTCAGGAGGCCTCTAAACTAGGTTCAAAATGGGCAAGTGACAAAAGCCTAGAGGTAAGCATAAAAAAAGGTTACTTGAACAGATGTTGGAGGGGGCATGGCAAATTACAATAGAGTCATAGGAGCAACAAGAGGGAAATCAATGAGTGAATCTGTTAAACATCTAAGATGTCTACAAATCCACAAATCCAAGGAGTATGGGGAATAAACAGGAAGAACTGGAAGTATTAGTCCATGAGCTATGTGACGGGTTGGATCACAGAAACCCCTTTGGGACTGCCACCTGATGTGCTAAGACTACCTCTGAGCCTGTTTTCCCTGCCAGCTTGAGACTTCAGTGCCCTGCCTGGTTTGAGCCAGACACACTAGCCTGCTACAAACACAGACCCAAGTCTGAACTACATCCCCCAAAAGCTGCACGCTTAACTGAAAACAGCTTAAGAAGTGCTCCTGTCTCCAGCACTCAGATACCCAACTCCCAATGGGGTCCAAACCCAAAATAAATCCGTTTTACCCTGTATAAAGCTTATACAGAGTAAACTCATAAATTGTTCGCCCTCTATAACACCGATAGAGAGATATGCACAGCTGTTTGTCCCCCCACCCCCCGGTATTAATAAATACTATGGGTTAATTAATAAGTAAAAAGTGATTTTATTAAATAAAAAAGTAGGATTTAAGTGGTTCCAAGCAATAACAGTCAGAACAAAGTGAATTACCAAGCAAAATAAAATAAAACACGCAAGTCTAAGCCTAATACAGTAAGAAAACTGAATACAGAGAAAATCTTACCCTCAGAGATGTTTCAATAAGTTTCTTTCACAGACTGGACGCCTTCCTAGTCTGGGCACAATCCTTTCCCCGGAACAGCCCTTGTTCCAGCTCAGGTGGTAGCTAGGGGACTTCTTATGACTGCAGACCCCTTTGTTCTGTTCCACCACCTTATATATATTTTGCACAAGGCGCCTGGGAATCCTTTGTCCCTCTCTGGGTTCCCACCCCTCCTTCTAAATGGAAAAGCACCCAGGTTAAAGACGGATTCCAATTCAGGTGACATGATCACATGTCACTGTAAGACTTCATTACCCACTTGCCAGCACACAGGTATACAGGAAGACTTAAAAGTAAACAGAGCCATCTACAGTCAATTGTCCTGGTTAATGGGAGCCATCAAGATTCCAAACCACCATTAATGGCCCACACTTTGCATAATTACAATAGGCCCTCAGAGTTATATTTCATATTCCTAGTTTCAGATACAAGAATGATACATACATACAAATAGGATGACCACACTCAGTAGATTATAAACTTTCTAGTGGTACCTTACAAGAGACCTTTTGCATGAAGCATATTCCAGTTACATTATATTCATACTCATTAGCATATTTTCATAAAATCATATAGAGTGCAATGTCACAAGCTAATTTATGATTTAATTGGCATCACAGATGGAATATTGGTATAGAGGAGTATGGCTTGTTCAGGACAGACAGACAGGGTAAAAATGGAGAGCATGTTGCATTACACATCAAGAATATATACACTTGTTCTGATGTCCAGAAGGAGGTGAGAAGCAGACCAGATAAAAGTCATTCAGTAAAGACAAAAGGACAAAAAAATAGGGGTGACATCATGGTAGGGTCTTCTAGAGACCACCAAATCAATAAGAGGAGGTGGATGAGGCACTTCTAGAACAAATAACAGAAATACCCAAAACAAAAGATCTGGTAATAATGGGGGACTTTAACTACCCAGACATCAATTGGAAAAATAAGACGTCCAAACATATAATCTCCTATATGTTCTTGAAATGTATTGGTGACAACTTTTTGCTAAAGAGAGTGGAGGAAGTAATGAAGAGGAGACCATTTTAGATTTGATTCTGATCAACAAGGAGAAATTGGTAATGAACCTGAAGATGGAAGGCAATTTGGGAGAAAATGATCATGAAATGATAGATTTAGTGATCCTATGGAAAGGAAGGAGGGAGAGCAGCAGAATAAGGATAACGGACTTTAAAAAAGCAGACTTTAAGAAACTCAGAGAACTGACAGGTAGGGTACCATTGGAAGAAATCAAAGGGAAAAAGGAGAACCGGCAGTTTCTCAAGGAGATTAATATTAAGGCACAACTGCAAATTAGCACGATGTGAAAGAAAAATAGGAAGAATAGTAAGAAGCTAGTATGTCTCCAGCAGGAACTCTTTAATGATCTGAAAATCAAAAAGAAATCCTACAAAAAGTGGAAACATGAACGAATTGCTAAGGAGAGTACAAAAGAAAAGCACAGGAATGTAGGTACAAAATCAGAAAGGCTAAGGCACAAAATGAGTTACACCTGGCAAGGGACATAAAAGGCAATAAGAAGAGATTCTTTAAATACATTAAGAGCAAGAGAAAGAGGAAGGAACGTGTAGATCCTTTACTTAGCGCTAAAGGAGAGGTAATAACTGATGACATCAAGAAGGCTGAGGTATTTAATGCCTATTTTGCTTCAGTCTTTACTAAAAAGGTTAATGGTGACTAGATACTCAATACAATTAATATTAACAACAAGGGGTAAGGAACACAAGACAAAATTGGGTAAGACCAGGTTAATGAATATTTAGCTACCTGGATGTATTCAAGTCAGCAGAGCCTGATGAAATTTATCTTAGGGTACTGAAGGAAGTAATCTCAGTAACAATTATCTTTGAGAACTCATGGAGGACAGGTGAGGTCCCAGAGGCCCAAAGAGCAAACACCTACCTTTAAAAAGGGAAACAAAGCGGAGCCAGGAAATTATAGATCAGTCAGTCTAACTTTGATACCTGGAAAGATACTGGAACAAAAGTATTTAACATTCAGTTTTTAAGCACCTAGAGGATAAAGGGGTTATAAAGAATAGCCAGGATGGATTTGTCAAGAACAAATTGTGCCAAACCAACCTAATTTCCTTCTTCGACGGAGTTACTGGGCTAGTGGATGAGGGAAAGTATCTTGATTTTAGTAAGGCTTTTGACACAATCCTACATGTTATTCTCAAAAGCAAACTAGGTAAATGCAGCCTAGATGAATTACTATAAGATGGGTGCCGTGTTGGTCTCAGGATATTAGAGAGACAAGGTGAGTGAGGTAATATCTCTTATTGGACCAACAAGCTAACCAATCTGTTCCACCTTGCATTTGCTGTGATGCTGGGAGGTCCTTCCCCAGACCTGAAGAAGAGCTCTGTGTGGCTCGAAAGCTTGTCTCTCTCACCAACAGAAACTGGTCCAATAAATGATATTACCTCACCCACCTTTTAGCTATAAGGTGGGTGCACAACTGGTTGAAAGACATACTCAAACAGTAGTTATCAATGGTTCACTGACAAACTGGAAGGGCATATCTAGTGGGGTCCTGCAGGGTCAGTCCTGGGTCTGGTACTGTTCAATACTTTCATTTATAACTTGTATAATGGAGTGGAGAGTATGCTTATAAAATTAACAGATGACATCAACCTGGGAAGGGTTACGAGCACTTTGGAGGACAGGATTAGAATTCAAAATTACCTTCAAAAGACAAGCGCAAAGTACTTCACTTAGGAAGGAAAAATCAAATACATAACTACAAAATGGGGTAGGCTAGGTGGCAGTACTAGAGTAGAGGATCTGGGAGTTATAGTGGATCACAAACTGAATATAAGTCAACACTGTGAAACACATACAAAAAAGCCTAATATCATTCTGGGGTGTATTAATAGGAGTGTTGTATGTAAGACATGGGAGACAATTGTCCCTCTCTATTTAGCACTGCTGAGGCCTCAACTGGAGTACTGTGTCCAGTTTTGGCCACCATGCTTTAGGAAAGATGTGGAAATATTGGAGGCAGTCCAGAGGGAAACAACAAGAAATGATAAAAGGTTTAGAAAACCTGATTTATGAGGAAAGATTGAAAGAACTGGGCATGTTTAGTCTTGAGAAAAAAAAGATCTAATAGTTTTCAAATATGTTAAGGGCTATTATAAAGAGGAATGTGATCAATTGTTCTCCATGTCCACTGAAGGTAGGACAAGAAGTAATTGTAATAATCTGCAGGGAGGGAGAGTTAGATTAGACATTAAGAAACTTTCTAATGATAAAAGTTGTTAAACTTGGGATTAGGCTTCCAAGGGAGGTTGTGAAATCCCCATCTTTGGAGGTTTTCAAGAATAGGTTGGACAAATACCTATCAGTGATGGTCTAGGTTTATTTTGTCCTGCCTGAGGGCAGAGGGATGGACTTGGTGACTTCTTGAGGTACCTTCCAGCTTTACATTCCTATAATTCTATGTTTCAATGAAGCTACACCAATTTACACCAGCTGAGGTTCTAGCCTCAATATTACAGAATTCCGGCTGCCCAATATTTATTTAAAGCATTTAAAGTCTAAAACAATAACTTAATTTAGGCACATCACAAAACCACCACAGAATTTGGCATGATTGGCAGTTCCTACTCAAAAGTGTCCTAGGACTAGAATAGGAAGGATATTGTAGGTTTAAATAGCTATGCACTAGAATTGGGGTGTTTATGTGGTACCTACTGACTAATATGCTTAGATCAGCTAAATACTATCAGTCTTTCACTGTAGGACACATTCACAATTTAAGACATCAGTTTGATCCTTTGTGAAGGCAATGAAAACAGCAAACATCTTTAATCCCCATTCTTACTTTTTTCCATCAGCTATCTGAGCGTGAATATCTGATCAATGCAATTTCAGCCTGAGCTGAAGCCACGCTGTTCCTCGCCTACTACTTCCTCTAAAACTAGCCTTAATTTGTTGACAGTTACTTTCATCATGATTTTTCCTGGCATTGGCAATAAATGTACACCTCTATAATTATTTGAATCGGCAGGATCTCCTCTCTTCAAAATTGGTACAACTATTGGCATTAGTCAGTAATCTGGTACCTCCTCTTGCTCCCATACCTTCTTGTATATTTTTTCTAATACTTTGATAGCACTTGTCCTGCTGACTTTTAGCAGCACAGCTATTATACTGTCTAGTACTGAAGGCTTCTCATTTTTTAACTGCTTCACTTCTCTTTCTAGGCCTTTTTTCTCTGATGGTGGTTCAGTGTTCATACCCATTCTGCCTTGCAAGCTGCCCTGTTCATCTAGAATGCTTACATCTGGTGAACTACAGGGTTCACCACTTTGTCAAAATGCTCTTTGTTCTTACAACACCTCTTTAGTATTTGTTGTTAGTTTACAAGTCATTTTTTTTTATCACTTGTATCGTTGGCCTCACTGTATTTCCATACAATTTAACATTTTTATGCATCGTTTTCATATCTTGTTTTCTTGATGTCACCTCTAATTGTGCAGCCTCTGCTTTCCCAAACTTTTGTTTGTCAAGTCTTTGTGATTTCTTCACCATTTCATGTAATGCTTTTTCTGGTTTCCCAGCTATCTTGGCTTGTTTACATTTTTCCTGTAAAGTTCTTGTTGCACTGCTTGTCCAGCTTTTCTTTGTTTGCTTATGCCTTCCAATAACTTCTTTCACTGTGTTTTGTATTGTTTCCTTGAATATTTCTTATCTGATATGTAGTGAGATTTCATCATCACAAATTAAAGGCCTGAAAACACCCTCCAACCATCACCTTGTATGTCTTCCTCAGAGCTATCCCTTAACTTATCAAGATCAAATTTAGCTCCAGTTGTACCCATCTTTGTCTTGGACTTAAACTTAATCTTTCCCATTAGTAGTTCATGATCACTGACACACTCAGCTCTACTATATACTCTAATATCCAACAGTGACCATTTATGCCTTTTACTGATAATAATGTGATCCATATGGTTTTTGGTTTGACTATCTGGTGAGTTCCATATAACCTTGTGCATGTCTTTGTGAGGAAACCAAGTTCCACCTTAATCAGATTGTGCATCTCACAGCAAGTTCTTAACCTTTCCCCATTATCATTTGCTGTCCCAGTGCTGTGCGGTCCAACACGAGTCATTTGCTTACCATGTCCATTACCAATTTTTGCATTCATATCTTACATTATCAGAATCAGGAATCTCATCTACAGTGCTATCCAGTTGCTGATAAAATCTATCCTCTTCCTCTTCTGCTGCTTCTGTTGGTGAGTGTAATAGAGTTTCATAGGACCATCATGATCATCTAGTCTGACCTCCTGCACGTTGCAGGTCATAGAACCTCACCCACCCACTAACCTCCGGCTGAGTTACTGAAGTCCTCAAATCATGATTTAAAAACTTCAAGTTACAGATAACCCATCATTTACACTAGTTTAAACCTGCAAGTGACCCGTGCCTCACGCTGCAGAGGAAGGCAAAAAAAACCCAGGATCTCTGCCAATCTGACCCGGGGGGAAATTCCTTCCTGACCCCAAATATGGCGATCAGTTAGACCCTGAGCATGTGGGCAAGACCCGCCAGCCAGACACCTGGGAAATAATCCACTGTAGTAACTCAGAACCCTCCTCACCTAGTGTCCCATCACCAGCTATTGCAGAGATTTGCTACTAGCAGTCGCAGATCAGCTACATGCCACCGTAGGCAGTCTCATCGCACCTCCTTAAACTTATCAAGTTCAATCTTGAAACAAGTTAGGTTTTTTGTCCTTACTGTTCCCCTTGGAAGGCTGTTCCAGAACTTCATTCCTCAGTTAGTTAAAAACCTCCATCTAATTTCAAGCCTAAACTTGTTGATGGCCAGTTTATAGACATTTATTCTTGTGTCCACATTGGCGCTTAACTTAAAAAACTCCTCTCCTTCCCTGATATTTATCCCTCTGATGTATTTATAGACAGCAATCACATCCCCCCTAAGCCTTCTTTTGGTTAGACTAAACAAACCAAGTTTTTGAGTCTCCTCTTATAAAGTAGGTTTTCCATTTCTCAGATCATCCTAGTAGCTCTTCTCTGCACATGTTCCAGTTTGAATTCATTTTTCTTAAACATGGGAGACCAGAACTGCACCACAGTACTCCAGACAAGATCTCATCAGTGCCTTGTACAATGGTACTAACACTTCCCTGTCTGTACTGGAAATATCTCATCTGATGCATCCTAAAACTGCATTAGCCTTTTTCACAGCCACATCGCTATGGGCTTATAGTCATCCTGTGATCAACCAATATACCAAGGTTTTTCTCCTCTGTCACTTCCAACTGATTTGTCCCTAGCTTATAGCAAAAATTCTTGTTGATAGTCCCTAAATGCATGACCTTGCACTATTAAATTTCATTCCACTTAGGGTCTTCGGTGGGTTAGGTGGCTCGTGGTTAGTGTACCCGATGCCACTTCCCAGTGGGTAGGTCATGCAGTCCTACTCCTTCCTTTATTAGAGGTGCAGTGAAGTGGACAAGAGGTCTGGGTCCCTCCTGTGGAAGGGGCAGTAGTGGGGGAGCCAAGGCCCACTAACTCCACCATGCTCCAACCCAGGGCCCTAGCAGGGTCAACAGTGCCTGGGAATGGTCATTTCCTACTGATTCTTTCTTCTCTAAGCTTCCAGCCCAAGATAAGGTGAAAAGAAAAATAAAAAGAAACCCAACGATCAGCCCCAATTGGGCTCAGCATATAGTCTTATTTTCTCTGGGAGGCTTCTCTGGTGCCTTTGTCAGGAGCCTTCAGGGTAGGTTTGTCATCCTCCCCAGCATCCTCCCTTCTGAGCTGGGTTGCTCCCTTTTCAACCCTTTCTCCAGTTAGAGCACACTCAGCAGGGCTGGAGGGGCAGGACTATCTGGGCCCACCACTTTCCTTTAACCTTTTGGCCCAGTGTGGGGTTTGTATACCCTATCACAGTATATAACAGCAGATCACAGTTATGCATAGTTTATTGTAGACAGTGTAAACCTTGCTGCGACAATCTGTTCAGACACTAGTTTCCAGCTATTCACTGAAGTAACAGTTCTCTTGTCCACTGCTATAGCAACCCCAATGCTATGCTTCGCTTGTCCCCTTCACTATCTGGAGTAAAGTAAAATGTAATTTCCAACTGTCCTGTAACCGGCCAACATGTCTCCTGTATGGAAGGGAAGGGAAGGGAAACTTATAACTTCCTTAATTCTGCCACTACTAGCTCAGTCTGGCCTGGAGCAAATAGCGTTCTAACATTCCAGCTCACAATACATGTAATACATTTAGCTGTTATTTGAAATCCATAACCATTTCCATTTGGTAGGCCTGATAGGCCTGGATCAAAATCCATAGAAATCAGTTTGGTTTCTGTACTGTTCCTATAACAAGTGAGTTTTGGATGTAATGGCTTGTGAGGCCAATCCACTCTATCCATCTCATGGGAATGCCAAGTCACAGCTTGCTGGCCTGTTCAGAACAGGTATCAGCAGTTCCACCCTAGTCTGCTTACCTTCCAAGACTAACAAGCTTGGACTGCTTGGATTTGAAATCAGAGTTTTCCTTCTCCTAGACAGACTTGCCCGAAGTGTCAACATTTGGTTCAGTTTGGAGGTAATCATTATGGAAAGCAGCAAAATCATCTGGAGGTCCAGATAAGATAATTGCAATTATTAAAGCTTCATATGAAGACTCTTGCAATGCCGTAAGAATTGGCGGCAACTGGTTCAAGTCAAAGTTTGATGTAAGACAAGGGGACATGGAATCACCATCACTTTTCATCATGTTCTTAAACTGAACATTAAGAATGTTAGATAAGTTGGAGGGCATGACATTGGATGATCTAGAGTTAAACTCCTTAGCTTATGCAGATGACATCATACAAATGGTAAACCCATTTGAATTAATGATGATACTCTTTGCTACCTCGGAAAATTGGTGTACTCATCTTGGACTTATAACAAATGCCAAGATGACAAAGTGGGTTGCATCTGGGAAAAGGGACAATAGATAAAAGGTTGAAATGCAGCTGCGGAAAAATCGTAGAACAAGTAGAATCTTACGTGTACGTAGGAAGCTTGATCAGTGCTGACGGTTCCATCGAAGGCGTCATTAGAAGGCAATGTGCCTTATCAACAAGTGTTGCATAAAAACTGATGAAATTATGGACTGATAAAAACATTACATTTGGTACCAAAGTGAAAATGTATCAAGTCGATGTACTAACAGGATTACGGTATGGTCTGGAAGCAGCTGCATTGAATTAAAGACATCAGAAGGCTGGAAACAATAGAGATAAGAGTTCTTTGGAAGATAGCAGGTATAAAGTTAAATGATTTTAAGACAAATGAAGAAGTTAGAAGGAGAGTAAGGGCTTTTCTACACGGTCCTGCAGTGCAGACTATAGGGAGATGAACTGCAGCGAATACTAAAGTCCTGTGCTGCAGTTGCCCCATGTACACCTTACGAGTGCAAACTAAAGATACTTAGTTCATATTAACATAGTCCCATTACAGTGCAACACTTTAATGAGTTCTACAATTCACATCCCCACAATCCACACTACGGGGCCATGTGGACAAGCTATTAGATGTAAAATTGAAAAAATTACCATGGTGGGGGCACCGCAGAAGACAAACAAATGATAGAATCGCAACAAAATAATACGAACACAACCAAGGTCAGTCTGACCTAAAGGCCGATCATTGACTAGATGGCAGGACATCATATGCTTAATAATAACACATGCTATAGTGCTCCCCTTGTCTGTAAAGCCGCTTTGGGATAAAAGAGAGCGAGAGAGCGCCTAATCCAGAAATAAGACATGCCTTGTTACAGAATTTCTTCTTTCCCCTGAGAAAGAAATATTCAGATTTATGGATTCCTTTTATTTATATTTTTATTTTTTAAGAATACTGGAAAAAAAAGCTAAAATTGTAATTTTGCTCTGGGAAAGCCACCCATAAATACTGAAAACATCCAAAGCAACTGTAACTTTCATTTGTAATTCCCTTTAGATGGTTTTATTCTTATGCTTTAGTAAACAACTTTTTAATACCATACATCAAATGGAGTTGATAAGATTAGATTAAAACTGAAAGCCCAAATTTTTGTTCTGATAGACTACAAACTTACAGATCAAAATCTTCTAAGAGCTGCTATTAGTATTGATGCTGCAGTCGTACTATAGCTGTGACATTTTTATCAGATGTACTTTTCATCTTGCATCAGCAATGCTTACATTTTCAGAAGTCTGTCTTGAGTTTTCTTTGCCTTCAGTAAAGGGATGCTACTCATTTGACAACTGAATTCTGTTCTGATTCTGGAGATAATTTTAATAGGATGTGTTTAAAAAGGCTCAATATATAAGCATTCTGGACATGCATCAGCATTTCCAAGAAAACATTTGCATCTACAGATGATGTTTTGTACCACCCACGCTTTCCAAACATTAGAAAAACTATCAGTTTGAGTAAAATACCTGTTGGACTCTGATAGGCACTTGAGTTCAATCAAGCTCATTAATGGTGAATTTCAACCCTCTGTTAGGGGCAGCACTAGGCCTGTGCATTACTTAAATTCCACTTAATCCTTAAATTAGGGTTACAATGGAATTTAAGGGATGCATAGGCCTTGCAATGGCCTTCGGCAGAGGAGTGAATTTCACACTAACAGAAGAGAGACCAAGGGGCCAGATTCTCATCTCAGTTAACCCGGTGTAAATCCAGAGTGCAACTGCAAAGTATTACTTATTTTATTATTATGAGGTAATAGGGAAATACTTGCTCTTTCTTTACATAATTAATGCACATCTATAAACTACAAATTCTACGTACGGTATATTCTATGTTGAACCTTTACAAGAACCCCAGAAGCTTGCACAGAAAACTGTGGTGTTAGGAGAATACTGTATGAAAATACTATACAAGATCCCTTCTGCCCACACCATTGTTTTTGTGGCACTCTGACATAAATGGCACCAAAAGCCAGTGAGCCAAATCCCTGGGTCCAGCCTATGTCATGTGAATCCTTATTAGGGCAACTTTCTGCCACTGGAGCAGCCCAAAATAGGCAGAGCCAGAGGCCAAAGTCCAAGATTTGGACCAATATATACAGAACATGAGAGTAGAATGTAGGCTTAAATATGCAGATAGCTCTGTGAACAAGGAGACGTGTGGTATTGGCAATTACAGAACAGCTGCAGTTGAATTTGGTGCTGCTATATATATTCACACTTACAGTTAATAATAACTATCAAGTTCCCTTCAAGGCCCACTGCAATAGAATGAGCACATAATTATAGATCAGAACAATAACTCCTAGTCATCTCTTATACTCTAAAAATCACAGAGTTGGGCTTTCGTGTAATTATACCCTGGATAGGCAAATGCGATTAGTAATAGCAACATCTAACAATTTATACATAGTGACATGGACACACAGACCAAAATGAGCACAGTAATATAAAGAAGGAAGAGGAGTTAATGGAAAAACTAGACAGAGAACTATGTCAGCAATTTCCTGCATATGATTTAATAATTTCACTTGAATTATTAAAAGCTGCAGCTTGAAAAGCCAATATGGACAGAGTAAATCCACACTCTGCTGCTCACACTGAACCCTCTCTCTCTAACTCTGACTGTTGCCGGGTGCTGCACCAGTACACAGGTGAGTGGGAGGGTATAAGGAGCTGATGATAAGCACGGTTTTCTTGTTCACTTGCATCACTAGCAGACCAGAGGAGTTGCAAAAGAAGTTGTTCTGTGTCAGGTACTTATACACTGCATCTCCCTAAGTACAACAGCAATCATGTTCACCTGGCATGCCAGAAGATTTTTCTTTTTAATAAATCACTTTAAATTAAAATAAAATAATAAAATGATTGAAAAGATGTCCTTCAGTGAAGAATGCAAACATTTATGCTTATAAATACTGATTTGCATGCAAAAGTTTGGACTTTGCACACAAAAGGGTTGCACATGCACATTCAGAGGTGCAATATAAGTGCCTACAGAATCTGGCTCATAATTTTCCTACTTTCCTTTCAAGCACTGCTTGACTTTTATATGCTCCCAGGGCTGGCTCCAGGCACCAGCGCAGCAAGCAGGTGCTTGGGGTGGCCAACGGAAAGGGGCGGCATGTCCGGCTCCTGGACGGCAATTCGGTGGCGGGTCCCTCAGTTCCTCTCAGAGGGAAGGACTTGCCGCCGAATTGCCGCCGAAGAATGAAGCGGCGGCGGTACAGCTGCCGCCGAAGTGCCGCTGATCGCAGCTTTTTTTTTCTGCCACTTGGGGCAGCAAAAACGCTGGAGCTGGCCCTGTATGCTCCATTTATGTTCTGTGTAGAGCTACTGAAATTTGGGTGATTGCATAATATTTATCTAACCAACCATGTTTCACAAAACCAAAGGAGCATGAAAAGAAAATATCTGGATACTCATAGGCCACAATTGGATCATTGCTGCAAGGAATGTGAGCAGATTGTCCTTTTGTAGTTCTGAATGGGAGACTCATTCAGATGTGACCTGCCTCCTCTACCCCATCAGGGAAGCAGGCCAAACATGAGTGGCAGTGCAACCCTGTGCACCAACCTGTGCAAAGCCTGGAAGACGGAGCCAAGTCCAGCCAGCCTTGAGGGAAAGGAGCTGCTTCAACTGGGACAGGGATTTTGTGGATCAAAATGGGATAGTCCCTCATTATCTGGCACTATTGGGAGGTCTGGCAAGGGCTAATAGAATATGGCATTCATTTTGTTAAGTTCTACGTGTATGGATTCCAGCATTTATCTGCATACACTCCATTTGCATTCATAGGGTTAGATGTAGCTGTATTGAATGCTGGAGGGATTGGTTGGAGCAACGTGGCAGAGTGCTGACTGTGATATGAAGATGGTGCAGTGTACCTTGAGGGATCAAATATGCCTCATTTTAGCATGGAATTTCTAAATATTTAGGTTGTGTCCATACACAGGCGTACAGGGGTCTTCTTGCCATAGGTATTGCCAGCAATCTGGTGGCATACAGAGTGGTGGTCTCCAGAGTTTACCCAGAGGGGTAAGTGAAGGCAATGTTTCTGGACATCTGGACAAGGGTGAAGAGTGGTAACATTTAGCAAGTCTAGGGTGATTTGGGTGATGTAGGATGTGTAGGTGAGGTGTAGGAAGCTCCTGTTTGCTATGCCTCACCTAAACCTAACTTAACCTCTGCCAGCTCAATGTGGTGCTCTGTTCCCCTTTGGTGGTGGCTAGGCCACTCAGAGTTGAGCCTGATACAGCAGCAGCGGCTCACGCATTTTGAGACCCCGACGTCCCAGACTCAATCCCTGCTGCCAACAACCCACCCAGGGGCCTGGTGTTACACCAAGTTTTGCCTTCACAAAGAGAGGTGTTAGACTTTATCCTACAGTTCTCATGGGCTCTGCTCCCAAAGTGTTCCATAGCATCTGTGAGGGGAGAGTTTATGTGTACATGTGTTATTGGCATGTTGGGGCATCGCTTAAAGGGAGCAGAGTTATGGTTGCATCGTGGGGTGCTGTATACCTTAACTTTATATTTCCTGTTTTTCAGAGGTTTAAGTTTAGACACTTTCCACATTCTGGAAAGGTACAAGGCCCCACTAGACAACCGTAACTTTTCATGAACAAAGTTTTGGTTGTACTTAATTTCCTTGGTTTTTAAAAAAATTATTTCTCAGCATCCTCATTTACCACAGCCCTATTCTCTTCTCCACTATCTCTAGCTCCTTGGCAATGATTATCCCAGCCACAGAATGCACCAGCTGCCTGTTCGTCCTTCACTGCCCCTGCATCATCTCATGTCTCTCTGCCTGTCCTGCAGAGTCTAGTTCTCCCCTCTCCCTATGAAGAGGCAGGTGACAGCATGGGACCTGAAGGTTAAGGGCCTTGGGAGAGGAGGAAGGAACAGTGCAGAGACTAGCATGAAATCAGAGGGGACATTTTTGGTGGGGAGGTCAGACAAAGGGGACATGGTTGTGAGGAGTTTTGGGGGGCAGAGAGAAAGTCACCCCAACATCACCCACTGCACAGCTCTGACCTCTTCCCAATTCTTCCCACCCCCATATTCCTCTTCCTCATGACTCCAACTCCCATAGTTCCTCCAACTGCTCAGATTTCCCCCAGCACTGCTCCAGTTCCTCCCACATTCCCATTTCTGTGACCACCCCACTGTTCTAACCTCTCCCCTGCACACACAACTGCTGCTCTGAGCCCACACCACATACACACACCAGATCTGCCCTCCTCCTCACCACTCCAATACCCTAGTAAGCTTGGAGGGTCCAGGGAGAAGAGGGAAGCTGGTGTGACTGTGGGGACTGCATGTACCGGATGGAGATAAGAAGGGACAGGAGAATAGAGAGAGGCAGAGTCCCTCCCTGCCCCAAATCTGGTCCTACTGTACGGGAAAGAAGCTCTACACATCCACCTGTGACACAGCAGGCTCAGAGAGGTGTGAAGTGGCCCATTCATCTCAAGGAGATGTTCTCAGATGAATAAGAACACCCCATGGAGAGGTATACAACCTGACACAATAACTCGGAGAGGTGTGAACTGCTCTATTCATCACAGTGGGTATTCTCCTGCTCCCCTCCATACAATAAATAGTATCCCAGCTAGCACATGATGGGGCAGAGAGGGGATACAGACCCCCAGGGGGTCAGGGCCTCCCAGATCCTGGCTCACACATAGGAAGGCAGGGCAAGAGGTTCAATCCCTCCCCCCCAGATAAGCAAAGAGATGCTGGCTGAGATGGGGGGTGGTATCAGGAGGTGCTAAGACCCCCCCGATTCCCGCTCATATGGATGGTAGGGAGAAAGGCTCAGACACCCACACACAAAAGGGCAGGACCCCCAGATCCCAGCTCATACAGAGAGGAAGAAAAGGGACTCGGACTCCCTCAAATTATTTTATTTCTGGTATAAAATAAAAAATTTTCCCAATGTTTTTGTGATGAGGCTCCAACATTTTTCACTTTGTTTATGTCACCTTTGTAAAGCTGGCCAAGTCCAAGGTGAATAACATTCTAGGAACTTTCTATATCTTGGAGCATTATGAGTGCATCTGCTATGGATTTTAGCCTGGTAACTGGGGAGATGATTTCCATCAGCAGGAATCTGGACTCGGATTTTGCTTGGAAGGAGTCCTGTCTCACCCATTCTCCGTGATAGTGAAAACTATCTCCTATTGATTTTCTGTACATGCTCCCTACCTGACTGATTTGATCAAACACAGAACAGACAGGGAGTTGGATCCAAGCTCAGATGAGGAGGTAGATGGTGTCATACAGTGTAATCAGGGAAGCAGGTTGAGTAGAAGCAGTTTGGGTTGACGAGTTGATGGAAAATTAGGAGGATGTTTAATTTACACACAGAGGTGCACTTTAGCTGCAGCCCAGTAACTTGATTTGGTCCAGTGTACTTCCACATACAGATTTGCCAATGTATAGTTGTACCCAGTTCCTGACCTGCAACAACCTCTTGAACTCTGCGGGAGCAGAGATTTCCTTCCAAATGAGACAAATTATGTGGTGATTCTATGACAATGGCAAGTATCTATTAAGGAGCAGGATGAAACTGATAAATGTATTTACATGTCTTAACCCCATACGAACCCCAGTAGATGCTGGAGGTCTATGCAATAAAGTGGAAGGTCTTTGGTACATGTATCACTGACTAAACCTAACATTTTTTGAAAGATCCTTATTAACATTTTGGCAGCATGCCCCTACCTATTCTTGAAAAGCCAGATTTCATCATATTGAAATCATGCCAGTTATTCAATTGCTCATTTTCTTGTGACATCTTAGCCATGTGTCTACTAAAATTACCACACCAATTCAGTATTATTTGATGTAAAATATCAGCAGCCAATTGAAAGAAATTCTGCTCTGACACTTCATATTTTAGAGCAGTAATGAATGAATTTTAACAGCCTTTCATGCTCTTAACCATAAATAACCCTCAGGAGCCCAATTTAGAGACATACATCTCACTTGCTTAATATAAACATTGCCTCCTAAATTATTCCTTTCTCCATAAACAGCCTACACTACAGAGCACTAAGACATCATTTCTAACTAATTAATACAGATGTACTTTGAATTATTTTTGTATCCATGGTATTGCCGGAAGTCATTCATTGTCTGCAGACTTGTATTCATTCTAGGATACAGTTCTGGATGCTTCAAAAAGTTATCATAGATGCAGGCATAAAATTATAGGGCTGTCAAGCAATTAAAAAAATTAATCACGAGATTTAAAAAATTAATTGTGATTAATTGCATGATTAATTGCACTGTTAATAATAGAAAACCATTTATTTAAATATTTTTGGATGTTTTCTACATTTTCAAATATATTGATTTCAATTACAACACAGAATACAAAGTGTACAGTGCTCACTTTATATTTTTCTTATTACAAATATTTGAACTGTAAAAAATAAAAGAAATAGTATTTTCAAATCACCTAATACAAGTACTCTAGCACAATCTTTTTATCATGAAAGTTTAACTTACAAATGTAGACTTGTGTACAAAAAAACCTGCATTCAAAAACAAAACAATGTAAAACTTTAGTCTACAAGTCCACTCAGTCCTACTTCTTGTTCAGCCAATCGCTCAGGCAAACAGGTTTTTTTACATTTGCAGGAGATAATGTTGCCCGCTTCTTGTTTATAACGTCACCTGAAAGTGAGAGCAGGTGTTTGCATGGCACTGCTGTAGCCGGTGTTGCAAGATACTTACATGCTAGATGCGCTAAAGATTCATATGTCCCTTCATGCTTCAACCATCATTCCAGAGGACATGCATCCATGCTGATGATGGGTTGTGCTTGATAAAGATCTGAGGAAGTAGTGCGGACAGGTGCATGTTCATTTTCATCAACTGAGTCAGAGGCCACCTGCAGAAGATTGATTTTCTTTTTTGGTGGTTCGGGTTCTATAGTTTCCGCATCAGAGTGTTGCTCTTTTAAGACTTTTGAAAGCATGCTCCACACCTTGTCCCACTCATATTTTGGAAGGCACTTCAGATTCTTAAACGCTGGGTCAAGTGCTGTAGCTAGCTATCTTTAGAAATCTCAGATTGGTACCTTATTTATGTTTTGTCAAATCTGCAGTGAAAGTGTTCTTAAAACAAACAACATGTGTTGGGTCATCATCCGAGTCTGCCATAACATGAAATATATGTCAGAATGCAGGTAAAACAGAACAAGAGACATACAATTCTCCCCCAAGGAGTTCAGTCACTAAGTAATTAACGCATAATTTTTTTAACGAGTATCATCAGCATGGAAGCATGTCCTCTAGAACGGTGGCCAAATCTTGAAGGGGCATACAAATGTTTAGCATATCTGGCATGTAAATACCTTGCAATGCCAACTACAAAAGTGCCATGTGAATGCCCGTTCTCACTTTCAGGTGATGTTGTAAATACAAAGCATGCAGTATTATCTCCTGTAAATGTAAACAAACTTGTTTCTCTTAGCGACTGGCTGAACAAGAAATAGGACTGCGTGGATTTGTAGGCTCTAAAATTTTACATTGTTTTGTTTTTTACTTCAGTTATGTAAAAAAAAAATCTACATTTGTAACTTGCACTTTCACAATAAAGAGATTGCTCTACAGTACTTGTATGAGATGAATTGAAAAATACTATTTCTTTTGTTTATATTTTTACAGTGCAAATATTTGTAATAAAAAATAAAATATAAAGTTAGCACTGTACACTTTGTAATCTATGTTGTAATAGAAATTAATATGTTTGAAAATGTAGAAAACTATCCAAAATATTTAATAAATTTCAAGTGGTATTCTATTATTTAACAGTGCGATTAAAACTGTGATTAATCACAATTAATTTTTTTAATCGTGATAAATTTTTTTTAGTTAATTGCTTGAGTTAACTGTGATTCATCGACAGCCCTAATAAATTATAATAATCCACTGGAAAGAATGTGTGAAATATAAGGACTGACAGTTGTCTAGATGAATGGTCATTAATAAAGCAAGGACATGAAAGTTCACATGTCAAAAAGCTTCAATTTCTCTAAAATAAAATCAAACTAAATCCTTACCATTTTAAATTACTTTAATTGATATTAAGTATCAGAGGGGTAGCCGTATTAGTCTGAATCTGTAAAAAGCAACAGAGGGTCCTGTGGCACCTTTAAGACTAACAGAAGTGTTGGGAGCATAAGCTTTCGTGGGTAAGAACCTCACTTCTTCAGATGCAAGTAATGGAAATCTCCAGAGGCAGGAATAAATCAGTATGGAGATAACGAGGTTAGTTCAATCAGGGAGGGTGAGGTGCTCTGCTAGCAGTTGAGGTGTGAACACCAAGGGAGGAGAAACTGCTTCTGTAGTTGGATAGCCATTCACAGTCTTTGTTTAATCCTGATCTGATGGTGTCAAATTTACAAATGAACTGGAGCTCATCAGTTTCTCTTTGGAGTCTGGTCCTGAAGTTTTTTTGCTGTAAGATGGCTACCTTTACATCTGCTATTGTGTGGCCAGGGACGTTGAAGTGTTCTCCTACAGGTTTTTGTATATTGCCATTCCTGATATCTGACTTGTGTCCATTTATCCTCTTGCGTAGTGACTGTCCAGTTTGGCCAATGTACATAGCAGAGGGGCATTGCTGGCATATGATGGCATATATAACATTGGTGGACGTGTTGGTTTCTTTTTTGGGCTGTCTTGTAGCAGGAGGCTTCTGGGTACACGTCTGGCTCTGTTGGTTTGTTTCTTTATTTCCTTATGTGGGTATCGTAGTTTTGAGAATGCTTGGTGAAGATCTTGTAGGTGTTGGTCTCTGTCTGAGGGGTTGGAGCAGATGCGATTGTACCTCAGTGCTTGGCTGCCAGACAACTCTCCAATACCAAATTCTACAGGCCACTTTCCTCAGATCCCACTGAGGAATACACTAAGAAACTGCACCATCTACTCAGGACACTCCCTACACTAACACAGGAACAAATCAACATACCCTTAGAGCCCCGACCAGGGTTATTCTATCTGCTACCTAAGATCCACAAACCTGGAAATCCTGGATGCCCCATCATCTTGGGCATTGGCACTCTCACTGAAGGACTGTCTGGATATGTGGACTCCCTACTCAGATCCTACGCCACCAGCACCTCCAGCTATCTCCATGACACCACAGATTTCCTGAGAAAACTACAATGCATTGGTGACCTCCCAGAAAACACCATCCTAGCCATCATGGATGTAGAGGCTCTCTACACAAACATCCCACACACAGATGGAATACAAGCTGTCAGGAACAGTATCCCTGATGATGACACAGCACAACTTATTGCTGAGCTCTGTGACTTTATCCTCACGCACAATTATTTCAAATTTGGTGACAATATATACCTCCAGACCAGTGGCACCGCTATGGGCACCCGCATGGCCCCACAATATGCCAACATTTTTATGGCTGACCTGGAACAACGCTTCTTCAGCTCTCGTCCACTCATGCCCCTTCTCTACCTATGCTATATTGATGACATCTTCATCATCTGGACCCATGGGAAGGAGATCCTGGAAGAATTCCACCATGATTTCAACAGCTTCCACCCCACCATCAACCTCAGCCTGGACCAATCTACATGGGAGGTCCACTTCCTACACACCACCGTACAAATAAGCGATGACCATATTAACACCACCCTATACCGAAAACCCACCGACCGCTACACCTACCTTCATGCCTCCAGCTTCCACCCCGGTCACACCACACGATCCATCGTCTACAGCCAAGCACTGAGGTACAATCGCATCTGCTCCAACCCCTCAGACAGAGACCAACACCTACAAGATCTTCACCAAGCATTCTCAAAACTACGATACCCACACAAGGAAATAAAGAAACAAATCAACAGAGCCAGACGTGTACCCAGAAGCCTCCTGCTACAAGACAGGCCCAAAAAAGAAACCAACAGAACTCCACTGGCCATTACCTACAGTCCTCAGCTTAAACCTCTCCAACGCATCATCAGTGATCTACAACCCATCCTGGACAATGATTCCTCACTTTCACAGACCTTGGGAGGCAGGCCAGTCCTTGCCCACAGACAACCTGCCAACCTTAAGCATATTCTCACCAGCGACCACGCACCGCACCATAACAACTCTAACTCAGGAACCAACCCATGCAACAAACCTCGATGCCAACTCTGCCCACATATCTACACCAGCAACACCATCACAGGACCTAACCAGATCAGCTACAACATCACCGGCTCGTTCACCTGCACGTCCACCAATGTTATATATGCCATCATATGCCAGCAATGCTCCTCTGCTATGTACATTGGCCAAACTGGACAGTCACTACGCAAGAGGATAAATGGACACAAGTCAGATATCAGGAATGGCAATATACAAAAACCTGTAGGAGAACACTTCAACGTCCCTGGCCACACAATAGCAGATGTAAAGGTAGCCAACTTACAGCAAAAAAACTTCAGGACCAGACTCCAAAGAGAAACTGATGAGCTCCAGTTCATTTGTAAATTTGACACCATCAGATCAGGATTAAACAAAGACTGAATGGCTATCCAACTACAGAAGCAGTTTCTCCTCCCTTGGTGTTCACACCTCAACTGCTAGCAGAGCACCTCACCCTCCCTGATTGAACTAACCTCGTTATCTCCATACTGATTTATACCTGCCTCTGGAGATTTCCATTACTTGCATCTGAAGAAGTGAGGTTCTTACCCACGAAAGCTTATGCTCCCAACACTTCTGTTAGTCTTAAAGGTGCCACAGGACCCTCAGTTGCTTTTTAATTGATATATTGAAAATATATTGCAAGCACAATCTAGCAGTTTGTATTTGTGAATACTCATGGGTTATGAGTATAACACCCCATCTGATTCCTCCCCCCCTTAATCTCTCCTCTTCCTTCCTCCTATTTTTCTCCCTTCTCTCTCGCTTCCCCTTCTGCCCCCTCAGTGACACTGGCAGTAAATCATTCTTTCAGCAGCTCATTGGCAGTTGGTAGGGATAGTGACATCACTGGGTGTCTCAAGGGTCAGGGGCTAAAATTCTGCCATAAAAAATGTCTCCCACCTCCCTCCTCTTGTCCTTTCTTTTCCTTGTCTCACCTATTTTGCTCCTCTGCTGCTCCCCTATGAGCAGCTCATTGGTGAGTGATAAGATTGTGACATCAGAGTTAGGCCATTACTTCTCTCGTCTACTTTCTTTCTCCTCCAGTGTATTGCATAATAAAACCCTTACAGAAGACAACTGGAGTTGTGTCTGTTTATACCAGAGCAGAATTTGTCCCCAAAAGAGTAGTTAGTTGCTTTCCTATTACCCTGTAATCTTGCTAATTTAGGTCCCAGACATGCAAACACATAAGCATGTGAGTAACTTTGAGTTCAGTATAAGTATTCACATGTATAAGCATTTGCAGGATTGGTATTTTGGATAGGTATCAGTTATTTTAGTACAGGTACATCTTTACTTAAAAGTGTGTTCAATAGGTTATGCATCATTTATTTTGTTACACTCAACTCTTTTAAAATGTATCCAATGCAAATACATCATTTTTTGACCACACATGAACTACAGATGATATACGCTCTAGAACTCTGAAATTTCCACAGAGACTTTGTTATTGGTCTAGCAAAAGCCTGTCCTTGTTTTACTCCAACAACCATAGACATAATATGAAATAAAAGATAACTACAATAGACCCTCTCTAACTACAAGGCTCTCTGAGTGTAAGGATAGAACTGTTTGGCACCTGTGCAGGGGCAAAGACGGTACAGGTCATTGAGCTCTCTGGGAGGCATGGTTCAACGTTCATGTTGCACTCCCCATCAGTAACCGGCCTGAGCCAGGGAAGCTAATGATCCAACCAGCAGACCAAATTCAGTGATCAATCCTGGTCACGTGCCACCTGAGGCATGTTGCGCACACACTAAGAAGAAGATTGAGCCCCCTCATCATCCTTGCCCAGACACAAGCACCAAACACAATATTACCCTAAGTGAATAAACACACACACATAAATCAAAGGTATTGCATCACAAAATGTACTGTGATCATTGCATTTTTGTGATATTTCATGATGTTCAGCTAAACCTACTGTGGAATATTTTGAAAAAGTAATAAAGTCTAAATAACATGAGTCCTCATCACAAAGCTCTTCAACTAAATCCTTGCTATTTTTTGTGTGAGTTAAAAAGCATCTGTAGATTAATGAGATCCAGATTAATAAAATACAACTCTACCCCACTAGGCATAATCTAGTTTTGTTTTTGTCTCCACTCAATCCTTCATCAGGTTTTTCTTTTCCTCAAAATGTAAACACATAAAACTGGTCTGTCACAAAAGATAAGACTTGATCCTCCACCCTTGTACAGCAGTTTATGCTGCAATAACTCCATTGACTTCAGTGGAGTTACACTAGTATAAAACCAGTATAACAGGGTCAAGAACCAGTTCCATGTTGACTATCCACATGACTTTGGATAATACCATGTCTAAGACTATCTTGAAAGTTGCATTCTACTTCACAATTAGCCAATATGTCATATGGTGTAGGGATTGGTGCACTGTATCAACCATTTTCTATGTTATCTGAGGTCTTGCTATAGAAAATTCATTACAATGGTTACAGATAAGTTAAACTTCCTTTTATGTATGTATTCTAACTCATTCATCTATCAGGCTGCCCTTGGAGTACCTATTCAAGAAACGTGACTTAGTAAGGATCAGGAGACTGGGCCCTTAAGTAAGTAGGAACCATCAGAAACCACAGGAAAATTTCCACTGGAATAAGAGCAAAACAATTTTTTTTAAATGGCTGAACAATTTTATGTTTTCAACACATGTAATTTTTAGGATCAGATTGTGCCAGGCCCTTTCTCTGGTCTACAGGAAGCGAGAGAGCAAAAAAAAATAAAAAAATACAACCCATTTCCCCTCCTGCAACCGCATTCTCCAGAGGACTAGGCACCATTGTAACCATTTCAGACATGACTCCCAGAGTTCCTGTTGAGATAATGAGCCTTCACACACTTCCAACATTGACTTATAAATATATGCCACAACTGAATCCTTAACGTTTATGCAAATAGGCCCAAACCAACTCCTATTGAAATCAAGGGGAATCTTCCCACTATCTTCAATGGAACAAAATCAGCTTCAGAGTATGGCGTAAACCCATTTATTTAATTAGACAATTACCTCAAGGCTTAATTATGGGTTCAGTTATATTTCTTTACAACATAATTGCAGAGTTTTGAATATTTTTTATATTTTGTTTGACACTTATCAGCTGCTTTCTGCACATGTGCTTGGGACAAATGTGCAGGATGTATTCAGCATATCAAACTATTGATGTGGGGTGACACCAATGCTGAGATCAGTAAGACGGGTAAATATTTAGATCCAGAATGTATGGCTGACTCACACACGATGAAAGTTATCCTAATATCTCTATATGAGCTAAAATGTTAAACAGCAAGTCACACTAGTGATCTCCAAGCCTAACACAGCACTCCCACGCACACAGTCTGACCTGACAATGGTTGCTCATGACCAAGGCTACAGTTAACAAGATTTTAAAGTATCTGAAGTCCACAATATATGAATCACTCTAAGGCAAAAACAGGGTTTTCTAAGATGAATTTATTTGTGACATCATTCTGAATTAATAGGGCTTGATTCTACTTTCATGCCAATTTTATGTCAGTATAATGCTTTTGACTTCAATTCCAATTAAGTTAATTCTCATTTGCACTGGTGTACGTTAGAAGAAAATTAGACTTAACAGGGTGCACAGCCAGTGATATATATAATATTTCCTCTTGTGATAGGAGAAAGTAAAATTCAGAAAGCATAGAGAGGTTAAATATTAGGAGCCATACCCTCAGCTAGTATAATGTATTATGCTATATTGATTTCAATGAAACTACAACAGCTGAGTATCTGGTCACAGATATCCTGAGTTATTATTGAATTTTTATTGTTGCGCAGATTATGGAGCTGATCCTGCATCCATCCATCCATCTGCATGGAGCCTAAGGGGGACTAGCAATGTTTTCTACATCACAACATTTGTGAAAAGAGGTACTGCTAGTGAGGAAATGTTAATCAGCAACCTATAGAAAATTCCACAGGACACACATACAGCTCACCCACCTCTACTCACCCCAAGTTTGTGACATGGTACAATAGTGGGAAAGGAGGCATGATATACTGAAAGGAGGTGTGATGATGGGCAAGCCTCCTTCTGCCAGACCCTACTTTAAAATGTAGGGCCAAATTGCACTTTGCTAAATTGATACACTTGAACTTAATTAAATCCACTGATTGCAATGGAGTTACTCTAAACGTACAGTGGTATAAATGAGAGCAGAGTTTAACCCCAGCTAAAGTGCACAGAGAATTTACATTAGTGTAACTGAGAATAGAATTTAGCCCCAAGAGAGGTACATGGTGGACATTTTGTTAAAGCGTTACAACTGAATACCTTCCAGTGTAACTGGAGATATTCATCTGAGGCAGCTGGTGATAAACTGGATGGGAAGTAGGGCATTCACTTGTCTGAATATGTATCTTTTCCTTCCATACTCATGCATCTATGCTCTCCCTCATCATTTTTAACCAGTGTAGGATCCTGTCCTATGTTTTACTATTTATCAATATATTTTAAAAATAATTTTGAACCTTTCCCAAACAAAAGAGTGAATTCTTCTGAAACTGGAGGACTGTACTGGAAACACACACATTATGTAGGCACACACAAAATACTGACCGCCAGCATGAGAAATACCAGCTGAATAAGTGCTAGAAACATTAGAAACATTTCCAAAAAGGCATTTACTCTTATAGGGATGATCTTGTGAAGAAATTCCCAGTAGTTACCAAAATCTTTCCTCATCCTGAGTCCACACTTGAAAGACAAGGTGAGAAAACTGGAAGGCAATACATAATTTTGTATGGCTTGCTATCGTGCTTACTCTTACTCCCACAGCATTATCCTTTTAGGACAGGTGTATATTCTAGAGTAACTGTTCAGTTTGTTTGTTTGTTTTTTAAAAAAATCTCTTAAGTTCCTTATGTAAAATAGGAAGGACTTTTAAGACAGTTCTTTGCTTGTAATGCAAACTGTTGCCACAAATATTTGATCAGTGTTTTCTGGAGCCTCAATCTTCACCTCAGGATTCTCTGGTATGGGTGCAGATTTATTTAAGAAATTCAATAAAATGCATTGTTTAATAATAAATAATAATAATAATAATAGGCCAGCGTCAGATTCCCACTCCCTTCTCACCCAGGGCTGATCCAGCTCAATTCAGTCCAATGGCAAGCCTCCAGGGGGGCTGGCTCGGGTCCTCAGTCCTTGCCCAGATGAAAGTCCCCTAGACTTAAGAGGAAGTTTTGCCTGAGTAAGGGCTGAGGGTCCAAGGCCGTGCAGGAAGGGGTAGCGCCTAGGGCAGGTAAGAGGAGGAAACACACACACACACCCCGCTGACACTCACGGGGACTGCGGTTGGGGCTCGGGGGCAATGGCAAGCTGCCCGCGCTCTGCTCCTCCTCCCGGCACTTCAGCACCGCGGACAGCTCCCGCCGCTCCTCCTGCTTCTCGCCGCCTGCCACCCAGGCGCCCGGGGCAAGCGCGGGGCTGGCGGGCGCTGCGGGGGGCGCCCATTTGTTCCGGCCGCGGATCTTGGCGCCCCGAAGTTTGCCCCGGCCCTGGACGCTCCTGCTCGCCTCCTGCGCGGCTCCCGGCTCCGAGCTCAGCTGCACCACCGTGTTCCGGGACCTGCTGAGAGCGGAGGTGACCGACCCCATGGCTGCGCGCTGGCCCAGGGAGGGAGAGAACTTGGCCAGATGCGGGGACCTCGCCCTGCCCGGCTCCTCCCCGCCGCTGGGACAGGCAGGCGCTTCCTCTCCCCCGCCCCGCTGCTTTCCGAGCGACCGAGGGGCGAACGCCACTTCCCAGCTCGCTCCCCCCAGCTGCGGCTCCCGCGCTGCTCCCCGGCCCGGCAGCTGCAGGGCTTGTCCTCCTGCAGTGCAGCCTCGCTCGCCGCCCCGGTCCCCGCGCGCGCGGCGGGAGCAGCGCCCTGGCTCTGCGCAGCAGAAGTTTGTCCTTGTCCCGGAGAGCAGGGGGAGAGTTGCTCTCGCTTGTCTCTTTCGTGGGGGGGCGGGGGGGGCTTAGTGACAGAAGCCAATCCGCTGCACACCCGCCCTCCTTGTTGGGGCAGGTTGTGAGCCCTAGTCGTCCTCTCCCTCCTCGACACCCCAGCTGGAGCGGGCTGGCGCTTGGGAAGCAGGGCGGAGAGTTTGCATTTTGTTCTCACTGTGAGCGCGCCTCTGCCGCCCGCCCGACCGCGCTCCCAGGAGAGCTGCTGTGCCAGGAGGAGCTGTGGTGGCCCCAGCTGGCTTTTGGCTCCTCTCCTCCCCCACGACAGTGGCGCCCGAACTGCGGCAAGGTTCCTGCTGAGGGTGGAGTCAGACTGGAGGTGGCTGCGGCTCCCCCTACCTCTCTCTCTCCCCTTTATGAAAGTGGAAAGGCTCATGGACTTGCTTGCTCCCTTCTGGGATGGGAAGTGGAAGAAGCCAACCAACAAATCCTGGACATCTTCTAAACACCCACTCAACCCTTCTGCAGCCCAGCCCAACCTCTTTCTGCATTTGGGGCTGAATAGGCAGTTGATTCAGAATTTGAGACTACATGATCCATTTGAGAATACAGGATCCACCCTTGATTCATTTCAGGCCAGCGAGCAGTCTAATATTCCAGTGAGGAATGGGCAGTGTAATAAAAGAGTAGGAGTATAACAATAATGGCTAGGCCTCGGGTGGCTTTAAAAGATGTGATCATACTGCTGGTAAGACATCAGGAGTAAAGTAACATTTTTGCAATTTCTTGCTGCCTTTGTCTTTTAACGTTACATTTACTGTAAAAACAGTCAACGAAAGAGAGAACAAATAGCTTCTGTGAGTTCTGACATGATTATAAGCAAAGAGGAAAAATAGCCCAGCAATTAGGACCCTCCGTGGGGATTTGTGAGACCTGGATTCAAGTCCCTCGTTGACCACAGACTTCCTGTGGAAATTTGAAGTCATTGTCTGTGCCTCAGTTCCCTGCAGGTAAAATTGGGAGAATAGCACGTCCCACTGTCAATGGAGTAGTGTGAGGATAAATATATTAAAGGCACTAGGATACAGTGATAATGAGGGGGAGGGAGAAGAGACATTGACATCTATCTAAGGAATGGCTAAGGTGACCATAGTAATGTGGACACACACTTTCCATACTTTGTATTATTTCTCCTGCTTCTTTACACATGCTTGCTGTGCGAGAACTAGCACATTAAATCAATAACAATACAATTACATCAACAAAAAAGAATCCCAGCTGTTCATTGCAGCCCATCATCCCCTATGTAGACTCTCTTCCCCTTTCCATTCATATAAAGAATCCATCATCTCCTAAAGAGGCTTATTTCCTTCTCCTAGCTCCCAGTTCTGAGAGCAGCGGGCTCATTTCTCTCTTTTATTATTATGCTGTTATGGTTGAGAGCAAGGCTTCCAAGACAACTCAGTACTGACGTATGCAGCTGTCAATGGGAATTTCCTTTGCTAGGGGAGTACCCTTTATCTGGACAAAAATAGTGCTTTAGTAAATAAAAAGCTAAAGGACAGGATTAGACCAACAGCCTTTTCTTTCTTTGCCCTATGCATTTAGTTAATTGTGTTTTCTCTCAATTTTTCTGTCTCTGTATCTTGTCCTTGGGTTCTTCCTTCAGGGATCAGAGCCTCAGCAGCAGAGATAACATAACAGGTGGTGAAAATATCTCCCTCCCTGAGGATGTTGCTTCAACAAGAGGGACTGTACTTTTTATAAGCACATGGAGAAGGGAATGAAAAAAAAATCTCTCTGTGAATGGCAATACCATTTCCCCACTTTCATTTTCAGGTGAGAGGGGGCAGTTATTGATTATATTTATTTTAAAGTATTCACTGAAAACATAAAAATGATATAAAGTGAGTGAAGGGGGGAGAACAAATGATCTATTCAGCATATAGCAGTGTTATGGGATTATGAAGTGGCACCTATGTTAAAGTTGCAAAGTAAAGCTTTCCAAAGTTAGGAAAGGCTAAAATTAAACTTACCTATGCAATCTTAAATCTGCCAATATGTGTGTATGCATTGTGATACAGTCTTTAATTGCATTATCACTATGACACTGCACCCCATATTCATCACAGTGATATTATTAGGATATGATTATGACATAATTATAATGTATTTTATGCAAGATAAGTCATGTAAGATGTCATTTAAAAGGTTACGATTTGCTGAATATGATTATCCTATTTGTATGCATGTATCCTTTTTGTATCTGAAGTTAGGAATATTGACTATGTTTCTGTATTTCAAATGTAGTTACACCTCGATAACACCCACTAGACAAGAGGCTTTCTGTCTAGATAGCTGGGTGGGGAAGGGCCTGTTCAGGGCAATGAGCCATTAAGGAAAAAAACACAGGCCTTAGGAGAAGCTTATTTTCCACCTGGGGAGCCTTCCTGAGAAGGCTACAGACAGCCTCCACGTAATGACTGCTATGACTCTACAAAGACATGTGATGTGACCACATGTCTCTAGACTCCATCTTGGGATGTGAGTGTTTTTCCACAGACCAGTCTGGGAATCAAGCTTTGAAACAAAGGGTTCCCGCCACATGCAAAAGCCTAATAAGGTGAGAAGTGACATCATCTGGTGTTCTTTGTTCCCCTCACAAGAAGATTCCTGGAAACACCTGAAAAACAAAGACTGAACTGGGGGAAGTGCTGGACCCAGGCTAAAGGGATTTTTAGCCTGTGAATGGAACACCTGGGGATTCCAAGCTGTAAAGCAAGGGCAGCGTGTCACTTAAGAATCTGCAGCCTGCTTGTATCATCTCTTAGGGTGTGAAACTGCTATTCATACCCAATCTAGTTAGTATATTACGTTTAATTTTCATTTTTTGTTTATTTGCTAGGTTTTTACTTTATCTAAAAACCAGTGTCTGGGAATCATAACTCAGGGGCAAAAGGCTATTGCATACTCTTCTCCACATTGAGGGAGGTGGTGAATTTTATGAGTTTATGCTGTACAGTTCCCTGTGCAGCACAAGACAGTATAATTTTGGGTTTGTACTGCAGAGGGGATGCGTGCCTGAAGAGCTGGGAGTAGGTTTCCCATGCAGGGGCTGGTCAGAGAGCCTGCTTGTAACTGCAGCTGGGTATGTCCCTACCTGTATGTATGCTGGTGAAAGTGCAGGCTGGAAGGCTTTGTAGTTTCTCACAGCAATATGGTGTGAGAAGGAACCCAGGCTGGTGGGTCAGAGGGCTCAGTGGTACTCCACTTCAAGGTGGCACCCTAGGGGGAATCCATCACAATCACATACTATTTTTTCTTGTTTGGGTCATCAGCAGCATTTGACCCCATGGATCTTAATATACTCAGCACTGTGTTATGATAATTGGGCCTACAAATTTACTCTAACTATAAGATCAATTGTAAAAGATATTTCAAAATTCATAAAATTCTACAATAATCTATACAAACAAATGCTGGTGGAATGTAGGCCAAGTTGTTTTCAGTAAGGAATGTTACAAACCGGTGCAAGAGAACCAGACACAAATTAAGAAAAAAAGAGAAGAAAAAAAGCACTCCACATTGAAATGATTCAAGGGCTATGTTGAAGTCATGCTTGGTAAAAACAAGATCTGCAACCAGAAATTAATGAAACAACATTGGTGTGTTGGATATTTGTCTAATTAGTGAACAAGTAATGAGGATGTTGTATACCATACCACTCCATTTTTGGGTCTTTAAAAAACAGACAGAAGAAAGATGAAAGAATAGAGAGGCTACTAAAGCAAGTTTCACTATCATGGCTGCCCCCCATTCTCTCCTGGGACCCCAGGCCTTCATCACCCTGCTCCTGAGAGCTGTCTTGACCAGACCATAGATTCATAGATTCATAGATTATAGGACTGGAAGGGACCTCGAGAGGTCATCGAGTCCAGTCCCCTGCCCGCATGGCAGGACCAAATACTGTCTAGACCATCCCTGATAAACATTTATCTAACCTACTCTTAAATATCTCCAGAGACGGAGATTCCACAACCTCCCTAGGCAATTTGTTCCAGTGTTTAACCACCCTGACAGTTAGGAACTTTTTCCTAATGTCCAACCTAGACCTCCCTTGCTGCAGTTTAAACCCATTGTTTCTGGTTCTATCCTTAGAGGCTAAGGTGAACAAGTTCTCTCCCTCCTCCTTATGACACCCTTTTAGATATCTGAAAACTGCTATCATGTCCCCTCTCAGTCTTCTCTTTTCCAAACTAAACAAACCCAGTTCTTTCAGCCTTCCTTCATAGGTCATGTTCTCAAGACCCTTAATCATTCTTGTTGCTCTTCTTTGGACCCTTTCCAATTTCTCCACATCTTTTTTAAAATGCGGCGCCCAGAACTGGACACAATACTCCAGCTGAGGCCTAACCAGAGCAGAGTAGAGTGGAAGAATGACTTCTCGTGTCTTGCTCACAACACACCTGTTAATGCATCCCAGATCATGTTTGCTTTTTTTGCAACAGCATCACACTGTTGACTCATATTTAGCTTGTGGTCCACTATAACCCCTAGATCCCTTTCTGCCGTACTCCTTCCTAGACAGTCTTTTCCCATTCTGTATGTGTGAAATTGATTTTTCCTTCCTAAGTGGAGCACTTTGCATTTGTCTTTGTTAAACTTCATCCTGTTTAACTCAGACCATTTCTCCAATTTGTCCAGATCATTTTGAATTATGACCCTGTCCTCCAAAGTAGTTGCAATCCCTCCCAGTTTGGTATCATCCGCAAACTTAATAAGTGTACTTTCTATGCCAATATCTAAGTCGTTGATGAAGATATTGAACAGAGCCGGTCCCAAAACAGACCCCTGCGGTACCCCACTCGTTACGCCTTTCCAGCAGGATTGGGAACCATTAATAACAACTCTCTGAGTACGGTTATCCAGCCAGTTATGCACCCACCTTATAGTAGCCCCATCTAATTTGTATTTGCCTAGTTTATCGATAGGAATATCATGCGAGACCGTATCAAATGCCTTACTAAAGTCTAGGTATACCACATCCACCGCTTCACCCTTATCCACAAGGCTCGTTATCCTATCAAAGAAAGCTATCAGATTGGTTTGACATGATTTGTTCTTCACAAATCCGTGCTGGCTGTTCCCTATCACCTTACCACCTTCCAAGTGTTTGCAGATGATTTCCTTAATTACTTGCTCCATTATCTTCCCTGGCACAGAAGTTAAACTAACTGGTCTGTAGTTACCTGGGTTGTTTTTATTTCCCTTTTTATAGATGGGCACTATATTTGCCCTTTTCCAGTCTTCTGGAATCTCTCCCGTCTCCCATGACTTTCCAAAGATAATAGCTAGAGGCTCAGATACCTCCTCTATTAGCTCCTTGAGTATTCTAGGATGCATTTCATCAGGCCCGGGTGACTTGCAGGCATCTAACTTTTCTAAGTGATTTTTAACTTGTTCTTTTTTTATTTTATCCGCTAAACCTACCCCCTTCCCATTAGTATTCACTATGTTAGGCATTCCTTCAGACTTCTCGGTGAAGACCGAAACAAAGAAGTCATTAAGCATCTCTGCCATTTCCAAGTTTCCTGTTACTGTTTCTCCCTCTTCACTAAGCAGTGGGCCTACCCTGTCTTTGGTCTTCCTCTTGCTTCTAATGTATTGATAAAAAGTCTTCTTGTTTCCTTTTATTCCCGTAGCTAGTTTGAGCTAGTTTCCTTTTATTCCCGTAACTAGTCTGAGACCAGACCAGAGAGAGGGACCCAGATAAGATCACTCCAGCTGAATCCCAACCATCACCTGGGATGAAATGGAATCTCACTTTAACAGCAGCAGCAAAAACATCTCCAGCATATCTCAACTAACTTCTTCTCTTTTCCCCCCCAAAAGTTACTACCATCTTTGATACTAACCAAGAGACTGTCCAACAAAGGGGGGGGGGGGAAGAACTGGGCAAGTTCCTTCTAAAACTCTCTCCAGCTAAAGGGAAACAAAAATAGTAAAATCAAATCTTTACTTAATACTTTACATTTCAAATGATTCAACTGTTTTAATTATTTTTTTTCTATCTTTAATAAAAGGTTACAAGGATTTGTAATGATGTTTGACATGATTGGTCCCGCTTTGAGCAGGGGGTTGGACTAGATCATGACCTCCTGAGGTCCCTTCCAACCCTGATATTCTATGTTTCTATGGTACTAAGCAGGCAGAGGTTTCTGTATCTCAAACCCTGGACCTCATTTAACACTCTTCAATCTTGGTCAGTGACTAGGTTATGTTAACACCTTTATCCTATCTACTCCACAGTGGTGGATTTAGAGTTAGTGGGGCCCTGTGCTCAGCTTCATTTTTGGGGCCCCTCCTTGGGACCCAGCCAAGAAAAATAACATTCTCTCTTATCTCCCCCTGCCTCCGTTTTTCATTCTTTTTTTCTTTCTCCTCCTCCTATAAGTAATAGGAAGTAAATGAAAATAAAGTGAGGTACCTTGATTGTCTTTGTAGTCTAACTTGAAAATCGCTGAGGGTCTCAGCAGACCACTTAATGATCTTTCCAAATATTGTTTGTCCAGTTAGCTAACTATTGTAAAGTGCTTTGGATAAGAGTGCTTTATTAAAAAAATGTAAAAAAATGCTGGGGTACAGGGTCTGGCCAGGACTTGGGGTGCGGGAGGGGCTTCAGGGCTGGGGCAGGTGGTTGGGGGGGGTGTAGCGCTTACCTGGGGCAGCTCCCATTTGGCACAAAGGGTGCTGGTGGGGATGTGGGTGTATGTGCAGGAGTCAGTGTGGGCAGGGGGTTGGGGGTGTGGGGGGGTCAATTGTAAAAGATGGTGGGGATGTGGGTGTATGTGCAGGAGTCAGTGTGGGCAGGGGGTTGGGGGTGTGGGGGGGGTGCAGGAGTCAGAAGGGCAGGTGGCTAGGTGTGTGTGAAGGGGTGCAGGGTCTGGGAGGAAGTTAGGGTGCAGGAGTGGGCTGGAGGTTGGGGTGCAGGGTCTGGCCAGGAGTTAAGATGCAGGAAGGGGCTCAGGGTAGGGGCAGGAGGTTGGGATGTGGAGCGCTTACCTGGGGCAGCTCCCATTTGGTGCGAGAGGTGCAGGTGGGAATGTGAGGGGGGGTGCAGGAGCTCTCATTTGGTGCTGAGGGTGGGGGTGAGGATGTGGTGGGGTACAGGAGTCAGGGCTGGCAAAAGCCAAGGCCAAGGCTAAGGCTAAGTGGCGAAAAAAAAAAAAAGCCACGATCGCCATCGGTGGCAGCTCCACCGCGTCGCTTTCTTCTTCAGTGGCAATTCGGCAGCAGGTCCTTCCCTCCGAGAGGGCTCGAGGGACCCGCCGCCGAAGAGCCCAATGTGCCACTCCTTCCCCTTGGCCGCCCCAAGCACCTGTTTGCTGAGCTGGTGCCTGGAGCCAGCCCTGGGGCTGGGTATGTGTAGGGGATGCAGGAGTCAGGGAGGGCAGGGGACTAGGTGTGTGTGAGGGGGGTGTAGAAGTCAGGACTGGGGTTGTGAGGGTGCTCCCAGCTCCCTGCCCTGAGCAGCTCACGGCAGGGGGGATATGTGGAGGGGGAGTGCGGGGGATTCCTGCCCTGCCCCAATTCCACCCCCCTTCGCCAAGGCCCCGCCCCTTCTCCACCTGCTCCCCAGAGCGTGCTGCAGCCTGCTCCTCCCCCTCCCTCCCAGAGTGACCTGAGCACCAGTAAACAGCTATTTGGCAGTGGGGGAAGTGCTGGGAGGGAGAGGGATGGGCGGGAACATGGCACGCGTGGGGGAGGGAGAGCTTGACTGCAGGTGGGTGCAGAGCCTGCAGCAGGGGGGGCAGAAGCTTGGTCCTGCCAGCTCCAACTGCCCGGCCCTGGGGCCCCCTGTCATTGGGGGGCCCCGTGCCAGGGCCCCCTGTGTTTCACTGTAAATCCACCTCTGCTACTCCATCTAAATTAATACAACAGACCTATACTACACAGACTCTACAGCAAGCTAAAGGAATAACACAGCAAAAGTAAACTGTTATCCTCTTTGTGGACCAGATTCTGAAAGAGAAGATGACAAACACTTTGCCAGTGGTTTGTATAACTATTTGTGAGAGTCACTGAGCAATAAGTATAAGGATTATTGAGTTCCTAGTTCTGGGAGGGAAGTGTTGTCTAGTAGCTAGAGCAGTAGTTACAGTCAGCATAGGTAAGTACACAAAGCTGGCAGATTCATCCTGAAAGTTAGTGTGGCAAAGTGGCTTTGACTTGGGGCTGTCATATAACAAGATATAGATTCTAGTCCCATCTCTGCCTGAAGGGACCTTGTGCAAACACACTGTTTTCTTATTTCTAAAATGAGTGAAAGATATTTTGCCTCCCTACTAAGGTAAGAAACCATAGTCAGTAATAAGGGTGGTGATGAATGGCACAGAAATATTTTCACCAGTCAGCAGAAGAGGTGAGACCTTGGCCAAATGATAGCTAGAGAGAATCTCTCTGTGCATGAGATTTTGCCCCTCATATGGGCAGGCATAACAGGGCTGACAGATACATGGGAGAGAGAAACTGTTAGAACAAACAGGAGTGAGGGGAAGGAAGAGCAAGGGGAGACAAAAGAGGGCTGTGGATACTCCCCCAGAAATGCTCCCATTAATGCCCACATGGAGGAGCCCACAAATTCTAGAACAGCTGAGATTCACTGGAAAGTTTTTCCTTGTGATAAAGAGCAAGATCCTCAGCACAGAAAGGAAGCAACTTTGTTGTGGCAGAACTAGCCCCTGCACTCTGGATCGATCTGCTGCTCTAGTTCTCCCTGTGGCCCGTCTAGAGAAGCAGATCTCAAACCACAGGGGGAGCCAGAGTTCAGGTGCAGCAGGACAGGGCTCCTAAGTCAGCAGCTTCTTATGTTTACAATCAAGGGGTTCAGCAGCAAGTTTGTGTGTTACACAATAAACTTTTAAAAATCCATTGCCCCCAAATGTTATGGAATTTGCAGGGGCACTAGGCATACTTCACTTGAACTTTTGTACACAAAAAAACCCTCCCCCAAATTAGCATAACCCTAATTAGCTAAAATGGTCATAACAATTATGATAAACACATGATAAGTTAGTTGTATACAAGTATTCCTGGGAATAACAGCCACACTTCATGTAATCTATAAAAATCCCCTGTGGTTATGGGAAATTTATATTATACGGACTCTATAGTCTAGTTTCCATGTAACTTTTCCATCCGAGCAGTTATTTATTAGATCATGCTCATTTCACTCCAGTTAACAGCCTTTTAAAACTTAGATCATGCAATACTAAACTACCGTAAGGCTTTTATGCAAATAGGACTTGTTTACGTGGATCCCTGTTTCTTTTAATTTGGCTCATGATGAAGACCGTGTAAATCACTGCTCACAAACAAACAATTCCTTAGACTGAATGAGTTAATTCTGTCATGGTCAGGACACAAACCTACATCTGCATACAGACAGGCTGTGTAATTTAACAATTCATAGATTCCAAGGCCTGAAAGGACAATCGTGTTCAAACAATCATGACCACAAAGGAACTCAAACTTTCAGTCTTCCAGTATAACATTGGATGCCTTATTAGGCCATAAAAACAAAAATAAGTACTCCTTAAATAAATAAAATATTAAAAGCATGCTTTGGAAATAGCCAGCTCTAATCCATTGTGGGTCTTTCCTAACCTGCTCTAAAACAGAGTTCACACACACAGCATCATAAACTCACCCCATTCCTGGGGCTAGGTTTTATTACAAATAAAGCAACACAATTCACCTTTAAGTTTTCTATTCAGGCTTGGCTATTCCTAGGGTTCTCAGACATGCACTGTCTACCTCCTATGCTCACACACTCTAGACAGCTACTCTGTCTCCCTTATATATAGCTGGGCTAATAAGCCACCTGCCTACACTGCAATTACACACTACTTTACTCTGGGACCCTTCCACCTCACAGAGTCCTAGATCCAAGGCTCCATCTCCAGCCCCAGCCATAATGGATACACCACAATTAAACAGCCCCTTAGCCCAAGTCCAGCTTGAACAGGCCAGCCACAGGTGTGTAATTGTACTGTAGACATACTTAAAGAGTCAACAGAACCCACTTAACCCTTTCCCAGCAGGATCAACACCTGCTAATACCATGATAACCCAGTTAGCTCTCTCTGTAATTTAATTTATATATATATATATATATATATATATATATATATATATATATATATATATATATATATATAAATATATACACACATAAAATCTCAACTTTCAATGGTCTTAGTTTCATCTTGATGCCAAACTGGAAATTTTTCTGGAAATTTAAAAAAATTTCCCAGGGCAGGAAAACCATTTCCCACCCAGATCTATTTTCTTCCCCTCTCCTTTTGTCTTTCCCTTTAGTAAATCCCCTCCTAACAAAACCTCACCTCATCCCAAAAATGAACGAATGTGACGTTTGTTGCAATCATATTGTTCACTCTCCTTGTATTCTCTCTCTTTTCCCACTTTTTGTCTATTTTGTCTAGTCAGATTGTTCTTCTGGGCAGAGCCATCTACTAACTCTGTTTGTACAACACCTGTCACAATGGAGACCCGTTTTCAGCTGGTCTCTTGGCACTACCATAATAAATAAATAAAAATAATAATAAGAAGAAATACTAAGTTATTTGGTTTGATGCAGGAATCACCTGGTGAAATTTTCTGGCCTATGTTATGCAGGAGCACAGACTAGATGATCATAATGGTCTCTTTTAGTCTTAAAACCTATTAATGTTTCTGTTTCCACTTTATAGCAGGCCTGTTACTTGCAATTTATCGTTTTTAGTTGTTGGTTGATTTTTAAATAATGCAAAGGAGGATTAATTAAACCATTTGGTCCCTTCCGCTTTGCCACTTGGGATCATTGCCATAGTGAGATTCTTTTTATAAACAGCAGTCTGACAAAGACACACCAATTATATGAATTAAACTAGATACGTTTTGCCTGAATGCTTACCATGCCATCAGCCTTCCTTGAGGGAGGTGGAGGAGCATATCATATCAGTAAAAGTAAAGAATGAAGCATCAAAAAGTCAACAGCAAGAGAAGTATGATCACTTATTTGTGACAGGGGGAAAGGGATAAGATTTAACCACTACCACTGAGTTCTTTCCTGGGAACTAACTCTGAAATTTGACTCATATATGGAATTTAGGCCATAGAATCTAAGGGAGATACAAGGATTAGATCTAGTCTACTTTATCTCAAGTGAGTGTAGAAGTTTGCCTGCGCAGAGCTTAATGGAGGATCACAACTTAGCTTCAGCTAAATGTTCAACATGGGCTATAAAATACTCTACTAACATTGAGAAATGTCATCAGTTGTAAAATAACATCCTTTGCATCCTTCTGGTCAATTTTCAGAAACCTTGTATCTAATCTATTAGTTAAAAAAATTAGTAAGGATCTTAAAGCCAATATAGGGTAGAGATATTGGACAATAATGTTTATAGTATATAAGATTCCTCCCATTAGCAGTACAGGCCTCTTCTAGAGGTGAAAGGAGAGCACTTTCCTCCATGGTACAACAGAGTCTATTTGTGAGAAGAATTACAGTAGTACAGTAACTCCTCACTTAAAGTCGTCCCGGTTAACATTGTTTTGTTGTTATGTTGCTGATCCATTAGGAAACATGCTCGTTTAAAGTTGTGCAATGCTCCCTTCTAACGTCTTTGGCAGCCACCTGCTTTGTCCACTGCTTACAGGAAGAGCAGCCCATTGCAGCTAGCTGGTGGGGTCTTGGAATCAGGGTGGACCAGCAGTCCCCTATCAGCTCCCCCATCAGCTCCCGGCTCCCCTAAGTTCCCTGTGCTGCAGCCGCCTAGCAGGCTATCAATTGCCGGGCAGTTCAGCTGTCCTTCCCCCCACTGCCATGTGCTGCTCCTGCCCTCTGCCTTGGAGCTGCTCCCAGAGACTCCTTTCAGAGTAACAGCCGTGTTAGTCTGTATCCGCAAAAAGAAGAACAGGAGTACTTGTGGCACCTTAGAGACTAACAAATTTATTAGAGCATAAGCTTTCGTGGACTACAGCCCACTTCGCTTTGCAGGGAGTGAAGCGGGGACCATTGTCAGGGTGTCCCCCTCCCCGCTTACCCCTTTTCCATATAGAGCAGGGAGGGGACAAGTACCGAGAGAGACAGAGCTAGCTTTTGGCAGCAGCTGCTGTCTCACCTTCCTGATCCACTTAAAAAGACAATGCACTTAAGAGAGGGCCAGCTTACTTAAAAGGGCAGTGTGCATCTCTCTCTCTCTCTCTCCCACACACAAGGTGTGTCTATCTCTGTCTGCTATGCTGTCTCTCCTCCCTCGTGTTCGTGCTGCCTTGTGTGAAAGGCTACATTAACAACCTGTTAACCCTTGAGGGCTCAGCTGAGTGCTAGTTCATCATTTAGCAGCAAGGCATTCCCTGGAAAATATCCCTCCCTCTTCCACCTTCTAACTCAACTGGGAGTCGCCGCTTGTGACTCAGCCCGCGCCGCTTCCAGCAGCTCCCATTGGCCTGGAGCAGCAAACCGCGGCCAGTGGGACCCGCAATCAGCCAGACCTGCGGACGTGGCAGGTAAACAAACCGGCCCAGCCTGCCAGGGGCTTTCCCTACACAAGCGGCGGCCCCAGTTTGAGAAACACTGCTCTAACTTCACCACCTCAACCAAGCTTCACAATCATCATAGCTGTGAACAGTATTAAATTGTTTAAAATGTATACTGTGTGCATATCTATATAATATATAGTTTTTTGTCTGGCGAAAAAAAATTCCCTGGAACCTAACCTCCCACCCCCCATTTTTACATTAATTCTTATGGGGAAATTGGATTCGCTTAACATTGTTTCGCTTAAGTAGCATTTTTCAGGAACATAACTATAACGTTAAGCAAGGAGTTACAGTAACTTATCTTTAAGATTGGCATAACATTTCTACCAGGCTGTCATAGGTGTGGCTGTCGCATAGCACCCCTGCTGGCTAAGCATTCCACTGCAGAAGCACTCTCCCTCCATTTCTTCCTCGAAGGTGGGTCCCTTCAGCCTTCCCCATGGAGTTGGAGTTTCTGATGTGGCTTAGCCCTTCAGACAAGTCACTAACTAAATCTTAAACAATTCCAGGGTAACAAAAGACCAAGCAAATGGATTTTCCATTCTGCTTCAGTTCCTCTTCAAACCACCCTCTGGGCTCACTTCCTATCCCTTTCCAGGCCACGTTTAAGTCTCTCTGTTCTGGGATAAAGCACTGCCTCCAGGAGTCCCAACTTCTCCCAGGGCCTTCCATAGGAGCCTAATTTGCTCCCTTTAGTTCCTCTCCCACACTGAGTTATCTACCATTTTATGAGCTCCAGGTGTTTATCAGGCTGTCGTCTGACTTCCTTTAGTCCTGCCACCTTAGCCTGGGAAACAGCAGAGATGGGAATGGTCCCATTTCCCCTTAAAGAGACCAATCACCCTGTGACATAACCCAAGAGATCTACCTATAGTAAGGATTTTTTAACTGTAGTATTCTCATCCATTAATAATTTCCTTAGTTACTTCCCCTTGCTGTTTTGTATAATAGGACTACTGTTTTCTGTAAAGTTAAATTATGTGCAATTCTTCTTTTCGGGTGGTGCTCACTGTAGTAAATTGTAACTTCAGTGTTAGAACTAGCTTCTGTTCTCAAGGGAGAGGAGAATATTTCTGCAAAGTTTGAAGAAAATGTCAGGTGGTGGGTTTTTCTCTTTTTTTTTTTTTTTTTTTTTTTTTTTGTAATAGGTCATCTTAACTATAGGGTGACCAGATAGCAACTGTGAAAAAACGAGACAGAGGGTGGGGGGTAATAGGCACCTATATAAAAAAAAGTCCCCAAAACCAGGACTGTCCCTTTAAAAACAGGACATCTGGTCACCCTATCTTAACAAAATATCCTAAATTGGAGTTTTGACTTTGGTTTGGTTTTTTTAAGTCTCCCACAAATTCAAAAATGGCTTGTCACTATCCCAAACATTTAATTAGGTCTCCTTGAAAACTCATCTACTCATATTTGAAGGACACACATAATTAAGCAAAGTTAAAGATTTTTATGATGGATACTTTGAGGCCCAGTCCTGCTTCCATGATTTCAATGGAAGTTATAACCACAAATCGGATGTCACTGGGTTGTTGTGTTGTGACAAAATATACATTCACTTACACTTCCTAAACATAACGTGTTATCATGTGGGCACGGTAAGATTTATAATGTCATTAACTATTAATTTCCACTCAATGTTTTAATTCTTTCATATACTTAATATTACTCAACCTCAAATTTGTAAAATGTATGATAAAAGTTAACTGCAATTAAGGCTTGATGCTCCAAGATGCTGAGCACTCTGGCCCCAGTCCAGCAAAACACTTAAGTATGTGCTTATCTTGAATTAAATGGGAATACTCATGAGTTTAAAATTTTAGCATGGATTGAAGTGCTTTGCTAGATTGGGGCCAGAGTGGTCAGCTCCATGCAGGACCCAGCCTCGGCTGATTTATTTCCCTATCCTATCATTACAGATATGAGAAAACCAAACTGAGATCAGTGACAAAAGAGGAACAGATGTGAAAATAAAGCTCATTAAATGAGACCTGAGTTAATATTGACTTGGTGGTTGAAACTCAGAAAAGAAGCATCATATCAGCAGAGTGGCCTTTGTCAAGAGGTAGTTGAAATGTACTCTTAAATTTTGCAGATCCTTCATAGCTCCTACTTTGTAATAATTACTGATAGAAAGGCTTCAAATTCTGGATGAAATGAACAGATGCATTATGGTAGCACCAGCAAGATAGCCCTTTACTTCACAAATTAGAACACAGGGCCTTTGTTGTGTCTCCACTTCAAAACCCAGCTTCTCCTCCATTCTAGCCATTTTAAGGGGCTCCTTCACTGGGATAAGAGCCCCTTCTTACACTAGAAAGAGAGTGTATGTAGTTTACTGCAGGAGAAGCTGGAGATCCTAAAATAGAACAAGTAACTGATTAGAGCAGCCTTGATATATAAAATGTTTGAGATGCATTTATGTTTGGGTCAGATTTTCCAGTTGCCTACAACTGCTCTTAGGGTTTCTTTTAATTTTGAGGGGAAAAAAAAAAGTATGCTTGAAAAACCACCAGTGGAACAAATTCATCCCTGATGGAACTGACTTCAATAATAAAAATATCTAATACTAATAACCATTTATTTATATAGTAAACATAAGATCTTTTTCTTTTCAGAGAATCCTTTTCTTGCAAAGTAGATCAGTTTTCTATGATGTAGAGAATTAAAGTTTATATAGTTTCAGACTACTGATGTACGAAACAACAAAAACATGTTTTCTGCTTAAACCTCATGAAACCAGTCTGCAGACACATGTTTTAACCTCACTACAAAGTATTCAGAAAATGAACTTTTCTCCAGAGTTGTTTGTGCCCCAGCATGATTTATCCTTTCAGAAGATTTTCTGAAAATGACTATAGCTTATACTGTAATTAAAGAGAACTACATTGCATTTTTATCTGGTGTTTTTATATTTTGTTCTGATTAGTAACAATGCAGAAAAAATTCTAGTTTTTTTATGCAAAAAAAGAAAATATTGGGGACATTCACACTATGATCAGCATCACATTTCTGCAAACAATGGTCACAGCCAACATCTTTCATGAAGCAATATGGAATCACAAAATACAGACCCCCACTCTATTAATATACTAATTATTGATAAATGAATACACAAAACTACACACACTCCACATTTTGTATATGAAATGGTCATTCTAATTTTTAGGGGTGTAATTAAAAGTGTGAAATTAAGCATTGTGTTTTCTATTTTTTCTTATTCTCATTATTTATAGCGCTGTATTTTCACATTTCTTGAGCAGCTCACTTGTGTAGAGAGGTTGGCTGGACGTGTCATGGACAAACATAATCTTAGCTCAACCTAACAACCACATTCTATGAGGAGACAGTCACTGTGCTCTGATTAATATTGCAAAGCCCTGAGTGGTATGATTCATCAACTTGCTTCCACCCCAATGGACAAATGCTATTTCTTTTTCCAGTAGGAAGATTTCTACCTAACACAGATCAGATTTAGAGATTAGCCACATGCAACCTTGTCAATACCTAATTGTCACACAAGGAAATGATTAACACCTCTGTTCTACCTGTCTGTGGGTAGGCACAAGCAGCTTGCAGGTCTCCAAATTACAGTATGCCCCAAGTGAGACTGCACCCCATATTTTTCATAGAGATATTATATGATTATGGCATACCTATGCTGTATTTTATGCAAGATAGGTCATGTAAGATATCATTGGATAGATTGTGATTTACTAAATATGATTATCCTATTTGTATGCATGTACCATTTCTGTATCTGAAGTTATAAATATTGACTATATATCTGTATTATAAATGTGTTTACACCTGCGGAGCGCCCACTAGGCAGAATGCACTCAGTTCAGATGGTTGGCTGAGAAGGGCCCATTCAGGTTAATGAGCCATTAGAGAAAACAATAGGCCTTAGAAGTTGTTTATCTCCCATGGGGGTGGGGCTTCCTGAGGACACTACAAACAGCCTCTGACTCATAGCTGCTATGACACTACAGGGTCATGTGACCAGGTCATCTGGTACTGGACTCCATCTTGGGCTACCAGTGTTTTCCCACTGACTTCTGTGGGAACCAAGCTTTGAAACAACAGGTTCCCGCCATATGCAAAAGCTTTATACACCAGGGGAGTGATATCTTCGTCATTCTTCACTGACTCCCCACCCAAAGAGACTCCTGGAAACACCTGAGGAACAGAGAAACTGAACTGGGGGAAGTGTTGGACCCAGGCTAAAGGGATTTTTAGCCTGTGAACGAAACACCTGGGGATTTTAATCTGTAAATTAGTGCAGCTTGCCCCTTAAGAATCCACAGTCTGCTGGTATCATCATTTAGGGTGAGAATTTGCTATTCATATCCAATCTCTTTAGTATATTAAGCTTAGTTTGCGTGCTTTGTTTATTTACTAGGTAGTCTGCTTTGATCTATTTGATTATCCCTTATAATCACTTCAAATCTATGTTTTGTAGTTAATAAACTTGTTTTTGCTTTGTCTAAAACGAGTGTGTATGGAAATTATAACTTGGGGCAGAAAGCTGTTGTATATTTCCTCTCCACATTAAGAAAGGGGGCAAATTTCATGAGCTTACACTGTACAGTTCTCTGTGAAGTGCAAGATGGTATAATTTTGGTTTACACTCCAGAGGAGTGGGGTGTACCAGAATAGTTGTGAAGTGCCTTAGCTGAAGCCTCCCCATGCAGGGGCTGGTTAAAAAGCCTGCCTGCGTGTACTGCAGCTGGGTGTGTCCCTACCAGTATGTGCGCTGGTGAATGTGCAGGCTGAAGCCTCAGAGAGGGCATGGCAGGCTGGTCACAGAAATACAGTGTAAAGGGAGCCCAGGCTGGTAGGTCAAGGGGGCTCAGTGGTACCCCACTTCCAGGTGGCACCCTGGGGGAACCCATCAAACCTCCTCAAATATCAACTAATCCTAAACAAGGAGAGAAAACTTGTGCAGCAGGATCTGTAAAGATGGGAAAGACCTATGAGATCAAACAGTCAGTCTTCCTGGATTCCAGTTTCCTCCCTGTTAACATATAAAGAAACATGATCAGGTTCATAATCCCCTTGATGTGTCTTCATGAGTGGAGCGTAGATGAGGTGTTAAATGACTTACAGGGAGGTTTTTAAAGTCAGAAATGGGTGTTATGTGCCCAACTCCCATTTGCACCTTTTAAAATCTCCCCCTTAATTTCTTATTCACTTCCTTGCGTGGATTGCTTTGTTTTGACAGGATATACAGTCTAGCAAACTTAACTCCAAATTAACACATTATTTTGGTGGGAATGATAATGGACATATACAAACTTCATGGTCAGAGCAGCAGATACCCCATGGAAAATATCAATGTTTAAAACACTTTTAAGTGAAGCTATAATATTCTCTTTCATCACATCAATGGGTTACACAAATGACCTGTAGCAAGACTTTTAAATGAAAGCTAACCTAGTTGCTGAAGCTCAATAAATGAGTCAAGTCATCAGCTACTTCAGTCTATATCATTTGATCTTTCTGTTTTTTTGTTTGTTTGTTTTGCTATTGACAGTATCTTAGACATCTGTGATGTTCCCCTCTGGTGTTATCTGGACACAGTGATCTGCTAGGTCACTCCCATCCTTGACTCTGGGAGCCAGCCTTACCCTGCACTGCTGTGAGAACCCCCACTACTGGGCTGTTCGTGCACAGCCTCTAGCATGTAAGCTGCTCCCAGCTACTTGCAACTGAATGACACTAGCCTAGGGTTACCATTCGTCCGGATTCCCCCGGACATGTCCAGCTTTTTCGGGTTAAAAATAGCGTCCGGGGGGAATTTGTCAATGTCCGGACTTCCCCTCCTCCCCCCTCCCATGCAGAGCGTGCGCGCGGCTTACAGACCAGCCGGGGCTCCAAAAGCCAGAGCCAGAGCCCTGCTTGCACTTCCCCCTCCTCCCTCCTGAAACTTGACACCCCCCCCCCTCTCCCTCCCTCCCTGCACTCACAGATCGCCGGCTGTTCGTCTGGAGCTCCGAGCCTGCTCCCCTCCCCCGCTGCCGAGCGCGCTGCTCTGCAGCACAGTAAGGGGGCCGGGGGTCAGAGAAGCGGCAGGGAGGTTCGGGGGGGGGGGGTAGTCAAGAGACAGGGAGCAGGGGGGAGGGTTGGATGGGTCAGGGAGTTCGCGGGGGGGGGCTGTCTGGGGGTTGGGGGTGTAAGGTTTTGGGCAGTCAGGGTACAGGTGGGGGGGTCTCAGGAGGGGGCAGTTAGGGGACAAGGAACAGGGAGGCTTAGGTAGGGGGTGGGGTTCTGGAGGGCAGTTAGGAGCAGGGGTCCCAGGAGGGGGCAGTCAGGGGACAGGGAGCAGAGGGGTTTAGATGGGTCAGGAGTTCTGGGGGGGCTGTCAGGGGGTGGGGGTGTGGATAAGGGTTGGGGCAGTCAGGGGACAGGTAGGGGGTAGGGTCCTAGGGGGCCAGTTAGGATGTGGGGAAGGTCTCAGGAGGAGGCAGTCAGGGGACAAGAGGCAGGGAGGCTTAGGGAGGGGATGGAGTCCTGGGGGGCAGTCAGGGGACAAGGAGTGGGGGGGAGGGTTGGGGGTTCTGAGGGGGCAGGAAGTGGGAGGGAGTGGAAGGGGCAGGGGCGGGGCTAGGACAGGACAGGGGCGGGGCTAGGGCAGGGCTCCTCCCGTCCTCTTTTTTGATTGTTGAAATATGGTAACCCTACACTAGCCAGTATCTCTGGTCCCAGACAAACCTACATACTGAATAAGGCAATGACTCTGCAGCAATAATTATAGACAGAATCTTGCACACCCATAGTAGGGTTTGAAAGTTAAGGATTTAGGAGCAACCTTAAGTTAGGCATTTCCAGTCTACTGAATACTTCATTTTGAAACCTTAATCTTATTTTAACAGGTTCTTTTATGGAGGGTGTGTAGGTACATCTACACTGCGCACTGCTGGTGGCAGCATATAGGGTATGCATAACTACAAGTAGCAGTTAAAAGTAGACTACATCCATACCACATTGTGTAGCTACACACAAGTGAAATGCTCTAGAAGGGGGGTTTTCCTGCAGCTGGAGTCTCACTCCAGTGGGGAAAGGCTCCAGCAGCAACCTGTGATAGAGAAAACCTCCAGCAGCGGGGAGGCAGCAGGACACTACATTGCTACAAGGCATTGCTTGGGCATCTAAAGTGCCATGTAGGGTATGTACTGTAAGGATTCAGGTGTGTCTTTACTTATCTATACAGCTATTTATACCAACGCTAAGGGGGCGTGCAGTGTAGGTTTTTTCACTCCGCTGTAAAGAGTATATCCTATGTGAACTATATATGCATACAATCAACGTGAATACATTTTCATGGGCACGTTACAAAACTCCACCTTTAATATTCAATTTCAAGCTGGATGAATCATACCTTAGAAAGTCTGACTGGATAAGCCTGTAAAATTATGGATGCTCGTCTCAACAATCTGAGCCTAGTGAGTTGGTAAAACACAGTTTAGAACCTCCAATTACCAACAATTCTTGTAATTTGGCCTGTCTGCTGCTTCCTCATTTTTCAAATGAGAAATTCTCATTTAAAAAATGTCCAACCTCAAAGGAGATTTGGTTCAAATTTTGGACAAAGGTTAGGGTGGATCTTTCTCCTCTCTGAAGAGGTTTCCTTATCTGCATTTTTCATCTCGGACAGGTTTAAACATTTTCATTAGTTGCAGTTTCTATTGACATATATCAGTTTAACAGAAAATACCTACAGTAGGAAAAAGACAAGATTTAAGAAATTGAACACCTGTAAAAAGACTTAGGGACAGATTTTAATTTGCTTAGCATCCACAATTGAGGTCAGATTTTCCGAAGAAAAAGGATGTTTAAGGCACATAAACTAGGGCCGGATTATCAAAAGCGCTTAACACCCAACATGGAAATGCAGTCACTTATTTAGGTGCATAAACAGCAGATAAGATCCTATGAACATGTCCCAGATTGTGCATGCTGAGCTCCATTAGAAACCTGCCCCCATGTGTCAGATTCAGGACTTTGGCATTCAGCATTTTAGCTTTCATGTGTAAAGCATATTCGTAAAATACCCACCTTTATACACCACTGAGCTATACATTCCTCACCGCCACAACCTAAAATTGTATATTCCTTCAAATCTCTCAAAGCCATTTTTTGATGTGAAACCTTTCTACTGACCTCTTTATAAAGCATTTTGAAATCTGCTCATCAACAGTGCTATACAAGAGTATTTATTATTATTCTTCATCTCTTCACTGATGTTTCCATACCTTCATTCATCATTTGTCAGAGTAAGCTTGTAGAGTAGACACCTTGTCTTTTTAGATCTTTAAAGTGCTACATACACTTCTTTCTCTACCAATCTGTTCTCATAAGTATATAATTCGGTGTGTGCATAAATAGGCTGATTAAAGGAAGTGTCTCCAAACCAGACAGATTATTCAGTGTATCAGAAAAGAGAGGGATGCAATGATAAAAGATACCTTATTCCATCCTCCATGTACACCTATACAAAAGAAAACATTTTTTCTTAAAATTTTCCTACTTATATTAAATTTCTTTGTGCACGTGTTACCTGCAATCGATTAGAATTCAAACTCTGTAGCTGTAGTCAGCGCAGAAGCAAATTGACCTACCTTTTCTCACTATGAAGCCATTTAAGCTGCCATGCATTCATTCTGCTGCCCACTGCCTTTAAAATTAATGCATGAGCAGCAAAAACTGGCTAGATCATTCAGTACCAGACTGTTAAAAAACAAAAACCTGTTACAGTACAAGCTATTCATTTCCCAACAGAATCTACAAAATTAAGTGTGAGAATCCTGAAATTTGTCACCACTTAAGATACTAAAATTAAATATTAAAACAAAAAACATTTCTGAAATAAAATGTTTAGAAAAACATGGTAAAATCACTTAATGGGGGCATGACAGAAATACCAACTATAGACAGAAGAAACAACACTACAGGAGGATCTGTACTTTTCCACCGATCGACAACAAGTGACCAGCTGCTTTGTGCCTCCCACTGCATCTGGAGCATGCAGTTGCCTGGTAACTTGTCATGTGTTATTGCATATTTATTGCATATACATATAGACACACAGTTTACCTATTAGCTTTAGCAGACAAAAATAATTTACGGGGTAATACAGGACTTGACTTCAGTGAGTTTTAAGCACGTCAGGGTCTTAATTTGAATGTTTTTCCACAAAATTGTTTGTATGTGCATCTAAACGCTAAACCATAGAAACAGCAGTCTAGAAACCAAAATAGTGTCAAATACTAGTAATTTTTAGTTCTCCCAGAATATCATGGGATTAAATTTTTGTAGTAAAAGTATTTCCGTACATTCTCTCTTTCAATCTCTGGGCTAGAACCTCAGCTGCTGTCAAGGGTGCAGATTTACAGCAGCTGAAGATTTCACCCCAAATTCTTACCCTGTTCCCAGTCACTGAGTGCTTTGGTTGGACTAACTTGCCTTATGCAAAGAGACAATATCATAGTCACAAAAACAATTGTCGATAGAACTATGCAACTACCCCAATAAGAAACTAAGATTTTTACCCTCAAAGCGATATTGTGGGGGGTTCTACATTCATTTTGTCTCGCTGATATCTAGATAAAGTATACTCAGTTTGCAAGTTTAAAAAAAAAAAAAAAAAAAAAAAAAGCTCTAACTACCAACCTCACCAACTCAACTGCGCTATAGCAATCAAGCAGGATTTTTTCCATCTGAAAAACCATTATATGTGCAGCTCTTATGCTTTTCATGTAACCTTGTTTTCTTCAGATTATATCCTTAATAACATTTGCACAAATTTACTTACTTACTATGGGCTTTCAGGCAAGGTGGGTTCTTTCCATCTTGAGCATCATCACAACAGAAACTAAATTGGGTCATCTTATTTTTTTATGATTAAGATACTGTTTATTTCTGAGAGGCAACTAGATCACAGTGTGGAGTACCGCATATCAGCCTAGAGCCAGATCCTCAGCTGGTTTAAATCAGTACAGCTCCACTGAAGTCAGTGCTGATTCGCACTGCACAAAAATTTGCATTCACATTTTGCCATACTTAAATCTGGAGGCCATTCTTGAAAATTTGTCCCTACTTTCTTAATACACACAGACTCGCCACTGCACCTTTTCCTAGGCATGCTTAACAGTGAATAAGGGTTGACAGAGCCAGGGCCGGCTCTGGCTTTTTTGTCGCCCCAGGCAAAAAAGCCTCCGGGCACCCCGCCACGCGCGTCAGGGGAGGGCAGCCGGAGCCCCGGGAGGAGGGCGGAGTGCCCGGCTGGGGCTCCGCTCTCCCCGGCGGCGAGCCCCGGCTGTGGTCCCGCTCTCCCCGGAGCGCCGCACCGCCCTCCTCCAGGTGCCGCCCCAAGCACAAGCTTGGTGGGCTGGTGCCTGGAGCCGGCCCTGGCCAGAGCTATGGGTACAGTAATACCTTTAGTATATATTGTATTGCTTAGTTACAGCTAATTGAAAGGGGCAAGAAAGCCTGCTTTGGTTTACAGAAAAAATTTAATAAACCATAATATCCACAGTGAAAAGCAGAACTGACAGAGTATATACACAAGTTCTAAGACAGGGATAGTCTATTTTTTGACAAGGTCTAAAATTTCTTGGTCAAGGAGTACTTGTGACACCTTAGAGACTAACGAATTTATTTGAACAAACTTTCGTGGGCTACAGCCCACTTCATCTGGAGTCAACGTTCAGACTCCAGAGAAATATAAAAAACATCAAGTAAATAAAAAGATTTCAGGGTCCAAGTGAAAAGCATCTGGTGATCCAAATTTGGCCCATGGTTCACCTATTAACTACCCCTGTTCGAAGGTTTTGGATTAATGGTTTATAAAGTGTTAACAGGGTCTCTGAAATGCAGATTAGCCCAGAGTGCCTTAACTGGAAACATATTTCACTCAGTTGCAAGAACACTTCTAAAACCCATTATGTTTTAAGGAAAATGAGTATCATTCTCTATTAAAATTAAGAATGTAGGGAAACCGTTTTATTCTATTAGTTGCATAAGAAACAGCAAGTTTCAACATCCTAATATAAACTGTTGAAGCTTTACACAGATGAGGAAAGGATATGCACTGTATCACATACTACTAGTCTACTCACAAGAATGTGATCAGTAAACAAGTTTTGGAACATAATTTCAGTCCCCAATAGCTACAAACATAATTCAGAACCTATAACAGATGCACAGCAGGATAACGACTAAAAATTATTGAATATATCCCATAATAAAATAAATAAATAAATAAAAATATATATAAGAAGAGATTCATAGCATTGGATATTGAACTTGGGCACCAGCATGCCAAAACAAAAAAAGAAATTTACGGTTAGTCAATAATGCCTTCTAATTATGGCTGAAATGGACAATGACCATAGTCAACAATTACTCTTGATGTGAGGTGGTTTTGGTCAACTTTGGCTTGTTTTTAGAACCAATTCCAAGATTCCCCAAAATATTTTAAAAAACTCTAAATTATATTTGTAGGGAGATTAAACTGACAAAAAATAATTGTTACCTTAAACTCTATTTGCCCTGTTATTTTATGTTCAGTTTTCAAACAGCAAGGGTAAAATCCTAGTATACCAGAAATCAGTGCAGGTTTTGCCACTGATCATCATGGAACCAGGACCTGGCCTCATGTATCTTTTACTTTTATTTTATAAACCATCAAATGTTTCAGTCTGTGGGGATTTTCATAGCACACATTGGTATAGGAAACAGTCTTTTACCACAGAGACTCAACCACAGCAGCTCTGTCAACTCTTGTCATGGAAAACCATAAATAACCAACCAATCCTGGCCTTCATTTTGAAACCACTACCCCAACCATGTACCTGCTGTGGTTTTTTGCTTTGAAATCTAGCTGACATGGGAAGATTGCAGATAGCTACATTCCCCAGGGCCACTTATTAGTTCTTTTCAGTCAGGTAAGTGGGGTAGGAAATTATATTTGTTCATAAAAACAACTCTACCACACATCCACAAAACCATGCACTCAAACTGTCTAAGTTTTTATTAAGATTGCTTAACTTGCATGCAAATTGGCCATGATCAGTGATGGAGCACATTCAGAGTTCAGCAAATTAATTGCTGTGCACTTGAATAATGGAAAGCTTACATATAATTTAATACTTTGTATTATATCAGGGATCTTTTCTCTGTTTCCATCTAATTTGGTAGAAGACTATGAACACTCAAAGAAAATGTCTCTAAATAAAAATGATCAAAAATAGAAAAATCTCTAAAGTCTTATTCAAGGTAATAATTTTATTTTGTATTTTTTTAAAAGAAGAGTGCAGTAGACAAATATAAAACCAACTCATATGAATCTTCAGTATTTGCTTTACATCTTTATCTGCTAACAAAAAGCAATATACAAGAGCTAGGTATTATTACATAAAACACTGAAATAACTTAAAATCCTGAAACTCTGAATTACAGTTCAGTTAAGACACTGGTTGTTGGGTTTTCTAGTTCTTATTTGTGAAGTTCTGCAACTGCTATGTCAAGAAACTTTTTTTGGCGGGGGGAGGGGGGAGGAAAGAGAGGCAACAAGTATAAAGAAGCTTGTGCCTGTATTAGAGAACAGTACTGTCAGAGTTTTGCTGGCTAGACAAGTTAGGAAGTCACTACATCAGATAGCATACACTGAAAAAACTGGCAAAAGAAAACTGTCAATATTACTTTAAACTGGGTTCATTAAACAAAATGTATTGATTTTATCCCTGAGTCCTACTTTAATTTTTAAGACCAAAAAGTGCAGCCCTAATTTTAGAGTTGTATATTTTATAAAGCTACATCATAAAAACCTTTTGGTTCTCAGCCTTGTATAATTTTAGTTCAGATACTGTCCCCTCTAGTGGTGACTTAAAACATTGTGTTCTGAAAAGCAATGCGGGCTCAGATATTTCTAGGGACAGTACAGTATCAATGTGATTAAAGTGCAAGCTTTCCAGAGAAACCAACATCATACATAGTTCATTTAATTAAAAAGCTTATTATTTGCACTTCCAAAATGGCAAGTGCTATAAATATTGTTTGAGAAACTGCACTGGAAGACAAATAACGGGTGCGGAATATTTTAATTCTTTAGCACAAAGTTGCAAGTAATCTCCAGAGCACTAACTCTGTTCCCTTGTGACCTGTGAATATTTAATACCATAGGCATACACACAAATATATCAAGAGGAACATATGCAGACTGCAGAAAGTGGTATACCAAAACACTCACAGAGATCACAGTATTAGCACTTCCTCTTTATGAATAGTAAGAAACTAAGCAAAAAAAGGGAATGGGACAATATAAATGTAGTTCTCATGAGAACATTTCATGCCTGCAGAGAATAGAACGCTATACATTTCACTCTGTGTTCTGACAAAAGACCAAATATTGATCGCCTTTCCCATTCAAAACTCCCTTTGGACCAAGTTCTGCTAACTTTACTCTCCCAAAATGTCTGATTTGCATGTTCAGTTTATAAACATATATGCAAAACACCAAGTGCAATAAAGCCCGGTGTATACAGACAACTATTTATAGTACTTGATTTTGGAACAAGATTCTACAAGATACCTTCTAACCTGCCAATACCCAAATGTGGGACACAGCATGTGACAGACTCAAAATGAGGAAAAAAATATTTCAGGAAAACTTTAAAATGCTCTGAGATTCAGTCATGTAGCATAAATAACTAAGTTTCCTGGTTCTTTATTTCCCATGTAAACAATTTTCAACAATACAAGTCCAAATTTGTGTGGAATGTAGGTAGCTTTGGGACAAAAAGTAGTGATATCCTTCAAAATGAGGTACAGTTCAGAGGTATGTTTTGCACTAGCCTATTTTCAGTGTCAGGAGAGTGAGGACTAGGATAATAACTATGACGATAGAGAAGACTGAAAATTGTGCTGGCTGGAGCCAGTATCATTTAAAAGGAGTGAAGACAATCAATTTCTAGTAAATGAAATAGAGAGTTTGGGGTTAAATAGTATGTAAAGATAATGTTCTAATCAACAGAAAGTTAGCACTTTTGTAAAACAATAAATAGAATTAAACCATTGTCACAGAAGAGGCTGGAGGGGGAAGGACAGAGGAAGCCACTGAAGGTTGACTCTCACAGGCCAGTCTAAGCAGGACAAAAAATAATTCAGACTCTCAAAACAAATACACTCTGAGAAGTTTTACTGAAAAAAAGGCCTTTCCCCATTTAAGACTACACAAAGTTGCCCTCAGCTTACATCAGCCAGGATCCCAGCAAACAGAGACCATGGCTTACCTCAGTCAGATAAAGTAGAAGGACATCATTCGCTTCAGCATAGTCCAGAAGAACAATTTCTCTGGCATACTTTCCCACCCCCGGAGTCTCCTCCTTCACCAAGCCCTTTCCACTGATTCTCCTTCCCTTTTCTGGAGATACTAGGCAATTCATTAGTTACCCACAACAAGGTCCATCCCTCTCTACTGCACATCTGTGCAGTAATGGCAGGCAGCTGTGATCTTTCTCCAAGGCAGGAGGAGACCAAAGGGGAAGAAGTAATAAGCTGCAGGGTGCATACTTTAGAACCAATTACATTAAAGACCGCACCATTTTCTTATTTTATTTAGAAAAGCTCTAACAAACCTGGAATCACATCCAATGAGCTGAGCCCTCTGGGTCAAGAGGAAAAGCATCCAGAAGAATCTACTTACTGTTGAGTGGTACTATTTTGCTTCTGAGCCACTTAGAGATTGAGTCTCAGCCTTAACTTTCTGATCTCAAGTTCCTTGTTTCTTCCTATTTTTTATTTTTAAAGATCATAACTGCAGATATCTTTTCTACTGCATTCAATAAAACCAACCAGCACATTTAACAAAAAGAAAATGTTTGTTTTATTCTCAACAGCAGATCGGTCTTTACAATAAAGTCATGATTTTAACTTACAAAGTCAGCATCAGCAATGCATCTTCCCTGAATAGGAAATTTTACCTTTTATCAAATATCAACTTTAAATGTAAACAAAATGAAAACCAAAAGCACTCCATTGAGATAACAGAATATATAACAAGAGTCTTCATAGATGACAAATGAATCAATTTACACTTCAGGTCCTTCTCCTCCAGGAACCAGCTGTATAAGAAAAGGACAATTTAAGAGATGCAGTATTAAGAAACATAGTACACGTTCGATTTCAAGATTTAAAGTGAGAATTGTCAGATACGGCTTTGTACATATTTATTATTAAACACTACTGAAAATATTTTTAAAACAGATGGAAAATTTAAAGTAATACTAGAACATAACACATGTGTACTTTTATAGGTAAACTGACCCATTTTGAACTAAATCACTCCCTAATTCTATTCTTACAAAGAGCAGCTAAATAATCAGATAAAATGAGTGACATTATAGCTTTTAAGATAGTAAAATGTTGTGAAACTTCCTGTGCTTGCTAAACTCCTATTCTGAAATTTTTTAGCCTATATTGTGTATCATTTATACCATGACTGATTGGTAAATGTTCTACTCAAATACTAATGTAAATGTTCTCATTTTATATATGTATTTTAGCCAACAAGTCATAACTGAATAAAACTTTTTCCTCACTCCAGTGGGAATCTGTTGCCACCAGATAAATGCATGCTTAGATATGTTTCAGGAACGAGAAACCAAGAAATGTAGGAACATTCAACACAATAAAAAGGAATGTCTAGATAAAAAACTGCTACTAATTTTCTTTGGCATTCAGTTGGTGGGAAGATTTTCAGTTTAAAAACACAATAGCCCACTTTTAAAAGTAGATAACTATAAAGTTCACTTCCTAAATGAGGAACAGTTTTTCTGCTCCTGTTTCCTCTCTTCTTCTTCTTCTTCTTGTGTAGCAGCAGCCCCAAATAAAGGTATACAGGTTGGCTGCTCATTTCCAGCTGCTTTTACAAATAGACTTGCTTTATAACGAAGAGCCTGGACATTCACAGATGCAGTTGTAACAAAGAGGCAAGACAGCACCATGTGCTCTCTTCAGAGTGCAATTTAAGAGAAATGCTTTAACTCAATAAACTTTAAAGAAAGAAATGTAAAAAAGATATAGGAACTATCATATTTATTTTACGGACATTTCTCTCTATTAAAAAAAACAAAAATTGAACAAGTAGTTTTTTTCTTTAAAGACAATAGACAAAACAGATTACCATGATAGGTATTATTGTGCAGTCTTTAGTCATTCAGTCCTCATCCTACAACATTTAAGCAAGTACTTAGTCCCTCTTATTACAGTGGGCCTTAAGCTTCTCTGGTGCAAAATGTGGCCCATAGTCTCATAGCAGGCAATAGGAAAAATAAAATATTGGTTGCAGTATCAGACCTACAATAATCAATTACTGCTTCAGCCCTGATTCGCATGCATCAGGAGTATTATGTTCTAAGTTTACTGTACATTAAGATAAAACTAAGTTCATGCTTATATTTTCAGTTTTGTTTTCAAAACAGAACATGCAACATGTGTAATCAAGAAATTTAAGTCTAGGATTACAGTATGAGATTTCATGTGATTATTCTGTCAGAACATGTTTTTAAAATTTAAAATAAATATGAGTTCAATCTTACTTGAATGATTTAGTCAATAACTGAATTCCACATATACTAAGAACCAGTGCAAAAAGAAGTAGTACACCTGACTTACCATTGTTATGTTATTTCCATTTAGCAAGATCTGATCTAATTTTGTTATTCTTCTTCCTTCGGGTGTGATTTCACTGATCAAACATTAGGAAGAAAAATATTTAGTATATAAAGTTTACAAAATAAATCTGGACTTGTGGTAAGAGCTGTAGTTACACATGGCTCTGTAATAGGCTGGGTTATTTACCAAGAGTAACACAGAATTTAGATGAATCACAATACAGTTTTGGGGACATCCTCCACATATGAAAAAGTTTCAACTGGCAACATGAATAATGTTGCAAGATAAAAGGTAACAAATGCTTTCTTATCCCAGATTACACCTACTTTTTATCTCTTTGCCTATGTGCAAAACAAACATTAAACTAATGGAGAATTCAACATGGAGTTCACAGGGAAAAAAGTCAAGGGTGCCGAACAAAAAAATTAACATGACAAAATGAGTGACTGCCACTCTGTGAGGCCAACTTCAGTACAAAAAGAAAAGAAAATCCTTAATCTGAGTCAACTAACTCAATGTGAAATCCTAGTAAAGACAAGGCAATTTATAGCCTTCACATGAGTTACCAGGCTGAGTTCAAAAACACTTTTGTTTGCAGTGAAGAAGAGGTACAAGAAGTTTCACCTTTTGCAAAGGCAATACATCTTTAAGTGCTCTATAGCTGGTTAGCAGATGACCTGTTACCTACCAGTCAGAATAGAAAGCCAAACCACAAAGCATGGATACTGGTGTGCTAAGCACACTCAGCACCTAACTTTGCCACCTGCCACACACAGCTATTTAAGAGCTGGCTGTACAGAATGAATCCCCATTGGATTATTTATAAATAGTTTAAATTTGAAACCTAAATTACTCAGTTGTGTCAAATCTTTTAAAGAGGTCAAAATGGTTTGCTTCCTAATTCAATATACTTTTTCCGTAAATGGGAAAGAAAAAGAAAAAAAAGCACACAAATAGCCACAAAAAAACAGAAGCAATACTTACAACTCTGTAACATCCTCTAACACCATGTCTGAAGTCTACTGTCAAGGAAAACAAAGAACTAAAATAGCCTTGATTTAATAACTTTACCTGTATTTTCATTTTATAAAAACGGTGTGGCCTAATTTTTAAAATAATTTCAGCTAGTGTGGCATATTTATCCATGCAAAAAGTAAAAGCATTCATTCTAGCCACCTAATTCAAAATATCCAAACAAACAGCTAAATAATTAAGCTTATTCTAAAAAGAAAATTGATAAATAGCAAATATTACATTTAAAGGATACTGACAAAGTCATCAAATCCTAAGAGTGTGCCAACAATTTCTTTATCACTCTTCATCACAATGTGAATACGTGAACCTATACACTTGTCCACAAGCTCTGTGAATCAGAAAATATTTTATACAAGATTACAATCTAAACTTAAACATATACTAAATGGTCAGCTTTTTTAACACATTCCTTTTAAGAATATGTGGCAAAACTGTACACATTCAAAATGATTGCCAAGAATACTTATAAAACTGTATATGCAAAAATAGTTTTTATTTTTATATCCACTATTAATCATAAGGTGCATCCTAAGATATCTGTAAAACACCTAGAACATATTGAGCACTATATAAATATATATATAGGCTTAGCAGAATTTAATTTTCACTTTTATAATTTTGACAGATTGTTTATTTTTAACTTTTTTTTTTTAGATTTTTATCTAAATTTTCACAGCTTATGGGCTTTAAGCATTTCTCCCCACCCCAATTTTTAATCCATTTACATTTTCACAGCTACAGTAAATTATAGCGGATCTGACAATTATTTAATGACAGACACTGAAATTCAAAAACTTAAAGCTTTATAATGTAAAAATAAATTGTCAAAATATACAAATACCTTATAGCAAACTCTAATAAGTTCTCAAGCAATATTTTTCTTATTTTGCCCTTGTAAATTTCAAGTATCGATGGAAATATTATTTTCATCAGTTTGTGTACAGCGAAATCAATGTTTACCAATATTTAGGGATAAAAATATAATCCTCCCAAGCTTAAGTATGTAGCAACTGACTTTGTGGTGAAGGCAGAATATTATTATTACTGTTCATCTGTTTTGGTAGTGCCCACAATGTGATAGGCACTTTCCAGATATATCAAGAATTTATGTTTTAGGAACCTTGAACACATTTTCCTTCCGTATCCTATTAATCATAAACCGTTTTTTCTTAATGTTCCTGATTCTAGAAAATCTTTGCGAGAAATAGAATCTTATATAAGGAAAAGTTATTTTGAGGTCTGCTGCTGTCTGAACTTACAAGACAGTATGCTGACGTGCTCTCCCCCTACATACACACAACACTCTCCCTGTCACACTCCACCCCCTGCCCCGCCCCATTTGAAAAGCATGTTGCAGCCACTTGCATGCTGGGTTAGCTACCACCATGCACTGCTCTCTGTGGCCATTGCAAGAGCTGCTAATGCGGCCACGCCAATGCGCTGTCAGTGTGGACAGACTACAGCGCTTTCCCTACTGTGCTCTATGAAGGCTGGTGTAACTCAAAGCGCTCTACATCTGCAAGTATCAGAGGGTAGCTGTGTTAGTCTGAATCTGTAAAAAGCAACAGAGGGTCCTGTGGCACCTTTAAGACTAACAGAAATTCTGTTAGTCTTAAAGGTGCCACAGGACCCTCTGTTGCTTTCTACATCTGCAAGTGTAGCTATGCCCTCAGTATTTAACTCTGGTTAGCAGTTTCAATTAAAGGTTATAGGCGAGCCTGGGGATAAACTCAAACTAGCCTGAGTCAAAAGCCAAAGCCTGGACTACACTAGAAAATTAGGTCTGTTTAACTACTTTGGTCTACAGTGTGAAAAATCCAGACCCCTGAGCTGCATTAAGGCAACCTAAGTCCATCGACCTAGCTACCGCCTCTCAAGATAAGTCTACACTGCCACTTACGTTGATATTACTTATGTTGCTTAGGGGTATGAAAAAACCTGTAACTTGCATCGCTAAGTGACCTAAGCACTGTCCACACCAATGTATAACAGTGGGAAACTCTCCCACCATCACAACTTCTGCCTCTCACAAAGGTGGAGTAATTATGCCACTGGGAGAGCTTTCTCCAGTCAGCAGTGCTGCTGCATCAGAGCAGCTGCGTCAATGTAGCCCTTCTAGTTAGGGCTACTCTACACTGGCAAAGTTAAAGCGCTGAAGTGGCAGCGCTTTAACGTGGCTTGTGTAGTCACATCAGAGCGCTGGGAGAGAGCTCTCCCAGTGCTCTAAAAAAATCCACCTCCAGGAGGGGCGCGGCTCCCAGCGCTGGTACACTGTCTACACTGGCGTTTTACAATGCTGAAACTTGCGGCGCTCAGGGGTGTGTTTTTTCACACCCGAGTGAGAAAGTTGCAGTGCTGTAAAGTGCCAGTGTAGACAAGCCCTTAGGCTACGTCCTCACTACGGGGGGGGGGGGGGGGGGGGGAGGTGTCAATTTAAGATACGCAAATAGCGTAGCTGAATTCGACGTATCGGAGCCGACTTACCCCACTGTGAGGACGGCGGCAAATCGACCTCCGCGGCTCCCCCGTCAACGGCGCTTACTCCTACCTCCACTGGTGGAGTACAAGCGTTGATTCGGGGATCGACTGTTGCGTCCCGACGAGACGTGATAATTCGATCCCCGAGAAATCGATTTCTACCCGCCAATTCAGGCGGGTAGTGTAGACCTGCCCTTAGGGCTGGTCCACACTAACCCCCCAGTTCGAACTAAGATACGCAACTTCAGCTACGTGAATAACGTAGCTGAAGTTGAAGTACCTTAGTTCGAACCACAAGTTACTTACCGCGGTTCCACACGCAGCAGGTTCCCCCGTCGACTACGCATACTCCTCTCGCGGAGCAGGAATACCGGCATCAACGGCGAGCACTTCCGGGATAGATTTATCGCGTCTAGACAAGACGCGATAAATCGAACCCAGAAGATCGATTGCTTACCGCCAAATCTGGAGGTAAGTATAGACCTACCCTGAGGCCTTGGCTACACTGGCAATTCACAGCGCTGCACTTGCTGCGCTCAGGGGTGTGAAAAAACACCCCCCTGAGCGCAACGCTGTAAAGCGCCAGTGTAATCAGCGCCTGCATTGCTGCACGCTCGCTCGCAGTGCTGCAAGCTATTCCCGTCGGAGAGGTGGAGTACTTGCAGCGCTGCGAGAGAGCTCGCGCAGCGCTGTGAATCCGCAAGTGTAGCCAAGGCCTTAGACTAGCCCTCAGGGAAGTGGTTTAACTACAGCGATGGGAGAACCGCTCCCCTTGTCCACTCTGCAGCGTTTTAAGAGTAGGCAAGTGCGGAGTGGCTGAGCCCTCAGGCAGGTCTCCACACGTGTAGCTGGGGGTATGATCCCCAACGGGCAGAGAGACACCTGCACTAAGCCTAAACAAGTTAAAGTTAGAGCGCAGCCGCAGCCGGGCACCCCACGGACGCTGTCCGGGGACTCCGACCGCCGCAGCGAGCGAGCTGGACCAGAGCTGGCCGCTGGGTCTCCTGGAGCTGGGAATCGCGGCCCCAGCTCCCGGTGGAGCCGCTCTGCCCCTCACGGCTAGCAGCGGCACCGAGTTAAAAACACGCTGGGGGGGGCGGCACTGCAGACGCGCCCGATTGCGGAGGGGGGCCTCCAGCAACAGCCACCCCCACCCCGGGCACCCGCCGCTTCTGGTGCTGACGGCTGAAGAGCGGGGGGCGGGATACACCTGCCGGCAGCCTGGGCGGGGAGGAGCCCAGCCACGGGGGTGGGGAGCGCGCGCGCTGCCCCTCCCGCCCTGGAGCTGCGCGGTGCGAGCCGCGGTCTGGCGGGCGGGTCCCGGGCACTAACGGCCCGCGAGACCCGCCCCAGCCCCGTCAGGAGGGGAGCCTGAGATCGCCCCTCCCCCAGCGTCACCGACAGCCGCCTAAAAGCAAAGCCCCGGGCCGGAGCAAGCCGGGACGCCCTGTCCCTGGGCGGGGGAGCTAGTTACCGAGCGGCAGGAGCTGAGACGGGTTGGTCGTCGCGTTGGCCGCCATATTGAAACCAGACCTAACCAATCGCAGCTATCGGAAGAGAGGGCTAAGGGGGGCGGCGGGTGAATAGCTCTCGGAGCTGCCTCCGCTAGCAGCCCTAACCAATGGATGGCAGAGTCATCGTGCTCTCGCTGTGGTGTAGCTGGGGTCCCCGGGCGCGGGCGGCTGCGACTCCGAGGTTCTGGCTGTAGGGGACCAGATGTCCCGATTTTATAGGGACAGTTCAGATATTTGGGGCTTTTTTTTTATATGGGCTCCTATTACCCCCCCCCCCCATCCGATTCTTCACACTTGCTATCTGTGAAGTGAGGTTCTTACCCACGAAAGCTTATGCTCCCAATACTTCTGTTAGTCTCAAAGGTGCCACAGGACCCTCTGTTACTTGCTATCTGGTCACCCTATCTGGCTGTAGCAGGGCAGGTGCCACCAAGGCCTGATTTGCAGAGATGCTGAGCACCCCTCCACCACCACCTTCCAAATTCAATGGAAAACGCAGGGGCTTTGACAATGAGCCTCCAAATTAAGGTTGGCTCCTGTCCAGGCTCTCTCAGGATAGTCCCTTTTTTGTGGCAGCTGCCTTGGGAAATCCGCAAAGGTGCTCGATATACTCTGCCACCAACTGTCCGGATTGATGGGCTCAGGATCCTCCTGGATGGCCCAGGTTTTTGTACCTCACAGATGGCAACGCTACATCAAATACTCAGGCCTGGTCTACATTAGGAATTTCCATTGGTATAGTTACATCTCTCAATCCACACTCCAAGAGACGTATCTAAAACAATTTAACACACACCCCCCGCCCCAGTGTGGACAGCACTAGGTTGACGGAAGAATTCTAGCTACCACCTCTCAGGGAGCGGGTGTAGGCAAGGCCTAAGCAAAAATATCATTGTGGCTGCAACTCTGCACCCGCTAGCATCAGCATCATATTATAGCGGAGTGCCAGCTCTACTCTGAGTTTAGGTTGAGCATCACTTTCTGTTTAAAAGTTGACTCTACTAAGTGGTCTAAAATTCCAATTGCTTACTCAGATTGGCTTGAAATTTGGTTTGCCTCATGCAGTTCTCTGTAGTGTTACTGGTCCAAATTTGGAATCATTTGAGTATGGGGTTCCCAGCACTTGCGTCACGAAACAGTTGTTTTGCGCGGCAAGTGCTGGGAGGGAGGGGCCGGGGCAGAGATTTGGGGAAGGGGTCCAATAGGGGCAGGGAGGGGGCTGAGTTGGGGCGGGGAATTTGGGGAAAGGGTTGGAATGGGGGCAGGGCAGGGGTGGGGAAAGGGTGGAGTCAGGGTGGGGGGGGAGAAGTTGGCGCCTATGGTGCAGTCCCAGCTGCACTCCAGTTGTAGGAATTACAATACCTACGGACAGATTTCACGTGCATAATAGAAAGGGGCCATGACAAGAACACATTGCAGTGTAAGGTAAAAGTGAAGGAGCTGCGGAACGCCTACCATAAGGCGCAAGAGGCAAACCATCACTCCAGTGCTGCACCAACGAGCTGCTGGTTCTACAAAGAGCTGGACGCGATACTCGGTGGCGACCCTCCCTCCACTGCGAAGGCCTCTGTGGATGCTTCATTGGCTCACGTGCCAGTCGAGAGTGGACCGAGCCAGGAGGAGGGAATCTTGGACGAAGAGGGAGAGGGGGACCCAGAGGCAGAGGATGACTCGGAGGCCAGAGATGCATGCAGCCATGAGCTCTTTTCTACCCCGGAGGAGCCTAGCCAGTCACAGCAGTCAGATCTTGGCAAAGCGCAAACAGGAGAGGAGGCCCCTGGTAAGTGGATCTGATTTTGGGAATTGCTGAAGCGAGTTGTTGGGGGCAGGAGGGTTGCAGAAAGCAGGCTTGTCTCCCACCGCATGCCTAGTCTGAGCGGTGGAACAGGCTGTCGATAGCCTCCCTCACTTCACGGGGATCTCCCTCAGAGATCTCCAGGAAACCCTTGTGGAGATACTGGGCAATCCGCTGCTGCAGGTTCCTTGGCAGTGCTACTTTGTTTCTTGCCCCATTAACGGTAACTTTCCCTCGCCATTGTGCCATCACAGTGGGTGGGGAGAACATACAGGTGAGCCGCACAGAGGCCAGGGCGGAAGCCGCAGGCTTGGAGAAGACCCTTCCTTGATTCCCTGATCACCCTCAGTGATGAGATATCTTCCATAATGATCACATCCTGTGGAAAGTGTGGGGACAGGAATGATTATCAGGTGCCCCCTAGAGCCACGTGCCCAGTGTACAGCAGGGAAGAGTGATTTACCCTGCCCCTGCGGCTGCTCACCATTTTAGGGGTGTTGTGGCTCATGTGTGCTTGCCTGGGGTCAGCCAGTTAGTGACAGGTGTGTGAGTACTGGCTGTGTTTTAAAGACTGAATCAGTGTTGTATGCATCCGAAGAAGTGGGCTGTAGTCCACGAAAGCTTATGCTCTAATAAATTTGTTAGTCTCTAAGTTGCCACAAGTACTCCTGTTCTTCTTTTTGCGGATACAGACTAACACGGCTGCTACTCTGAAACCTGTCAGTGTTGTCTGTGTTGCAAACAATACTGCTTCTGTAAAATGTTGTGTTTAAACTTCACAGAGATGACCTTGGGAGCCCAGTCTCCCTCTTTGTTATCAATGGCAGAATGGCTGCGCAGAATTAGAAAGCGGCCAAGAAGAACTAAGGAGGACCTTCTGCATGATGTTATGATGCACTCCGCCGCCAAGAAAAAGGAATTGAAGGAGTGGTGGGACAGTGAGAAGAGGGACCAAAAGGAGAACGCAGCACACCAGAAAGAAGCCACAGAGCGGCTCCTAAACGTTATGGAGCACCAAGAGGACACGCTCCAGGCGATACTAGCTCTTCAAACCGAGCAGCGCCGTGCCCGCCCTTCCCTGCAGCCGCTGTCACAAAACTCTTTCCCATGCACCCCCCACACACTGCCAACACACTGTTATCAACCTCCCGGCTCCACTCTACCCGCAGCATTCCACTGCTCCCTCCTCACAGTCCAGCACTGTGGACTCCCACTACACTCAACACCCAACCCTCTGCAGTTTGGCCCAGCTGAAGTACAGCACCCACTGCATTGTACTCCAAAGGAGAAGGTTGGGTATGATCCCTGGACATACCCAAATCTGTAGCCGTCCCAGGACCCCTCCTCCTCTTGAGACCTTCCCTTCTCCCATCCCCCATCTCCCTCCCTGCTGATTACTTTTTTCATTTGACTCTCTCCTCCAGTTGCCTTTTAATAAAAGAATTGTGTTGGTTTGAAAGCAATCTTTATTCTATTAAGTGAAAGCAAAAAGAGCACTGCAAAGCAACATACAATTATGTTAAGCCCCTTCTTGCATCATGTGCACCAGTCACCTCCTAGCATTACAAGCACTGCAATCCCAAGCATAGCAACAAATATTAGTGGTTTTCAGCTTCAAATGGCTGCCTCAAGACACCCCGATCCTTATGGCCCTGCACTGTGCCCCTCTAATAGCCCTGGTCTCTGGCTGTTCAAACTCAGCCTCCAGGCACTGAGCCTCTGCGGTCCAGCCCTGAGTGAAGCTTTCACCCTTCCCTTCCCAAATATTATGGAGCGCACAGCATGTAGCTGTAAGCATAGGAATACTGTCATCAGCCATGTTCAGCTTCCCATACAGACATCACGAGTGGGGTTTTAAACAGCCAAATGCTCACTCAACAGTCATTCTGCACTTGCTTAGCCTGTTGTTGAACTGCTCCTTGCTGCTGTCAAGTTGCCCCGTGTATGGCTTCATAAGCCATGGTATTAAGGGGTAGGCGCGGTCTCCCAGGATCAAAATGGGCATTTTGACTTCCCCTACGGTGCTTTTCTGATCTGGGAAGAAAGTCCCTGCTTGCAGCCAGTGTTCCAAAGATGCGTGCGTCATGCACCTTTCCGGACCAGCCTGCGTTAATGTCTGTGAAATGCCCACGGTGATCCACAAGCGCCTGGAGAACCATTGAGAAATACCACTTGCGATTAATGTACTTGGTGGCTAGGTGGTCTGGTGCCAGAATTGGAATGTGCATGCCATCAATCGCCCCTCCGCAGTTAGGGAAGCCCATTTGTGCAAAGCCAGCCACAATGTCACGCAATGTCCCGAGTCACAGTCTTTCAGAGCAGGGTGTGATTAATGGCCCTGCACACTTCCATCACCATGACTCCAACAGTTGACTTTCCCATTCCGAACTGGTTAGCGACTGATCAGTAGCAGTCTGGAGTAGCCAGCTTCCACAGTGCAATCACCACACGCTTCTCCAGCGACAGGGCAGCTCTCATTCTCGTGGTTTTGCATCGCAGGGCTGGGGTGAGCTCATCACACAGTCTCATGAATGTGGCTTTCCTCATGCAAAAGTTCTGCACCCATTGCTCGTCATCCCATACGTGCATCACGATGTGATCTCACCACTCAGTGCTTCTTTCCCGAACCCCAAAGCAGCGTCCCACTGTGGTCAGCACCTCCATGAATGCCACAAGCAATCTTGTGTCAGAGGTCCTACTTGTGGCATGATCAATGTCGCACTTCTCTTGCCTTTGTAGTTTAAGGAATAACTCCACTGCCACTCGTGACATGTTGGTCAGAGTGAGCAGCATACTGGTCAGCAGTTCGGGATCCAACCCTGCAGCCCAAAAAAGACAGGGCATGCAGTACACAAACCCTTGAAAGATGGCACCAAATGCAGATGGAAGCACATAGATTGCTGGAATGCGAAGCAATGCCTCACAGGGCATTGGGACAGGACCCAGGAGGCCCCGCGACCCCCTCCACCTTCCCACAACTCTTAGTGGCAAAAGAGAAAGAGGTGCTTTGTGGGATAGCTGCCCATAGTGCATTGCTCCGAATAGCGCTGCAAGTGCCACAAGTGTGAACAGGTTATTGCGCAGGCAGCTCTCAGTGTGAACGCACAACAGCGGTTTTCCTTCTGCGCTCTCTGAGCGGCGCTGTAACTGCCGGTCATGTAACTTTGCCAGTGTAGATGTGCCCTACGTGCATAGGACAGGTTCACAAGTACTGAGACTGAGGGCTTGTCTACACTGGCAATTTACAGCACTGCAACATTTTGGCTCAGGGGTGTGACAAAACACACCCCTGAGTGCAGCAAGTTTCAGTGCACCCAACACTGGTAGCTACACGCCTCATGGAGGTGGGTTTTTTAGAGCGCTCGGAGAGCTCTCTCCCAGCACTGTGCCACGACCACACAAGGCACATTAAAGCGCAGCCAGTGTAGACTAGCCCTGAGGAGCAGCATGAGAACACCCACTGAGATGAATGGTGCAGTTCATACATCTCAGACCTCCTGTTTCAAGCTGTATTCATCTCCATGGGATGTTTGCTGAGAAAAATCTAATTGAGGCTTCTTCACACCTCTCAGCCTCCTGTGCTGCAAATAGATAGGGAGAGGTCCCTCCCCATACTGGGCCCAGGTTTGGGGTAGGAACTCTGCATCTCCATTCTTCTGCCCCTTCCTATCTCTGACTGTTATAGGCACACTTCACAGCCCAACAACCTTCCCACCTCTCCATGACCCCTCCAAGCTTATGAGAGGCATGGAGTGGCAAGGAGGAAAGTTGAGTTGAAGGGTGGGGGGAAAGGCTCAAAGCAAATAATTCTTTCTTAGGGTATGTCTACACTGGAAACTTCAAAGCGCTGCCGCAGGTACGCTCCCACAGCACTGCTTTGAAGTGTGAGTGTGGTCGCGCATGAGCGCTGGGAGAGAGCTCTCTCAGCACTCCTGGTAATCCATCTCCACAAGGGGATTAGCTCTGAGCGCTGGGTCTACACTTGCACGTTAAAGCTCTCAAACTTGCTGCGCTCAGGGGGGTGATTTTTCACCCCCCTGAGCAGGGCCGGCTTTAGGCCAATTCAGCCGATTCCGCTGAATCGGGCCCCACGCTAAGAGGGCCCCACAGCTGTCCACCCCGAGCCCAGATCACTTCCCCCTCCTCCCCTCCCCTGAACGCTCCGCCCCCTACTCCTCCCCCTCCCCTGCTTCCCGCGAATCAGATGTTCACGGGAAGTCTGAAAACAAGCAGGGGCAGACGGCAGCAGGTAAACTGGGGGGGAGGGGCGCAAGGAGGGATCCGGTGAGGCGCAGCCCAGTCCGGCTCCAGCCAAGCACCCGTGCGGCTCCGGCTCGGGCCCCGGGGCGCTGGCCCGGCCCCGGCCCCGCGGCTCCGGCCGAGCACGCTGGCCCAGCCCCGGCCCCGCGGCTCCGGCCCGGCCCCAGCGCTGGCTGAGCACCCCCGGCCCTGGCCCGAGCGGCTCCGGCCTGGGCCTGGCCCCGGCCGAGCACCCCCGGCCCCAGCCCGAGTGGCTCCGGCCCGGCCCTGGCCCCGCGGCTCCGGCCCGGCCCTGGCCCCGCGGCTCCGGCCCGGGCCTGGCCCCGGCCGAGCACCCCCGGCCCCAGCCCGAGTGGCTCCGGCCCGGCTCGGCTGAGGCACCGGGATGCCGGCCCCGGCAGAGCGCACCGGCTGAGCACCCCTGGACCCGGCCCCAGCAGCTCCGGCCCAGACCCAAGCCCCTCAACCCTGGCTGGAGCGGGGCCCGATTCCTGGGGGCGGGGATTTCAAGCAGGAATCGGGCCCCGCTCTTGCTAAAGCCAGCCCTGCTCCTAGCCAGCAAGTTAGAGCACTATGAAATGTAAGTGTAGACCAGCCTTTAATCAATTCCTGTGGCTATTACCAACTCTTGGGAGAGCAGAGTGAAGACTGTGTTGCATGGGGAAGCATAACTTTGTATTTCCTAGTTTTCAGAGTTTTTACATTTGTGTCCTTACATTTTCATTTCTTGATTTTCAGAAGCTTAAGTTATGCATTCTCCTACATTCTGTTAGGGCATGAGACATCACTGGGCAACCTTAACTCTGCGTTAGCCAGGTTTTTGGTCATTTTATTTGGTTAGCACTAACAATATGCATGTACACAAACTATAAACAATCCCAACTCAAAAAGAGTTTACAAGCTAAAGATGCACACGGGTGCCCCATCTTGGATTGGCATCCAAAGTGGCAATGCTTGAAGTGTGATGATGGTACTAAATATTTTGACTAGTCCTACTGACTCTGAAGTGCTGCACGCCTTTCAAGAATTGTGGATGCTCAGCTACTTTTAATAGTAGAACCAAGCAGACAATATAAGTGTGGGGGAAAGGTGCAGTGGAAGGCACTTTTTTAGCCTTTCCTATTGTCTTGTATGTGTAAAACTTCATTTTTCATTCTTTTTTATTTTGTTATTTTTAAAAAGTTTTTAAACCTTGCCTTGTCCATACTAGAAAGTTTACCACCAAAAGTTCAGCCAATACAGTGTCAACAACAAAACTATTTCAGCAGAGTGTGTTCACACATGGTTGTTGGTGCCAATACTTTCTGTCCAGACAGTGTTAATTTGTATTGCAGAAGGCATACTGCACTGTAGGAAGCCATCCCAGTGTCTTCCACGCCATCTTCAGGAATGCTGCCTTTTGAGAAATAATACTGTATTGTGGGATACCCGCACATTTCTTAGGGAATTGTAGGAATTTAGAGTTAAATGCTCACAATTCTCTCTGTCGACATATATACTTAGGTTTAAGCATTTGAACAGTCCCGTTGAAGTTATGGGATTACTCATGTACTTAACGCCCATCTTGTCCAGGATAGGAGCCTTTGTTTGTACTTTTGTATTTTTTCCAACATTTGCCTCATTGCCTTTTTCTGTAATTTTTAACAAAGTTGTAGACTTTTTCTAGTTATCTTTTTAGGTTTTTTTTTTAACTGATGTCTCCTTGGGTATTTTAAATATCCAAATAGAGATGTTGTGTCTGTATAAAATAAGTTTTGACTTCCTCATACTCTGTAGAACATGCAAACATACTATTGAACTCCACCCTCTGCTATCACTAACTTCCTTGTCCTTCCTCCCCTCCGTTTCCCTTGTACACTGGAGGCTGTCTCACCAGTCCAAAGAGGAATGAATGACACACACAAGTCTATTTCAGGCCCTTATCTCAGGGCACAATTTGTTGTTTAAACACAAAACTCAAAGAATTCCCCTGATCAACATAGACTAGCTCCCAGAGGCTTTTTCCTGACCAGCCTCCCATACTATAGAACAATGCTCACAACTCTCCTTTCTGCTCACTATCTGTTCTTCAATCCCAGCAGGTAATTTTTTTGTTTTTGTCACATGCTGTCCATCGCGTGACCCTTTTGCTCTCATTTAATTCATCTGGGGAGGTGAACTAAGCTTGGCGCAGGTGCAGCTGAGTCCCAACTCCTCTAAAAGCCAGCTCACCCTGTGATATGCCCTATCTCCATACATATAATTTGTCTAAACTAGAACCAAATACAAATCCTACACTAATTAATTCTGCAAATGGTCACACTACTAGCAAATGAGCAGAATTACGTGCAAAAGCATATTCCAAAGTCTTTTGCAGTGGAAAAGCTGAAGATAAAATAAGCCTTTATCTGAGAAATAGAAATGTATGTTTGAGACTTCAACTAAGATAATATTATAGTGGATGTGGAAATGTGTTTCTAATCAGATAAATTTGATTTAAAGCATATCCATTAAAGAAGCATCACTGCAAATAAAAAAGAGTTGGCAGTTCCTGGTTGTCATTAATTAAGAATGCAGTAACAGATAAAGAAAGTCCCTCTAATTATTGTGCCAACGGTATAGTAGCAGTCAATATTATTAAAATATTACAGCTAAGCATAAGAGGGCTTTGGTTAACATATGGTTAATTGTGTAGTTTGTATATTAGTTATGCACAGAGTGAGTAAATTCCATAAGGAAGATGCACTTTGCATGTGTCTGTGACTGTTCCAACTGTGTATATCACAACATCCACCTCCCTTCCTCTTTCATAAGTACACGAGGACAAAATGAATAGGGCAAGCTGCAGAATATGCAGGGAATATGGCAAGCAAGTTGCTTTAAGATATAGCAGCAGGATCCCTGTTTTATTACATGGTCTGGCATTTTGCAGAACAATTTTTTATCCTTTCTATTGCCTCACATAGCAGGAAAGAGAATTTTGAACAATGAAAAAAATCATTAGGATTTATCCAACGTCTACATCACATAGCAGTGAGAGCAGTTTCACACTTCGTTTCTTTGATCAACTGAATATGAAAAGTAGGTATCCCCCTGCCCTTTTTATAGTATTGAGTGATGTAGCTCTCACTAAAGGAGACAAGTATCAGGGGGTAGCCGTGTTAGTCTGTATCTACAAAAACAACAAGGAGTCTGGTGGCACCTTAAAGACTAACAGATTTATTTGGGCATAAGCTTTCGTGAGTAAAAACCTCACTTCTTCGGATGAAGTGAGGTTTTTACTCACGAAAGCTTATGCCCAAATAAATCTGTTAGTCTTTAAGGTGCCACCAGACTCCTTGTTGTTAAAGGAGACAGTGGCTAATATTTCATATCACTTTTCTTTCTTGAAATTATAACAATAAAAAAAGTGAGACAGAAAAGGCCTAGTAACTAATCATTTGGCTGCCAGGGCAGATTGTTCTCTGGAGTTTTTTGTTCCCTAAAGTATATTTTCTATATAAGAGAATTCTGTTGAAGCTGAGAAATATTATGTAATTATAGGCTTTAATCTATTGTTATAGTTTGAGCCCTTGGGTATTGTGTTAATGCTGAGATTTTCCTGGAGCATTTTTTTTATGCTTTTAGAAACAGTCTTTTCATCTGATTTCTACAGGGGAGCGTAATGACTGAGGGCCTGAATGATGCTCTGTACCTTGGGGAAACACCCTACACCCCCATGTTCATCTTTATAAAACGATTGTGTGGTATCCAATGCAAAGTTTGCCATGTTGGGTGTCTTCGGAAGGCTCATGATGCACTGATCATGGTTGTTATAGTGCTGTTATAGTAATTGTTACAAGTAATGTTATAGTAATAGTTATAGGTTATAATTTCATGTATGTAGTTATGAGGCTGAAAATGTATCTTCATGTCTTAAAATAAGCCCAGGCAAAAACTCTCCAAGAGCTGAGAGGCAATTCTCACCTCATCAGGGCATGTATGGGACAAACCCAGCCCAGCCTCACAGGAACAAAGGACGCTGGCCTAGGCAGCAACAAAAGGATCTGTGGGACTCTCAAGGGAGTCACCCCCCTTCCTTTAGTCAGTTTGGAACTGCGATGAGGTAATGCTCACCGGACTCTGAAGGGTGGGGGGAAGCCAAGAGGGAAGAAAGGACATGATAAAGGGGAGAGACATTTGCCATGCTCTTCCTCTCTCTTCCACCTACATCTACAGACACCACACCAAGTGACTGAAGCGCTGATCAAAGGGAAGAGCCTGGCTGAAGAGCAACCAGCCAGCCTGTGGTGAGAAGTATCTAAGTTTGTAAGGGCATTGAAAATGTTAAGATCAGCTTAGAATGCGTTTTGCTTTTATTTCATTTGACTAAGTCAGATTTGTTATGCTTTGACTTATAATCACTTAAAATGTATCTTTATAGTTAATAAATCTGTTTGTTTCTTCTACCTGAAGCAGTGTGTTTGGTTTGAAGCATGTCAGAGACTCCCCCTGGGATAACAAGCCTGGTACATATCAATTTCTTTGTTAAATTGACAAACTCATATAAGCTTGCCGCGTCCAGCGTGCATAACTGAACACTGCAAGATGAAAGTTCCTAGGATTGTGTCTAGGACCGGAGATATTGGGTAGTGTCATTCGGTTGCACAATCCAAGGAGCAGCTTACATGCCAGAGGCCGTGCATGAACAGCCCAGGAGTGGGGGTTCTCATAGCAGAGCAGGGTAAGGCTGGCTCCCAGAGTCAAGGATTGGAGTGACCTAGCAGATCACTAGTCCAGATAACACCAGAGGGGAATGATTCTGTGTCATTCCTATTTGGTATTGGGGGAAAAAAATCTGTGTTTAATGTCAAACCAAAGGGAATTTACTGGTCAAATTGAAAGAGAGCATTGGACAAGTCCGAATTTCTGCAGCAAGAAAGTGGTAGCAGTGCCGTATGACCATAGCAAGAAAAAAAAAGAACCACAGAGACCTGAATTGCTTGTGCCTCAACCTAGCCATCATAAAGGATAAGTCGCTGGCCAAACTCCCTCCATGTGAGGACACTTTTGAAGATTATGTCAAAACATCTTGGCAAACAAAGATTTGGATGTCTTCACATGTCGGTAAACAAGATATTGGATCACCATTGCAACATGGATGGGAAAATGAGGATGATGAATTACTTCCTGTATTCTTCTAGAGCCCAATGGCTTTGGAACTTCTACAAGACCTTATTTGTGCCTGTACCCGTAGGGGCTTGCTGCACAATCAACTATGTCTCTAGTCTTCCCTGCACAGAACTATGTACATGCCAAAGTTCAAGGCAATGAAGACTGTGGTAACCCATGCACTCTCAACAGAGATCATGATGATGATAATGATGTTAACTAAAAACATCACCTGTCTTATTACTTTTCAATGATTCCTGTACAAATGTATTCTTTGCTTGTTTTAGCCTTTAGATGGTTGTTCTAATGCTTTGACCTCACAAAGAAACCCAATTTTATGCCTTGAAATAATATATATCGTCACCAACGTAACATACATGACTGCAAATATTTCAGAGTGGTCATTTGAACCTGTTGAGAATGTTACTCTTTCCCCCCGTTTTTTCAGCAACTACTTGACAGCTCGTCATCAGGCCTCATGTGAAAGTAGGCAGAAAAGCTTCCAACGGTGTGTGTAGGCGGGAGGGTACAGTACGGCCACCAAATGGGTGGTGTCACATGCCGCTGGCCCAGTAGCCCCCTCAGCCCCCGTCCTTCTCCGGCCTGTGAAGACAAGAGAGAGAGAGAGCAGGATGGAAGGAAGGAGAAGAGGAAGGCGAGGGAAGGTTCAGACAGCAGCTGCAAAGGGAGAAGGACTCAGAGCAGGAGGGAGGCGGCTGGCCTTGGTGCCCTGCACCGCCCCCTCCCCGCTCCACCCCCGGCGGGGCGGGGCGGGCCGGGCCGGCTGCGGCGCTGCGGAAGCGGAGGAGGAAGGCACAGGCAAGGGGTGTGGAGCGCCCCTGGCCGGTTCGGGGCTTATTCCGCGTCGGCCCCTGCGCGGGGGAGGCGGGGCGCGCAGAGGAGCCCGGCCCGCTGTAAACATCCTCCTGAGAGGCCGCCGCGGGGCTCCATGGAGACGCACGGGAAGCCCCCGCCGCCCAGCAGCCAGCGGGGGCCGGTGCTGCACATCGTGGTGGTCGGGTTCCACCACAAGAAGGGCTGCCAGGTGAGGGGAGAGGCCCGGGCTCCCCTGCCCCCTCCCTCCGGCCTGCATTGCTTCCTGCCCTGTGCTTCCTCCTCCGCCCCCCTCCGTCGCCTTTCACCCTTTCCTCTCCCCCCGCCCCGGCTTTCACCTCTGTTCTCCCCCTTCCGACAACATCTGCTTATCCCCCCCGCCCCGCTGTCTTCAGTTCTTTATCTGCTCCCATCCTTCTGCCCTTCCCTACGCACATCTTCCCTTCCCTTCATCTTCACCCCCCCACATCTAGCCCCGTCCTCTTCCTGTCTCTGTGCTTGTGTCTTTCAGCACCAGGATGAAAGATAAAAGTGTGCCTGCATTACTATTTTTTTTTTTTTTTTTGGTAGGGGTCATTTGCTATGTGTCTCACACTGCGTAGGGGAAACTATATAAATTGAGATTTGGAAGTTTCACTCATTTATTGAAAATCTTGGTTGACAAATACAGCAAAATCCTTTCATCACCAAAGAGACTCTTAATGCTGTCCCTAGAACTAATTTGGGTGCCTGATTTGTCACCCTTCCTTCCTTAAGTAGTACTTACTTTGGTGAGCAGTCCCATAGAGTTTAGTGTGAGTACTTCTGTGAGGTTGGTACTCCCCAGCATGAATAAGGGTAATAAAATTGGGGCCCCAAAGAATGCATGGGATTTAACAGGTCTGTTAGCTCTGTGCATTTATTATTTGTTGTTTTTCAGTTCCATGTACCATACTGGTTTCTTTCTCTTTCTCTCATGCACCCTCCCCCCTCCCCCACGCCCAATCTTCAACTGTAGAAACTGGTTATGAAGATACATATGACATCTAGGTCCTAAGGTTCTGGGTTTTCTTGTTGGCCGCTCAGTGCTTTTTTGTCAGTATGTATGCTTGAATATTAAAAAAAAAAAAAAAAAAGATATTCCAGTAGAAACTAATACAAAACTTGTGGGTGAGGCTGCATTTGCTCCGACTGGCCTCTGAGAAGAATTAGTCCTTAGAGAAGCAATGACTCAGTTTGCTTAGTTGGTAAATGTTGGCTATACCAAAGTTAATATTTATTCAGATGGATAAATGATTTTCTCTAATTTCAGACTTAAGGATTTCATTATGAGGATAAAGTGATCTTAAAGAGTTGGCAGAATAGGATTTGACTATGCAGACAAAAATATTTTAAACTAAAATAGCTGTTTACAATAATAGATACTGATCAGGAATGGGCTATAGGGAATGGGAATGGGAATGTCTAAAAGGTAAAGAAAGAGATTTTAAAAAAAGATATTGGAACAGATGAGCATTTATAAATGCAGGACCGCTTAAAAAAAATAAGAGTTGGATAAGTTCTAGCTTACTCCACCTTCTGCCTCTAATAACCCAATATGTCACTGCAACATCACAGGCATAACAAAAGGATAAATAGTTCAGTGGCTTCAGAATATTAAGCTTGTATTAAATGTTAAGTATGTATATCCTTCTCCACTATATTATGATTTTTTTTTTTTACAGTTGTTTAATGTGGAATGTAAGGGGAAAGAGCATACTTTATACTCCTTGAATTCTCGTACTTCTCCCTGTACCTTTTTCAGAGCAATGATGCAATGCAGGATTTTGGTCCAAACCTGTGTGGTTTTTTGGCCTGTTCATACAGTTCCTGTGCCACAAAGCAATGACTGTTCATCTTTTGCACCTTATTGTTCCATTGTTTAACTAAAAGAGCTTTTTTATCATGGTATTTATATTTCTAAGGTGTGTATGATCGCGGGAGTCTGGAATGTCTGTTGTAGATGCTTTTGGGTATCAAAAGGGAGAATCATAAATGGAGTGTTCAGAGTTGCTTCTCCTGTCCTCTCCCTGTCAAGACAGCCAGTGCTATGTCCAGATTTGCAATCCAGCAATTGGCAGACATTACTACATTGCATAACAGTGTTAAATGGCCTAATGCTGAATTACTGTTGCCCTTTCATGTACATTTGTTTATTGATTTTTAAAGTGAAGTTAGGTTGGTGAGATTAGTTTAGATATATCTCATCTCAGCTCTTGAAATCCTGGACAACCTCTCTCATCTCTATTCCCAATAAAAAACTCTTAAATAGTACTTTCTTTTGTTTGTTACCTAAACAGTCATCAAATTAGGCTGCATATCTTTATCTTCAGTGAGAGTCATAGTTAGACTATTTCTACTGAGTAAAAGGTTTCCAAAGCTCAGTCAGTAGTTATAGTAAGCATTTTTTCAGTTATATTGTGAACTCTTGTTATGTCAGTGAAAGTTATTAATGGTTTTTCTTAACACAAACAGTTCTAAGTATCATTCTTTTTGTCCTTTTTTTTTTCTTTTTTCCCCTCCTTCTCATTTTCTCCCATGTTCACACTCTTTACAGATTGCACTTTACCCTCAAGGTGATAACTGTTCTGTAGGCAGTTTATTTTTTACAGCATATTTGGGGGGGGGGGGTGAATTTTGTATTTCTGAAGTGTTGCTGCTTGACACATAGAGTATTCCCTCATCCATTTATCTACAGGACTGATTCAGCATGGACAATGGCATTGCAAGGTTCCCTACTCCATCAGTTTATGTCCATGCTGTCTTGGAAGGATCATTTATAAAAATGAGAGTACTGTATAGTTCCGTCTCTGTGCCTATACTGTCTTTGGCCTCTGCTGAGACTATCAACAAGGATACCAATTGTGATGGTGTGTTCTATGATGTGGACTATTATTATCTGAGGATTGGTCTGAAGCCACCAGCTCGTTTCATTAAGGCACCAAAGACACACTGTTCATATTTTGGGATATGTTCTGACACCACACAGTATGGTAGGTAGAAAACAAAACAAAACAAAAAAAGAAGAACCCATAGAACTTCTCCTCTGATCTTACTAACAATGGCTGAAGCTTAAAAGCATTCATCTAGCACAAGCATTACTAATCAATAGATGTTTTGGATGACCCAAATATATTTTAATAAAATCAAATATTTTGAACATTTTTGATTACTATAGACCTGATTTAATGGGGCTATTCACAGGAGTAAATTTACACTCAGGTATGTGTTTCCAGGATCAGTTGCTATAACAATAATTAGATTCTTTTTGGGCTTGCAGTATTTATCAGACACCGGCTAGGACAGTGGCTGTTATGGAAGATGGACACTGATTGGGTGTTAGCAGAAAAGCCAGCACATATTGCCCCCAGCTGCTTAGAGGGAATGGAGCTTGGAGTCGCATGTACTTTTGTCTTCTGCCTTCTGTGGTTTCAGCATTCTGTTGCGGGAGAGAGGTATCCTCTCTTTCCTTTCTGTTGCCCTTCCCTCTGCCTACAGGAGCAGCAGCAGAATGAAAATGATGTGATAATTGATGACTGGAAGTTTCACTCTGCTACTGGAACCCTGCTCACTGGAGAAACTTTTCAAGTACTGTGATCTGTGAGGTTCTTTTATATTTTTTCAGAAAATTCATATGAAATTGACTCTCTTTGCAAATCTTCTTGGCATTATATTGAAACACATTGGCACCTCTTCAATCTAAAGTAATCTCTTTTTGGTAGAAATTAAAATCTGTAATGCAAAACTGCTGCGTGTGTAGATGTACACTTTATGTATATATAACACTTGGCATATATATTGTGGATTCTTTGTGTATGATTATTAATAGATAGCAAAAGTAATGGGACCTTTATGTGCTCTGAGGGTAGACATTTTAATTAGATTTGAATTGCTCTGTATAGATATCTTTTGGTTACCTGAAGTGTCTGTCTACTCCTGTTGCCCTTGTTCAGGAAAAGGAAGGTAAATATAGGAAAATTTAAGCTATATATAATAGAAATGTAATTTATGTTAAAGATAATGCTGTACATATTTTTTTCTGGGAGTATTTTATTTTTTTCTAAAATTTTGTATGGAAACACGACTAGTTGTACGTGAAAATGATTTATTTGGTGATCGTATAACAAACCTCAGAGCATCAGCCTATTTGAGATGATTTTATAGTGTGAGGCTAATTTGTAATTTTTGCAATGCTCTTGTCTAAGCTGATTCATCTTGTGTTTTCTTCTGGGTAAAGCAGGCTTATTTAACATGAGACAAATATTTACAACACATGAAATAGAGTGTTTGCTGAACAACTAGAGAAAGCTGACAGTTACATTTTCTGGGTAATTGTGCAAATTTCAGAATTGCCACTGACCATTGAGATGGACTTGCAGTGTGTAGAAGCAGCATGAAATCAAGAATCCTGATTTCAAGAACAGATCATGGGGATCTCTCAGGCTAGTAGAGGTTAAGCCTGTTGAGGAGCCGTATGTTCAGTTTCTCTGTAGCAGGAGGCATCCAAGTATACTGCTGGTTTAGCATCCATTATTGACTACTTATGTAGTGACATTGATGAAATATTCAGAAAGAGCTACTTACCGTACCTCTTCACCACAAAGAAGATGTCGGTATGATAATGACTTCTTAGAATGGGAAGAAGACGCTATCTTGGAGACTAGATCCCTCTGGTATTTGATATGTTCTGCAGCAATACATTAAGAAAAGCGATAACCTATTTGAATACTGTACTATGATAGATTTCTATGCCGCACTTACAGGGTGAGTCTACACAGCGAGCAGCATTGAGTCTCAGGGCCCGGATCATCAACAAACTCAGGCTTGCATGGCTTAGGCTACAGCTGTGTAGCATACACCCCGCCCTTTGCTTCAGAGCCCAAGCTCCAGCCTGAGCCCAAAGGGCTACACAGCTATTTTTAGTGCCTTAGTGCAAGCCTGAGTCTGTCAACCCAGGCTCTGAGACTTGCTGCCACTTGCTGTGTAGATGCATTTGTTGTGATAAATTATATGGAATGTCACTTTCCGGATAAAAAATAAAATAGCAAATATCATCCATCAAGTTATGAAACTTGCCGAAAGTCCCCGGTGGCATTAATTTAATCAAAATAGTTTTTTACTATGAATAAAATTACTTAGAATATTTAATAACATCTAATGGGCTGTTTTAAAAATATTTAAAACCATTATCTTTAGTCCCTGTCTTGTCAGCCACAGAGCAGTAAGGCAGGAGAATGGATAGGAGGGAGCAGCCGCTTCCTCTTCAGCTGTGTTTCTGCCTCAGACTCTGTATAGTCAGAAAGACCAGCAACACTTCCAAGATACAGCTTTATAAACTGTGCAGGCCTGATTCACTGCTATTCTGCACCTTGTGTAGTAGTCTGTGCCAATATGGAGTGGATGTAAAATGTTACCATTCTGATTTGGTAGCATTTTACACCTACTTTGCACTGGTGTAAATGACTACACAAGGTGCAGGACAGCCGTGAATCAGGCCTTGTGACCCTTTGTCTGAATCAGATAATCAAAACTGACTCCCCATAATTGCACAGTAAAGCACTAGTTATAAATATGATTGCTCCTGCTCTTCCTTGCCTTCTGCACAGTACAGGTTTTAACTTGGAAGCTCTCAGGGTTCCACTGAGACTGGTTTAGTTGTTTATTACCACCACCTACCCACATACAAAAAAATCTGAGCATGGGAAAAATTACAAATATTAAGGAACAAAATCAACCCCAAACCCATAAATCATGGAATCTGTGGCAGTAAGGCTGGCATTTTGGCATGGTTTACATATAATGTGTGTAGTTTTACGTGAATGTGTAATACATTTCTCTTTCCAGTACTTTTAAAATGAACCCCATCTCATTCTGTGTTCCACTTTCCTTATTGGCAAAAGCGTCCTTTATTTGATTAGTCAAAGCGTAATTGGAAGAGATGAATTTCAGTTGATATTCCAAAATAGATGTAAAATATTTTGTCCCTTCAGAACTATATTTTGAAGCCACTTGGTTAGATAACCTCATTGTTGTGGCCAGGGAAGAATTAATATTTTGCTAGTTTGCTGCTTTTTTAAACCCATCCCTTGATTACTCAGAAGTAATACCAACAACACTTTCCCCTTTTTGTCGGCTGTGAAAGTGTACCAATATATTTTACCCATTTTATTTTTAAAATAAATAACATGGCTTGAGTATTAAGAGTCAGGAAGAAAAATCATTTTACTAGTGAGATAAGAGGGAATGTTTTGAGCATGATCCTCTCATCCTCAGATATATGTGTGCCTGGTATGTTCATGTTTTTAGAGTACAGGAAAGTTGAAAGGAGAAAAGATGTTAAACAGGTTCTATTAATTCAAAAATGTCTCATACCATATCAAATCCCAAAGCCTTAAGATAAATAATAAAAAGAACCAACATGAAAAGATTTGGCTCAAAAGCATATTTCATTGTTGTTTTCCTACTGTCTCCTCAGTTTTCTCAGCTCCAGCCCATAGTGGGGTAAATGTCTAGTAGACCTGATCTATGGAATATTTGCAGTACTGTATTTTTCATGTAGACATGGAGGAGGCTGCTTTCAAAGTATTAGGTTCTTGATACCCTTAAAAATTATGGTGAAACTGTTGGCTTTTATCAATTTATGAAACTTGGAGTAACCGAAGGAAAATATTGATTGAAATATTTCAATTGTGAGAGAAGTCCTCAACATAAAACCAGTTGCTGGTTCTTCAGAAATGAAAATCATGGCAGTACACCAAGCCAGGACAGCTCAAATGTAATAGAAGTACCTGCAGGAGAACTGTGTGTTTATATGGAATATCTGCAGGTGGCTTGCTCACTTAGCACTTCTAGAGACATCTCACTTAATTCAAATTGGCTTATTTATGTTCTGTTGTCCAGCTAGTTTCAGGGTACTTTAGAAAGGCTTGGATTGCTAGAGCTATTTCTTATATACATTAGTGCTTTTCATCTTTCAAATATAGATCATCTTTTGTAGCAGGTAGTACTGAATTTCACAGTCTTTTAGAGTAACTGACATGAGCGAAAACAAGTTATTCCTGGTTTTGGTTTTTCTGCCACAAAGGTATTGCTCAGAACAATAAAATATTTTCTCTCCATTAAAACTGTGTTAGCTCAGGAACATGATTTGCTGTTAAAAATGTTAATTATGTTATACAAGTACCGAGTAGCCTACTAAACTCTTATTTCTCTTTAAGATTTTGTTAGACATTTCTCTTAGGAAAATTATAGACACAAATCATGTGATGAAAATGCTGGCTTTGGGAGAAAGCATCATCTTGTGGCTAAGGCACAAGACTGGGAGTCAGGAGAATTTTGTTCTATTCCCAGCTCAGCTACTTCCTGTGTGACCTGGGGCAAGTTATTTGAGATCTGTGCCTTAAAGTTTCATTATCTGCAAAATGGGGATGATGGCTTAAAGTAATTTACTGGTAAAGTGTTTTGAGTTCCTCAGAAGGAAGCTGCTATTATAATACAAAGTGGTGGTGGTATCTTAAAGAATAAGGAAAATATTGACTTTTCACCTTGACCTCTCCACAGAGCTTAAGAAACAGTTTCTCTATCTGAAACTTATGTGGGGATTGAAGGGATAGAATTCACTGAAGGCCCACGTGCAGATTGTTGAGCAAATACACAGTCCCTTTACCAGTTTCGCCTCTTATCTGGAGTAGGAAATCTGATCACTCGTATGTTATAAATTGGGTTTAGTGGCCATTAAATCTGTGTAATTCAGACACAGTGACCATGTCACCAACTGACCTCAAATCTCTCTTCCCACTTGTTTATGAAGAGCTGGAATGAAGCCCAGTTCTGGTACACTCAGTATCCAGGATCCCATGTGCACTCATTCTGCAATCTCCCCACACCGTAGTATGATGGGTGAATATTGCCTAGAATGCACAGCTCCAAAGCATTCTTTCTGCTCATTTAAACGTACCCATCTCTAGTGGTGATGAAAAAGCAAGTTGGACAATGGGATATTACTTTTTATGTCTTGGACTGATTGTGCATCCAGTTACTGTTGTTTGCTCCAGATCCTTAATTTGTAAAACAGCAGTAACTGTTGCTACGCATTCCTATGCAGAATGAGTTTGCTGAATACATGTAATAGTGGACCACTTCAGTGCAAAAATGCCTATTCTTTTTAGTGGGGCAAAAGATTGTGTTCCGAGAGATCTTCCAAAGCATGTATTTAACAAGTATCGTAACCATTGAATGTGAATGTTTGTTTTTCCCAAAAGTACAGTAATGAAAAAACAACATAGCTTACATGTCAGGGAGGCAGTATGATTTTGTTTCCCCCCCCCGAGAATGAGTTCACAATATAAGTTGCCTGTGTGTTACATTACAGGTACAGTGTGGGTTCCAGGAATGAAACCACTGATATTGTCTTCCTTACCTTAGACTTAGTTTCTTCTGTGTTGCTGGCACATCAGCAGTCCGGTTTCTCCATTGATTAGTCACTTTGTAATTGTGATACTTCTTCCCAGATGAGGCCAGCATATTCAATATCCCCTCTCACTGTCTTCTGGCAGTTCTTCCTTGGACTTCCTTGTTTTCTCTTTCCTTTCTTGCATACCCAATTTAATGCTTGCTTAACCTGTCTCTCATCTTCCATATGGCGTGCCTGTTCCAACTTCCTGAGCCTTCTTTCTTTGATATATTCTAACTTATCCTGCTTTGTCAGTTCCCTTAGTCTTGCATTTGTTATTTTGTCTTTCCATTAAATGTGTAGAATCTTCGCCAGCCATCTGTGGGTGGGCATCCTCCAATCTCTCTTTTTTAACCATGTTATTGGCCAAGTCTCTGCTTCACACAGTAGCATGCTCAGTGCAATCTCACGGTATAATCTGACCTTTAATTTGGTGTGGAGACCTCTTTTTCACCAGATGTTGTTCCACCTTCCAAAAGTCGTATTTGCTTTTCTTAATCTCATATATATCTTTTTCATGGCCACCTTCAAATGTCATCACACTCCCCTCTTCTATCCATTCACTTTCTTTTCCATCCACAGATGCTTTTGTGTCACAGTTCAGGGCAATTCTGCCTATATTCCCCTCCATGGTCCAGCAAGGCACCCATGCTGAAGCTTCCAGCTCTCCAGCCATCACCTCTCTTGGTCAGAGACATGCATTTCTCTCCCTCCTGACTGGTTTTTTTCCAAGCTGCACAGTTCCCTGTTTACACTATGAATTCCCTAGCAGACTACATAAGCAGCCCTGCTCTGCTTTTCTCCTCAGAAGCTATAAACAGCATAATGACTCACAGTTGAGTTACCACATAGTTCTTAGCTTCATTCTAAGCAAGACCATTTATTTTTAAGGTGAAGAGAACATGTTAAAAATAAAAGAAACTACACGCATTAATAAGTTGAGGAGACGGGGAGTGGTCTTTGCTAAAGTGCTCTGGTTGGTGTCAGTTCTTCGAACCCTTCTCTAAAGATTGGGGTCCTCCTTGTTTGCTTTACTACAACAAAGGCCTTGAGTCACTTTAAACTCAGGTTATTTATTCAAAAGTCCTTTCTTTGTTTGCTGGTCTCTAGAGAATCCAGTTTGAACCAGTAAATGCAGGTCTGTCCAGCTGCTAGTGCCTATCAGGATGTGTTAGGACCTGAGTGAATTTGCCAAATTACCACTATTCTTTGTTCCTGGAGGACTGTTGCCCTCCTCCCTCATGAAATTATATACAATGCCTAGACCACAGTGAAACATACATTAATACGGTAAGATTTAACTTAATTCAATCTGGTTTGTCCAGGGTATTGCAGGAAATTGCCATATATGTCACAGTTTGCATCTGTTGTCCAGTTTCCTACTTTTATAATCATGGTTTTCTCTGCATTAACTTAAAAATTTATGATGCTTCCTGTTCTACCTCTGATGTAAGGACAATCATGTTCCACGTTGTACTTAGTAAAACAATGTCGTTGGTAAAGTCAAGGTTGTGTAACTCATCCGCTAACCCATTTTGCACTATCCTTGATGCCTTTTATTGCCCCTTCATCACCCAGCCTATTGTTAATCGAGAGAGGATTGGTGATATCACACATCCTTGTCTAACCCCAGTAGCAAACCCAGATCTGTATCATTCTTACTGTGCATTTACTTCCATCATATAAATTCGTTATTCTCCGGTATCCCATAGTTTCTAGCAATATTCCTCAATTAAACACTTTCTTAAAGTTGATTAAGCTGGATCTTTGCCTAGTAGCTTTTTCAATGATCTGTCGAGGAGTGAATATCTGTTCACAGTATGATCTATCTAGAGGGAACCCAGCCTGTTCTTCTTGTAATATTTCATCAACTGCATTCTTTGTTCTATTCAGCATAATGGTAGTCAGTATTTTGCCTAGGATTGATAGCAGTATAATACTATTTCAGTTTGGGCACAGAGTAAGATCACCCTTTTTTGGTAATGCCACTATGATACCATCTTTCCAGTGCTGTGGCACTTGTTCTTTCACCTATATTTAGTGTATAATTTAGGAACATTGGAAAGTTAAAGTATTCTTCCCGCTAAGATGCAATAACGCACACTGAATTAAACATTTAACTTTTTTTAAAAAAAAAAACCCACCCGTATGAAACATAGGTAATCCTTGAAAAGAGTTATTTTTTAATTGAACATGTTTTCTTACATCTTAGAGGGAAGAATACTTTAACTTTACAGTGTTCCCAAATTATGTATTCTCTCATTCTATAATTGAGAAATATTCATGCATGTAGCAAAAGAAAGCCTAGTGTATTGTTCTGTATCTAACTGTGTATTTCAGTGATGTGAAATTGGCCTGAGCAATCAGTGCCTGGCCTATTTTCCACTTGCCTAAAGAAAGCATGTGGAAAAATATCCTGAAATTGTATGCTTGCCTTTCAGCAAGTTACTTTTACAAGCAGGTTAAAACATAGGAGACCGCTAAGAAGCAAAAAAGGTTATGGTCTATTCTTTTTATACCTAGTTCAAAATGTTTAAGCTTTCACCTCGTGCCCTATGACTCTGCTGTGCAATTGCAATCTGGTAGGGTGGGTCTTCTCTCCAGGTTGTGGCACCCCTTTCCAGAGGTATGCTGGAGTCACCCTCTGGCTGCTTGTGGGGTTGATTTATTCTTGATCTATTTGCATTTTTGGTGGGAGTAAGGGGAAACATTTCTATTATGTGATTTTTTTGCTTTTGCTAACCTTTCCCCCCCCCCCCCCAAATCTCCCACCAGTGGATAATTGATACGTTTTGTTGGTTGGCACATGCCTTACAAACGGTTTCCCTGCGTGCTAAATTTGTTTGTCATTGTCTAACAGTGTCCTTGAGCTGGATGGCTTTTCTTTCACCTCTTTTAATGTTTTATGTGTATTTGTTGTGTAGCAGTTAGATGTTCTACAGTAGACACCTGTATTGATTAAAATACAATCCTGTTGTTTCAGGAACAATTAAAACAAAAATATCTGGTTAAGACACTGGACTGGGCATCAGCAGGTTGGGTTTTTGTTCCTAGTTCTGCAGTTGGCTTGCTTTGTGACCCTGGACACATCACTTACTTCTAGGGTAAGTCCACACTACCCGTCGGATCGGCGGGTAGCGATCGATCTATCGGGGATCAATTTATCGCGTGTAGTGTAGACACGATAAATCGATCCCCAATCACTCTCCCGTCGACTGCTGAACTCCAGCAGTGCGAGAGGCGGAAGCAAAGTCGACGGGGGAGCCGCGGCCGTCAATCCAGCGCCGCAAGGACGCGAAGTAAGTAATCTTAATTCAATCTAAGATACGTCGTCTTCAGCTACTCTATTCTCGTAGCTGAAGTTGCATATCTTAGATTGATCCCACCCTCCTCCTAGTGTAGACCAGGCCCTATTGGGGAGCAGAGAGTAGTAATCCTTATCTGCCCCATTGTAGTATTGCAATTATAAAATCATTAATCTGTGTGAGGCACTGAAATCCTACAGCGATGAGTGCTATAGAACACGCTATGAATTGCTGTGTGTTAGCCAAACTATGTTTTTCTTATGTTGTACAATTTTTTTTTTAATTTTGTAAGAAGCATTTAATTTTTGTATCTGAAAGGACTACTCTCAGTGGCCTTTTTAGAGCAAGTGAAGAATTTTAAACACACAGCAGAATATTGAAGTGTGTGTGTGTTTATGTAGTATATTTAATACTCACTGTTTCTTTAATGTTGTACACAGTACCACAAGGTCCATTTTCTTTATCACTTATGGTAGTTAGACACATAGAGGGGAGATTATTTCCCTTAATTAGCATTTTATGTAAACATGTTTAAAATGTTCTTCAAGGTTTCCTTTTTAATAGAACAATGTTACTGCAGTTTTTTCTTTGAAATCCCATATTAGCCGCAAACGATAACCAGATATTACTTTGTACAACTCCATACTTGATCTTTTTCCTCTTTTAACATCTGAACTATGAGAAGACTACTAAATATTCCTGGAGTTCTATATCACCTGTCACCTTCAGTTTAAAATTTGAACGGAATATGCATTAAAATTAATTTTTACTGGTCTGTCAGTTCTTTGTATGGGTAGCCGATGCACACAGAATTCAGCATTGCAGGTATTTAAATGGCAATGTGTACCAGTAATTTTTGCCCTTCTCTCATGAATAGATGATCAGTAAAAGAGGTAATCTTAACAACATTTTGGATGAAAGCGCTATAGAAGTGCAAAGATTTCAAAGCGCTTTGCAAACATTAATTCAGCCTACAACACTTCTGTAAGATAGATATGCATATGAATGGAACTCAGTGGGAACTGAATTACTGTATGACATTAATTTACATATAGGTGAGCATTTCTTTCTAAACGCTCACTCATATTTTAATTATACTTAAAAATAAATAAATAAACCCCAAACAAGGACTAAACCTTAGTAATGGAAAGGAGCCATGTCTAATGGTTAGAGCCATGGGTCTAGGAGTCCGAATGCCTGGAATCTGATTAGGACTCAGCCAATGACTATGTGTTACTTGTGTTTTGTTACTGTTGTATGACTGTTAGTGGCTGTGAGGCTGATTTAAATATTGTAAAGGACTTTGACGTTCTTGTATGTAAGTATAAAATGGTATTGTTTGCACTAAAGTACTGGAGACTTGCTCTGTGAGAAGGTGGCCTTACCTAGAGTGTCATCTTTTGGCAGGCTGAAGCATGAGAGATGGGCCTGCCTCAGTTTTCTTCCTTCAAAATCTCCAGTAACTCCACAACAGCTCGCTTCCCTAAATAATACCATCCTTGGGCTGGTTTATTACCAAAACATAATTTAGGTAATCCATAACAAAAGCTCCAAACATAGTCTGTTTCTCACACCCCAGTACATAGGGTTCTTAAAATTACATGACATGATGCTCCCACAAACCACATTCTGGCATCTTCTGTCACACCTGGGCTCTTCTTCGGTCCTCTCCTATCCTTTTTCCAGGACAGCCACCTGAGCTCTTCCAGCTGGAGTGGAATACCACTCTTCCCAGCAGGAATCCCCACAGTGTGTCTGCTGGGTGTTTATCCTCACGAGGGGAGCATCTCTCATTACTCCTGTTCCATTAGCCTTTTCCAGCTTGGAAGCCAGCAGGTAAGTCCCTTTGCTGCTGTTTTGCCTTCAGCCCTCTGGCACTGGTTCTCCTGCTTGGGGAGGTTGACAGAATAAACCCCTGTATTCCCACTCTACACTCTACTGTAATAATGTTTGTACAAAATTATGTTTAGTGAGGTATCATTTGAAAACTCATAATTTGCAGGTCATTATTGTCCTGGGGAAATGCGTGTGGCAACATTGTAATGTGAAGTTATAAAATTTCCCTGTATGATGTTATTAATACATGTTCCAAACCCCACAGCACTGCCTAGGCAGGAGTCAAGTCTGTCTTAAAGAAAGGAAGGAATGTGTGCTTACCTTAATTTGCATTTAAGCAATAAACAGAGTCATCAAGCAGAGGGGGAAAACAAAGGAGGTGAAAAAAATTAGCAGGAAACATCCTTCCAATGGACATTTTGTCTCTGGACTCTCAGCTGAAAATGTTTTTCAAGAGGGGGACTGAAACTATAAAAGGGAGGGACGAGCACTCCAGGAACCCCCCCCAATCACATTCACTGCACCTGAAAAACCTGAAAAGACAAAGGAAGCAACAATTGGACTCTGGGACTGGCATCCTGACATAAAGAGTTTAGTCAGTAAGACTGCTGAAAACATGGTGAGAAATGTTGCTTGAATCTGCTATAGTTTGTTAGGTACTGTATTAATAAACCATCTTATCTTTATTTTTCTTGTAACCGTTTGTCTTTTTATGCCTTATTACTTGTACTCACTTAAAGTCTATCTCTTTGTAGTTAATAAACTTGTTTTATTTTTTATCTAATCCAGTGTGTTCAGGTTGAAGTGCCTGTGTAACTCCATTTGAGATAACAAGTTGTTTGCATATTATTCCCTTAAGGGAATAACAGATTTAACATATTTGCACTGTACAGTCCTGGGCAGTACAGGACATAAGTTTCTGGGGGAAAATGTGATACTGGGAGTGGGCTCTGGTCACCCTGGTAATCTTTAAAACTGGTAAGAGCCGAGGTGTGGCTGGCTGGCTGCAGTACATACAGACATAGCAGGAAATGATTTACATGCTGGAGGCTGTGAGCAGTATAGGTTGGAGGCTACAGCAGCAAGGCATTGTAAAGGACACCCCAGGTTACAGGGCAGGGGTGACACGGCTACTCATTGGTCTGGATGGTAACCTGGTATGACATAGGGAGGTCAGCTGGCAAACCCCCTTGCTGCTCTTCTGCCTTCTGCTTTCCCATAGGAACCACATACAGTCTCCTAGCTCTGGCAGCTGTCATCTTCCAACCTCACTCCCAGTCAGCTCTCACATGCCCATTTCCTGACTCATTCAGGCAACTCTGAGTCACCACTCTTTCACTTTCTAGGACCCAGCTGCCCTCTTTTAAGTCCAGTTGGGGTCAACTGATGAATCATGGGTGCACTGTTAAAAGGCCAGTGTCACCCTGTGACTTTCTTTCCTCATTTTATTAGTTGGCTTCAGATTCTTCAATATTGGTTCTTTTAATTTCTTTTCTTTAAAAAGTTTTCAATGATTATCCTTTCTTGGATTTCATTGCCAAACAGCATCTCTATTTGGCATGTAATTATATAATTTCAGTTTGAGATGATATTCTGACACAAGATGACCAACTGGTGCTAATGTGTTACTTGCTCTCCCAAAACTTAAATGTATATGATGCCTGATTAAAAGGTGTTTGTTGGTTTGGTTTGGTTACTGCTGATGAAAGGTACCAGGTCAGCAGTCTGAGAAAGTAAGCCACAGGACAAGTACAGCTTATGCAGTAGCAGTGAATGATCTCCCCCCGCCCCACTAATGTGTTCTCCTGGAGAGATGACCTTTGGGGTGAGAAGATACCTATCTCCATGCCTCTGTGATGGACAAATTAAAATCAATCATAGTGCAGTTTTGGTGAGGTGGAAACCTATCAACTAGGAACTGACTGAGACCACCAAACATCCTTCACCTGAGACACTGAAGTCTAGGTGACTATTAATCTGGGCTGGATTCAAATCAGTGACTTAGAGAAGAAAATAAGATATTTTTGAGCTAGCTTCTCTCTCTGTCCCTTCCCTCTTCTCTCTCCCCATTTTTTTTTTAAATGTCTAGTCTGCACCTTAGATATTTACCAAATCTGCATATTGTGTTTGGAGCTTATATGAATGAACATGGCAGGAGGAGGGCAAAAGGAGCAATGCCCCAGTTCTTGTGTCCTCCACGCAGTGCTCAGGAAGTAACTTTTGCAAAGTGGATGTGGCAGGTTGAGTGTAGGGCCACAGCTTCCCCTGTTTGTATGAGCCAGCATAGCTGGCCAGGGGCAGGTAGGTGCGGAGAAAGCATTGGACAGAAGCTGCATTCCCTGGAGCACCAGGAGATGTGCCTGCCGAGGGGGACAGTACTGCTTGGAATTCTCACTGGGGCATTTTCTGTAGACTACAATCAAGACCTTGGTGTTCCACTCTGGGATATGGTGTTCAAATCCCAATCCCCTACTTTGGGATTGCTACAGAGACTGCACATTCATCCTCTAAGGGCTAGTCTACACTACCCGCCCGGATCGGCAGGTAGAAATCGATCTCTCGGGGATCGATTTATCGCGTCTCATCTAGATGGATAAATCGATCCCCGAATCAACGCGCTTACTCGCACCTCGTCAGGAGGAGTAAGCGCCGTCGACGGGAGAGCTGTGGCAGTCGATTTGCCGCCATCCTCACAGCGGGGTAAGTCGAATAGAATACGTCAAATTCAGCTATGCTATTCGCGTAGCTGAATTTGCATATCTTAAATCGACACCCCCCCCCCCCCTTAGTGTAGACCTAGTTTGCAAGACAGCCTTGTAACATCCTTCCCCCTTTCCCTCCCAAGCTAAATGTGACTTTCTGGAAAGGCAGCCTTTCTTGGCTGGTAAGAAAGTCGCTGGTCTGACTAGTCTTTAAGGAGTAGTGTGCAGGAAAAGGATCCTGAAGGACTCTTCCATTTCATTTACATTTTTTTTAACTAGTACTCTTTATGAAAGCAAAATGTTTGAATAACTGTAATTGAGAAATAGCAAAGAATATCCAAAACACTTAGTGAGAACATTTCTGAAGTCAAATATGAAGGTTTTGTTTGTAGGGTTTTGGGTTGGGAGTTTAAGAATATTTTAATTTAATTTATTTACACTAACAACAGTATCTGAATGTTATATTTTAATATAGGAAGTCAGATTTTTGAGGCAGACTCTAATGGACAAGTTGTAAATATCTATAGCAGGACAAATGGTGTCATTGTAACATATCTAAGTAGCTGTCCTATTTATAGTTTTGGTGGTGCAGGGTGGGGCATGATGATAAAAGGTATCCAGAGAAGATTATCAGCTGCTTTTAAAGTCTGAAAGGGAAACCAAAAGGAGTCTAAAGGGAGCGCAAAGTCAAATTTATTATCTATTAAAATGAAGGGAAAACTTTAATTTGACATTGTCTATATGTACCTGTCTAATAGAGTTAATGATATTTGTGATGTAGGTGTGTCATTGTTTTGTCTGTCAACTGTTTGAAGTTGTAAACATTGATTCTGTGGTTTGTTTTGCCAATACAATGGGAGGGAAATGTTAAAATAAAGCAAGAATTGTGCCCAAAGTGTTTATAGACACTAATGCTACCTGGGGCTTGTTTTTTCACCCTATTACGTATAACAATTTCAGCAAGTTTCAGAGTAGGAGCCGTGTTAGTCTGTATCCGCAAAAAGAACAGGAGTACTTGTGGCACCTTAGAGACTAACAAATTTATTAGAGCATAAGCTTTCGTGGACTACAGCCCACTTCTTCGGATGCATACCGAAGAAGTGGGCTGTAGTCCACGAAAGCTTATGCTCTAATAAATTTGTTAGTCTCTAAGGTGCCACAAGTACTCCTGTTCTAATTTCAGCAAGTGCTTCAGATTAATCCTTTAGGGGGTCTGGTTTTTCTTGATTCTACTACACGAGGACTAGCATATCAAGAAGAAAAAAGAATTTCCTTTAAAATTTCTGATTACAACAAAGTTTAGAACTGCTGCCTTGCATTCTGACTTGGACTAATCTACAATGGGATGGTCCCTCTAAACAGGAATAAAATGAGTCTTTTGCGCAGAGCTTCATTTCTTGACTTGAACTGTTTATCCTAGCTGTTGAGGCAGGGGGGAAAATTCAAAAGAACTTTTCCCAAAATAGAATAGGTTCACTTCATACAAATTAGAGTGATGGAACTTTGAGTGACTTGCAAAACCTTCTTGCTATATAATTTTATAAAATGAAACTGTAGTTCTAAGTGTTAATTAGAGATTCAGGGTGAAAGCTAGACCCATTGAAGTCAATAGCAAACTCCCATTGATTTCAGTGGGCCCAAGATTTCTCCCTCTATATTCTGAGGTGGGAGTTTCAAAAATGCCTAAGGGTGCATCCCCAACAGGAAGAAAGGTGTTTTACAGAACAGTTGTAATATATGCATAGAAGGTATTTGCCTCATTATCTCTCTTTGTTGTTGTTGCTCCTCATGATTAACTGACTTTATGAAAATTCTTTAATTTTCAGTTTCCTTGATTATCAGTGAATTAGTAATTGACATATGCTGTCAATTACTAATTCATTTATAAATAAGGAAACGGAGGATGGGGTTTGTATAATATGCACTTAGGCTTGTACAAAATCAATTAAATACAAATTATGGAGTTAAATACGCATTGTGCTCCCATCCACGTGGTCCAGACATCGACTTAACTACTCTCTGTCCAGAAAATGTCTTGGGGAACAGATACATCATAATTTGTAAAATCTATCTGTGCTTTAAAATGGATTAAATATACAAAAAAGACCATTTCATTTTTATAGCTGTTTTTTGTTCTGAGTGTAGCTTTTTACTGAAGTCTTATCATTTCATTCTATACAAAATTACACACAAATTGTTGAAAGAAGATTATTAAGGTTGCAGAGTCAAGCACTCAAAACTTAGGAAATTCATAATTCGGCCCCCTTGTGCATATGTAATATGATACAGTCTTTACTTACTTACTATTTGTTCCACAGACCCCTGCCTCATTCAATGCATAGGATGGAGGATGCTCACTTAATATCCTCATTGTTCAGTGTGTGGCCACACGCCTTATTTACTGCACATTGCTCAGACCCTGCTCTGAAGACAGAATTATTAATTTCCTCGTGGGCTTGACTGTGGTGCTCATCACAATAGTACCTGAGTGCTTCATAAACATACATTTAATTGAGCTTCACAAAATCCCTGTGAGAATAGGTGGTATTATCCCCATTTTACAGATGGCAGAACTGAGGCATAAAGAGATTAAAGTCAAAAGCTTCCACTGATTTTGGGTGTCCAGTCTGAGACTCCTATGAACTGATTTTTCAGACCACTTCGCATTATTTTCGTGTTCAAAGCACAGCTCCTATTGACTTGAGTTGCGGCTCTGAGTGCTCAGCACTTTAGCAAATCAGACCCCAGGATGTCAAGCTGGACACTCAGCAAATGAGGAACACACAATCTGTGGCCATCTGTGAAAAGTTAGGTGTAAGTGACGTGCCTAATGTCACACAGGAGTTCTGTGGCAGAAGTAGGAATAGAAGCCAATTTTTCTGGGGCAGCATTCAACTATGAGACCATCCTTTCTGTTTCTGCAGTTCTTACTCATTCACTACACACCCTCCGCCTTCTGTAACAAATGAGGCAGGGATCCTACACGCACCAGCCTCCTTTACTACAGAACCCTCATTTATCCCCAGAGCAGGTCCATCCAGGATACTGAATGAGGCATGGGTCTCTGTGATCATGTAACTAAAGACTGTCACAATCTGCCACATCTGGGAACTGAATTAAGGGGTGTCACGGGGAGCATAGGCTCCCGGCTCTTAGTTCTGGTGCCTGTTCCCGGACCAAACCTGAGCAGCTGCGAAACTGCCTGTTCCCAGACCAAAACTGAGCAGCCGTTACATGGGAAAAAACCCTTATGCCCCCATAGCCCTGAGCTGGAGCCTACTCAGCCTTTCAGTGGGAATGGCACATGCAGAGTCCGGTCACATACGGACACTGTGAAAGGCTTGAGAATGCTCAGCATGGACAGACTCTTTAGAGATCTAAGAAATTTCTCCTGAGCATGTGCAAACTGCAATTTTTCATGGGTTTACAATTTAGCCAAATTTGGGCAGATTTTCATGGGGATGGCAAAATGTACTTCCCTGGCACAAAAACCAACTCCCTTCTCCAAAGATAAAAGAGCTAGAGAAAAGATCACCAGATCAAAGAAAAGACTTTTTTTTAGCCTTTGTATTTTTCCTTAGCCTTATTCTTGGAAATGGCTGAAATTTTCTACCCCCTTCCCCCCCCTCCCCCAAAAAAACCCCAAATTATATACACACACACACCCCTCAGGCAGACATCTGGCATGAAAAATTCCAGCCCAAATAGATATATTTTGGCAAGCTGAATATAAGTAACTGAAAATAGAGTCTCATATTGGGAAGTGTTGGGCAATCTTATTAATGGGCCGTGCTACCAGCCCTGTGTTCAGTTAAACTACTAAAAATATTTTTTTTTTAATTATAATTGATATGTACATGGATTTTAAACTTCTGTTATGTAATTGTTAGATGGCACTAAAGTCAAAATATAAAATAACATAGATATTAAGGTGTGTCTTTAGATATTTAATAATCACTATGTACACATTAAGTTCTTTTGCATACAAATACCAATTTGAAATTTTACTCCAGTGACACATAGGCACCCAAAAAGTCTCTAATACATCACAGGTAGAATTTTAGACAGTCCATCTTTGTTTTTAAATTATCCATTTGTCCAGTTTTCTCTTTCTCTCCTTTTTATTTTGTCAGTAGTGTTTGAGGTTATTCCATTGTATAATTTACAAACAAACAATATAGTTTTAAAATTCTTCAGTTTGTTTTGAAATGAATAAGTCCCTCACTTATAAGCTAGCAGAGATACTGACTTCCATATCCTTACTATAGTATATTCCTTGCGACGAACAACGCTGTACAAACATTTGTGTATTAAAATTTATTTTTTGCATTTTCTATTTCAAAGGTTATATTGGGAAGGCGAACGACCATACTCCTCATTCTAGTAATATTTTTGTTAACAGTTACTATTTGCAGCCAGGATGTCTGAATTTTGGAACAGAATCAAATTATACATTCTAAATCCGTTTCTCCGTTGTAACTGCTCCAGCACTCTTTATGATGCTGTAATTTCATGGTCTATAACATGGAAGGTATATAATAGAATATGAGTTTTTACTGACAATCTATCAAATCGCAGACAATTGCTACTTCGTGGATACATTGTCTCATTCTATTATTCCTCTTTCATTTGGAAGCCAAATGCTTCTCCTGTTTATCTCGATTGCTGAGTTTGAACAAAACAAGCAATCTTTTATATATTTTCAGTGGAAAGGAATTTTAAATAGAATCCTGGAATACAATTGTCTTTAAATGAGTTGTTTTCTGTTACGTCTTTTTTTTTTCCCTCTCTCTCTCTCTCTCTCTCTCTCTTACATGTACTTTGAGAAGATTGTAGTGTTAAGTGCAGGGTGGCTGTGCCATAGGAAGCTTTGATGTTTCTCTGGCATGGCCTGGAGCTCTTCCTGCATATGATGGTGTGAGATACATTATGAATCAGGAATAAGCAAATTTGAAACCAACACTGCCATTTATGAGGCTGGTTTTTTTTTTTGCCCCATATAGATGTGTCGCACAACTCAACAGCGTCTGGAGTAAAGGTGACATAACAGAATTCCCATTTTATTTTCTTACTGATTTCTCCTATTCTTGATTCCCCGCCTCCCCTCCCACACCAGTATTATTATTGGGGTTTAAATTTGATTGTCCATGTACTATTGAAATTATTTCCTACATGATTTCTTTTGCATGCTCTTCTATGGAAGTTTACAATGTCTGAAAAATACTTTTACAAGTTTGGCAACTGATTGATCTTCATTAGAACATCTTCTAACAGAAATTATATTTTCTCCCTTAATAACCTCCGCTCTCTATACTGATTAATGAAGATTTGGCTAGAGCTCTCTCTCCCTCATTGTGACAAGTTAATTTAACTATTACATTTAACAATTTTTGTGGGATTTTTAAATTGGCAATATTAGATTGTCACATTTATTATACTGTTGAAGATAGTACCGATAATGTCAGTGACTCTGTAAGCAGAACCTCCATCTCACTCACTTTTTCAGCGATTGCTTGATTAGTCTGCACTACTGTTACTTTTCTAGAGTCTTGCATTTTAAGGGTCATCCTTTCTCTTTCATTGCAGACAAATTGATTTGTGCACTTGAATTGAAAAATCTCCTTCCCTCCACCCTCAAAACCATATAGTAGGTGTAGATTTTCAACCGCACAAAACAAGATGCTCTGTTCATTCTTTTACGTTCTATTTTAACTGTAACCAGTCAGGAAGAAGACCTAGGTGTCACGGGACAGCTTAATGAAAATATCTACTTGATGCATAGAAGTGATCAATAAAAAGTTAGGCTGCATAAAGAATGGGCTAGAAAGTACTGACTATATTATAATGCCATTATATAACTAAATGCTATGTTTTTCCCCTTGAATGTACTCTGTTCAATTCTAGCCAACCCTTCTCTAGAAATACATACCAAAAATACAGAAGGGGTCCAAAGGTGGGCTATACATGATTAGCTGTATAGTGAGACTTCATGTGAAGAGCGATTGAGAAGATTAGGATTCTTAACTAGAAAGACGATGAATAGGGGATACGATTGAGGTATTCAGAATAATGAATGAGATACCGAGAGTGAATCAGAAGTTCCCATTTATCTCTTCTCACAGTACAAGAACAAAAGGACTTCAAATGGAATTGAAAAGCAACACTTTTAAAACTGATAAAAATAAATACTCTTAGCACACAACTAACCTGTGGAACTTATTGCACTAAGAGATTACTGAAGGCAAGGTCTTAATAAGATTCAAAATAATACTTAGTTATAAATATAGATATAGTAGAACCTCAGACTTACGAACTGACCGGTCAACCACACACCTCATTTGGAATGGGAAGTACGCAATCAGGCAGCACCAGAGACCCCCCCCCCCCAAAAAAAAAGGCAAATACAGTACAGTGCTGTACTAAACCGAAACTACTAAAAATAAAGGGAAAGCAGGTGTGACATTGCTCTCTATATGATTTCATGAAAATATGCTAATAAGCGTAAATATAATATAACTGGAATATGCTTCATGCAAAAGGTCTCTTGTAAGGTATCATTACAAAGCTTATAATCTACTGAATGTGGTCATCCTATTTGTATAACTGTATCACTCTTGTATCTGAAACTAGAAATATGAAATATAATTCTAAGGTCCTATTGTAGTTATGCAAAGTGTGGGCTATTAATGGTGGTTTGGAATCCTGATGGCTCCCATTAACCAGGACAATTGACTGTAGATGGCTCTGTTTTATTTGTGAGTCTTCCTGTATACATGTGTGCTGGCAAGTGGGTAATGAAGTCTTACAGTGGCGTGTGATCATGTTACCTGAACTGGAATCCATTTTTAACCTGGTGCTTTTCCATTTAGAGGAGGTTGTGGGGACCCAGAGAGAGACAAAAGATTCCTGCCTTGTGCCAAAGATATATAAGTGGGTGGAACAGAACAAAGGGGCGGCCATCAGGAGAAATCCCCTAGCTACCACCTGAGCTGGAACAAGGGCTGTACTAGGGGAAAGGATTGTGCCCAGACTAGGAAGGCATCCAGTCTGTGAAAGAAACTTATTGAAACATCTCTGAGGGTGAGATTTTATCTGTATTCAGTTTTATTACAAACCTTACTGTACTAGGCTTAGACTTGGTGTTTTATTTTATTTTGCTTGGTAATTCACTTTGTTCTGTCTGTTATTACTTGGAACCACTTAAATCCTACTTTCTGTATTTAATAAAATCACTTTTACTTATTAATTATGTATTAATACCTGGGGGGGGGGGGCAAACAGCTGTGCATACCTCTCTATCAGTGTTATAGAGGGCAAACAATTTATGAGTTTACCCTGTATACGCTTTATACAGGGTACAATGGATTTATTTGGGGTTTGGACAGCATTGGGAGTTAGGCATCTGAGTGTTAAAGACAGGAACACTTCTTAAGCTGCTTTCAGTTAAATCTGCAGCCTTGGGGCATCTGGTTCAGACCCTGGGTCTGTGTTGGAGCAGACCGGTGTGTCTGGCTCAACAAGACAGGGTGCTGGAGTCCCAAGTTGTTAGGGAAAGCAGGGGCAGTAGTCTTGGCACATCAGTTGGCAGCCCCCTGGGGGTTTCTGTGATCCAACCCGTCACAGCAGGATTTTTCTTCTGCATAGTAAAGGTTCAAAAGCTGTATTAAATCAATGTTCAGTTGTAAACTTTTGAAAGAACAACAATTTGTTCAGAGTTACGAACAACCCCCATTCCCGTAACTCTGAGGTTTTACTGTAGTGAAATCATCCACAAGTAGATGGTATAAAGGATGTAGACCCTCATGCAGATTGTCCACAATGGAATTTCTTGCACCTTAAACTGAAGCCCTTGGTTCTAGCCTCCAGTGGAGATAGAATTCCAGACTTGAGGCACCACTGGACTGATCTGGTGTGGCAGTTTCTATGCATTTCTGTTTTTGGTAACATGGTCTTTTTTTTTTTTTCTTCAGGTTGAATTCTCCTATCCTCCCCTCATCCCAGGAGAAGGACATGACAGCCACAGTTTACCAGAAGAATGGAAATACTTGCCTTTCCTTGCCTTGCCAGATGGAGCTCACAACTATCAAGAAGGTAAGAAAGCAAACATGAGGTTACAGCATCTGAGTGAGGATCAGTGGCAGTAGCTGAAGACTGGGTCCTCCTGTGTGCTTCTACTAGGGGGGAAAGAATCCTGACACTTGAACTATTAATTAAGCAGGCTTCTGACTACTAAACTGCAAAATAAAGATTAATAGAATGCAGTTTAGTCCACCCCTGCGGAAATGGATTTTACAGAAATGGAATCTGTAAGAAGAAGCAACTTAAAATACTTGCGCTTTTAAACTGAACCCTCATCATGAGAATGCAGCAGCAGGAAATCTTCACTCAATACAGGGGGTTCCTTTAAAGGGTATAACCTCACTTGCCTATGGTTATAAAATAAAATAACCCACATGCCCCAAAACCTTCATTAAGGAAATCTGATCCTGTAAATATTTTTGGAGGTGGGAGAAAAAGTATTCAAAAGTATGTGAACAAAGCAGTCTGTTTTTGCTTAAATAGATCTGTGGTTCTCAAAATGTGTTCTACAGATCCTTATTGACAGTCTGCAGAAATCATATAGTGAGAACCAACCAATGAGAAGGGCAGGAGGACTTGCTATGAAGAGTAGTGACCTTCAGAATGAAAAGGTGGGAGAATAATTTTGCCATATTTAGGACTTAGCCAAGGCATAGCAGGCTATAGGTAAATATATCTATAGATAGTTTTGCTCTGTCTATAGATGGAAAAATGAAATATTTTATTTAAAATTTTTCACTTAATCTTGCTTTATGCTTCCTCCTCAAGAAGACCAGCTTTCTGAGAAACCAAGGATCAGTTTACACAAGTCCTGTTGTCTGGGACTTTCAGTTTCAAATTCTGAATCAGTATCAAAATAGCACTGTAGGTGCTGGAGAAAAAGGGATCACTTTAAAATGAACACTTGAAAATGTTTTACTTTTACAAGTAATGCCAAAGGGTCCTATAACTGAAAGATTAGAGGGAAAATATTTTTTTTTTCATTCCAGATTTTTTTCTTTGTGCATTTGTGACAGTACTTTTTATGTACTGTGGTACCTTTCATTATGTACTGTGGTGCCACGTACAGTCAATTTGTCTGTTTCTTCTTTGAGTGTTTGTTCATGTCCATTCCAATCAGGTGTGCGTACGCCACGTGCATGACAGCCAGAAGATTTTTCCCCAGCAGTATCCATAGGGTCGGCCTGGGCGCCCCCTGGAGCTGCGCCTTCATGGCACCCAATATAGGCCCTGCTGACCTGATCCCCCCTCAGTTCGTTCATACCACCGGTGACAGCTAGCTGGAACTTCCCTCACTCTTGCTATTGCAAGTGCCTTTAGCAGTATCCCATTGTCTGTTGCGGGGGAGGGATAGCTCAGTGGTTTGAGCATTGGCCTGCTAAACCCAGGGTTGTGAGTTCAATCCTTGATGGGGCCATTTAGGGATCTGGGGCAAAATCAGTGCTTGGTCCTGCTAGTGAAGGCAGGGGACTGGACTCAATGACCTTTCAAGGTCCCTTCCAGTTCTATGAGATAGGTATATCTCCATATATTTTATTATTATTATATAGTTAGATTATTTGTTAGTAGTGTTAGTAGTGTCTCTAAGTTTCTGTCTCTCCCCCCCGTTTCGTTCCCCAACACGGGGGCATGCCTTGGTCGCCGGGGTTCAAATTATGTGAAGTCTGTGGGAAAGTGATGCCAAAGAGTGACCCGCACACTTCTTGTTTGAAGTGCCTCGGCGAGAGTCACCCAAATGACAAGTGCCGCATTTGCAAGGGGTTTCGGCCGCGGACCCTTAAGGATTGCAAGCAGAGACTCAGAATTCTCCTCATGGAGGCAGCACTCCGTCTGCAGTCCAACCCTGGATCAGCGGAGCCCATGCCGAGCGCTGCCTCCTCTTTGCGCAGCGCACCGGTGCCAACGGCACGTGAGCCAACACCAAGAAAGGTGGCTAAGAACTCCCGGCACCGACACGGCGTCAAACATAAGACTTCTGGCAGGCACTGATCTTCGTCCCCGGTGCCTGAGAAGAAAAAGAAGCAGGAGAGGGGACGCTCTCCCCCTCCTAAGCCTAAGGAGCCAGTGGCAGGGAGGCCTCAGCCCATCCAGCCTGCTTCAGGCCTGGTGCCTCCTAGGGGCTTGTCGACCCCTGCCCTGCAAGAGGTCCAATCGAGTCCGGCCCATTACCATTCTCCAGACTGTCATGACCGGGACATTGAATTCCCTTCCACTACAGAGACTTTGAGGCAGTGCAGAACCTTATTTGCCTAGGCCCATCCTAGACCTGCGAGAGCTCAACAAGTTCATGAAGAAGCTTAAGTTCCGCATAGTCTCTTTGGCCTCCATCAGCCCCTCATTGGATCGAGGAGACTGGTATGCCACCCTTGAAGGACGCATAATTTCACATAGCAATAATTCTGTCCCACAGAAAATACCTCAGGTTTGTGTTGAACAACACCCACTACCAGTTCACAGTCCTTCCATTCGGCCTGGCAGCGGCACCTCAAGTGTTCACCAAATGCATGGCAGTCGTGGCTGCATTCCTGCGCAGGTGGCACGTACAGGTGTTCCAGTACCTCGACGACTGGCTCATCAGGGGCAGCTCCAGGTCTCAAGGGGAGGCACAAGTCGACTTCATAAGAATGACGTTCGACAAACTGGGCCTCCTTCTGAACTAGGGGAAATCAAAGTTGTCCCTGGTTCAGCGGATAGAGTTTATAGGGGCAGTACTGGACTTGACACAAGCCAGGGCATACCTCCCAAAAGCAAGGCTTCCGTCCCTCGGCAACATCGTATGAAGTCTCAGGCAGTTCCCCACCATCACAGGAAGGAATTGCCTGAAACTCCTGGGACACCTGACAGCTTGTATTTACGTAGTATAGCATGCCAGATTCAGACTTCGACCTCTTCAGTCGTGGCTAGTGTTAGTGTATCGGCCAGTCTGGGACAGCTTGGATCATAACCCTGCTTCGCCTGGTACTCGACTCCCTCCTGTGGTGGCTTGACCAATAGGTAGTATGTGCAGGGGTCCCCTTCACCAGCCCCCAGCCATCCCTCTCACTAGTGATGGATGTGTCAGCCTTGGGCTGGGGAGCACATCTGGAAGACCTCAGGCCACAAGGTTTCTGGTCTCAGGCAGAACTCGCTCTCCACATCAGTGTCAGAGAGCTTACACATGACAGACTTTCTGAGCCCACTTGACAGAGAGATGTATATCAGATATGACAGACTACACCACGGTGATATTTTATATCAACAAACAGTGGGGTGCATGCTTCTCTCCCCTGTGCTATGGGACTTCTGTGTAGACCATTCGATACATCTGCAAGCATCGTACCTCCCTGGAATACAGAATAAGTTGGCGGACTATCTCAGCAGGTCACTCCATGGCCACAAATGTTCCCTTTGCCCAGACGTTGCAAACGCAATCTTCCATTAATGGGGTTTTCCCCAGATAGACCAGTTCGCCACGTGACGCAACAGGAAGTGCCAGCAGTTTTTCTCCCTCCTGAATCACAGCCCGGGCTCCATTGCGGTCGCGTTTCGCCTCCCCATGGGGAGGCTATCTTCTCTACATGTTTCCACCTATCCCTTTCATTCACAAGGTGCTCCTCAAGATATGGAGGGAACAAGCTTCGGTGATATTGATAGCCCCAGCCTGGCCTCGCCAGCACTGGTACACATCACTCCTGGAAATGTCCGTGGAAGCTCCAGTCACCTTGCTGCTCTTCCCAGACTTACTAACTCAGGATCACGGTCGGCTTCAGCATCCAAACTTCAAGTCTCTGCATCTCATGGAAGCTCCATGTCTGAACCCGATGGAGCTCTCTTGCTCGGACCCGGTTAGACAAGTCCTCCTTGGCAGTAGAAAGCCCTCCACCAGGGCTACCTACCTTGCTGCGCTGACCAGATTGAAAATCTCTTCCACTTGGCATCATTCATCCCCGACACTCATCTCTGTGCCACTTAGACTATTTTCTCCATTTCAAGCATTAGGGGCTGTCCATGTCGTTAATAAGGGTTCACTTGGCTGCCATCTCTACCTTCCATCCAGGCTCAGAGGGCTGGTCAGTCTTCGCCAGCCCTATGGTCAACCGTTTCCTCAAGGTCTCGACAGGTTATATACGGAAGTCAGGCAGCTGGTCCCAGCCTGGGACCTCAACCTGGTCATTTCCAGACTGACGGCACCGCCTTTTGAACTGCTAGCGGTGTGCTCCCTGCTCTACCTCTCGTACAGCTTTCCTCCCGAAGGTTGTCTCCCAGTTTCACATCAACCAGGACATCTTCCTCCAGTGTTCTGTCCTAAGCCGCACTCAAGTGGCAGGGAGCAGAGGCTTCACTCTTTGGATGTCCACAGAGCACTTGCCTTTTATATCGAAAGAACATAACCATTCCAGAAGCCCATTCAACTGTTTGTGACTGTGGCGGACAGAAGGGTCTTCCAATCTCTTCCCAACAAATTTCGTTGGGGATCACATCCTGCATTCGACAGTGCTACAACCTGGCACGGGTGCCAGCCCCTCCAATCACTGCACACTCCACCAGGGCACAGGCTTCTTCAGCAGCTTTCCTGGCTCAGGTTCCTACCCAGGAAATATGCAGGGCAGCAACATGGTCCTCCATACACATTTTCGCCGCACATTATGCGATTACCTAGCACACCAGAGACGACGCAGCCTTTGGTAGAGTGGTACTCCAATAGGTGGACAACTCTGACCCTGCCTCCTGAACTTGGGCTTGTGATTCACCTGATTGGAATTGACATGAACAAGCACTTGAAGAAGAAAAACAGTTAGTCACTTTCTCGTAACTGTTCTTTGAGATGTGGTGTTCATGTCCATTCCAATACCCTCCCTCCTACCCCTCTGTCGGAGTACCCGTCAAGAAGGAACTGAGGTGGGGTTGGGTCGGCAAGGCCCTATATTGGGCGCTATGAAGTTGCAACTCCAGGGGGCACCCAGGCCAACCCTACAGATACTGCTAGGGGGAAAATCTTCCAGCTTTCGTGCACACAGTGCACGCACCCCTGATTGGAATGGACATGAACAACAGATCTTGAAGAACAAAACTTACGAGAAGGTGAGAAACCGTTTTTTCTCTGCACAGCAACAGGGGAGAAGAAAACTTTTTAAAAGAAGAAATTGTAAAATCACAAAAATACCCTGATACTACTTTTAATTAGGGTTTTGTTATGTTTCTAATTCAAATTGCATCTGACCCTCTAAATTTTAGAGGTATTTCATCTGGAATTGATAACAAAAGTATAGGAGTTGTATCAAAAGAATTTATCTTTGCATCAGTAAAAGGCCACTCCTTGACTCTGTGTTGGGTCCTGACTTGGTTTCATTTCTGTATAATTAAATATCATATGATCTACTGAGTGCATTCTAAAGCAGGAAGTAGGACCAGGTGAGTGAAGTTGTTTCTACATTGGCTCAGTGCCACAGCCCTATGTATGAAAGCTAAATAGTTGACTTTCTGTCATTTCATTACCACAGCAACAGGTCATTAGTGCATATTTTGAAGTGAGAGAGATTGCTTCAAAGCTAGTATAGCAACAAAGCAACTAAACCTGTTAGGTATATATCCTTGGGTTTTTATGACCAGAAACCAGAAAGATTTAAGTTGGAATTACCAAATGTATTTCAAAACAAGATTACCGTAAATTTACTATAACATATTGGGCCTGGTTTTCCTGTGCAGGTTATGAATACTTCACAGTGTAGGAGTTACTAGTGTCCAGTGAAATAGGGAATTAGGCTACTTGTTTATTGGCTTGGAGAGACATTTATTAAAAATTCTACTAAACCCTTAGCCAATCTCTTTAGAATGCAGTGAAATCTGTAAAAAGGACTGACCGTTTTTAGTACCTAACTCCTTTCCTCAAGAGACTACTCCATATTTTTAAGTACAGTTCTGTTTCATTTCATTATTATAAAGTCAGTAACCAATTTTAGTCACTCTCAAGACAGGGTTCACTTCATAGTGAAATGTTGTGAACTGCAAAACAGAATTCTTCTAACGAGTGCTTTGCCTTTGCTATATCTATAAATTAGCAATTAACAGTTAGTGGCAGTAATATATCTGTCTGTTTGCATAATTATTAAACACTGTCTAGCTTTGAAGTAAACCCTGCAGCTTTAATGAAAAGCTCTTTTTTTAGTACCCTTTGTCATGTCATAGCATAAATATTGCTTATTTGGCACCTTTGCACAGAGAGAAAGTGAATTGTTTACTAGTTACTGGAACAGTTTAGTCAGATTTAGACACAAAGACTTCAGCGCTACTTACAAAAGGGTAGAGCTGGTAAGAAAGTGCAATTTCTTCAGTAAGGCTTTTGTAAATGAGAGTAACGTTGAAAAAGATGACTACAGAGCTGAAAATACAAAATGTTGATGTATCGTTCTGTTGGTGACTGATGAAGCTTTTTTTCTCCTTTCTTAGATACTGTGTTTTTCCACTTGCCCCCAAGATGTGGAGATCGAACCACAATATATGGTGTCTCATGCTATAGGCAGATTGAAGCCAAGGTAATTTATAGTTGCAAATATACAAGAGTAAAATTGTAGGTTTGATACAGAAATGAATGGGTGAAATTCTATGACCTGCATTATACAAGAGATCAACCCTATCTGATCAAAATGGTCTCTCTGGCCTTAAAACCTATGAATCTGCAGAGTAGGCACCTTTAGAGCTGAAGAAGTCTCTTTTCTTTCATGACCAGGAACATTGTGGTTCATGTCAGTCTCCTTACACGTCCCATTATATGTTTTGGTTACAGCGAATCTACCAGGCAAGAGCTCCCAGAAGCTGAAGTAGGCTGGAAGAATCTGTCAGGCTAGCTAAGAATTTATATTGCCAGGGAAGTGGAACTCCTTGCTGAAAGCAGATTTAAATTATTCCAGTAACAGCCCTTAAAAAGATCTTTGGGTACCTCTATTGTCTATTGCACAGACACACAAATTCTTCCTTCATGTATCTCCTTTATTTCCAGAAAAGATATTGGTCTCCTTTGAAAAAAGTAAATTTTCAAGGTGGATCAAAATTCTCTTTTGCACTGGTTTTCCATTAAATGTAGTTCTCTATTGTCCAGACCAGTTACATTTTCAGGGAAATATTTTGGGGCTATAAGGGCTGAAAGGGGGTTGTAGTGTGTATTGTCCCACTCTTTGAGGAAATTGTCTTGTACTTGATCTGATATATTATATTGTGCCCATCACTTTTTAAAATCTTGGCACAATTCACAATGTTTGTAGTTATAATTACTCTCTAATGTTATTACAGACTTATTTTAAAATATGTATAATAACCTTTCCAATGACATGCAACAACCTTGAATGTCTAATAGTTTTTAGAAGGAGTTCTGGATAACTTTTATGTTCAGAAGTCTTAAATGACATGCTGTGTACTTTATTTATATTGTTCCCCAATCACATTTGGATTACTTTTAAAGTCTGTTTATTAATTCTTGTTTGAATCAACTTTACAATATTAAATGCATAATTGCAATTCTATTATTATTATTTTTGTATTGACTCTGGTTTATTCAGTATTTGTGCAATAGGCAATTATTGTGGTATCCTGTGGTTAAAGTCTCTCTGTATTTAACTGTATAGTTGTTTTAACTTAGTTTTATTATACTGCTGATTACAGTTTCTGCTGTTTACTAACCATTAAGAGGGTAAATAGATTTTAAATTGAACTGTTTTGGAACAAGTGGAATATAAAGCAATATGTGTTTTATGTAGCAACAACTTCAGCATTCTGCCCAATCTGGCTTTTTGAAAGATATGTGGGCTGTAATCCACATTCTTGTTGTTTTGTACAATATAAGAGAATCATTTGGCTATATGGTTTCTGCCTCTACCCTTTCTAGCCCTGCTGATAAATGTTAGAACTATTTGTTCTAGCTGAGAGAGCAGCTGACTCCACAGGTGTTGCCACTTCCACTTACATCTGGCTAGAAGAAAATGCCCAAGCATGAAACACTCTTTCCAGACCAAAGCTTTTCAACTGGTCCCTTTGTATAGGTATTGTGTCAGAGAAGGAGGAGGGAGAGGTTGTGGCCTTTTGCTTGTCAAATCACCCTGAGCTAAACATACCTGTTTCTTCCCCATCCCACTGCCTTCTATTTATGCTGGTGCCTTTTAAACAGTCTTCAGTACCAAAGACTGTGCATATCATCTCAGTGTAATACTCTGCAAACTAGGCAAATGTGGTCTAGATAAAATTACTATAAAGTTGTTGCATAATTGGTTGAAAACTTATACTCAGTAGTTTTCAGTGGTTCACTGTCAAACTGAGAGGGCATATCTAGTGGAGCTCCATAGGGATCTGTCATGAGTCCAGTACTATTTAATATTTTCATTAATGACTTGGATAATGGAATGGAGACTCTGCTTATAAAATTTTCAGATGACACCAAGCTGGAAGGGGTGCAAGCACTTTGAGGATAGGATTAGAATTCAAAATGACTTTGATAAATTGAAGAATTGGTCTGAAATCAACAAGATAAAATTCAATAAAGGCAAATGCAAAGTATACATTTAGAAAGTAAAAATCAAATGCACAACTATAAAATGGAGAATAAACTGGCTAGGAACTACTCTCCCAGTAAAGAATCTGGGGTTATAGTGGATCACAAATAGAATATGTGACAACATTGTGATGCAGTTGTGAAAAAAGGCAAATGTCATTCTGGGATGTATTATCAGGAGTGTCATATGTAAGACATAGGAGATAATTGTTCCAATCTGCTCTGCACTGGCGAGGCCAGGGCTGCAGTATTGTGTCCAGTTTTGGGCACCACGTGCTAGGAAACATGTGGACAAATTGGAGAGAGTCCAGAAGTGAGCAACAAAAAATGATAAAAAGATTTAAAAAAAACTTACATGTATAAAGATTAAAACAACCTGTGTGTGTTTAGTCTTGAGAAAAGAAGACTGAGGGGGACGGTCTGATAACCGTCATCAAATATGTTAAGAGCTGTTACAGTGATCAATTGTCTCCCTGTCCATTAGAGGTAGGACAAGAAGCAATAGGCTTAATCTGCAGCAAGGGAGATTTAGGTTAGATTTTAGAAAAAAACTTTCTAATTATAAGGGTTACCAAAGGAGGCTGTGGAATCCCCATCTTTGGAGGATTTTAAGAACAAGTTTGACAAACATCTGTCAGAGGTTGTCTAGGTATACGTAGTCCTGCCTCAGCATGGGGGAGTGCAGGTGGACTAGATGGCTTCTTGAGGTCCCTTTCAGCTTAACATTTCTATGATTCTATTTGCAACTACTGTCTGCACAGTGAGTTAAGAACACAACTGTGACCAATTGTTCTGACTATTTGTAGTGTTGTAAAGCATATTGCCTTAAGGTCTGATACTGCACCATTGAAGTCAATTGAAGTTTCAGTGACAGCAACATGGGGGGGCCATAGACAACAATGAGTTAGGCCGAGTGGTGTGCTGTCTATGTATGCAGCACATGCATTGCATGCCTCAGAATTCACAAAAAATGTTTTATTCTACAAGCATGTGAAAGCCTTGCATGTAATTAATCTGTTCATGTCGGCTGTTGTCTTGTTTTGCTGGCAAGGCGTGCAGTGCTCCAAGTTACATCACATTGCCTAGGCAACATTACTGTAGGCAGATGACTTCCTGACCAGCTGTGCACTGGAAAAAGTAGCTCAGGCATGAAAGTGTAGAATTGAGTCGTCTGTGATTGAACAGAGCTAGCAATGTCAACTCCTCATCAGGATGGAAAGTTTCGTGCCAAATTTGTTCACTAATTCATTTAGTGCAAGAGACTATAACAGAAACAGACATTATAAATAATGGAAGCCCAAACCAAAATTGTAATTAGTGATCTGAAACTGTGGGCTGGTCTACACTGGGGGGGGGATCAATCCAAGATCGATTCAAGTCGAAGTATCTTGAATCAAATTACCTGGGGTCCACACGGCGCGGTATCGACGGCCGCAGCTCCCCCGTTGACTGCGCTACCGCCGCTCGCTCTGCTGGAGTTCCGGAGTCAACGTTGAGCGCGTTCAGGGATCGATATATCGCGTCTTGTTAAGACGCGATATATCGATCGCAGATAAATCGATTGCTACCCGCCGATACGGCGGGTAGTGAAGACATACCCTGTATTTCAGTGAAGCTGTGTACAAATGTGAATGGATCTGTGAGTGTGTGAAAACAAACAAGCTATACTACTGACCCTGTCTACTTTTCATCAATGAAAAGAATGTATGGAATAAGGCAGGATACAATGACCTAAAGAACCATTATAAAGCTTGTGGTTGTCATTAGTAGCCAGCAACACCTAGCAGGCTGTATACAGTTACGAACATTTGGACAAGCTTGCACTGATCTTCAGTTAGATAAGCTATGGAGAAGTGCTGTGAGACAACACAATAAAAAGACTGTCAGAATCAGGCTCTTTGCAAAGACTAATTTATGTTTTATTTAATCTCAGAGAACAAGAGCTGGTGTTTTGTAGGGATAACTAAATGGATGACTCCCTGAATCGGGGCAATTATGTAGAAACCTTAGAATTAGTCAGGGAATTTGATCCTTTAATCAAGCAGCATTTGGGAATCATCTACTTTATTTTCTGGAACATCAAACAATTCAAAATAACCTCATCAAAGCAGTAAGTAATATCCAACTTAATGCCATTGCCAAAGAAATTGAGGAAACACCATTTGTTGCTATTTTACTTGATGGAACGTCAGATAGTCCCAATGAGTCCAGCTTTTGACTGTACTGCATTATGTGACCAAGAATGGTGATATTGAACACTTTGTTGCTCTTAATGACATTAGTAACAATCGAACTGCAGCTGACCTTTGCCAGCATGTTGAAACTGTGTGCCAGAAGTTTAAATTTGTTGACAAGGTTTGTAGCTCAGACATACGGCAGTGCAGCAGTAATGGCAGGCAACATAGGTAGGCCTCAGAAACATGTTCATGAAAAGTTTCTCTGTGCACTTTTTGTTCATTGCTATGTCCGTGTTTTAAATCTTGTCCTCAATTTTGCAGCAAACAGTAGCAGACTGATTTTCTTCAAAAACGTTGAAGGAATCTCTGTGGCTTTTTTTTTCCCCTCTCAATCTTCAAAGGACTGAACTTCTTGGAAGCCTAGTTAAACAGAGACAGCCTTCTGTTTGTACCACAAGGTGGAATTTTCATTCAAGGCTTGTACAAATTGTAAAATGAGCAGAGAAGCTCTGACTGAACTCTTCAAAAGTGTGGTGCAGAATCCAGTAGCTTGGGATGCTCAGTCTTTTCACTCAGCCATGGGTTTGCTGACTGTGGTTGATAATTTTCAGTTTGTGTTTCTCCTTTGCCTCTACAATAACATGTTTGAAGTGACAGAAGTGATGTTTCATGTTCTTCAAACCAAGATGTATGATATTGAGTTTTGTATTCAGCAGTCTTCTGAGACATTAGAGCAAATTAGTCGAAAGCAACAAATTTTTGACGAGTTTTGGAAAGAGGTGTCGGAGTTAGGTGTATGTGAACATTGAAGGGAAAAAAGAGCAAGTGAAGGCCAAGCAACGTATAAACGTCTCTCCTTTGAGGTTATTGACAATGTCAGAGAATAGTTATTGTACAATTTGAAAGTGTAGAGAAACTTTAATTTGTACAATTGCTGAATCCAAAACAATTAAAGGAATTCCAGACACATTTTCTGGTTAATGCTCTTGAATCTCTGGAAGAAGCATCTTATCCAAATATTTTTGACATTAGTAGATTGCATTCCAAGCTGTGTGCTGTGGACAAATGATAACAGTGGCAAGAGAAAAGTGACTTGTATAGAACTATTCATGTGCTTGATTTACAAACTTGCTTCTCTAAAGTCAACAAATTGGCTACCTTAATTCTGATTATTCCCTACTCTGCAGCCACAGTGGAAAGATCTTTTTTCAACTTTAAAGCGCATTTAGACATTTACACGCAACACCCAGAGTAGCAAACACCTGTCCAGCTTGGTTTCACTGACCATCGAAAAGGAACTGCTTAGGTACTTGTGCAGCTTACCAGATTTTTATGACTTTGTCACTGAGGAGTTTCTTACAAAAGATAGAAGAACGGATTTTTAATTTCAGTAGAAATGTTAGGTAATCGTGTATTAGTATAGTCTCAGGTTTCATTATATTTGGCTTACTAGTATTTGGCAAAAAATGTATTTGGTTTATTAATCACAGTCTGTACATTAGAAAAAAATCTTTTTATCTGTCATCTAAAAAGTTGTTGCATACCTTATTAAAAATGTCATTTGCATACCACTGGGTAGGCCAATTCTCAAATAGCACATTCTGGGTTTTGTTTTGATCAGTGGTGGTTTTCTGGTAACTGGCTTTAAAAATAATTTTTAAAATACATACAATATTTTTACATATAATACTTTTTTTTCTTAGGCACTGAAAGTGCGGCACGCAGATGTCACCCGAGAAACGGTACAGAAAAGTGTCTGTGTTCTAAGTCAGCTGGTAAGAGAGCAACTAACAAAGACAAACTTTTTTTTTAAAGAATACACACAGAAAACTGGTTTGACAAATTTTTGTTTGGAAACTTTCATTATTTTAAATGTTCTTTGTTAGAAACACTTTAAAATGTAACAAAATGAGCATTGAAATCACAGGTGTGTTAGAAGGCCAAGGTACTCAAATGTTGTTATAATTCTTCAACTGGAGAGACAAGGTGAGTGAGGTAATATCTTTTGTTGGACCAACTTCTGTTGGTGAGGGAGACAAGCTTTTGAGCCACAAAGAGCTCTTCTTCAGGTTTGGGAAAGGTACTCCCAGCTTTTGCTGTGACACTAGGAGTTCCTTCTCCAGACCTGAAGAAGAGCTCTGTGTGGCTTGTCTCTATCACCAACACAAGTCAGTTCAATAAAAAATATTATCTCACCTACCTGTCTCTCCAATATCCTGGGACTGACAGGACTACAACTACATTGCATGGAAAAATGCATGTACTTTATTGTGAGTCTTGATATGATCTATTTGCATTTTTAATAATTGTTCCAAGAAGCCTATCAGTAATTGTATATTCCATTCAGTGTATGTATCCATGCTAGCTTTAGTGTTGCTACTATGGCTAAAAATAGTGAAACCATGATAGCACAGGTTTCAGTGCAGGCTGTACGAGCATGCTGGGGACCCTGGGTATGTACTTACCTTGCTAGCCCATGCCACTGTGTCTTCACTGCTAGCTAGATTTAAGATAGCATGGGATGCCAGCCCCTGCTGCAACCATACCTCCAACTGAAGTGTAGATATATCCATGGTGATACACTATAAAATTACTAGTAAGTTATCAGATAATGAAAAACCTAGCAATGGACAACTGTGAAATGAAGCTTTTTTCTAGCGGTTAGTGTAGTATGTTATAGATTCATAGATTATAGGACTGGAAGGGACCTCGAGAGGTCATCGAGTCCAGTCCCCTGCCCGCATGGCAGGACCAAATACTGTCTAGACCATCCCTGATAGACATTTATCTAACCTACTCTTAAATATCTCCAGAGACGGAGATTCCACAACCTCCCTAGGCAATTTGTTCCAGTGTTTAACCACCCTGACAGTTAGGAACTTTTTCCTAATGTCCAACCTAGACCTCCCTTGCTGCAGTTTAAACCCATTGTTTCTGGTTCTATCCTTAGAGGCTAAGGTGAACAAGTTCTCTCCCTCCTCCTTATGACACCCTTTTAGATACCTGAAAACTGCTATCATGTCCCCTCTCAGTCTTCTCTTTTCCAAACTAAACAAACCCAGTTCTTTCAGCCTTCCTTCATAGGTCATGTTCTCAAGACCTTTAATCATTCTTGTTGCTCTTCTTTGGACCCTTTCCAATTTCTCCACATCTTTTTTAAAATGTGGCGCCCAGAACTGGACACAATACTCCAGCTGAGGCCTAACCAGAGCAGAGTAGAGCGGAAGAATGACTTCTCGTGTCTTGCTCACAACACACCTGTTAATGCATCCCAGAATCATGTTTGCTTTTTTTGCAACAGCATCACACTGTTGACTCATATTTAGCTTGTGGTCCACTATAACCCCTAGATCCCTTTCTGCCATACTCCTTCCTAGACAGTCTTTTCCCATTCTGTATGTGTGAAATTGATTTTTCCTTCCTAAGTGGAGCACTTTGCATTTGTCTTTGTTAAACTTCATCCTGTTTAACTCAGACCATTTCTCCAATTTGTCCAGATCATTTTGAATTATGACCCTGTCCTCCAAAGTAGTTGCAATCCCTCCCAGTTTGGTATCATCCGCAAACTTAATAAGCGTACTTTATGCCAATATCTAAGTCGTTGATGAAGATATTGAACAGAGCCGGTCCATATTGAACAGAGCCGGTCATATTATGTGAAATATGATGTGTCTTCAGAATATATTGGGTGTACCTCTCAGTTGTCTGGGGGTCTATGTTGCAATGCAGGCTGCTTTTTACAGTCAGACTATGCAACTACACTTTACAGGCAGAGAAAATAATTCTTTATTGAGAGATGAATTCAACTGCATGAGCAAGATGAAGCAGGAAAGTTCCCGCTTATTCTATCCCCACAACACTACTGGCAGGATATTGAGTGATGTGCACTATCTGCCAATGAAACACAAGATAAAATTGTTACCTAATTAAAATTCACAGTGAGGGCTTTTGTCTTTAAAAATTACACTTCCATCTAGTGGGGTATCGATCTGTATTAGAATACAAGGACAGTTGGGGGGTATGGAGGAAGGACACTGGAACTGGAAACCAGCAACAAATGTACTTTTTTCATCTGCCTTTCATTTATGACATAACATGTCCATTTCTCTGTCTCACAAGCCTTTGTATGGATTACTTCAAGCAAAGCTACAGCTCATTACTCATGCTTATTTTGAAGAAAAAGACTTCTCACAAATTTCAATTCTTAAGGTAACTTTTCAGTATATACTAATACAGTATAATGCCCCATGTGTATGACCATAGATTTTAAGTTATAAACATTCTTTATCAGAGGGGTAGCCATGTTAGTCTGGATCTGTGAAAAGCAACAGAGAGTCCTGTGGCACCTTTAAGACTAACAAATATATTGGAGCATAAGCTTTCATGGGTGAATGCCCACTTCGTAGTGGGTATTCACCCACGAAAGCTTATGCTCCAATACATCTGTTAAACATTCTTTAATCAATGTATTCTTGTATGTATTGCATTTTCATAGGTGATACTTCTATTCAGCTATTTTAAATAATTACATGAAATAATATATTATCCTAATATGAATCTGAGAAAGGAACAGATTTCTGATTAGTGAAATATCTAGGAACAATATCTTCAATGACACCCTTAAAGTAACACCCCAGTTATAAGTAAAAATGTTCTTTTGTCTGTCCATCTCTTCGAAACAAATTATTTTATTTATTCTGGTCCCTTCGGTAGCTCTTTAGAACAGGTGTTACTAATCAGATGTGGTATTCATATGCCATTAATATTTTTATTTAACTTTTACAGGAACTTTATGAGCATATGAATAGCTCTTTGGGAGGAACTACACTGGAGGGGTCACAAGTTTATCTTGGTAAGGGACGTTTTTACAAGCAATAATATATAATGTTATATCAGCCAAATCATTCCCTCTGAACTAGTTTGTTTATGTGCATTAAAATTTAGCACCACAGGTTTTGTGCCTGCATGGGACTTTATTATTTTCCCTCTCATTTATGGAATTAAATAATTTTCAGGTAACTACCCTTTATCTGTTTTTCCATAATGTGGATCTCATTTTAGCTTGTAATCCATGATACTTCAATCATGCCTCTTGATATGATATACATTTAGTGCAGTGTTTCCCAAACTTGGGACGCCGCTTGCTGGAAGTGGCGGCCAGTACGTCCCTCGGCCCGCGCCGCTTCCCGCAGCTCCCATTGGCCTGGAGCAGTGAACCGCGGCCAGTGGGAGCTGCGATTGGCCGGACCTGCGGACGCAGCAGGTAAACAAACTGGCTGGGCCCGCCATGGGCTTTCCCTACACAAGCGGCGTCCCAAGTTTGGGAAACACTGATTTAGTGAGTGAGCTGTTCAGCTCCTTCTGAAAACTATGCTTTTTTGAAAATTTTAATTGTGGGGGAAATTTTCAGTGGCATAAATGGCAGTTAGGAATCCAGTTCCTTTTGACTTCCAAAGGGAGTTGAGCACCTAACTGCCCTTTATGCCTTTATCTCCCCCTACATCCTTTGCTCCACGTACCATAGGAAGAATTGTGATCTAGAAAGAGAACTAAAAGTCGTTGTTTAATCAAATGCTCCCATAGGGAAATGCTTTAGCCAGCTGGCTTCAGTATGAAAGTAAATAGCCATCTTCTGGAATGCAGAGTCTCCATCTTACTTTCAACTCTCATTCTTAGAAGGAAGAGAAAATGGTTTGAATTCTTTTAATGAAATCACCAGCATGTTTTCCATGAGAATGGGAAATCATCGTGTGTCACTTTAGCTTATGTAATTTGGCCAATAGAAAAATGGGGGACAGGAAGAAAGGAGTTGATACCCCTTGCAAAGCTTCACTAATGGATTTGTTCTCAACGTTGTAGGTCTGTCTCCCCGAGATCTTGTCCTTCAGTTTAGACACAAGGTACGCTTTCTTCATGTGGCTAATAAAGTACAGCAGCAGCATGCTTTTTTACATGGTAAAAATGTAGGTTGCATGATGAGCAACTGACAGCTAAGCAAGTGCACACATACACTTCTTCATATTTTAAGGTCCAGACTCTCTGCTGTACCTAGGGGGTGCTGCTAAGGAGCTGGATACAGCCTCCTGGGACTTTCTGGCCTCAGATGCAGGTTGGTGCAACCTGGGGGTTGTTGTTTGAGGGACCATATACCATCTGGAGATATGTTCCAGCCACTCACCCTTCCTGCCACCACACACTACCCATATTTCCTTGCCAGGAGTTGTGGGGAGGGGAGATGTAGCAACCTGCTCTGTTGGCTCTACCCTTGTTAGGGATTCCCTCTCCCTCCCCTACTAGAAGTATCTCCAGTAGGCAGGTTTCAAGTACTCTTCACTTCCTTTATGCATATATCACAAAAAAACCCACAACCCACATACACCAAGGAGTAGGAGATGGTTCTACCCCGCTTAAACCTGTTATCTCAGTGGTTAGAGGACTTACGTAGGATGTGGGAGACTCAGGTTCAAATCCCCACTCTGTCTGATAGGAGCAGGGTCTTGAACCTGACTCTCCCACATCTTGGGTAGGTGCCCCAACTGCTGGATTATAGAGTCATTCTCATTCTCTCTATGGCTGAATGAATATTTTGTTGTTTTATGCAAAGTGGAACAACTTCAGTAGTAGAGATTGAGAGAAACTTGCCTCAGAATACACCATAGTGCAGTGGTTAGAGCACTCCCTCAGGAACTGAAGACCTGGGTTTATGTCCCTGTTCCTCTAAGGCAGAGTGGGGATTTAAGATCAGGCCTTTCACCTCCTGGGTAAGTGCCCTAAACACTGGGCTATTGTATAAATTGTGGGGATTAGGAATGCTTAGAGCAGTGGTGGGCAACCTGCAGGCTGCGTGTGGCCCATCAGGGTAATCTGATTACGGGTTGCGAGACATTTTGCTGACATTGACCATCTGCAGGCACGGCTCCCTGCAGCTCCCAGTGGCCGCGGTTTGACGTTCCCGGCCAATGAAATAGCTAAGGGAAACATCTTTAATGAAAGACGAATTTACGTATATTACACACATGTACACACATGTAAATGTGTGGGCTTTTTTCCTGTTTGTTAGTCACCCACCATGTTAATTTTCCCTTCTTATTTTGCAGATCTTAATTCTTTTTAAATTGATTCTTCTAGAGAAAAAGGTAGGGTCTGTGGGATGAAGGAGAGGATTGAAATGGAGATGTAATTGTTTATATGACTCTATAGAGTGTATGTTAGTGAAAGATAAATGCTACACTAAATATGTCTGAAGTAAAACCCAATGCTCAAGTATATTTACATGCAGATATAAATAAAACTGGAAAACTTTATCCCCTTGATTAACTGCTCTGTGTGTGTTGGTGTATAAATTCTGCTCACAAACTGTCAATAATGGAAAAAATTAGTAGTTACTCTAGAGCAAAGGCAAGTAAAATTTGGTAAACTTGGGCAGGGAAATTTTCATAAGTTTTTAAGGGATGGAAGTACATATCATGAAAAGCCACTGTGAGAATTGGTACAAATGATAATGAGAAATGGTCAACTGCATAAGGAAATGGATGGGAAATATCAGGACCTAAATAGTGCACTCACCATTGTAGAGTGAAAATTCTTAGTACATAAGGTCCAGCAAAAAAGAACTTCATTTAAACATAAAATAGATAGTAATAAAAATACCAAAGGAAGCAAGCTTTAGATTTTTTCAAGTTTTAGATTTTTGTGAATTGTATGGATACTTATCTGAAATATATATTTAGTATCCAAGGTCATGTCTCTCTAGTCATGTTAACTTTGAGTCACAGTAAATAAAAATAAAAATAAATATTAAAATAAGTAAGTCGACCTAGTTTAAATCCACAGAGAAGTGTAAGTCTTAATTATATTTTTCTTCAGGCTGTCTTACTGCCTAAAAGAAGTGCTGTCTTGGCCATTTAAGAGGACTCTGGAACATGTACACACAGATAAGAAATAGAAACAAAAGAGTACCAATTTGTAAATTCAAATGTTGGGTCGAGATCTTTCAGTAAAGTGGCTGAATATCAGCTCACAAATACTTGAAATACAAATACACAAATACATCAGCTCACAGGCATCTTTTTTTCCTACAATGTTTATTTTCATGTTAAAAGTCAAAATCTTACTTTGCTCCCCCAGTGAACAAGCTAAATTATAAGTTCATCTCCTTGATAGAAATGACTTGAAGTTGCTTTTATAGGACAACTATAAAAAAAATCGTTCATTGAAGGGCAGGAAGTAATATCAACAAATCAGACATGAGCAGTTTTTATCAAGGTTGCACAAAAGAAATCAGAAGTCAAGAAATACATATATTATGACTGCATGCACAACCTTAACTCTGCCCTATATGCATTGTGATAGCTTATAATTACTCAAATATAATACATTTTTCTACATCCTCAAGCCTTTTCTGTATTAGAAGAGTGTGCTATTTTGTCTAAATCAATTAACAAAATTGATCTGGTCAAATCAGCTCAAATCTCTAATGTAGATACACTTAAACCAGTTTAACCCTTGCTTATATAGATTTTTGCTTCAGTTGGTAACTTAATGGATAAAACTGGTTTAAGTGTCTGTTTTTGGGCTTTGCCACCGTTTTAACTAGATACTTTTTCTACAACCTTAAATTACTTAAAATATATTTTGGAAAACACGATAGCGTCATTAGACTGGAAATGCCTTCATAGAAGTGGGTAAAACTAAGATTTGATGTGCAACCTTAACTGGAGCATTTTGTACTATTTTTTTCATTGCTTAGCCTTGCTACTTTAACATTCTTTCAGTGTAGTTTTTTAAATAGATATTTCTAGTTTTAAAATAACTAACTGTTTAAGAACATGAGAATTAGTGGCTATATGTGATGTTTGGGTGTTTTAAGCAATTCAGGTCCAAACCCTGCAATTGGATTCAGTAGCATAGATTCCTTTGCCCAAGTGAAGCCCCACTGCTTTCCTCTGGGCTCTGTAAAGGCAAAGGCATCTGCCCTACCAGGCCTGATTGCATGATCGAGATCCAAGTGTCTCATTGTGTACTTTTTCATTTACCAAAGCTGAAGTGTTGTTTAATTCCAAAAAAGTCAGTAGCAATGCCACATGGTAATCTTAGTAACAGCCTCAGAGTACACCAAAAAGCCTGTCAGTTTAAAATTGCATATATAAACTCCTAGATTTATTGTGTTATATAAAACATTTAGTTTCAGAAATTTCAGTGTAAGGATGGGGTGGGGTTTGTTTCACTTTCCACATCTACACTGGTCTGTTGAACAGTTTCCCAAATATTTCAAAAGTCTGCTACAAATATTTTAAACTTTAGAATTAAAAATAATTGCTTCACTTTATATTGATACAAGAAATGTTTTAGAAACCGCCTTGCCTATTTGATTTAAAAACTGATTATGGTAGCATTTCATAATTACAGCTAAACATTCTAGTTATCTAGTACTGAGCTATAATTCCGTTCTGAAGTTGTACAAACCACAAGACACAAATTCACAGGAAGAGTGGAGGCATGCTCAAATGACTCAAACATATGAGTCTAGTTTGAAAAAGCTGGACATCTATTGAATAAACGTGAGAATTCTTTCTGAACTTACAAGCAGAAAGTGAACCATGGCATCTGCTAAAAGAGAGAGAGAGAGAGAGAACACACTGTTTTCCTGTACTGGCTGCTTCCGAACAGCTGTTAAGGTTCCAGAATAGTTGTGGGAAAACCTGTACAGTCAAAGACCTTAAACATACTAAGCCAGTATGCCCAATAATGCCACCCATTCTTGATCAGAAAGATGCCTTTTGTTCTGTGGCTCAACTCCCATTAATCCATGGGTTGATGCCTGTCCCACAGGTAGGAGGAAGCATGTCTCAAACTCACAACTACTGCTGGGTTGAGACACCATCTCCAGATGGGGGCCATTTGGATATTTATTGCCAGGATCACGCTATTTCCTGACGTGTTACAGGGGGCAAGGGAGTCAATGTGCACCCAGACAAACTAAAGGAATTATGGAAAGCACTAGAATTATGGAAAGCACTAACCTTAAATATATAATTACCATGCCACAAACAAAATTTTGGCCACGTGTGGGAAGAAGAGGTATTCCTTCACATGGATGGGTTTTTAAAACTGTTCTGACTGCCTGACTAGGGCAATTCTCCAGTCAGCTAAAGGCAATGTGGCATCGCACCCGTTCTTCAGCAGTGAGCACCAGCAAGGACCAAATTGATTGAATTGCAAAAATGACCTTCTGCAATCATTAAGATTGTAGCTATCATTCTTACCGCCCCTGAAAGTGATATAACCAACCAGTATAAGATTGAATCATCCAAGTATAGTAAATGCCTTGTTATGTCTTCTCTTTAAATATTTATCTGAATAAAAATGTTATGGGGACTTTTATCGAAGTGAAATTCTCCATGAACTGATTTTAAACATTTTTTTAGCTAGATAGATATAGGCATTAGATGTCCTCAGATTCTCTTGTTTGTTTCTGTTTTCTTTTCTCTCTGACTTAAGCTGTCATTTAAATTTCCCCTTCATCCCCCTCCCCACAGGTGTTGTTTTATATTTCTCCAGTAAATAGACTGGTGGGAGCACTGATGACTGTCTTGTCTCTCTTTCCTGGTAAGGAAAAGCAGGCTTCGGCTATTTCTTTCTTGTGTAATTTCTGTTCATAACTGAAATTGACAGTGATATATTTGGGCGTGGGGGACTTATGTGACACATGGGCTGTGTTGGTATATTGCCAGAGTATAATAGTCACAATGAATTCACACACACAGCTACGTAATATGTTTATGAAGCACACATGCGCACAACCTGATAACACTTGGTATTTTTGAGTGCTCCTTACCTTAGTAATAAGAAACTAAGTCTATTTTATCTCTGCGGGCTGCATATTGGGCACCTTTGATATGCCAGTGAATAAGAAGTCATTGGTTCTGTGTTCCTGCCAAATGTTTATCAAACTTTAAATAACACTTGCCAAGGCAGAATGTCAGTGCTGATCCATTTGTGTCATAGTCATAGGCGCTGACTCCATGGGTGCTCTGGGCTGGAGCACCCATGCGAAAAAATGGTGGGTGCTGAGCACCCACCGGCAGCCTCCCCCCACCCAATCAGCTTCTCTCCCTCCTCCCAGCTCCTCCCGCCCACGACGATCAGCTGTTACGCGGCGTGCAGGAGGCGCTGGAGTGGCGGGGGAGGGGGTGGAACGAGGCAGAGCAGGGGCGGGAAGAGACAGGGTGGGGGTGGGGCCTTAGGGGAAGCAGTGAAGTAGAGTCAGGGCCTGGGGCAGAGTGGGGGTCGAGCAACCTCCAGCACATTAGAAAGTCGGTGCCTCTGGCAGAAGTGGACTGGATTTTTAAAGTGGCAATGAAAATGCATGACACTTTTGTTTTGATATACTAAAAAGCATTTCCTACTTTGCCATTATCAAAAATCACTAAAATCTTTGGTGAGATGATATTGTGTATATGTTTGTCCTCCAGGTATGATTGAACATGGTCTTACTGACAGTTCACAGTATAGACCAAGAAAGAGTGTATCAGAGGACACTGGCCTGCGGGAAGTTACTCCCCCTTTAGATGATTATGTTTCTGTGTCTGTTGCTGACATTTCAAATACAAACTCAGGAATGGGCGAGGAAGGCAGGAAGCTATCAGGAAACCATGTGCGGGAGGCTCAGAAAACAGATGTGCCTTTATCCCATTCTGAAACGAATTGCAATGGATCACAGTCCTCCAATGGCACTGGACAACATTTGAAACCTCCTTCACGCACTTCTCCAGAGTCTTCTGAAAGCGACTGGGAGACCTTGGATCCTAGTATTTTGGAGGATACCAACTTGAAAGAAGAACATGAAAATATGACATCAGAACAGACTGAAATCCTTTTAAAGGAATGCCCAACGTCAGAAAGCCCTCCAATTACTGTGCAACCTCAGGCTAAAACAGGACATGTGGTTCTTGTTCCAGGACTGATATCAGGGTTAGAGGAGGACCAGTATGGCATGCCATTGGCTATTTTTACTAAGGTAAACATTTTGATAATTGTACTTAGTAAATATTTACCAACACTTTCAGGCCTAAGTTTTCAAAAGTGACTAGCAATTTTTGGTGCCCAACTTAAAGCCTGTTTAAAGTATTGCTCAGTATTCAAGTGCAGACTCTGACAAGAGACTTTATTTTTGTATAATAAAAAAAGCCCACTTTCCTGGATGTATTTTCCACCCCACATGCATATGCACTACTTCCCGTGATCTATGACTGTTCCGTTTATTTTTCTAAGTCATGTTGTTAACAGGCAATGACTTGCAGACACTCCTTGATCAACTAGCTGCAGACACGAACAGCTTGCCCCAGATGGGCCCCCCATGTATTGTTTCTGTTTTACTTCTGAAGAACTTAGAAATCTTAATTTATTTAGTAACTTCTTAATTAATAGAAAGGATTGTTGTGTAAGTACAAGTGTTTCTAATGTAATTATAAAATTTTGATAACACAAAGATGTGGGAAGTGCTACTATGTATCCCATCCATTTAGGCTTTTCCTAAAGTTCTCTTTGCTGTAATATCTAAGCACTTGCTAGACAAATCTGCAAGATAAGGTCCCTAGTGGACATCATGGAGTTTTTCATTCTTCTTTCTATCTTTGATAAGGAGGCATTACTTGAGGAATATCTACGTTAAAAAATAATAATAATAATTCAGCCCATTTTTTTCATGTAGGAGGGTTATGTGTTTATTCGGGCTTTAAAGTAGTCCTCTTATTTGCATTACAGGTTACCCGCTACTGGGGATACCTTGCTTTGGTTGCAGCAATGAGCTGACTAACGAGGCAAACATGACTCAGCAAATTAAAAATTAAACACACTTACACCTAGCACAGATTTTACTCGTACTGCAATTGGAAATAAGTAAGGCTAAGTTTTTGTCACAGATATTTTTAGTAAAAGTCATGGACAGGTCACGGGAAATAAACGAAAATTCACGGCAGCCCATGACCTGTCCCTGACCTTCGCTAAAAATATCCCAGACAAAAGGGATAGGTGGGTTCAGCACCCACTGCTGCTGGGGCTCCCGGATCCCCCACTGATGCGGTGCGTGGGAGTGCCAAAGTCCCCCTGCCCCGGGACTGGGCTGCTGCGGGGTCCCCTCACCCGGGCAGCTGGCCCTGGCTGCAGCTGCGGTTGGGCACCTGTGGGGAGTCCCCGCTGCCGGCCATGGCTGGGCAGCACTGGGGGCTGGGCGCTGCAAAGGCGGGGCTGGCTGGGAGCTCCAGCCCCAGGGCAGAAAATGTCACAGAAGTCAATGGAAATCACGGATTCCGTGACCTAATCATAGCCTTAGAAATAAGTTATAGAGAAGAAAATGTGTGAGAGACACATCATATTTGTGCACTTGAACCTTGAAACGAAACAAAACTAACAGCTGGCAGTGCTGAATCACAGCACAGTGACCTGCTGCAGCAAAAGCCCCTAAAAGGCTGGTCTCCGAACTCTTGATGGGGTGTCTCATCTTTTACAGAGTGATCAGGCAGCAGAGTCTGGGCAAAGATCCACTTGGGCCATGTCTAACTACCACTCATGTTGGCAAAACTTATGTTGCTCAGGAGTGTGTTTTTTTCAAACCCCTGGGCGACATAAGTCACGCCAGCATAAGTGGTAGTGTGCACGTTGCTATGTTGCCAGGAGTGCTTCTCCCGCCGACATAGTTACCACTGCTCATTGGGGTGGTTTAATTATGTCGAAAAGAGAGCGCTCTCTCCTGTTGGCTTAAAGCGGCTACACGAGAGATCTTACAGCGGCGCAGCTGCATTGGTACAGTGTAAGCATAGTCTTAGATATGGAGTCGAAGGAATGCAGTCAACTCAAAAATAAATTTCCGTCTGAAAATATTGTATCTAACTATTTCAGAGTAGCAGCCGTGTTAATCTGTATCCGCAAAAAGAAGAACAGGAGTACTTGTGGCACCTTAGAGACTAACAAATTTATTAGAGCATAAGCTTTCGTGGACTACAGCCCACTTCTTCGGATGCATATAGAATGGAACATATATTGAGGAGATATATATACACACATACAGAGAGCATAAACAGGTGGGAGTTGTCTTACCAACTCTGAGAGGCCAATTAAGAGAAAAAAAACTTTTGAAGTGATAATCAAGATAGCCCAGTACAGACAGTTTGATAAGAAGTGTGAGCATACTCCCCTTGTAAGTATCCGAAGAAGTGGGCTGTAGTCCACGAAAGCTTATGCTCTAATAAATTTGTTAGTCTCTAAGGTGCCACAAGTACTCCTGTTCTTCTATCTAACTATTGTGACAAGTAACCTTAAGCTTGCTAGAGCAGAGAGAGAGTAGAGGGGAGAGTTTTCTCATTTATGATGTGTATTTACTGGCTTAATTGCCAGTTGATGGGCATTGTCTGTCTCACGATAGCCCTCTAGGGGTCTTCACACTTTTCTCTAAGCCAAACTTCAAACTTCATTGCATCGGGACCTCCTTCTGACAACAAACATTACTACACAACCTCAGGATGGGGGACCGAAGCCTCAGCCCCGATACCCCTGGTGGTGGGGGGGGGGAAAGGGGGGAGCCAATGCCAAAGCCTGAGCCCGTCCACCGCAGGTGGGGGGACCAAAGCCAAAATCCAAGGGCTTCAGCCCCAGGCAGGGGGCCTGTAATATGAGTTGTGCCACCCACGGCTGAAACCATTGGGCTTCAGCTTCAGTCCCGGGCAGTGGGGCTTGGGCTTCGGCCCCTGCCCCAGTAAGTCTTATGCCAGCCCTGGCGACCCCATTAAAATGGGGTCGAGACCCACTTTGGGGTCCTGACCCAGAGTTTGAGAACCGCTGCTCTAGGCCCTGCTAGTAGGTATGTGTGAGTAACAGTAGTAGCACAGCTGAAATTGGAGAGACTTCAATTATGTGCATAGAGAGGAAAGGGTAGGAGGGTGGAAGGAGTGTGTCTGAACACTAGGTGAGTCTGACCTTAGTTTTGAATCTCAGGATATTAGGCATGTCTATTTAAAAAGGTTCGTCATATAATCGGACACTGATCTGCCATGACCACTTTTGCCTGATTTCTGAAGCTTGGAAATTAAAAATGTGAACACACACATATATTTCAGTATTGTCCTTTGCAGCTATACTCTGAATTTCTCTGCATGTTGACAGAGCCTTGAGATGAATTATGTCAGATATCTAAGGGTTTTGTTTTGTTTTTGTTTTTAATATATGGTGAATGTAGATGCGAAATCATGGTAAATATGCAATCCCTTCTAAAAATAGTTTTTGCGATGTGAGTTGGGACTGATGTTAATGACTTTATATCGGGGGCGGGCAAACTTTTTGGCCTGAGGGCCGCATCGGGTTTCATAAATTGTATGGAGGGCCAGTTAGGGGAGGGGGTCGTGGCCTGGCCCCCACCTCCTATCTGCCCCCCGGGGACTCCTGCCCCATCCAACCCACCCTGTTCCCTGACGGCCCCTCTGAGACCCCTGCCCCATCCACACATACCCGCTCCATGTCCCCTGACTGCCCCCGAACCCACACACCCCGCATCCAACCCCTTCTCTCATTCCTGACTGCCCGCGGACCCCCTGCCGCCCCATCCAACCCCCCCCTTCCTGACTGCCCCCCGGGACCCCGGCCCCGATTCAACCCCCAGTTTCCCCCCCGAACCACCATCCAACGCCCCGCCCCCTGACCACCACCCCGAACTCCCCTGCCCTCTATCCAACCCCCTCTACTCCCTTACAGCGCTGCCTGGAGCACCGGTGGCTGGTGGCGCTACAGCCGTGCCGCCCGGCTGGAGCTGGGCCACACTGCCACCACCACTCAGCACAGAGCACCGGGTCAGGCTGGGCTCTTCAGCTGCACGGCACTGCCCCAGGAGCTCACAGCCCTGCCGCCCAGAGCATTGTGCCAGGGCTGAGTGAGCGAGCTGAGGCTGCAGGGAAGGAGCTGGGGGTGAGCCTCCCGGGCCAGGATCTCGGGGGCCGGGCCGGACGGTCCCGCGGGCCGTGGTTTGCCCACCCCTGCTTTATATAAATGGCCTTTTAGGGACTAATGGAACAGTTTATAATATCTTAAACTGGTAGGCATAGAATTAAAAGTTGTTTTTATTAAATTATGTTCTTAGTGTTCTGATCCCACTGGATCAGTAACTTATATTAGAAGCAACATATTAAATTGCCCAAAGCTAACAGCTGAAATACCACCTTCTCTGGACTGCCATAACTTATAATAAGAAAACGCTCTTTACCAGTGCTCCACAATTAGATGCTTGACCAAAACAAAAGTGTCAACATTCATGGTGCTATGCAAAGCAAACTCTGCCTCTAGTGGATGACCAGAGATGCAAATTACACAGCCAAAGATTTGCCACAGAAAACTCAGTCTTTGATGTTCCAGAGTTAAAATTTAAGGAATGTCAATACAAGTGACTTGAAGCTGCAATCATGCCCAACTAACATAGATATATAGAGGTCCTACGAAATGACAACCAAATGCAAAGAGACAAGGTGGGTGAGAAAATATCTTTTATTGGACCAACTTCTGATGGCAAGCGAGACAAGCTGTCAAGCTTACACACAGCTCTTCTTCAGGTCTGGGAAACTTACTTAGAGGGCAGGTTTACATTTAAAAGGTTGCATCGGCGCAGCTGCACTGCTGTAGCCCTTTAATGAAGATGCTGTGTGCCAACTGCAAAGAGCTCTCCCGTCAGCGTAGTTAATCTACCTCCCTGAGAGGCGGTAGCTATGTTGATGGGAGAAGCTCCCCTACCGACATAATGCTGTCTGCACCGGGGGTTAGGTCAGTGTAACTATGCCAGTCAGGGAGGTGGATTTTTCACACCCCTGGTTGATGTAGTTATGCCGATGTAAGTCTGTAGTGTAGACCAGACCAGAGTGTCGCAGCTAAATACAAGATGGAACAGATTGTTTAGCATAAGTAGTTAACACGTATTTCAAGAGACCTTGAAGAGGCCCATTAATACCCCTCCAGTCATTGGGAGGAAAGAAAGGGAGTGGGGGAAAGCAGATGTGGAGGGATTCATAGAATATAAGGGTTGGAAGGGACCTCAGGAGGTCATCTAGTCCAACCCCCTGCTCAAAGCAGGACCAATCCCCAACTAAATCGTCCCAGCCAGGGCTTTGTCAAGCCTGACCTTAAAAACCTCTAAGGAAGGAGATTCTACCACCTCCCTAGGTAACCCATTCCAGTGCTTCACCACCCTCCTAGTGAAAGTTTTTCTTAATATCCAACCTAAACCTCCCCCACTGCAACTTGAGACCATTACTCCTTGTTCTGTCATCTGCTACCACTGAGAACAGTCTAGATCCATCCTCTTTGGAACCCCATTTCAGGTAGTTGAAAGCAGCTATCAAATCCCCCTTCATTCTTCTCTTCTGCAGACTAAACAATCCCAGTACCCTCAGCCTCTCCTCATACATAAGTCATGTGCTCCAGCCCCCTAATAATTTTTGTTGCCCTCTGCTGGACTCTTTCCAATTTTTCCACATCCTTTTTGTATTGTGGAGCCCAAAACTGGACACAGTACTCCAGATGAGGCCCCACCAATGTTGAATAAAGGGGAATGATCACGTCCCTCGATCTGCTGGCAATGTTCCTAATTATACAGCCCAAAATGCCGTTATCTTTCTTGGCAACAAGGGCACACTGTCGACTCATATCCAGCTTTTCGTCCACTGTAACTGCTGCCTAGCCATTCGGTCCCTAGTCTGTAGCAGTGCATGGGATTCTTCCGTCCTAAAGTGCAGGACTCTGCACTTGTCTTTTTTGAACTTCATCAGATTTCTTTTGACCCAATCCTCTAATTTGTCTAAGTCCCTCTATATTCTATCCCTACCCTCCAGCGTATCTATCATTCCTCCCAGTTTAGTGCCATCTGCAAACTTGCCGAGGGTGGATGCCATCCTCCAGATCATTAGTGAAGATATTGAACAAAACCGGCCCCAGGACCGACACTTGGGACACTCCGCTTGATACCGGCTGCCAACTAGACATGGAGCCATTGATCACTGTTATTAGTGGGTTATTAGTGGATTATAGACTGTTGTAATAAGCCATAAATCCAGTGTCTCTATTCAGTCCTTGATTTTTAGTGTCTAGCAAAGTTATGAATTTAAGCACCTAGGCTTGTCTTTTAAAGTGTTATGCAGGTTACCTTTGAGGATGAGGACTGAGAGGTCAGATACGGAGTGATTGTTTTGTGAAAAGAGTTCACCAACAGGTGATGTGGTGTTTTTGTCTTTTATCATTTTCCTGTGTGAGTTCATTCGAGAGCTTAGTAATTGTCTGGTTTCACCCACATAGTTATTGTTGTTGGGGCATTTAGTGCCCTGGATGAGGTATACCACATGTTGTGAAAATCATGTGTAGGACCCAAAGATCTTGAAAGGTGTGTTGTGGGGGGGGTGTTGATTATTGTAGCAGTGAAGATATGTCTGTAGGTTTTGCATCAGTTGTTCTGCAGGGTCTGGTGCTGCTTTGAGTTGGTGTGTCCTGGTCTGTGAGCAGTTTGCTTCTGATGATCAGAAGAGGGAGAGGTTGGGGGCTTGTTTGCTTGAAGGCCAGAAGAGAGGGTTCAGAAAAGATTTCTTCCAGCCTGGAGTCCCCATTAAGTATGGGTTGTAGTTGTTTGATACCCTGTATGGGTTCCATTCGGGGGTGGCAGGTGACAACTAGGGATGTGTGGTCAGAGAGATGGTTTTATTTCTGTATTGAAGCATGTTCTCTTGGGGTATTTGGGTGACCTGTGCCATGATTCAATCTACTTCTCCTGTGGAATGTCATTGTTCTGTGAAGGTGATTTTGAGTGTGTTAAGGTATATATCCCAGACTTTGTCTTTGGAGCATGTTCTGTGGTATCTGCATGCCTGGCTGTAGATAACCAATTTCTTGGAGGGTGTGGGGTGTTTACTGGATCTGTGA